>NC_142053.1:11069441-11693441 GCF_982192425.1 Myodes glareolus | reverse complement strand
AGATATAAACTTGCCAATTACATGAAGAGAGTAAATTTTTTTTCATTTAAATAAAATCTAACTCATAATAAAAATAGTTTCATGAACAAAAGTAAAACAGTTGCTCCCATGCTAAAAGTGATGTAGGCCAAATTATAATTAGATTAAGTAAGTACGCCTATGTATTTTGGTGGGATTAAATGCAAACATGTATCTATATATGCACATTCAAAATATTCTGAACCTAAATACATTCACTGAATAAAATCAGCAAGTACAGCATTATTCCATCAGAATTGTATTTTCTTAGAAACTGCATTGTTAAATTGTTCTTAGGTAAATAGACAACTTGAAATGGTGAAAGTACTTAAGTATTTAGAAGCCATTTGTTTACATAATTTCTTTGATTTAGATTTTTTAAATAATCATTCTCAATTGTTACCAATAATTTTTACATAAATCATAATGTGTATGGTGCTTTTGGTAACACCTGTGGAAGTGTTTTTCCTTGACTCAGGAATCTACTGGTTCCGTGACTCTTCCTGAGAAATCATTTCTTGAGCCCCCCAATAGGGAGAGCAATGTAAGTCCAAGATAATCATTCCTTCCACATTCATATTGCTGAGTAAACAGGCTTTCTGAATTTCATGCAATTGCATAGATCAGAAATTATTTCAGGAACATGTGATTTTCAGCCATTTGCATTACTGAAAATTCCCACATACAAAAGGTGTGTGACTACTTATGAAAAGTGTATTCTGGAATTCCTTGCTTTCCACCTAAGAGTGTCATCATATCCAGAATTTCTTCATTGCTTATGGAATTTCTGAAAGGAAGTTTCTGAATCTTGTAAGTTTTATAACTTAGCTGTATCTTATAACCCTTTCCCTACCCTTCAAGTCCAGAATGCTTCAGTCTTGAGGAAACATCTATAGAACACTCTCTTGTAGTAAAAATATGAATATTATGAATACACTTGTCAATCCTTTTGTCTATAGATAGCACAGAAGTAGAGTTAAAACTATAATTATTTTATTATTGTATATTGTAGGAGTTAATAATTATTAGAAGGATTTTTATTAAATGTGCTTATAACATACAGATTAAATACAGTATTGGAAGTGCTAAAGGAGAATAAAATTATGTAGCTAACAAGGTTCTACTTACTATTTCAACTCTATATAAATTCAACTGAGTGGTTTGATTCAATTAATATATTTCATTAAAATTAAACCAAGAGAAACCTCTCAGAATTTTAGAAAGAAACAAGATACTTTTACTTGTTACAAACTGAATAGTTACTTCCATATACTATTTGTGGTTCCCTTATTTATATTTGTATTTCACCCCATACTGCTATTTTTCTTGGTTATCCCCCCAAAGGTGGAAGGTAAGTCTGTATTTCTGAAAACACTATTCATAGGGCCGGGAAAATGCTGAGCTTGAAACATCCTGAATGCCCCCTTCCTGGGGACTATTTTTCTTAGTACAATACAAGGTTCCAAAGAAGAAATGCAACCAACAGTTCTACTCAGTTATGCCTATGAACCACATCAACAAATAGCATTGTCTTGGGATCACTATGGATACAGCAAAGTTGTGCATATGTTGGAGGTAATCAACAAGCCACAAATCAGATTTAAGACCCACTCAACAAGGAGAACATGCGTGGAACTGGGAACCTATCTAATTACACAGTGCTAGTGAAGTCATGGTTATTGAACGGAGATCTACAGCCACTAATATACTAAATCAGCATAATCCCTAATGGTAATCTATAAAAAAATCTGTTCTTATACCCATAGGTAAATTAGTTTTCACTTGTCTCTTTGCAACAGATTCAGACTACTACAGAAATCAACAACCAAATGCAATGCATACATGTGGAACCCAGTTTCAAGGGACACATCTATAAAATACCCTCTCACCCAAGACTTGGGATACATTATCGAAGAGGGTTTAGAAAGAATGTAAAAAGCAGAGGATCAGCATGTTTACTGTGAGATTGTGTCTCTTAGTAACATTAGAAGTTATAGCTTTTAAGTCTCACCAACATAATGAGCTAATCCAAGATAACATCAATAAAAACACAAAGCTGGATAGAGAGAAACTCTTGAAGCCCAAATCCAAAACAGAAATACAGGCAAACAAGAAAAGCTGGCAATAGAAGAGGTGGCTTTTCACAGGAAGAAGCTTTCAAATTGGTTGTCTACTATCAAATAATCAGCTCCAAAAACATACATACAGTTAACATTATATAAACTGAAAATACTATATTGATGAATATATGTATAAATATGATAACAGTCATTATGAAGTAATAGAGGCCATGAATTTTCAGGAGAGCCTGGAGAGGTATATTTTCATCTTTCTTGAAACATGATTGTCAATATGAGAGAAATTTGAGTTGTTAAACGAAATGGTAGACTATATACACATATTGAGAAATGGTTCACAAATATTAGCACATCTATTACTTTTTCAGTTTTTTGTTCTTGTGGTTGGAAAATCTAAAGCATTTAAACACATTTCAGATATAAAATGAAATACTATTAGTTGCAGTTATCATGATATTCATTGTATGTCTTAGTTAGGGTATCTATTACTGCAATGAAAACACCATGAACAAATAGCAAGTTGTGAAGGAAAGAGTTAATTTGTCTTACCCTTGCATTTCACTGTTCATTAAAGAAGGAAATCAGATCAGGACTCAAAGAGGGCCAGAACCTGGAGGCAAAAGATGGCATAGAGACCATAGAGGGGTGCTGCTTACTAGTTTGCTTATCTTGCTTTCTTATAGCACCCAGGATACCAGCACAGAGATAGCAGTACACATGGACTGGGACTTCCCCTATTGATCACTAATTAAGAAAATGCCCTTCAGTTGTATCTTATGGAAGCATCTTCTCACCTTATGGAACCATTTTCTCAATTGAGGTTCCTTCTCTGATGACTTTAGCTTTTGGCAAGTTGACATAAAACCAGCCAGTAAATCACATTTTGGAAAAATAGTTCATTCAGTTTAACTGAAAGTCTCTACCACTGACAAATATTATTCTCTTCTGATTTTCTTCACTTAATGTGTTTTAATTGTCATAAAACACAGCCCAGCAACTCCAACAGAAAATTATAAATTCAAACTTTCAACATAATATGATCTAATTTGAAGCATATTAATGAATGACAGTAAGAAAATATTACCTGTGACTTCTTTAAAGATACTACTATGTTTCTTTTTGTTTATTTTTGCATATGTATATACATATATACATATCTATATGTTTTTATATCCCAACCAAAGTATTCCCATCCTGCTATCTTCATAGTTAGGGCCTCTGCCTCCCCTCTCCCTATTCTCTACCCACTCCTTTTCCTCTGTTTCTCTTCAGATACAGGGGGGCCTCCCATGAATATCAGTTGAATAAGGATGCTAAAAAGAAAACCGACACTAGCTCACAACTGATTATAATAAAGGGTTATTTATTTAGACGTATACTTACAAATCACAGCCCTCTGCATAAACAGGGCAACAGGAACTGAATCCAGCAGCTGGGAGAGAGCAGGAGCATGTGCTTTACATTGGCATTTATATAATAAGAGGCCATGCCCAAGTGGGATGGTAACTTAAAGGCTACTTGCTTAAGTATTTCCTATATCACCTCCCCCTTTTGTTTAAATAAGAGAGTTCTAAGCCTAATACAAGGTTATATATGATAAGAACAAATATCAAGTATAAAATTAAAATTGCCACCAGCATAAACAAGCAAGAAACATTTGATAAAAGTTTCCATACTTATCCTATCCTACGAAGTCTAAGTCTTGTATTATAAATAACTTGGCAAAGTCATGAGAGGAGCATAACTATGACTATCTAGTCTTCATCCCCATCAAAGACCTGAGAAGGGAAATATTACTTGAATAGGCAGGAAGTACAATCAAGCAATTTCCAAAATGTGCAAAAATGAGACACAACTGGCTACCTGGGCAATCACCCAAAATCTCATTTGCAACATTGGAACAACCAACTTTGACTAAGGCCTGGAGTGACTGATAGAGCATTTTAGAGGCAGGAAAACTCTCAAAACTCTCTTTTCCTTTCTTGGCAAGATTTGACAGTACATTTTTTTTCTTGTATTCTGCTTATCCTGTCCATACATCATGCATTTTTTCAGTGGTTGATGCATAGGCAGTTCTTTTGCCTAAAGGCCAGTTTTGCCAAGAATGAAACAAGCTCCAAGTGGAGTGTCTTTGGTGCTCAACAATGTCTTGGGAAGAGATCAATGTTGCCAGGAGCAATCGTGTCTCATGTCAACAGAACCTTAAGTTATTTAAATGTCATATTCTACAGATCTTTGAATTGTTTGACGATTACCTGTCTATGCAGAATACAATCTCTAAGTATCTAAAGAACCTGATTTGTCTAACAAACAAGGATGACTATTGACGTATATTTCTTAATACCTATATGGCTTAAAGACTAAGACTTCATATAAACAATATTTAAACAAATGTGCAACAAATGAGACAACAAAGTACAAACAATGTATAAGTAGCTTGATCAGAGGTAGAAATATATAGTGCAATATGATAAATATATCCTAAAATTGTACCAATATACAAAATATCTTAAGCAGAGGTAGAAGCATGCATACAATATGACAAAACAACTTTGTCATATTGTATAAATGTTGTAGACAGGAATAGGAACATATTCAATATAATTTGAATTTGTATCAATATACAAGAATCTATACCAATGAAAACTACCTGTAAATAATAGCTCACAAGTATTCACTCTATTGCTCACTATTATTATTAGTGTGAGTAAGCTATCTATTATCCCATCCAATTTTCCATTCTTCCAAAGAGATCCCTGAGCCTACATAATTTACTCCCCAGTCCTAAACCAATTCTAATCAACCCCTAAAATATTGATGTCCCTAACCATGAGGACAAACTTTGTTGCGGTGGTGGTAGGGAGTCATCTTCTAGGATTACTTTCAGCTGTCGTGGGGACAATGTTCTTTCTATGGGATTCTGTGAAAATAAAATGATGTTTAAATTTCAAGATTACTGTCTGCTATAATTGCAAATTAGTATTCAGTAGGAATTTTCTGAGGATCCTATTTGAAGTTCTGGTCAGAACTTTGTAAAAAGGTGCACCATTTCAGCAAAACAAGTTGAAACCATTTTGAGCAGCTGGTACCCAAAACCAGTATTAGAGTAGCACCTATCAGCATCATGATGTCATATCAACTAGGTGGAATCATTGTTGTGGTGCTCCATCTTCTTTTTTTTTTTTCCGGGTATATTTTTTTTTTATTAAATTATAAAAGTTTCCATTTCAGCCCCTCCTCCCAACACCCTCCCACTCCCCCCACTCCCTCTCCTCCTCCCTCTCCATCCCCTAGAGCAGTCAGAGTTTCCTGCCCTGTGGGAAGTTCAAGTTCCTCCCCCCTCCCTCCAGGTCCAGGAAAGGTGAGAGTCCAAACAGACTGGAGCGCCAAAATCCAGTATATGCAGAGGAAGCAAGTCCCAGTGTCATTGCCAATGGCTTTTCAAAAAGGCTCCGGGCCTGCCACATTCAGAGAATCTGGTTGGATCACGACCTCGTTCAGTCCCAGTCCAACAGGCCTTGGTGAACTCTCATTACATCAGTTCCCTTGTATCAGTGGGTGATCGCATCCCTCGCAGTCCTGATTACTTTTTTTATTTTCTTCATCTTTCTGTTCCTCATTTGTACCGTGGAGTGCTCAGTTCGGTGTTCCAATATGGGTCTCCATCTGTATCGCCATCCAACGTCGGATGAAGGTTTCCTCTGCCCTTGCCTTCTTTGCTCACGTTCTCTTTCCTTCTGCCTCTTATTTGGACCTAGGGAGCTAGGTCCAGTGTTCCAATGTGGTTCTCCGCCTCCATCTCCATCCATCTCCAGATGAGGGTTCTATGGTGACATGCAAAATATTCATCAGTATGGTTGTGGGCCAAGGCCGGTTCAGGCACCCTCTCCTCTGTCCAGAGAACCATCTGGGGATCTCTCCTTGGACCGGGGATCCCCTTTATAATCAAGTCTCTTGTAAACCCTAAAATGATTTCCTTAGTTGAGGTATATACTTGCCTGATCCCATATCCATCCTTCCTCCCTCCCCCCATCCCAGTTCCCCGATCTTTCCCCAATCCTCCCCTACTCCCTTCTCTCTAACCCTCTCCCTTTCTGACACCCCTCCCACCCCCCTCATGCACCCGAGGTTACCTGGGACTCTTGTCTATTTCCTACCTCCTGGCAGATAGCTAAATAATCTTCATCAGGTTCATCTTCTTATTTAGCTTCTCTAGGATCACGAATAATAGGCTCAAAGACCTTTAATTATGGTTAGAATCCACTTATGAGTGAATACATACCATGTTCCTCTTTTTGGGTCTGGCTTACCTCACTCAGTAAAGCGTTTTCTATTTCCATCCATTTGCATGAAAAATTCAAGATGTCATTGTTTTTTACCGCTGAGTAAAACTCTAATGTGTATATGTTCCACACCTTTTTTACCCATTCTTCTATTGAGGGGCACCTAGGCTGCTTCCAGGTTCTGGCTATTACAAATAGTGCTGCTATGAACATAGTAGAACAAATGCTTTTGTAGTATGTTAGGGAATCTCTAGGGTATATTCCCAAGAGTGGAATTGCTGGGTCCTGAGGGAGGTTGACTCCCAGTTTCCTGAGAAACCGCCACACGGATTTCCACAGTGGCTGCACAAGTTTGCATTCCCACCAACAATGGATGAGTGTTCCCCTCATTCCACATCCTCTCCAGCATAGGCTATCAGTGGTGTTTTTGAGTTTGGCTATTCTGACAGGTGTAAGATGATATCTCAAAGTTGTTTTGATTTGCATTTCCCTGATCGCTAAGGAGGTTGAGCATGACCTTAAGTGCTTTTTAGCCCTTCGAAGTTCATCTGTTGTGAATTCTCTGTTCAGTTCAGTACCCCATTTTTTAATTGGGTTAATTAGAGTTTTAGTGTCTAGTTTCTTGAGTTCTTTGTATATTTTGGAGATCAGACCTTTATCTGTTGCAGGGTTTGTGAAGATCTTTTCCCAGTCAGAAGCTAGCCTTTTTGTCTTACTGACAGTGTCCTTTGCTTTACAGAAGCTTCTCAGTTTCAGTAGGTCCCATTTATTTATTGTTTCTCTTATTGTCTGCGCTCCTGGGGTTCTGCTTAGGAAGTGGTCTCCTGTGCCTATATCTTATAGACTACTTCCCACTTTCTCTTCTATCAGGTTCAAAGTGGTCATATTAATGTTGATGTCTTTTATCCATTTGGACCTGAGTTTTGTCCATGGTGATAGATATGGATCTATTTTCATTCTTCTACAGGTTGACATCCAGTTATGCCAGCACCATTTGTTAAAGATGCTATCTTTCTTCCATTGTATAGCTTTAGCTCCCTTGTCAAAAATCAGGTGTTCATAAGTTTGTGGGTTAATACCCGGGTCTTCTATTCGATTCCATAGGTCGACTTCTCTGTTGTTATGCCAATACCAAGCTGTTTTCAATACTGTTGCTCTGTAATACAGTTTGAGGTCAGGGATGGTAATGCCTTCAGAGGTTCCTTTATTGTATAAGATTGTTTTGGCTATCCTGGGTTTTTTGTTTTGCCATATAAACTTGATTATTGTTCTCTCAAGGTCTGTAAAGAAGTTTGATGGGATTTTGATGGGAATTGCATTGAATCTATAGATTGCTTTTGGTAGAATTGCCATTTTTACTATGTTGTTTCTCCCTATCCAAGAGCAGGGAAGGTCTTTCCATTTTCTGGTATCCTCCTCAATGTCTTTCTTCAAAGACTTAAAGTTCTTGTCAAATAGGTCTTTCACTTCCTTGGTTAGAGTTACTCCAAGATATTTTATGCTATTTGTGGCTATCATGAAAGGTGATGTTTCTCTGATTTCCCTCTCTGCTTCTTTATCCTTTGTGTATAGGAGGGCTACCGATTTTTGGGAGTTGATCTTGTATCCTGCCACATTACTAAAGGTGTTTATCAACTGTAGGAGTTCTTTGGTAGAGTTTTTGGGGTCCCTGATGTACACTATCATATCGTCTGCAAATAACGAAAGTTTAACTTCATCTTTTCCAATTCGAATCCCCTTGATCCCCTTATGTTGTCTTATTGCTATTGCTAGAACTTCAAGCACTATATTGAAGAGGAATGGTGAGAGTGGACAGCCTTGTCGTGTTCCTGATTTTAGTGGAAAGACTTTGAGTTTCTCTCCATTCAGTTTGATGTTAGCTGACGGTTTGCTGTATATTGCTTTTATTATATTTAGGTATGATCCTTGTATCCCCAGTCTCTCCAACACCTTTATCATAAATGGGTGTTGAATTTTGTCAAATGCTTTTTCAGCATCCAATGAAATGATCATATGGGTTTTTTCTCTCAGTTTATTTATATGATGGATTACATTGATAGATTTGCGTATGTTGAACCAGGCCTGCATCTCTGGGATGAAGCCCACTTGATCATAATGGATAATTTTTCTAATGTATTCTTGGATTCGGTTTGCCAGTATTTTATTGAGTATTTTTGCGTCAATGTTCATGAGTGATATTGGTCTGTAATTCTCTTTCCTGGTTGTGTCTTTGTGTGGTTTTGGTATCAGGGTAACTGTAGCTTCATAAAAAGAGTTTGGCAGTGATTCTTCTGTTTCTATATTGTGAAATACATTAAGGAGTATAGGTATTAGCTCTTCCTGGAAGTTCCGGTAGAATTCTGCATTGAAACCATCTGGTCCTGGGCTTTTTTTGGTAGGGAGTTTTTTGATAACAGCTTCTAGTTCTTCACGACTAACAGGTCTATTTAGATTGTTCACCTGTTCTTGGTTCAACTTTGGTATATGGTACTTATCTAAAAAAATGTCCATTTCTTTTACATTTTCCAGCTTTGAGGCATATAAATTTTCGTAGTAAGATCTAATGATTCTCTGAATTTCCTCTGTGTCTGTGGTTATGTCCCCCTTTTCATTTCTGATCTTATTAATTTGTATGATCTCTCTCTGCCGTTTGATTAATTAGGATAGGGGTTTGTCGATCTTGTTGATTTTCTCCAAGAACCAGCTTTTTGATTCATTGATTCTTTGGATTGTTTTCTGTGTTTCTATTTTGTTGATTTCAGCCCTCATTTTGATTATTTCCAGTCTTCTACACCTCCTGGGTGAATCAGCTTCTTTTTTTTCTAGATCTTTCAAGTGTGCTGTTAAGTCTCCAATGTGTGCTTTCTCCGTTTTCTTTAATTGGGCACTTAGTGCTATGAACTTTCCTCTTAGCACTGCTTTCATAGTGTCCCATAGGTTTGAGTATGTTGTGTCTTTGTTTTCATTAAATTCAAGGAAGACTTTAATTTCTTTCTTTATTTCTTCCTTGACCCAGGGGTGATTCAGTAGTTGACTGTTCAACTTCCATGAATTTGTTGGCTTCCTGGGGGTAGCACTGTTCTTGAATTCTAACTTTAATCCATGGTGGTCTGACAAGACACAGGTGGTTACTAATATTTTTTTGTATCTGTGGAAGTTTGCTTTGTTACCCAGTATGTGGTCAATTTTCGAGAAGGTTCCATGAGCTGCAGAGAAGAAGGTATATTCTTTCCTATTTGGGTGGAATGTTCTATAGATGTCTGTTAAGTTCATTTGATTCAATACCTCCAATAATTCTCTTAATTCTCTGTTAGGTTTCTGTCTGATTGACCTGTCCATTGGTGAGAGAGGAGTGTTGAAGTCTCCTACTATTAGTGTGTGTGGTTTGATGACTGCCTTGAGTTCTAGAAGAGTTTCTTTTACATATGTGGGTGCCTTTATATTAGGGGCATAGATATTCAAGATTGAGACTTCCTCCTGATGAATTGTTCCTGTTATGAGTATGAAATGTCCATCTCCATCTCTTCTGATTGATTTTAGTTTGAAGTCAATTTTGTTGGAGATTAGAATGGCCACGCCTGCTTGTTTCTTAGGTCCGTTTGCTTGAAAAACCTTTTCCCAACCCTTTACTCTGAGTAAATGTCTGTCTTTGTGGTTGAGGTGTGTTTCTTGTAAACAGCAGAATGTTGGATCCTGTTTTCGTATCCAGTCTCTTAGTCTGTGCCTTTTTATAGGTGAATTGAGTCCATTAATATTAAGTGATATTAATGACCAGTGGTTGTTGACTCCGGTTATTATTATTTTTTGTTTGTTTGATTAATAGAGTTTGTATGTGTCCCTTCTTTGAGTTAAGCTCGTGAAGGGTCGCTAGATGTCTGAGTTATTGTAAGCAGTGCTGGCAATGTTGGACTCCTTTGGTTGCAATTTTCCTTCTATTACTCTCTGTAAGGCTGGGTTTGTGGCTGTGAATTGTTTAAATTTGTTCTTATCCTGAATATTTTGTTTTCTCCATTGATAGTGAATGATAGCTTGGCTGGGCATATTACTCTGGGTTTGCATCCATGGTCTCTTAGTTTCTGCAGTACCTCTATCCAGGACCTTCTGGCTTTCATGGTTTCCATTGAGAAGTCCGGTATGAGTCTGATAGGTTTACATTTATAAGTTACTTGCCCTTTTTCCTTTGCAGCTCTTAATATTCTTTCTTTAATCTGTATGTTTTGTGTTTTGATTATTATATGGCGAGGGGATTTTTTTTTTGATCAAGCCTATTCGGTGTTCTGTATGCTTCTTGAACCTTCATAGGAATATCATTCTTTATATTGGGAAAGTTTTCTTCTATAATTTTGTTGAATACATTTTCTGGTCCTTTGATCTGCAGTTCTTCTCCTTCTTCAATCCCTATTATTCTTAGATTTGGTTTTTTTATTGTGTCCCAGATTTCTTCAATGTTTTGTGATGAGAATTTATTGGATTTGCTGTTTTCTTTGATCAGAGCATTTATTTTCTCTATGGTATCTTCAGACTCTGAGATTCGTTCTTCCATCTCTTGTATCCTATTGGTTATGCTTGATTCTGTAGTCTCTGTTCGTTTACCTAGATTTTCCATATCCAGCCGGCCCTCGTTTTGTGTTTTCTTCATTGCCTCCATTTCAGTTTTCAATTCTTGAACTGTTTCCATTACCTGTTTGATTGTTTTTTCTTGGTTTCCCAATATATCATTCATGGATTTACTCATTTCTTCGATGTTTTTTTTTTTATATTTTTCATCCATTTCTTTACTCATTTCTTCAATCTTTTTGTTAAACTTCTCATCCAGTTCTTTAAGGGAGTTATTCATATCCTGTTTAAGGGACTCTATTGCTTTCATAATGGCATTCTTTCCCGCTTCTTCTGAATTAAGAGGTTCAAGTCCTTTTATTGTAGGCTCATTGGGTTCTGGCGTTTTCATGTTGTTTTTTAGATTGTTGGAGGAGTTCTTGCCTTGGCGTCTGCCCATCTCTTCCTTCAAATGCTCTCTACTGGATCTTCTAGTACCAGGTCAAGTTCCCTTGTTGGGCAGGGAATTCACTGACAGAAGGCCTACCTTTCCTCAGGCAGTCTATTGAAACACAGGCACTCCCTACTACCGGGTTGTACTCACAACCCAGGCCCAGCGAGCAAGGGAGTTGCTCTGGGGAGATCTTGTGGCCCCAGAGGGAAGGGGGGAAGAGAGGAAGGTGTACCTGGATAAAGGCTGGGACGGGATTCGGGAGAGCTCCGCAGGGAGGAGTCACCTCTGCCTGGTGACCAGATTGTCGAGGGGGGTGGGGAAAGGCTGAATTCCTCCTAGAGGAAGCCCTCTGGCCAGGAGAAAACTCACCCCTCCTCCAATGGAAGTCTGCTAGAAGTTCACTCTCTCTTGCTGGCCAGGAATGTGATTGAGCTGAGACCGGGTTTGCCTTTCCTCAGGCAGGCTCTCAAAGCACCGGAGCTGCCCCTGCCATACTGAGCCCACAGTCCAGGCCCAGCGTGCAAGGGAGCAGCTCTGGGGAGATCTTGTGTCTCCAGAGGGGAGGGTGGGAAGAGAGGAAGGTGTACCTGGATAAAGGCTGGGACTGGAATCAGGAGAGCTCTGCAGGGAGTAGTCGCCTCTGCCTGGTGACCAGATTGTCGAGGGGGGTGGGGAAAGGCTGAATTCCTCCTAGAGGAAGCCCTCTGGCCAGGAGAAAACTCATCCCTCCTCCAATGGAAGTCTGCTAGAAGTTCACTCTCTCTTGCTGGCCAGGAATGTGATTGAGCTGAGACAGGGCTTGCCTGTCCTCAGACAGGCTCTCAAAGCACCTGAGCTGCCCCTGCCGGACTGAGCCCACAGTCCAGGCCCAGCGTGCAAAGGAGCAGCTCTGGGGAGATCTTGTGTCTCCAGAGGGGAGGGGGGGAAGAGAGGAAGGTATACCTGGATAAAGGCTGGGACCGGAATCAGGAGAGCTCCGCAGGGAGTAGTTGCCTCTGCCTGGTGACCAGATTGTCGAGGGGGGCGGGGAGAGGCTGAATTCCCCCTAGAGGAAGCCCTCTGACCAGGGGAAAACTCACCCCTCCTCCAATGGAAGTCTGCTAGAAGTTCACTCTCTCTTGCTGGCCAGGAATGTGATTGAGCTGAGACAGGGCTTGCCTTTCCTCAGGCAGGCTCTCAAAGCACCGGAGCTGCCCCTGCCGGACTGAGCCCACAGTCCAGGCCCAGCGTGCAAGGGCTGCTCCATCTTCTTACTGGAAATTTCAAAGATTACTGCAGGAAAAATTATTGCTCATTGTGGAAAACATTATTTATACAGATATATGTGGTATTGAGGAGCAGTGGGCTGTGTCCCTGCCACCTGACTCCTGGCTAGCTGGCTAGGTTATACCCTGAAATAACAAATCACAAATTGTATTCATTTAAAAACTGCCTAGCTCATTAGTTCTAGCCTCTTCTTGGCTAACTCTCACATCTTTATTAATCCATTTCTATTAAATCTGTGTATCACCAGATGACTGTGGCTTACTGGGATGAGTCTAACCTACGTCCATCTTGGAGAGGAGAGCCATGGCATCTGCCTGACTCTGGTTTCTTTCTCCCAGCATTCTATTCGGGCTACTCTGCCTATCTAAGCTGCTTTCCTATCAAAAGGTCAAGGCAGTTTCTTTATTTGACCAATGAAAGTAACACATAGACAGAAGGCCCTCTTACCCCTGGTATATATTCAATGAAAGGTATGATAGAGACAAAAACAGGTATGAAGAAAAGTAAACTTTTTCTAAATTATTTCTTTTTTTGTGTCACATCAGATAGCTCATGGCATGAGACAGACACTCTGAATTTTTGCTTTAACAATATGTTTGAATTTAGGGGACAGAGCCATTGTCCAACTTCAAAGCCAGCTTTGATTTTTAAGTGAGTCATGATTATAATTCTAGTTTAAGTTCAGTGAGTTTTACCCTCAGTTGATCTGTCCTCATAACTCATAATTCTCTTTGCTTGGTGATCCTATCTGAATAATTATCTTATTCTCTTTTGACATCTAGATGTCCAGGGCCTCTTGACTTTTTGAAGATGACTGATTTCCTGAAAAGACAAGAACAGAACCAGCCCCAAATTCACCTCTGTGGATGAGCCAACATTTCTTTCTCAAGAGGTTTCTCTTTTTCAAACCAAATCTCTATTCAATTTGATAATATCTATAGCATTTCTTCTCCTGTGGAAACAAGAGCAAAACCCTTCTGCAACATAGCACAGCTCCTGCTTTACATTGTGGGGTCAATATATCCCCTAAATACACCAGCTGATTTAATCAGAAGATTTTTCTATCATTCAATGTCTCTCTGCTGCTTTTCCTTTCTCAATAGCAATAAGAAAACTCAAATTAATAAAGCATTATTTAATCTATTTTGGGGTATATTTTTCATCCTTTTCTGTTTGTTTAACAGATCCTTTACAGTTTGATTTGATCTTTCTATAACTGCAAGACCTATAGGATTATTTGGTATACCTGTAATATGCTTTATATTATAATAAGCAAAAAACTGTTCATTTTCTTAAAGACATATGCTGGACCATTTTCTGTCTCTATTTGTGCACATATACCCATGATCACCATAACTTCTAATAAATGTGTGATTAATGAACCAGACTTTTCTGAGCTCAAGTCAGTTGCCCATTGAAAACCTGAATAAATGTCAAGGGTATGGTTTACATATTTTAATTTCCCCAAATCTTCAAAGTGGAATACATCCATCTGCAAGATTTTATTCCTTTGAGTACCATTTGGACAACTCCCTGAAGGTAGCAGTGTTTGCCTATAGAAAGAACAAGTAGTATATCTCTTTATGATCACCTTAGTTTGTTGTCATGTAATAGGAAAATCTTTATTTAAACTGTTGCTATTGACATGATGTTTATTATGAAATTCTGAGGCCTTCAACACACTTTCCATCAATAATTGATCAATTTCTGCATTGCCTTGTGTTACAGGATCTGAAAGACTCATATGGGATCAGATGTGTGTTATGTATATTGGACAATGCCTATTCCTGATTATATCTTGAACCTGTATTAATAATAAAGTCAATTTTGTATCATCTGGTATAAATTCAGTGGTTTTAATATGTAACACAACTTTTTCTGTGTATTGTGAATCAGTAACTATATTGAGAGGTTCTTTAAAACTCCTGAATAACACAAGAATAGCATATAATTCTACCCTTTGGACATAAAATTATAAGGACTTTCTTCCACCCTACTTAAATCTTCAGATTTGTACCCTTCCTTTCCTGATTAATTAGCATCAGTATAGAATGTACAGGCTCCAGTTATTGGTGTGTCATGTACAATGCGGGGAAGGATCCACCTAGTTCTCTTCATAAAGTTAATTCTCTCACTTTTGGAATAGTTTCTCTTAATGTCTCCTAAAAAATTAGCACAAGCTCTTTGCCAAGATTCAGTGTCTTCCCATAATTTTTAAATTTCATCAGTAAGTAGTAAACTATAATTGCTGCTTGATCTATACCTGCATTTATGAAGTATCAATTTTCATTTTATAATTAATTCAGAGACCTTTTCCACATATGTTTTTAATATTTTACTAGGTTTATATTGATAAAAAGATTCATTCTAAGATAATATTTTCTCTTTGCATTAAAATTCCTATAGGGAAATTCTGGAAGACAATATGACTAGAATGCAATTAAGATTTGGATTCATATTATGTACATACATCTCCTATAATTTTTCTTCAACAATAATTAATATAAGGAGCCACCTGAAGAAATCGCCATTATAAGATGGCACAGGTGGTCCTGCAGTTTGCAGATAAACAAATCCTTTGATGTTGCCGGGTGGGGCTGAGCACCCTTTGCTTACCTTTGCCCCTGGCCAAACTCGAGGCCCTGGGCACCAGCAGAATGGTATTAACCAATCAGGACAGTATTGGAGCCTCTCCACCCTAGAAAAGCAGCTGCCGCTTGGGCTTCTCTCTCTCTCGCTTCCTGCTCTCTCTGGCTTTCTGCTCTTTCTCTCTCACCTTTTCCCTCTCGCTTTCCCCTGCTTCTTCTCTCTCTCATCCCTCTTTCGTCCCCCATTCCCCCTTCAACCAAGTGGCTCCAATAAAGTTGTGATTTTGGAAGGATTCTCGATTTTGTGGTTGTCCCTGCTTGCTGGTCAAGAGGTGTGTCCCACAAATTAATATCTTTTCAGCATCAGCTATTAATTCCCTAATACTACTTAAGTCTTTGTCACCATCTAAGGTTTTGTTTCAATGAACTATTAAATCAGGTGTTATCCTAACAGCTAGTCATTGATGTGGGATTCCCCTCTGTATGCTGTGATTATCATTAATGAATAAAGAAACTTTTTGGACCTATAGCAGGGCAGAACTTAGCTATCTGGGGAATACTAAACTGAATGCCTGGAAGACAAAGGCAGAGTCAATGAGAAGCCATGTAGTTCCACTGGATGCACACACCAGAACTTTACCTGGTAAGCCACAGCCACATGGCAATACACATATTACTAGAAATGGGTTAAATTAAGATTTAAGAGTTAGTCAATAAAAAGCTAGAGCAAATGGGCCAAGCAGTTTTTAATTAATATAGTTTCTGAATGGTGATATCAGGTCAGAATGACTGAGCAGCAGGAGCAAACAAGCTGGTCCTTCATGAAATAAATTGGCACATGATGTGGTGGATGTAAAACCTAAGAAAGCTTGGAAATGAATTCTAGACACTTAAAAACAAAGTTTAGTCACATTTTTTTCCAGATGGTTTCTGCTTGCTGATGGCTTGCTGTGGCTTCTTTAAGAGAGGTTTTGCTGGCATAGCAGTAGTAGAAAAAGTCACATCATTTTGAAATGCCAGCTTTCTGTACCATTCTGCTAGCGTGAAACTCTGGCCTTTTCAGGAGGCTGAGCATTTAAATGGGTTTTGTGAATGGAGTGTTACAACTTGCTTGATGTGAACATGGACCCTCTGTGTGCCTAATAATGGTTTGTGAGCATGGCTCCCAGAGGCAGCAAATAGTTCCTCCATACAGGACTGGATGGATCAAACTTGAAGTTCTATATTTCCCCTAGCAACAGCACTTCTTACATTCATTAGAAAGGATTGACATTTTAAGAAGCTCTTCTGTTCGGAAAAGGTTTACAGATTCTCAAGAAGGACAGATTAAGAAATAAAAGACAACTAAGTGGGTCACAGTATGTTTAAAAAATTTACATAGGCTTGGGAGAGAGAGAATAAAGACTATAGAGAGTTACAAAAAGAAGTGAATGGTGTTTTAAAAAGTAAATTCTTTAAAGAGACAGAGTACAGACAGTCATAGATTAAAGGCATAAAGATAATGAAATATATAAAAAGTAATAGAGTAAAAACATGCCACATAAGCATGAAATACTCAGAGTCTGGATTGTGTATATTATTGTGTTTTTTTTTTCAATTTTTTGACTTGATGGTGCTAAGTATAGAGAGACATTTTATTGTATGGGCTGCTAAGCTAAACCAGCATATATATTATAAAGGTATTTTGATTTCAGAATTTGTATCTAAGGATATGTTTCTTCGGCAAAGAGTCTCTTCATTTGTTTCCACAGAGGGTAAGAACCTGTGAATTCATTTGAAGCTAATGTGGTTTGATGCACCAAAATCCCTGAAAGGTTGCCTTGCACACACCTCAAAATATTTTCTTCATTCAATAAACAGTAGGAAATAGTTTGGAGACAATTATGCCCAAATTTCCAAATTTGTTGATAAATATTTCTTTACATTTAAAGGGGGATATGCTATAGAGATTTGCCTTGGTATGGATCTTGGTTTATTGATACAAAGTTAAGGTCAATTTTGTTATACTGTGTATAAGTATTTCTGATCTTAATTAAGGTATTGTGTTTGTATAGTTCATTTAAAAATGTAATGTATAATTAAGAAATATAGGTTAATTGATAATCATCTACAATAGTCAAGCTTGTAGTCATGTTAGTTAGGTTTGCTAGGTATACAGAGATGTATTTCAGAAGGATAGGCATTTTTCAAACCTTTCAAAGACTACAGAATATGGCATTTAAAGTGTTTTAATAATTTAGGACTTTTAATGACTGTGAGACACATCTGTTCCTGTCAACACCAATTGCTTCAATAGAAAGATGCACATCAAAGAGGTTTCTTATAGAGACAGTTAGCCATATGGGCTTCGAACTTCACTTTTGGCTACTAGACCCCTTTCCTGGTCATGCAGATGGGCTGTTGTCTAGGACGGTGATCTGTAACTTTTTCCTTTAAATAAATAACCCTTTTATTAATCATAATTTCAAACTGGTGTGGGATTGTTTTGTGACTTATGCCTTCATCTGGCACCCAATGCTGGGCACCAATTATTGAAGGAGAAGGAGAGGACCTGCTTTTTATCCCGGCTGACCAAAATAAGCATACAGAAATTGTATTAATTAAATTGTATTCATTAAATTAATTAATTAAATCACTGTATGGCCCATTATCTCTAGTCTCTTATTGACTAACTCTCACATCTTGATCTAACCCGTTTCTAATAATCTGTATTTCAACATGAATTTGTGACTTACTGGGAAAAAAATCAACATGTCTGACCTGGGGTCTCCATGGTTGGTCTCTCTGACTCTGCTTTCTTCCTCCCAGAATTCAGTTCTGTCTCCCTGCCTACCTAAGTTTTCCCCTATCACCAGTCCCAAAGCAGTTTCTTTATTAACTTTATTAATGAAAGCAACACAAATACAGAAGTCAGGTTACAAATCAGACAAATTGAGGAAGATGGAACAAAGTCCTTTCATTCTGTCCAGAAGGCAGAATTATATACCATCCTTATTGTGTTAAGGGATTTTAAAGAACCTCTTAATATAGTTACTGATTCATATACAGAAAGAGTTTGCTTGCATTTTCAAACCATTGAATTTATACCAGATGATAGAGAATTGACTTCATTGTTTATCCAGGTACAATGCATAATCAGGAATAGTCTTTGTTCTATGTATATAACATGCATCCAATGCCATATGGGTCTGCCAGGTCCTCTAGCACAAGATAATGAAGACATTGATCAATTATTGATTAAAGCAGGTTCCAAGCCTCAGAATTTCTTGAAAAATCATCATGTCAATAGCAAAGATTTAAACAGTTTTCTATTGCATGGCAACAATCTAAGGAGATTATAAAGAGATGCCCTACTTGCTCTTTATAGAACCAAACGCCACTACCTGTAGGGATTAAACCAAAGGGTACTTGAAGGAATGAAGTCTGGCAGATGGATATATTCCACTTTGCAAAATTTGGAAAATTAATGTATGTATACCACACCATTGACACTTATTCAGGCTTTCAATGGGCAACTGTTTTAAGCTCAGAAAAACCTGATTCAGTAATCATGCATTTATTAGAAGTTATGGCCATCATAGGTATACCCTCACAAATAAAAACAGATAATGGTCCAGCTATGTCTCTAGGAAAATGAAACGGCTGTTTTTTTGCTTATTATAATATTAAGCATGTTACAGGTATACCACACAATTCTACAGGTCATGCAGTTATAGAATGATCAAATTGAACTATAAAGGATATATTACAAAAACCTAAAGGGGTGGAAAATGTCCCCAGAAATAAATTACACAATGCCTTATTAATCTTGAATTTTCTTAACACTAATGAGAAAGGGACAACAGCAGCAGAAAAAGATTGGATAATGGAAAAATCTGCTGAATTAAATCAACCAGTTTATTTCAAGGATGTGCTGACCTCGCAGTGGAAGCCAGGGGATGTGCTGTGTTGGGGAAGGGGTTTTGCTTTTATTTCCACAGGAGAAGAAAAATTGTGGATACCATCAAAATTAATAAAGGTTAAGTTTGAAGAGGAGAAACCTCTTGGAAAGGAGAAATGACAGCTCATCCACAATGATGATAATCATACAGGTGTTAAGAAAAGCATATAGGTCGGGGGCAGGTTTCTGTTCTTATCTCCACAGGAAAACACTCATCTTTGAAAAATTCAAGGGACCCTGGATGTTTGAATACTGACAGATGGAAAAAATACTACCCAATAATGGATCAGTAAGAAAAAAATCAAATAGGTTTTGTAACAATGTTTATATATATATATATATATATATATATATATATATATATATATATATGTGTGTGTGTGTGTGTGTGTGTATGTGTGTGTGTGTGTGTGTGTGTGAATTTATATTCCTAAATATATTGAGTTGGTTTTGGAGTTGGACTCTGGCTCAGTCCCTCTTTAATTCCAAGCCTGTTGTTAAATAAATAATCCTTTTATTAATCATAATTCCAAACTGGTGTGGGATTGTTTTGTTGCGCCTTCAGCCTTGGACCTTTTGCAGGGCAGAACTTAGCTAGGTGGGGGAAAATAAACTCAATGCTGGGAGGACGAAGGTGGAGTCAGTGAGAAACCATGTAGTCTCAACAGATACACATGCTGGAACTTTACCTGGTAAGTCATAGCCACATGACAATACCCAGATTACTGTAAATAGGTTAAATTAAGATGTAAGAGTTAGCAAATAAGAAGCAAGAGCTAATGGTTCAAGTAGTTGTTTAATTAATACAGTTTCTGAGTAGTTATTTCAGGTAGAAATGACTGAGTGGCAGGGACAAACAAGTGGCTATCTATGCAAAAGGTTGTAGACTGGAAATGTTTCCTAACAATCTTTGACAGTCATTATGCATCTGCAATCAGTCTCTCCTAAATTGTACCTTTTGTGTTCTAATTTTCTGTAAAACTTTTATAACCTAAGTAATTGACAGAATCTTCTCTCTATATTTTCTCAGGAACATTTGTAATCCCTATTTTGACAAAACTTTCTTTACTTCAAACATTTCTAAAGTATCTATGTTTGAATCAGATGACAAAATTTCATCCGTGTATTGGTAAATTATAGATTTAGGAAATTGTTTACATATTATTTCAAATGGTTCACTTACAATGTATTGGCACAGGGTTGGGATATTTAGCATTCCCTGTGGGAAAATAGTCCACTTCTATTTCCTAGTAGGCTAAAAATTTTTATAATTAGGTATTGTGAGGGCATTTTTTTTGTCCTTTTCTTGTAGAGGTATAGTGGAGAAACAATCTTTTTAATCAATAACTATAAGAGGCCATCCTTAAGTGACAGACAAGGCAGAGGAATTCCAGATTGTAGAGGAACCATAGGATGTAGTACCTTAGTGACAGCTATTAAATCTGTCACCATTCTCCATTTACCATATTTTAAACAACAAATACAGGTGAAATCCAAGGGCTGGTTGATTCTACAATATGGTAAGCATCTAGTTGCTCTTGTACCAGTTGATTTAAAGCCTGCACTTTGTTTTTTGTTAAAGGCCATTGTTTAATCATATTGATTTCTCAGTTAACCATTTTAAAGATTGGTGACTTGGTACCTCCAAAAGTTTGCTAGTTGATTTGTATTCTTGTACAGCCTAAATGGCTGGTGCCCTTTGTGTATAGTACCTTATAATATCCTTACCAGAAATATGAGTTTTTGGAACTGCAGGAATGTTAATCTGAGTATTTTATTGCTGCAGCACGTTACAGCATCATAAATGCACTGCAATATTTGCCACATATGGCCACAGATTTTCTTTATGTTCTTCTGGCCCTGTGCATTCAACCAATCTTGTGCTTTGTTTTACTTGAGATAGGATTTCAATTTCTAGAAATTGAACACCTGCCTCATGAAGAGGCCAATTTGGATGCCAAGACTGTAGAGTAATAACACTCATATCTGTACCTATGTTTAACAAACTCATAGTTACAATGCCATTTAAACACACTCTTTGATTTGGTCTTTCATCATTTATAGAAGTATGCCAGAATATACATTTCCTATTTTATATTGGAATTTTTTATTCATCCTTCATGCTTCTTCCATCATCCAGAACATTATGTTGTTTTTTATAGCAAGTATTAATTTTTTAAATTTCCATGGTGAGACATGTCCTCCACAGTGACTGGCAATGACTGGACCACTTTTGACTTGGGGGTCTGTGAGAGGTCCCCCAAGGCGTTTCCTGATGATATCAGGTTGCCTTGTCTGAATTTTGTTGATCTAAATTTATTGGTCCAATGTCTGCCTTTGTAACACTACCTGCATAATTCAGAATGTTGATACCTTTTATTTTTACCATTATCAGAAAAGACATCATTTCTAGCATTTCCTTGTTTACAATTCCTTCTCAGATGTCCTATTCTACTACAATCAAAACATTTGGCATTTTGATGTCTCCTCATACTTTAGAAATTTATTTTCCTACACAAGATTCAGTATTAGAATGCCTACTACATTCAGTAATAGAATGTCTCATTATTCACTGTATATAGGATTCATCCATCTGTTGGTGCTGATCTAATTTGTAAAGGCCCAAGTATCTTTATGCATTCTAACTTAGCATTTTCCAAAGCCAGTGATTCAAGAAGTTGTCATCTAGCATCTGAATCTGCTACTCTTATTTGTGCAACCTTAGTTAAGCCTTGTAAAAAAGTCACTAAAATCTTCACTCTGGCCCTTTTTAATCCTGGTATATGATTCAATTTGTTTTCCATTTTCCGGAATACTGTCCCAAGAATTTAAGGCTGCTTTGCAGCATAGGGACAAGATTTGTACATCCTAAAGAGTTTGAGCCTATGTTTCAGCTTAAGTGCCCTCACTCAGAATTTGATCTTGGGAAGTCTCATGTTCTTTTGCTTTTCCCTGTTGTTCTATTTTTTTTTTGCCTCTTCTAGCAAATAACATTTCAACAGTAGTTGTGGCCCATAATCCAGAATGGCTGAAGCCAATTTAGGACAGTCATTCAGGTTGCCTTATTGCTAATCCCATGTCTTCATCATCCTCCTAAAAAATGCTGTATGCAAGCCATAAGATACTACTGCTTGCTTAACTCTTTTAGACCATTTATTTCTATTGGTATCCATCTACCTTCTTTGAATTTTTTTTGAGCATTTTAATTTTATGGTTTTTCAGAGCTGATTACAGGATAGGAAGCTGAAACAATTCTTTGGTCCTCATTCTGCATATGTGATTCCAAAATGTGAAATTTTTCTTTTAAAGACAAGATATCCTTTGACATTATTTGGACAGTGTACAGATTGCCTTCTTGGAGAGATACTCTATCTGCTAACTTAACATAACTTTTTAATAAATTTTGATTTCTAATTCAACACTATAAATTATTTCAGATAAATTCTCAATACTCTTTGACATGGATTAAATTTTGTCTGTCAAATTAATGATATCCTTTTCAATAGTATTAGTTTTTTCAGGTAACTTTTGATTTTTGACAATATTAATTATGTCTGTTAGCTGTTCATTATTACTCTGTAAAGACTGCATCATTTCTACCAGTGCTTTTGTCTTGGCTCTTTTATTACAACATTTTCTTGAGGATATAATATGAAGATGAAAACTAAGTCCCAATATCCAATAAATGGATGTATCACAATAACCATATAAGAGTTGCAGAATATAATCCACAGTATCAGTAAAAGTGTTGTTAAAATTCTGCATGGTTATATTGTCTGCAATTGTAAAACTTTGAGATTTATTGCTTTATTTATTAATCAAGCAATTATCTTTGTTATAAGATTTCAGTAAATTGTTTTAGGTGTAATAATCTTTATTGCCTAGCAGGTGTTAGAGTTGCAACCACATGACAAAGAGTCACAACCAGTGGTGGTACAACTGTTGGTGGCAAAATCATTCCTGTGCTTCTTTGATTTTCTGTCTTTGGGCCTGGTTAAATACTGACAAATATGCTTTGCTTGACAAATTAAAAGCATTTAAATCATTTCCATACATGGAGCCAAGAGCCCAGAACCCATGATCAGAGAGCACATAACTAGAAACTGCAAAATTCACCATGTGGCAGGGAATGTGGCAGTGGGGGGATGTGCACAAGCCTTGGAAATTTCCAAGTCGCCACGCTTATCTCTATTGTGGCAGGGTTTTCAAAACAAAAAACAAAAAACAAAAAACAAAAAACAAAAAAAAAAAAAAAACGCTTAGTAGGTGACAGCAGGACAGACAGGCAATGGTGGTAGATCTTCTGTGCCATGGACCTTTGGGGCCTTTAAGTCTGGTCTACACAGTAGGTGTGAAGTTTGGATCCCCATGGGGCAACAGATGAAGAAAGACACTAAATAAAAATCCCACACTAGTTCAGAATTGAGTATAGGAAAGGGTTTTTTATTTAGGGGTAGACTCACAGATCCAAGTCTTCTGCACAAATGGGGAAACAGTAATGGAATCCAGCAGTCAGAAGAGAGCAGGAGTGCATGCTTTACATTGGCATTTATAGTATAAGAGGCCACACCAATGTGGGCTGGTAACTTAAAGGATACTTTTTGAAGAATTTCCTACAGCAATCAACAAGCCATGGTATATCAAGTTGCAGTAATACTAGGCACCTCCTCTTCTATAAAGGCTGAATGAGGAAATCTCTTAGAAAAAATAGGTACCAAGAGAAAGAAACAGATTCAGAAATAGCCACTGTTCTCACTTTTAGGAGTCTCACAAGAAGATCAAGTTACACAACTATCACATGTATGCACAGGTCTTTAGTCATACCCATAAAAACTCTAGTTTTCATAAAAATGAGATGATGCAGTGTTGGAGAATATTATTTTATCTAGGCAAAGACATGCTTTACATGTGTTACAATGATGTTTATGCTGTGGAATATCACTTCAACTCTGTATGGGTGTGCTGCTTTTATTTATGTTGAATTTGTTTAATTATATAAAATATGGGTCGCAATTCTTTCACTTTGCCTACCTAAGGCACTTTATTGGACTAATAAAAAGCTGAACAGCCAATAGCTAGGCAAGAAAATGATAGGCAGAGATAGCAAGAAGAAACAAAAAATAGGATGATGATTCTGTGCCCAAGAGAGACAGAGAGAAGTGGGAGGCAATAATAAAGGACAAATAGAGGGAAACAGGCACCACCAGAATCCAGGCATCCACCAGCCAGCCAGATACTGAAAGAATCAGTAAAAGAAAGTTAGAGAGAAAGAAAGGAAGGACAGAAGGAAAGAAAGAAGAAGCAGTGAAAGTAAGACAAACAAACAGACAGAAAAGAAAGAAAAAAGGAAGGAATAAGAGAAGAAATAAAAAGGATAAATAGTCCCATGGCAAAAGGTAGATAAAGAGAAACATGTTAATTCAAATTAAAAGAGCAAGCAAAAAAAATGAATCTTAACTATGCCAAGCATTCAAAACTACTAATAATTCTCCTTGTTATGATATGGGAGATAGTTTTTGACACAAAAGAAACAGCCTGGTACAATGTAATATTGTTTTACTGTATGCAAACTATTTCAATTACCAGAACGTCTTTAGTTCCATCCATGTTGCCATTAGTGATATAAGTTCTTTTTTTAAAAAGACAGAGTAGTGGCTTCAATCAAAAATTTCAAGTCTAGCTAGACAATACAAACAAGACTTGCTGGGGAATGAGGAATAAAGAAGTAATCTCAAAGTCTTATAGGAAGAAATGAAGGGTTAAAAGGAGTGGCAAGGGGATGAGTACAGAAGGGGGTGAATATGCTTTAAAAATTTTATGAAATTCTTAAATAATTGAAACATGGCAAAAACAATCCAAGTAGTATTACATTATGTACATATATAGCACAATATCTAACAATCATTAGAATACACTGCTTTACATCATATCTTGTTGTACCAGGCTGGTTTAGGCTGCCAACTAGCTCCCAAATCATGACAAAGAAACTTATCAGTTTTGAATGCTTGGCCTAGCTTAGGCATATTTCTTGCTAGCTCTTTTAACTTAAATTAACCTGTTGCTCTTTATTGACCTTTTGCCTCAGAGCTTATTAGCTTTCTTCTGTATTTTTTACTTTCATTGTTCCTCTGATTGGCTGTATATTCTGTGACTGGCTTCTTGTTCTGGGCATGTCCATTATTCTCTCCTCCTTCTTCTCAAGCTCTTTCCATTTTTATTTTGAGCTTAGATTTCTCCTCCTATTTATTTTCTATTACAGCTCTCCTTGCCTATCCTTTCTCTACCTAGCTATTTGTCATTCAAATCTATTTATCAAGTGCCTTAGACAGGTTAAATGAAACAAATGCAACATATCTTTTCATAAATAAACAAATGCAGCATTAACAAAAGTAACACAGCTTTACATAGTTAAAGCAACAGTCTTCAGCATAAACAAATTAACACATCTTTGCCTAGTTAAAATAATATTCTGCAACATTTTTCTTTTTTGTCTAAATGAAAAGAAAGATTTTAAATAAAACTATATAAAACTATATAAAAACTATATTGTAAAACTATCTAAAACAGGTGCTGTTGGATAATGCACTTGTACATTGTAAAGGAATAAAATGCTGATTGGCCATTAGTGAGGCTTCAAATAAAGGTGGGGCAACCAGACTAGGAGAATTCTTGGAAGCATAAAGGTAGAGAGTCAATTGCCACCTAGATACAGAGGAAGCAGTATGAGAACTAATATATACCTCTGTGTGTTTTGGGGGGCCTGAATGGATATGGGACTTAGTGGGACAGAAACTTGTGTCTACAAACAAAAATAACTGACAAGTTAGGATTAAATCTTCAATATGCAGTCTATTTGTGTATGTCAAACTCAGAGAAAATATTTCATTATTTATCCTATGTTGTATAAAGGAGTGGCTGCGAGGCGTTTCCTGCTGCCCAGCTCCCGGCTAGCTTTACCCAAAATAGTTACACAGAAATTGTATTCTTTTAAACACTGCTTGGCCCATTCTCTCCAGTCCCTTATTGACTAACTCTCACATATTAATTAACCCACTTTTAATAATCTGTATATTACCACGAGGTGGTGGCTTACTGGGAAGATTCTAACCTATGTCCATCTTGGGCTGGAGCTCATGGCTTCTGCATGCCACTACTTTCTTTCTCCCACAATTCTGTTCTGTCTTCCCCACCTACCTATGTTCTGACCTATCAGGCCAAGCAGTTTTTTTATTAACCAATGAAAGTAACACATAGGTGACCCTCCTACATTAATTCCCCTTTTTCTGTTTAAACAAAAAAGAGAGGCTTTAATTTTGACATAGTAAAATTACATATAGTAAAACAGGTATCATGCAAGAATTAAAGTTACAATATTTATATCTATTTAATCTTTTATTATACCTAAGGAAAACTATGACTATAACTAACCATTCTTCAACTCCATCAAAGACTCCAGAAGGATATAATATTTCCTAAGCAAAAAAGAAGTAAGCAACTTCCAAAACTCTAGAAATGACAGAGACATCTCGCTGACTGTACAGTCACCCAAAGTTCTTTTGTATCGTTGGGGCATCCATCTTCAGCCTACAGGCCCATAGTATCCAGCAAACATTTCTACGAAGCAGGAAAATTCAAAGAAAGTTCAGTCACTATCTGCTGTGTCCTGCAGAATGTCTCGTAGACTCATAAATCAGGAACCTGTGAAAGACCATCTCACCTTTAGGCAAGTTCAGCAGTCCTCTCTCTGTGGGTTCTTCATGTCCAGTTTATGCAACAGTCCAGGCAAGAGCAGTTTCTTGCCCAAATTGCTATCAAACTTCATAAGGAGCCACTTCAATGCCCATCTTCCTCTTGAAGTAGATTGGTGCTGCCAGGAGTAGATGTGTCTCACTGTCATGAACAGCCCTAAGTTATTAAAACATTAAATGCCATATTCTGTAGTCTTTGAAAGATATGAAGAAGGTCCATCTACCTGAAATATCTCTCTATATATTGAGAAAATCTGACTAAGATGACTACAAGCTTGACTATTATTGATGATTATCCACTAGCAACCTATATTTCCTAATTATACATTACATTTTTAACTGAACTATACAATCACAATACTTTGATCAAGATCAGAAATACATATACATGTAACAAAATTGGTATGGATATAAAAAATCCACACCAAAGCATATTATTCATATCTATATCATATCCCCCTTTAAATGTAAAAGAGGATTTATAAATAATATTTGTGAATATGGACATAGTTATTTCTCTCCAAACATCTTCCCGCTGTATAGGGGCGCTGTTAATCATGTCTTTCATGGTAAAACCTGTGTGCTAGGTTCATCTCAGTTGGCAGTTGAATGAAGTAATTTTTTGAGGGTGTTCACAGTAACTTTTCAGGAGGGAGTGGTCTATCATACCATATTGGGATAGAAGTAATCCACAGGGTCTCATCCCCTGTGAAAACAAAAGAAAAACCTCTTTTCCAAAGTATCATACCCTTAGATCCAAATTCTGAAGTCATAATACCCTTATAATAATATACATGGTGGTTTAGCCTAGCAGCCCATAAAATGTAATGTCTCTCTGTATTTACCTCCTTTACAGTCAAAAAATGAAAGAAAACACAATATACAGAATCCAAACTTTCTGTGAATTTTCCATTTTTACGTGGCTTATTTTTATTCTACCACTTTACTTGAGTTTGTCTCTTTAAAGACTTTACCCTTTTTTAAGGCATTCACTTTATTCTCTATATTCTTTTTCTTCTCTCTCTTAAGCCTACGTATGTCTAACTCTATGTAACACTATGACCCATGTAGAGGTTATTTATGTCTGAATCTCTCCTATTGTGAATCTGTAATCTTTTACTATCCAGGAGCATTTTTGTTTTGCATTTTTTAAATAACTAAGCACTTAATAATCTAAGCTGTGACATTCCTAGGTCAAAAACAGGTACTGCCTGTTGCCCCACCCAGCCCAACATGGCTGAGTTGCTTTTGCCTCTGAGCTGCAGAGCCATGGGCTACTCTGGATTCACCTCTCTCCAATTTCAAAATGGTGAACGTATCATTTCTGTGAGCTCTTGGGTGGCTAGGTAGGAGTCACACTCAGCAGATTAACTCTGAGACTGAGTGTGCAGCACAGAAACTCTTTCCTTCCAAGTTACATGCAAATCTGACACGCAGAACACTGTGCAGCCTGAAAACCTCCCTCTGTATGGTGGTAGAAATCCCTCATGCTCTCCTGCCTGCCTAAGCCTGATTTGGCCATCTGTCCTGGTGCAAGTGGGGAGCACTGAGCCATTGGCATGGTCTTGGAGTACTTTCTTTCTGATCCTGAGTGGGCACACAAACATCCAGTCCCACAAAACCATTGAAATGCTTTATAGTCGGAGTTTGCGGTGGTGGCACAACCTAGGAAGTCATGTTTTAAAACGGCGCAGCTTTTTTCCTGCTACAGCTGCTGAGTTGGGAAAATTTCTCTGCAGCTTACCACGAATAAACAGCAAAAAGCTGTGTTTAACTCTATATTTGTGTCTAGAATTTCTTTTTAAGCCATCTCAGGTTTTACGTGGAGTTAGTTATCACGTTGGAGCACCACTCTGTTATATAAATGAGCAGCTGCGAGCCGTTTCCTGTTGCCCAGGTCCCGGCTAGCTTTAGCCAAAATAATTACATGGAAATTGTATTTTTTAAACACTGCCTGGCCCATTGTCTCCAGTCCCTTACTTGCTAACTCTCACATATTAATTAACCCACTTCTAATAATCTGCATATCACCACGAGGTGGTGGCTTACTGGGAAGATTCTAACCTACATTCATCTTGGGCCGAAGCTCATAGTGTCTGCCTGCCACTGCTTTCTTTCTCCCACAGTTCTGTTCTGTCTTCCCCACCTACCTATGTTCTGACCTATCAGGCCAAGCAGTTTTCTTTTTTAACCAATGAAAGTAACACATTGACAGGTGGCCCTCCTACATCAATCCTATCTTAGTGAGTCCAAAGTATTATTCCTAATTTTACCTTCTATCACAACTAAAGAAAACTCTATCTAGTCTTCAACTAATCAAAGACCCCAGAAGAATATATAATTATCTGAGTAAACAAGAAGTGCAATGCAAGTCACTTCCCAAACTGAATAACTGACAGAGGTATTGGCTGCCTAGACAGTCATCCTAAGTTCCTCTGAAATGTGGGAGCATCCATCTTTGTCCGACAGACCTAGAATATCTGGCAGATTATTCTATGAAATATGAATTTTAAAGGACTGTCCAACCTTGTCTTAGAAAAGTGTGACGGCCTTTTTATTTTGTGTCCTGCTTGTAAAGTTTGTATAGTATATTGTCAGCACTCAAGGCAAGAACTGTTTCATTGTCCAAATGGTTAGCTTTGATACAATGAGAGAAAACTTTATATGGAGTTTCTTTGATGCCTGTCACCTCCCCTGAATTAAATTGTTACCACCAGGAGCAGACATATCTCACGGCCTTGAAAAGTCTCAGGTCATTAAACATTATAAATGTCATATTCTGTAGGCTTTTAAAAAGTCTGAAGACCATCTAACTATCTAAATATATCTATTTAACCTTGAAAAATCCTAATATAACTATAAATTTCATTACTAAAGATGACTACCTACTAACCTGCTTTTCTTAGTTATATATATTACATTTTTAAATGAGATGCACAAACACAGTACCTTAAACAAGAGTAGAGACATTATTTCAGTATAGCAAAATAATTTAAATTTGTATTAATATATAAAATCCAAAATAATGTAAATATTTGAGGTTAATAGTTTCTTATCCTATATTCCAATATTTCCAGTAAATGATGATAAACATCCATAACCAGACAAATGACCAAAACCTGCCGACCTCACATCTTGGGAATGGGATCATTTTGTTCTCTAGACTACTTCCTGTTGTCTGTGGATGAAGGCATCTTTAGGGAACTTGAGTAAATTGAAATAACTGTCAAGTCATGGGAAAACCAGTTATAACATTTGTTGTCCAGTTTTTGTGAAATGGGAAACCACAAGGTTTATCTTCAATCTGGCTAAAATAATCTGTGATAGACCACCTCAGTTAGCAGCTTTGAAGCTATTCTGGGTTAACATGAAGGCTGGCTAATTTGTTAGGGTTTTCTTTCCTGCCCGGTTTCCACAGTTGTTTAGCCCCAATGAAAATCACACAGAGGTCTCCATAAGTTAAAAAAATGATTGACCCATTATCTCAGACTAGTTATTGGCTCTTATAGATTATATTAACCCATTATTCTGATCTATTTAAGCCATATGGATCAGTACCTGTTTCAGCTGGCAGGTCATTAACTGCTTCCTCGGTGGTCTGCGCAGGACTGGGAGGAATCAGCTTCCTCCTTCCCAGAATTCTCCCATTCTCATAACCCACCCTCTACTTTCTGTCTGGTTGACCCGCCTATACTTCCTGCCTGGCCAATCAGCATTTATTTAAAACATGATTGACAGAATACAGACAATTCTCCCTCACCACTTCTCCCTCTTGAACACTAAGTAAACTGCTACAGAGGTGCTCTGAGAGGCTGGATCACCTGGGTCATTCATTTTCATTGGTGTCTCTTGCTCTGAAAACAAAAATTTCAAAGGTAACATATATATTTACATTAACAAGAGTGTTGGTTGTCCAATGTTCACAAGCCAACCAAGGATGATTTTTTTTTGTTTTATGTTTGAGCAGGTAAAATATATATCACCTTTCTTGTATTTTTTCTAGTTTTATTTCTTTATATTTTTAGCCAAGCCTTCCAGTGAGTCTTCCCTGATAAAATCTGATCTTTATTAACCTTGAACAAATCCCTAGTCTTTCATTTCCTGTGGAAACAAGAAACCTCTTTCTCAAAGCAGTACATTAACTTCCAGTTTAATGTTTAAGCATTCTTAAAGTATTTAGGCTGATTTTATTTATCAGTCTCTGTGAAAATTTCTTAGGAACTCTCTTTGGTTTATAAGCATTTGAAAATTCAAAGACAACACAACAACATACAGGATCTAGACTTCCTATGTGTTTTCCATCTCTGTGTATCTTACTTATTCTTTTTATATTACTTCTTTCTTTAAATATTTTATTATTTATGAACTAATTTTTCTCACTGTATATATATATATATATGTGTGTGTGTGTGTGTGTGTGTGTGTGTGTGTGTGTGTGTGTGTTTTCTTCCTTAAGCCTAACCACATTTTTAACCACATTAGAACCTAATTCGAGTTTTTTTCCCATTTGAACCTGTTTTACTTGATAGTATCTCCATTTTAAACTCAAGCTGATTTGGACTGGCAGCTCTGACGACTTGCTCCATTACATTCAATCCTTGAGAGACAAGCTCTCTGCCCTGTAGGCCTGACTGAGAGTTGCACTGTTTGTTGTTGTTGTTGCTCCTCTTTGTTTTGTTTTGTTTCATTAAATAAGGAACTGCATTCAATTGTCCCTAAGTGATTCTATGTATCACACTCTTTCTACACTCATAAGGCAGAACCTCTTGGAGGAGCTGTATCTATTTTTTTTTGCTTGCTTGTTTGTTTTATGTTTTGTTTTTACCTCTTTTTCCCCTCAGCTTTATTATGACTTACTTGAAAATACAGGCTCCTTATTGGAATGCCAATATGTATTGGGTTTTTTTTAAATTCATAATCATCTTCCAAATCATGAAACAGAGACTTATTATTAGTTTTGAATGCATGACCTAGCTTAGGCACATTTCTGTCTAGCTCTATTAATTTAAAATAACCTATTTACTTCATTTACCTTTCATCTTAGGGCTTATCATATTTCATACTTCTGTATACCTTATATTCGCTGCTTCTCTATGTCTGTCTGTCTGTCTTACTGTTGTCTGCCTTAGTTCTTGCTCCAGCTGTTTCCTGTGTTCTGTCCTACTTCCATTCTTCTATCGAGTCTAGATTTCTATTTATTCTTTCTCCCTGGTAGTATCACCTATCTTTTCTCTGCCTAGCTTATGCCTATTAAGCTCTTTAATGGATTAATCAGGTGCCATAGGCAGGCAAAGTTAAACAAATGCAGCATAAACAAAAGTAGCACAACTTTACACAGCTTAAATAATATTCTGCAGTATAAACAAATGTAACACATCTTTGCCTAGCTGAAATAATATTCTACAACATCTTCCCTACTTCAGTTTATAAAACACAAACATGGGACTATAGGCATATCTTTAAGTTTTCATTTCCTTTTGGATATATGTGCAGTAGTTGCTTTGCTAGATTATATAATTGTTCTATTTCTAAATGATTTCTGAGAAACCTCCATACTATTTTCACAAAGATAATAACAATATATCCTCCCATGAAAAACATCTGTTTGTGCCACATTTTACTCATACTCTCAGCAATAATTCCTATCTTCTTCTTGTTGATAAAGATTAATCCTAACATATGTGTCTTGGTCTCAATGTGGTTTTGATATTCATTTCATATATAGTTATTTTGAATGTTTTTCATATAGCTGCTTACAATTTATGTATCTTCCTTAGAAACATACCAAATTATTTGTTCTTTTTACTTTAAGTGATCTATTATTTGCTTTTTTTATTGAGGTGTATGTGTTCCTTATCTATTTTGGAATATTAATGTATAGAATAATTCTCTAAAGATGATATCCCTTTGTAGATTGCTAGGAAAAAGAACAAATAAGCTTCATACATATAGTATGTGTATATAAACACATATCTCTCTCTATATATGTGTATATTTGTAACTTATGAAAATAGAGTAAACTTTATCCATTCATTTTTATATGCCCATTAAATCATATTTCTTTATTAAAATCAATCATATCATTTCTCTCTATTTATTTTCTTTCCTCTAACTTCTCCCTTTACCTCCCAAATTGTTCCCTTTCAAATTCATAGATTCATCTTTTTTATATTACATTCATGTGCATGCATATGTGTTCACATGCATGTAAATGCACATATGTGTGCTTGCACATACAGAGAAAGAGAATGAAACAGAGAAAAATAAATCTGACATTCTAATTCCCTTCAGTTTTGTCCTGTATGTATATGGTTTCATAGCAGACAACTTGGTATTACATGACCTATTGGGGGATTCTCCCTGAGAAAGGAATTCTTCTTCCACTCTGAGCATCTCTTAAAGTACCTGTAAATCCTTGTCTTTGAGTGTGCCTCTGTGAGATTTTCCTCTTCTAGGTTAACATGTCTACTTGTATTGTCCTTGCTTGGACCTTTTCTTAAGCAATTAAATTATGGAAGTATTAAAGGTGAAACTTTCCTGTAGTTCTAAGAGAAACAGTCTCATTTGAGATTTTGTGATCCTCTGGCTCTTACAATCTTTCTGCATTTCTTTCCTATTTTTCTTTAGCCTATGTTTTAAATATATCCAGTATGGCTGGGATCTCCATGGTTCATTGATCTCTGCATTATAACCAGTTGTGGTTTTCTGTAATGGTCTCCATTTGCTATAAAAAGAAACCGCTTTGATGAGGAGTGACAGAAAAACTTACCTGTGTGCCTATTAATGTTTTAGAATGCAATTAGGAATGATGTGGGTCTAGCAAATGACAGTAGTAAGATCTCCTTAATATCAATGACCTCACTAGCATTGAATAATGGCCAAGGTTTCTAATACCAGAAATTAATTTTCTCTTGTTGAGAAAGCTTTAATCTGATAGTGTGGGGGTACTACCACTATTGATTGCACTTTCAGGAATATATTGCCTTGATAGTCACTGTGGTCCATAGGCTTCACAGCTGGGTAGGACTATTAATGATTTTCCTTTCTTGGCATCTTACATAGTACTTTCTGTTGCTATGAAATCTAGCCTCAAGTAAGAGATGTTCATGTTAGATCAAATTCAAGTCTTCTGATTCTTGTGACTGAAGTATGTGGTGTCTTCATCAATAGAGACTTACTTTTAAATTCTGGGTGGAAACCAAGAACAACAGCAATACATTATATTGTTTTGAGATTCTCTTGGACTTCAGCAAAGCAACACCTTGAAAGGAGTTTCTTATTCCTGGTACTGGGGTCTTTATTAGATAGGCTATTATTCTTGTGGTAAGCATTAGGTTAAGTGGTTTAGATTCATGTAATCTATATATATGTGTATACATAGGTTTCTATGTTTTATATGTAATTTTGGATAAGTGAAAAATAATGAATTTTTGGTATTTTAAATATGCTTTTGAACTCATATGATTTACATACCTATTTTGCTAATTCTAAAGTGCAAATATACAAAAGAACTTTCCATTTTTCAGAGGACCCACAATACTGATAAACTTAAAAAGAAATAAATTGAATATGATGAGATTAATATATGGCTGTCAAGTATAATCATTTATAAACCCTCATGAGAAATGGCAAGAACTTGATGAGTTGGATATTTCCTGGCATGGTGAAGAAATATCAGGTATCTAGATATAAATATCAAGAAAAAAATACTTGATTACAGACAATGAGTGTTAAGATATAATAATAAAAGTAGACCTCAAAATTTTCTATTAATGGGTGCATACAAATAGAATAATATTTTATCCAATGCTTTCATTTTGAAGTGTTCCCTGGTGTTCAAGATGATATATTCAATTTGTAAAAATATGACCATGCATTAGGTAAAGAGGCAATAGATACATGGAAATGAGAAAAACAATCTAAAGAAGCAACATAACCTACAAAATAACTTGTATATAAGGTACATAAGGCAGGAGGGGACAGTATCTCATTGCATTCTGAAGATGCAATCACAGGACAAAGTCTAAGGAGGCAGTCTGAGGACAGGGTTGCCATTTTGGTCTGAGGATTTGGTAGAGGTAAAAGATCTTTTAAATGGCTGGATGCACTGCTTCTCTGATATTCATAACTAACTGTTATATCTGGCAATGTTAGAATGAAGTAGATTCAAGTAATAGTCTTATATAGTATACATTTTCCTTTTGTGAGGCAATTGTTAAACTCATGAACAACATGTATGCTGTGGAACAATGGATTTTTATCCTGTCAAATGTATGATTTTAATAAAATGCTTATTGGCCAGTAGCCAGGCAGGAAATATAGGCACAGTGATGATGACTAGGCAGGGAATTGAGGTGGGGAAAGGAGAATTCTGGGTAAAGGGAAGTTTCAGTCTGAAGTCATCACCTAGACACAGAAAATGTCAGGCAAAGAGCAAGCAAGAAGTGACTGCCTCACCAAAAATGGTACCAAGCATCATTGCTAACACAGACAAGAATTATGGGCTAATATAAGTTAAAAGAGTTAATAAGAATTCTGAGCTAATAGGCCAATCAGTTTATAATTAATGTAGACCTCTGTGTATTTCTTTGGGACTGAACAACTGTGGGACTCGGTGGGAGAGAAACCCCAGTCAACACATGTAATTGATTTATCCCTGAAGAATGGATACAGCAGTCTTGGAACGTGGTCCACAAGTGTAATGGAGTACCTGGTTGAAAGAAGAGGCTAAGTCCATTGAACAATGAAATAGAGCTATCAGTGTTGAAACCCCCCATGATAAACTTCTTTGTAGTGATGAGGAGAGCAGGCCTGCATTTTGTCCCACCCAACTCTCGCATGGCTAGTTTAGTCCCACAAATAATAGCACAGAAACTTTATTCATTTAAACACTGCCTGGCCCATTAATTCTAACCTCTTATTGGCTAGCTCTTACATAATGATTGAACCCATTTCTAATATTCTGTATCACCACTTGACTGTGGCTTACTGGGATGAGTATTGCCTGCATCCATCTTGGAGAGGAAAACCATGACGTCTTGCCACACTGCCTTCTACCCTGCACCCTGTTTGGTCTACTCTGCCAATCTAAGCTGCTGTCCTATCAAAATGTCAATTCAGTCTCTTAATTTAGCCAATGAAAGCAACACATAGAAAGAAGACCTTCCTACATCTTTTCCCCTTTTTCTGTTTAAACAAAAAGGAAGGCTTTAACTTTAACATAGTAAAATTACATAAAACAAAGCAGTTATCAAGCAAGAATTACAGTTACAATATTTATATCTATTTTATCTTTTATCATAACTAAGAAAAACTATAACTACAACTAACCACTCTTCAACTCCATCAAAGACTCCTGAAGAATATAATATTATTTAAGTGAACAAAAAGTAAGCAAATTCCAAAACTCTAGAAATGACAGAGACATCTCGCTACCTGGACAGTCACCTAAATTTCTTTCGTAACATTGGGGCATCCATCTTCAGCCTACAGGCCCATAGTATCCAGAAGACATTTCCATGAAGCAGGAAATTCCAAAGACAGTTGAGTTACTTTATGCTATGTGCTGCAGAATATCTGGCAGACTCTTTCATGAATCAGGAACCCCAAAAGAACCATCTCAACTTTAGGAAAATTCATCCGTCCTCTCTCTGCAGGTTCTTTGTAAATAATTTTTTAAAATTTATTTATTTATTAAAACTTTCAACTTTCTCCCCACCTCCCTTTTCCCTCCCCCTCCTCTCCTCTCCCTCCCACTCCAGTCCTAAGAGCAGTCAGTGTTCCCTGCCCTGTGGGAAGTCCAAGGTCTTCTCACTTCCATCAAGGAATATGAAGGTGAGCATCCAAACAAAGCAGGCTCCCACAAAGCCAGTACATGCAGTAGAATCAAAACCCAGTGCCATTGTCCTTGGCTTCTCAGTCAGTCTTCATTGACAGCCACATTCAGAGAGTCTGGTTTGATCACATGCTCCATCACTCCCAGTCCAGCAGGCCTTGGAGAGCTCCCATTAGATCAGTCCCACCATCTCAGTGGGTGGACACACCCCTCGCGATCCTGACTTTCTTGCTCATGTTCTCACTTCTTCTGCTCCTCATTTGGACCTCGGGAGCTCAGTCCAGTGCTCCAATGTAGGTCTATGTCTCTATCTCCATTCTTTGCCAGATGAAGGTTGATATGCAAATTATTCATCAGTGTGGCTATGGGACAAGGCCAATTCTGGTACCCTCTCCTCTGCTGTCCAAGGAACAATCTGGAGACCTCTCCTTGGACCTGGGAATCTCTCTAGAGTAAAGTCTCTTACAAACCCTAAAATGGCTCCCTTAATAAAGATATTTACTTCCCTGCTCCCATATGCACCCTTCCTCCATCCCAACCATCCCATTCTTGCAAGCTCTCCCCAATCCTCCCCTTTTCCCTTCTCTCTACCCATCTCCCCGTACATCCACTCCTGTGCAATTTTTGACTGGCAATCTTGTCAAATTTCAATATCCAGGAGGATAACTATGTGATTTTCTTTGGGTTCACCTTCTTATTTAGCTTCTCTAGGAAAGCGAACTATAAGCTCAATGTCCTTTAATTATGAGTAGAATCCACTTATGAGGGAGTACATACCATATTCATTTTTTGGGTCTGGGTTACCTCACTCAGTAAAGCATTTTCTATTTCCATCCATTTGCATGCAAAATTCAAGATGTCATTGTTTTTTTATCGCTGAGTAAAACTCTAAAGTGTATATGTTCCACACCTTCTTTAACCATTCTTCTCTTGAGGGACACCTAGGTTGCTTCCAGGTTCTGGCTATTACAAATAGTGCTGCTATGAACATAGTTGAACAAATGCATTTGTAGTATGATAGGGCATCTCTTGGGTATATTTCCAAGAGTGGAATTATGTGATCCTGAGGCAGGTTAACTCCCAGTTTCCTGAGAAACCACCATACTGATATTCAAAGTGGCTGTACAAGTTTTAATTCCCACCAACAATGGATGAGTGTTCCCCTTACTCCCCATCCTCTCCAGCATAGGCTATCATTGGTGTTTTTGAGTTTAGCTATTCTGACAGGTGTAAGATGGTATCTCAAAGTTGTTTTGATTTGCATTTCCCTGATTCCTAAGGAGGTTGAACATGATCTTGAGTGTCTTTTGACCATTTGAAATTTTTCAGTTGAGTATTCTCTGTTCAGTTTAGTAACTCATTTTTAAATTGGGTTAATTAGAGTTTTAATGCATTGCTTCTTGAGCTCTTTATATATTTTAGAGATCAGACCTTTGTCTGATGAGGAGTTGGTGAAGATCTTCTCCCAGTCAGAAGGTTGCCTTTTCGTTTTAATGACAGTGTCTTTTGCTTTACCGAAGATTCTCAGTTTCAGGAGGTCCCAATTATTCATTGTTGCTCTTATTGTCTGTGCTACTGGGATTCTACCTAGGAAGTCGTCTCCTGTGCCCATGTGTTGTAAACTACTTCCCACTTCTTTTTTTATCAGGTTCAATATGGTCAGATTAATATTGAGGTCTTAAATGCATTTGGACTTGAGTTTTGTGTATGGTGATGTATATGGATCTATTTTCATTCTTCTACAGGTTGACATCCAGTTATGCCAGCACCAGTTGTTAAAGATGCTTTCCTTCTTCAATTGTATAATTTTAGCTCCTTTGTCGAAAATCAGGTGTTCATAGTTTTGTGCATTAATATCTGGGTCTTTGATTCGATTTCATTGGTCAGCATCTCTGTTTTTGTGCCAAAACAAAACAGGCTTTATAATTCTAGTTCTGTAATAGAGTTTGATGTCAGGGATGGTAATGCCTCTAGAAGTATTTTTATTGTATAGGATTGTTTGGCTATCCTGGGTTTTTTATTTTTCCATATAAAGTTGATTATTATTCTCTCAATTTCTGTGAAGAATTTTGATGGGATTTTAATGGGGACTGCATTGAATCTGCCGATTACATTTGGTAGAATTTCCATTTTTACTATATTGATATATTATATTATATGATAAGTATATATATATTACTTATATATTTTAAGCATGGGAGATCCTTACATTTTCTGGTATCCTCTTCAATTTCTTCAAAACCTTAAAGTTCTAGTCAAATTTATCTTTCATTTCCTTGGTTATAGTTACCCCCAAGATACTTTATACTATTTGTGACTATCGTGAAAGGTGATGTTTCTCTGATTTCCCTCTCTGTTTCTTTGTTCTTTGTGTATAAGAATGCAACTGACTTTTTGGAATTGATCTTGTATCCTTCCACGTTACTAAAGGTGTTGATCAGCTGTAGAAGTTCTTCCTTAGAGTTTTGGGGTCACTTATGTACACTATTATATCATCTGAAAATAATAAAAGTATGACTTCTTCCTTTTCAATTCAAATCCCCTTGCTTTCTTTATGCTGTCTTATTGCTACTGCTAGAACTTCAAGCACTGTATGGAAGAGGTATGGAGAGAGTGGAAAGCCTTGTCTTGTTCCTGATTTTAGTGGAATGGTTTTGAGTTTCTCTCCATTTAATTTAATGTTAGCTGTTGACTTGCTGTATATTGCTTTTATTATATTTAGGAATGAACCTTGTATCCCTAATCTCTCCAAGATCTTTATCATAAAGGGGTGATGAATTTTGTCAAATGCTTTTTAAGCATCTAATGAAAGGATCATATAATTTTTTTCATTCTGTATATTTATATGATGGATTACATTGATAGATTTTCATATGTTGGACCTGTACTGCCTCTCTGCAATGAAGCCTAGTCAATCATAATGTATTATTTCTTGGATGTATTCTTGGATTCAGTTTGTCAGTATTTTATTGACAATTTTTTGCATTGATGTTAGTGAGTGAGATTGATCTGTAATTCTTTATCTTGGTTAAGTCTTTGTGTGGTTTTGCTATCAGGGTGAATTTGGCAATGACTCTTCTGTTTCTATTTTGTGAAACACATTAAGGAGTATATGTATTAGCTCTTCTTGGAAATTCTGGTAGAATTGTGCATTGAAAACATCTGGTCCAGGGCTTTTTTTGGTAGGGAGGTTTCTGATGACAGATTCTGTTTCCTCGCGACTTACAGGTCTATTTAAACTGCTCACCTGGTCTTGACTTAATTTTGGTATATGGTATTTATCTAAAAAAGTGTCCATTTCTTTCACATTTTCCAATTTTGTGGCATATAGGCTTTTGTAGTAAGATCTAATGATTCTCTGAATTTCCTCTGTGTCTGTGGTTATGTCCCCCTTTTCATTTCTGATCTTGTTAATTTGTGTGTTCTCTCTCTGCCATTTGATTAGTTTGGATAGGGGTTTGTCAATCTTGTTGATTTTTTTCCAGGAACCAGCTTGATTAATATTAATAATTCAATTTCTAGCTTTTGAAAATGTTAATTGTCAATAAAAATGAATATTAGGCCTCTAAAGGCAAGATAAGAACCCTTGGAGGAAGGGATTTTAGATATGATCAATGTTGACTATCATGACCATAATGATGCTTGGATAGAAGTGATTTCTAGAGGTTTGAAGAAAAGTTTAATTCTCATGTGTTTCAATTATGGCAAGCAAGGTCACCTTAAAAGAAATTTTAAGGATTGCATTCCTAGAAACAATGCTTTATAAGCATTTTTCTGAGTGCCCTTCCCTTCTGGATTAGGATGAGGTTGTAGCAAAGGCAGAAAATGGCCTAATGAATGTAAATCAACAAGGGACATTCAGTGGTAGCCAGTTGTTGTCAGGAAACTGTTTGAGGGGCCTCATGCAGGTCCCTATGTCAAATTTTGTTCTATTATTTCTTTTCATTGTGGAAGAAACTCCTTTGCAGATCAATAAAAAAACCAACTAATGCCTACTATAAGAAAAATACTGCTCTGGATGATAGAAGAGAGAATAAAAATTTCAGGAAATCCATAAAGCAAACATTTTCTGGACATTCTTTAAAAGAATAAAGACCAAAGTTAAGAATTAAAAATTAAAAAGTTAAAAGTTAATAAAGTTGTCATTGAAAGTCTAGTAGACACATGTGCATATGTAACAAAACTGTACCAGAGTCTGAGCATCTGCATTGGCTTCTACAAGAGGCAAATGTTCATCTTTTAGGGATTGGAACTTTATCTAAGGTAAAGCAGAGTGCAAGATAGGTTTAATGTGTATGACCAGAGGGACAGAGAGGAAAATTAAAGCCATATATGTGGCTAACATAGCAATGAATTCAAGGGGATATCATTTGTTACAGCAATGGGATATTCAGATTAACATTCCCCCAGTTTTAGAGACAGACAATAAATTAACATATATTTCTGGTAACAATATAACAAGATATTATAAAGAACAGTCACTGACCATTTAGGTTGTACAAGAACAAGGCACAACAGCATCTGATATTTCAAAGGCACCAAGAGTCCTAACTTTAAAATAATCAACACACAAACTTGTATGGATTAATCAATGGCCTTTAACAATAGAGAAATTTCAGGCTTTAGAACAGCTGGTACAGGAGAAAATAAATTCTCAGCATATTGAAAAATCAACCAGTCCTTGGAATTCTATATTTGTTGATAAAAATCATTCTGTAAGATGGAGAACGGTAACAGATCTAAGAGCTGTAAATACATTTGCAAAATTAGACCCCAAAAGTTGCAATTTAGGAGAGATAAATTGCAGATCTCTAAATGACTTTCAAAGATTCTTTGGAAACATTTCCTATTTATGGTCCACTATTGGGATAGATGTTGATGAACTGAGTAATTTATTCAAAACCTTTGAGGATGACAAAGACTTAAAAAGTCCCAGGAAATTATCAGCTGAAACTGAGAGAGAATTGGCTTTGTTGGAAAAGAAATTACATTATGCACATGTGGATCATGTGGATCTGAACCTAAACAGCATTCTGTTCATATTATACTCTAAGCATTCCTGTACAGAAATTTTAATGCAGAAGGAAAATATTATCTTAGAATGTACATTTTTTTGCCACATAAATGAGGTAAAAGTTTAAAAACTTATTTTGAAAAGTTCTCTGAGAATCTCTTTTTGGCCGGATTCTCTGAATGTGGCTGGCCGGAGTCTTTCTGAAAAGCCATTGACAATGGCATTGGGACTTGTTTCCTCTGCATATACTGGATTTTGCGGATCCAGTCCGTCTGTACACTCACCTTCCTGGACCTGGAGGGAGGTAGGAGGAACTTGAACTTTCCACTGGGAAGGAAACCCTGACTGCTCTTAGGGATGGAGAGGGAGGAGGAGAGGGAGTGGGGGGAGTGGGAGAGTGGTGGGAGGAGGGGCGGAAATGGAAACTTTTATAATTTAATAAAATTACAAAAAAAAGAAAAAAGAAAAGTTCTCTGTGTTAATTCTAAAAGGAAAACTAAGTCTTGGTCAATAAGCAAGAGTGAAACCAGCAGAAATTATAATACCTTTTAATAATGATGAAATTTTCCTATTATGGGAAGAACGTAAACTCTGACAAAGAGTTTGTAATATTTTTTTTTTGAAAAAAGATTAGCAACAAATATCCCCAAAGCAAGAGAATTTAATTTATAAGGAGAACTAATTGTATCCTTCTTCATATTGTATGGGAACCACTGATTTGGGAGGTCCTTGATTAATGAATGCAGAAACTGCTTTGTGCCTATAGCAGAGCTATAGGGGAACATAGATAGGTGGAGAAAACTAAATGTAAGGCTGGGAGGAAGAAGGCAGAGTCAGGAGATGCTACGGATCCACCATCAGAGATAGACATGCTAGAATTTTGCTGGTAGGCCACGACCTCATGGTGATATACAGATGAATAGAAATGGGTTAAATTAAGATGTAAGAGTTAGCCAATAAGTTAGAGCTAATTGGGCCAAACAACCAGAAGCAGGGGCCAAAAGCAAGAGAGAGCAAGTGCACATTTACAGCTACTTTTACACTATAAGAGAACATGCCCAAGTGGGCTGGTATTTCAAGGCTATTGGCTGAAGGAGCAGAATGTGCTCTCACAACAAACCACCAATATCTTGAACCTCTACATTCTATACTGATGCAAATGTATCAGAAAAATAAGATTACAAATCAGAAATTATAGGTAAAGTGAATCTAAGCCATTATGATTTTGTCAAAAAGTCAGAATTATATGTTATTCTTATGTACTAATGGGTTTTACAGAACCTCTCAACAAAGTAACTGTTTCACAATATGCAGAAAGAGTTGTTCTGCATATTGAAACCACCTAACTTATACCAGATGATACAGAATTGACTTTATTATTTATTCAAATACAATAAATAATCAGGAATAGGAATAATTCCCTATATGTAACCCGCATTTGATCACATACATGTCTGTCAGGTTGTCTAGCATAAGGTAATGAAGAAATTAATCAATTATTGAGTAGAAAGAAAAAATCCCATCATGTCAATAGTTTAGGTTTAAAAAAAAGTCATTTCCATCATGTGGCAAGAAGCTCAGGAAAAATAAAGAATTGTCCTATTTATTTTTTATACAATCAAATGCCACTACATGCAGAAAAAAATGCAAAGAGTACTCAAATGTATAACATCTGTCAGATGAGTGTGATTCATTTTGTAGAATTTGGAAAACTAAAACATGTACACTGCACCATTGATACATAATCAGGTTTTGAATGGACAACTGCTTTGAGTTTTGGATAGGTTGATGTGGTAATCATGGATTTGCTAGAAGTTATGACCATCATGGGTATACCTGTACACATAAAGGCAGATAATGCTCCAGCATATGTCTCTAAGAAAATGAGACAGTTCTTTGCTTACTATATTATAAATCATATTACATGTATATCACACAATCCTACTAGACAGATAGTTATAGAAAAATCAGATCGAACTCCAAAGGCTATGCTAAGTAAACAGAAGGGAATGATAAAGACCCCCAGAAATGTTTGCATAATGTTTGACTAACTTTGAATTTTCTAAATGGTAATGAGAAAGAAATGACAGCTGTGGAGAGACATTGGATAGTAGAAAAAAATCTACATTAGATCAGCCTGTATACTTTAAAGATTTATTGACCTCAGAATAGAAACCACAATATGTATTACATTGGGGAAGGGGTTTTTATTTTGTTTCCACAGGAGAAGAAAGGCTATGGATACCTGTCAATATAAAAATTGAAAATGGTTATATTTGAACAAGAGCTACTTCTTAATTAGAACAGATGATAGTTCTTCAAGCAGCATGGTCATTTAATCTAAACTAACCTATGAAATGAAAAAATGCTTTTTATTTGATCAGATATACCTTGCCAAAAGATAACCTCTCCAAAAATACAATTGGGGAAGGCTTTTGTTTCTGTCTTTTCAGGGATATGATGGCATCTATTTAAGGAATCTTAAGACCACTTTGCAGATGAGACATATGAAGAAAAAGACAAATCATCCAGAAAAAAATGCACCAAGAAAAAGTGTAAATCAATCTATTGACATATCACATTTCCAACAGGAGATGATTTCATAAAAATTTTTGAATACTTGTTTCTGGTGTTCTTTACACATATGAAATGCAAATGGTATTTTTGAAGTCCTAGTCTAAGAATTAAAGCTGTCTTTGTAATTGGAATGTGGCTTTCCCTTCTCTATACTTAAGCATGCTTGTTAAGTAAAACCTAAAATCTCTGTCTCATGACATAAGAGACACCTGATATGGAAAAGAAGATGAACAAAATTTTAGGGACTTTTATATTGCTACTAATCTCATAATCTTTTAGTTTTACTTTGAATCTTTGACAGCATATATATATATATATATATATATATATATATATAGAGAGAGAGAGAGAGAGAGAGAGAGAGAGAGAGAGAGAAAGAGAGAGAGAGAGAGAGAGATTTTAAATGTTATGTAATGATAATAATGACCATAGAGAGTACAAACTAATTATAGGAAAGGGCTTCATCTATATAACCGTAAATGATTTGTGATTTTTACTCTTTCAGTTTTCTGCAATGAATCATTACCACACCTAACAGCAAACTTTGAAGTCTTCAAAAGGAAGATAGAACCCCACAATGACAATTCCTCCAGGACTAGAATAATACTGCAAAGGTGTTAAAGCACCATTTAAAGATCAATTTTTGACTACAAATTGCTCAGAACAATTTCAAAGTGCATATCTTAGAGAATCCAGCTTCAAAGACTATTCTATCCAAGACTTGAGACAAGTCCTGAACTTTGTCATATATAGAGATTGCACAAGAAATGATACACCTACCTCTCCAAGGACTTGACAATTAACCCAAATTTTTCTTTTCAGGTTTCTCTAAAGATTCCATTGCCTTCAGATAGTAGGAAATAAACTGAAGAACATGACCCCCTCATTTATTGGGTTATGGATATTTGTCATTGCTTAGGAGATTTGTTGTCAGTTATTATTGGTAATGATCAAAAGAAAAACTAAACAAAGGAAATTAGATTCAGGGTTCCTGTTTTGAAAAGAAAAACGAAGGATACAGATATGGTAAAATAAAAGGGTGTTTTATTAGTCTACTTCTAAAAAAGTCTACTAGTTTCAAATATTTTACATAGGATGGGATTTTTATATATTGTATTCAAATTTTTTATATTGACATAAATATAAGATAAATTTTGTTAGAATATACTATACATCAATTTCTACTCTTTATGTTTCTTTTTTTATTTATTTTATTGAGGTATACATTTTTTTCTCTGCTCCTCTCACTTCTTCCCTTCAACTCTCCCCCATGATTCCCATGCTCCCAAAATACAATGGAGATAATGTCTTTTTTACCTCCCATGTAGACTAGAGCCATGTATGTCTCTCTTAGGGTCCTCATTGTTGTCTGGATTCTGCGGTATTGTGAATTGTAAGCTGGTTTTCTTTGTTTTATGTCTAAGAATCACTTATGAGTGATTAGATATGATATTTGTCTTTCTGGGATTGGGTTACCTCACTCAGTATGATGTTTTCTAGATGAATTCATTTGCCTGCAAATTTCAAGATGTCACTATCTTTTCTACTGTGTAGTACTCCCTTGTGTAAATGTAGCACATTTCCTTATCCATTCTTTGGTTGAGGGACAATTAAGTCATGTCCGGGTTCTGGCTATGACAAATAATACTGCTATGAACATATAGGAACACATGTCCTTGAGGTATTATTGAGCATTCATTGCATATATACCCATATATACCCAAAAGTGGTATTGCTGGGTATTAAAGAAGGTTGTTTCCGAAGGTTGTTTCCAAGTTTTTCTGAGCAATCCCCATACTGACACTCAAAGGGCCTGTACCAATTTGCAATGTAGGAGTGTTCCCTTTATCCCACAACCTCTCCAGCATAAGTTGTTATCAATGTTTTTTGATCTTGGTCATTCTTACAGGTGTAAGATGGAATCTCAGATTTGTTTTGATTTACCTTTCTCTGATGGCTAAGGATGTTGAGTATCATTCAGTTATTTTAGATTCCTCTGTTAGGAGTTCTCTGGTTAGTTCTGTACTCCATTTTTATTAAAATATTTGTTCTTTTGATGGCAAATTTCTTGATTTCTTTGTATAATTTGGAGATCAGTCTTCTGTCGGATGTGGGATTGGTGACTTCAAACTCCACTACAGAGCTACAGTACTGAAAACAGCCTGGTATTGGCATAAAAACAGACAGGAGGACCAATGGAACCAAATCAAAGACCCTGATATCAATCCACACACCTACAAACACCTGAGATTTTAAAAAGAATCAAAAAGTATAAAATGGGGAAAAAGAATATTTAAAAATGGTGCTGGATATCAACGTGTAGAATAATGAAAATAGATCCATATCTATCACCATGCACAAAACTCGTCTAAATAGATCAAAGACCTCAATATAAACCAGGCACACTGAATCTCATTGAAGGGAAAGTGAGAAGTACACTTAAACAAATTAGGAAAGGAGACAACTACCTAAATATAACCCCAGTAGTACAGACACTGAGAGAAGCAATTTATAAATAGGACATCCTGAAATTGAAAAGCTTTTGTAAACCAAAGGATATGGTCAAAGAGATAAAATGTCATTTCAACTATTGTTCAAGGTATTGTACCTATACAGCTCTTTTAACAATGTAATGCAAATTTTTACTCCTTGAAAGTTATTATTTCCAATTATTTAAGATAATATGGAAATACAGGCTAGTAATTAGTCATCTAGTACAATTAAACTTGTTGTCATATTAGGTATGCTTGCAAGGTCAAACAGATATATTTTAAATGGATGGATATTCTTCAAATATTTCAGAGATCTATAGAATATGGCATTTAAGGTATTTTAACAACATAGGTTCTTTTTTATGACAATTATACATGTCTATATCTGGCAGCACCAATCTACTTCAAAGGAGATGATAGGCATTGAAGAAACTCCACATGCAGCTTACTTTCTTTTTTTTATTTAATTTATTTATTTGTTTATAAAAATTTCCACTTCTTCCCCTCCTCCCCATACCCTCCCATTTCCCACACTCCCTCTCCTCCTCCCCCCCCAACTCCCTCCCCTCCTTCCTCTCCAGTCCTAAGAGCAGACAGGGTTTCCTGCCCTGTGGGAAGTTCAAGTTCCTCCCCTCTCCCTCCAGGTCTAGGAAGGTGAGCATCCAAACAGACTAGGATCCCAGAAAGCTAGTACATGCAGACAAAACAAGACCCAGTGCCATTGACAATGGCTTCTCAGTCAGCCCCAATGTCAGTCACATTTAGAGACTCCGGTTTGATCACATGCTCGTTCAGTTCCAGTCCAGCTGACCTTGGTGAGCTCTCATTCGATTGGTCCCCTTGTATCCGAGGGTGAAAGCACCCCACACGGTTCTGATTTCCTTTTTCATGATCTCTCTCCTTCTGCTCCTCATTTGGACCTTGGGGGCTCAGTTCAGTGCTCCAATGTGGGTCTCCGTCTCTATCTCCACCCATCGTCGGATGAAGGTTCCCTCTGATCCTGTCTTCCTTGCTCATGTTCTCCCTCCTTCTGCTTCTCATTTGGACCTAGGGAGTTAAGTCCAGTGTTCCAATGTGTGTCTCTGTCTCTATCTCCATCCATCGCCCGATGAAGGATCTATGGTGATATACAAAATATATCAGGGCCAGTTCAGGTACGCTCTTCTCTGCAGCCCAGGGAACAATCTGGGGACCTCTCCTTGGGCCTGGGAACCCCTCCAGAATCAAGACACTTGCAAACCCTAAAATGACTTCCTTAGTTGAGATATATACTTCCCTAGTCCCATATCCATCCTTCCTCCCCCCTTCCATTCCCCCAAGCCATCCCCAATCCTCCCCCTCTCCCTTCTCTCTAACCATCTCACTTAACTTCCACCCCCCACCCCACCGCCCCTGCACCCAAGTATGCCTGGCAATCTTGTGTACTTCCAATATCCAAGAGGATAAGTATAAGATTTTCTTCAGGTTCACCTTCTTATTTAACTTCTCTAGGATCACGAATTATAGGCTCAAAGACCTTTAACTATGGCTAGAATTCACTAATGAGTGAGTACATACCATATTCCTCTTTTTGGGTCTGGGTTACCTCACTCAGTAAAGCGTTTTCTATTTCCATCCATTTGCATGAAAAATTCAAGATGTCATTGTTTTTTACTGCTGAATAAAACTCTAATGTGTATAAGTTCCACACCTTTTTTAACCATTCTTCTATTGAGGGGCACCTAGGTTGTTTCCAAGTTCTGGCTATTGCAAATAGTGCTGCTATGAACATAGTTGAACAAATGCTCTTGTAGTATGATAGGGCATCTCTTGGGTATATTCCCAAGAGTGGAATTGCTGGGTCCTGAGGGAGGCTGACTCCCAGTTTCCTGAGAAACCACCACACTGATTTCCACAATGGCTGCACAAGTTTGCATTCCCACCAAGAATGGATGAGTGTTCCCCTCTCTCCACAACCTGTCCAGCATAGGCTATCATTGGTGTTTTTGAGTTTGGCAATACTGACAGGTGTAAGATGGTATCTCAAAGTTGTTTTGATATGCATTTCCCTGATCGCTAAGGATGTTGAGCATGACCTTAAGTGCTTTTTGGCCATTCGAAGTTCATCTGTTGTGATTTCTCTGTTCAGTTCATTACCCCATTTTTTAACTGGGTTAATTAGAGTTTAGTGTCTAGTTTCTTGAGTTCTTTGTATATTTTGGAGATCAGACCTTTGTCTGATGAGGGGTTTGTGAAGATCTTCTCCCACTCAGAAGGTAGGCTTTGTGTCTTACTGACAATGTCCTTTGCTTTACAGAAGCTTCTCAGTTTCAGTAGGTCCCATTTATTCATTGATTCTCTTATTGACTGCGCTCTTGGGGTTCTGCTTAGGAAGTGGTCTCCTGTGCCTATATCTTGTAGACTACTTCCCACTGTCTCTTCTATCAGGTTCAAAGTGGTCAGATTAATGTTGATGTCTTTAATCCATTTGGACCTGAGTTTTGTGCATGGTGATAGATATGGATCTACTTTCATTCTTCTACAGGTTGACATCCAGTTACGCCAGCACCATTTGTTAAAGATGCTTTCCTTCTTCCATTGTATACCTTTAGCTCCCTTGTCAAAAATCAGGTGTTCATAAGTTTGTGTGTTAATACCTGGGTCTTCTATTCGATTCCATACGTCGACTCCTCTGTTGCTATGCCAATACCAAGCTGTTTTCAATACTGTTGCTCTGTAAGAGGGTTTGAAGTCAGGGATGGTAATGCCTCCAGAGGTTCCTTTATTGTATAAGATTGTTTTGGCTATTCTCGATTTTTTGTTTTGCCATATAAACTTTATCATTGTTCTCTCAAGGTCTGTGAAGAAGTTTGATGGGATTTTGATGGGAATTGCATTGAATCTATAGATTGCTTTTGGTAGAATTGCCATTTTTACTATGTTGATTCTCCCAATCCAAGAGCAGGGGAGGTCTTTCCATTTTCTGGTATCCTCCTCAATTTCTTTCTTCAAGGACTTAAAGTTCTTGTCAAATAGGTCTTTCACTTCCTTGGTTAGAGTTACCCCAAGATATTTTATGCTATTTCTGGCTATCATGAAAGATAGAGTTACCCCAAGATATTTTATGCTATTTCTGGCTATCATGAAAGATGATATTTCTCTGATTTCCCTCTCTGCTTCTTTATCCTTTGTGTATAGGAGGGCAACCGATTTTTTGGAGTTGATCTTGTATCCTGCCACATTACTAAAGGTGTTTATCAACTGTAGGAGTTCTTTGGTAGAGTTTTTGGGGTCGCTTATGTACACTATCATATCGTCTGCAAATAACGAAAGTTTAACTTCTTCCTTTCCAATTCGAATCCCCTTGATCCCCTTATGTTGTCTTATTGCTATTGCTAGAACTTCAAGCACTATATTGAAGAGGTATGGAGAGAGTGGACAGCCTTGTCGTGTTCCTGATTTTAGTGGAATGGCTTTGAGTTTCTCTCTGTTCAATTTGATGTTAGCTGTCTGTCGGCTTGCTATATATTGCTTTTATTATATTTAGGTATGATCCTTGTATACCCAATCTCTCCAACACCCTTATCATAAAGGAGTGTTGAATTTTGTCACATGCTTTTTCAGCATCCAATGAAATGATCATATGGTTTTTTTCTTTCAGTTTATTTATATGATGGATTACATTGATAGATTTGCGTATGTTGAACCAGGCCTGCATCTCTGGGATGAAGCCCACTTGATCATAATGGATAATTTTTCTAATGTATTCTTGGATTCGGTTTGCCAGTATTTTTTGAGTATTTTTGCATCAATGTTCATGAGTGAAATTGGTCTGTAATTCTCTTTCTTGGTTGTGTCTTTGTGTGGTTTTGGTATCAGAGTAACTGTAGCTTCATAACAAGAGTTTGGCAATGATTCTTCTGTTTCTATATTGTGAAATACATTAAGGAGTGTAGGTATTAGCTCTTCCTGGAAGTTCCGGTAGAATTCTGCATTGAAACCATCTGGTCCTGGGCTTTTCTTGGTAGGGAGATTTTTGATAACAGCTTCTAATTCTTCGTGACTGACAGGTCTATTTAGATTTTTCACCTAGTCTTGGTTCAACTTTTGTATATGGTACTTATCTAAAAAAATGTCCATTTCTTTTACATTTTCCAACTTTGTGGCATACAGGCTTTTGTAGTACGATCTATTGATTCTCTGAATTTCCTCTGTGTCTGTGGTTATGTCCCCCTTTTCATTTCTGATCTTATTAATTTGCATGTTCTCTCTCTGCCGTTTGATTAGTTTGGATAGGGGTTTGTCAACCTTGTTGATTTTCTCCAAGAACCAGCTTTTAGTTTCATTGATTCTTTGGATTGTTTTCTGTGTTTCTATTTTGTTGATTTCAGCCCTCAGTTTGATTATTTCCAGTCTTCTAGACCTCCTGGGTGAATCAGCTTCTTTTTTTTTTTCTAGAGCTTTCAAGTGTGCTTTAAGTCTCCAATATGTGCTTTCTCCGTTTTTTTTTTTTTTAAATTGGGAACTTAGTGCTATGAACTTTCCTGTTAGTACTGCTTTCATAGTGTCCCAATAATTTGAGTATGTTGTGTCTTTATTTTCATTAAATTCAAGGAAGACTTTAATTTCTTTCTTTATTTCTTCCTTGACCAAGGGGTGATTCAGTAGTTGACTGTTCAGCTTCCATGAGTTAGATTGATGAACTTGTCTGTTTTTATGACAATACCATAGAGCTGTTGTTACTATAGATCTATAGTAGATCTTGAACATTGGATACATATTTAAACTGAGAATTCCCAACAGAGAAATCTCAAATGGGTGAGAAACACTTAAAGATATGTTCAACATTTTTTCCCACCAGGGAAATGCAAATCAAAATGACTGTGAAATACTGGCTTACACCTGTCAGAATGGCTAATCTCAAAAACAGAAATGACAACTTATGTTGGAGAGGATATAGAAGAATGGGAGCACTATTCCATTCCTGGTGTGAGTGCAAACATGTACAGGCTCTTAGGAAATCAATATTGTGGATACTCTAATAATTGGAAATCAATGTATCCCAAGACCTAGCTATATCACTCCTAGCACAACACCATGAAAATTATTACAAAATGGATAGAACTAGAAAAAGAACTCAGCCTGAATGATGTAATTCGTGCCCAGAAAGACAAACATGGCATGAACTCACTCATATGTGGATATTAGCTGGAAAGGAAGGAATAATTAGGCTACAGTCACAGACTTGGAGAGGCTAAGTAACAAAGAAGGCTCAAAAGAGGAAGACATGGATCTGGCAAGGGGACTTGAAATAGGTAGAATTGGAGGGGGCATTTCAGGAAGGAGCTAGAAACGTATTGCAATGGAGACTCCCAGTCACAAGGGTGACCCTAACTAAGGTGTCTAGCAATGGGGGGTATGAAGACTGAACTGGCAATCTCCTATAGGAAGGCACGACTTCCAATGTAGGAACTGTGTCACAACACAACCACACAAACCTCAACCTGCAATTTGTCCTGCCTATAAAATATGCTGGGGTAAAAGTGGCACAGAAATTGTGGGATCAACCAACCAATTACTAGTGCAGTTTTTGATTAATGACACTAAAAGGTGCAAACTACTGACACTGTCTGGAATGCCAAGACCCAGAGGCTTGATGGCACAGAGACCTGGGATAGAACCAAACAGGACTGGAATAATGTCAATGTAATGATTCCTAATGATATTCTGCTATACCCATACATTGGTGCCTAGTTCAGTTTTCAGAAGAGAGACTTAATCTAGTAACTGATAGAAATAGATGCAGAGACTTACAGCCAAACAGTAGACTGAACTCACGGGACACTGCAGAAGAGGCAGGAGAAATGTAGGAGCTAGAGGAATCAAAGGTACCACAAGAAAAACCATAGAATCAACTACCTTTGTTCTTAGCAGAGCCCACAGAGAATGAACCGATAGGGAACGAGTGTGTAAAAGCATGTGGCCTGATCCAGGCCCTATGCTTTTATGCTTAAATTGCATAACCTGATCTTCTTGTGGGACTCCTAACAGTGGGAACAGGAGCTGTCTCTGACTCTTTTGTCTGCTTTTGGCACCCTTTTCCTTCTACAAGTAGTATGAGGGGAGGTGCCTAGTCTTATTGCAACTTGATATGCCATGTTTGGTTGATATCCCTATGTAGCCTGCTCTTTTCTGAAGAGAAATGGAGAAGGAGTTGGTGAGGAGAAAGCATTAGGAAAGGTTGAAAGAGAGGAATATGCATGCTTGGAATATAATATTTGAGAGAAGAATAAATACAAATTCGTTTTTAAAAAATATACAGATACCTGCTCTAAATGGGAGTGGTCTTGAAATAGAAAAAAAGGAGAAATCAAGCTGTGCATGATTCCATTCAGTGGGATAGGGTCTGGGATTAGAGAAAAAGGAGAAAGGATGTTGAAACATTTCACTGATGTCTGCTTCCTTTCTGTGGTGGCAATATATCCATCTGCGTTTGCTCCTGTCACCATAGCTTCCCTGCTGATAGAGAATACATACCAAAATAAACCGTCCTTCAGTTGTTTTTCTTGTTTTACTTACAGCAGTGAAGAAATAAATAACACAGTATTGACATCCAACAAATAAAATGTATGGTTTGCGTTTGTACGTGTGTATGTGAATTGAATGGATTCATCCTTAGCATATCTTAAAATGTGCTTAAACTGTTTGGTTCTGTAACCGTACACTATGATTTCTTTTGTTTTCTCAGCATTGCTTCTGTGTTTGTTTATGGTTGATATTTGCAAAAGAGCATATTTTATTGATTTGACTCACTTTCTTGTTGAATGTTCCTATTTATTTCGCTGTATGTTTTATGCACATGTGGTTCCCCATTTAAATGCCTATAAAAGTCATGCTGTATGGTTTTTTTTGGTTTTTGTTTTAAAAATAGGGTGGAGTAGAAGTTTTTAAATAACCTATTAAATTCTACTTTGAGAATTGCCAATTGCTTTAATATTTTTGTATCCTTATTCTTAATTTATCCACTAGCTTTACTGTACTTTATTTTTGTTCTACATTTTTCTACTCAAAAATATTTTATTATATGATGTTATATAAATATTTAAGGTATTTACTAACCATTTTTAATTCAATTGTTCTCAAAAATTGAAATTCTTTACACTTCTTTTGTCTACATATGAAACTTAACTTAGCTCAAATCATTGTATGTTAGTGCTTCAGTGTTTCCAATAGTTCAGCTTTATAATATGTCTTAAGTGCCATTCTAAAAATGTTCCTAAACTGTTGTGTTTTCTCCCAAATGCCCTTTATAACACTTAAAACTTTAATTGTGATTACCTGGGTTAAAATTTCTTTTTATCTATTATAAATCTTAGTACGTCACCATGTTAATAGAATGAATGTACACATGGCGCAATGTTTAAACCTGACCCACCCATATTTACATAACTTTTTCAATCTTTAATAATCATAATTTTACATTTCTATTGGATTTATAATTGTATTATTTTCTACATATGAGACCAGAAAGAAATTTTTTAATTCTGTATCTAACTTATTTAACCTAACATGAATGCTGCCGTTTTTGTCTATTAGGCTATAAATGATGAGATTCCATTCATTTTTGTGGATTAAAAATATTCTACTGCATATATTATACCAGATTTCTTTATACACTCATTTACTTAGGGACACAGAGGTTGATTGCATAGCTTAATCACTGTGAATAATTTTTAAAAAAGTTAAGATGCTTATTCTCAAAAATAAGGGAAATAAATTATGGTAGAGATGTGGAATGAATTGAACTTTCATTCTGTTGGAGGGAATGTAAATTAATGTAATTTTGATAGGGGCTATAAAGTAAGTCATCAAAAATACTAAAAATAGATTTGTCATATTATTCAGCCAAGCATTTGCTGAAAATGACTATTTAATTTAATATTTGCTATTCTGTAGGATTTTATTTTAGTTTTTTTAATGATGTGATATTCTCTAGCCCAAGATTGTCTGGGACTATCTGAATATACAATGATAACCTTGAACTCTAGATCACCCTGGACTGAATTTCAAATATTCTGATTATAGGTATTCACCACCACACCCAACTTTGTATCTAATATATTGAAGTTTATGACCACTAAAATTGCTGCAAATTGAAGAACTTAGATTTTTTTATTGGATAAATATTGTTCCATTGTGTCCTGGTATCAAATTTTCTTTATTCATGAATTGATGAACACAGGTATTTTTTTTTAGTTACTGTGAATATTACTAAGTAAAGGCAATTCAGATATACTAACTCCATTTACTTTCGACAAATACCCAGCAGTGGTGTTGTAGATTGTGATAATCTTCTGTTTTGGTTTTGAATGAACCTATATATCATTTTTCTGATGATTACTCATTTACCATCAAAACAGTAGGGTATAAGTGATTCCTTTGCTTCCCATCCTCATCAAGACATTATAGTGTTTTGGGTGACAGTTATTCTTACTGGAGAGGAATGTTATATCTTTATGGTCTTCACTAAAGAAAAGATTGTTTCAAATCACCATTTAGTATGAAAGATAGTACACATAAAAGCTGCAGGAACAATCTAATAGTAACAGATTACAGCACACAGATAAATACTATATAGAATAAGATGCTCCTGGGGTAAGCCACACTTAAAGGACCATTGATGAATCTTATCTCACTAAACAAAGTTCATTAAGATAATATCACTGACTGGAAAAATAATCTAGAAAGATAACTAATGAAATCATCATATCATAGAGATTTCCAATATAGTAGTTCATGAAATATGGAAAGGTTTGAAAAGAAAGAAGCCATATTGTTTTTAAATTTGGCCAGTGCCTACTGGGCGAATTGTTTTGTTTTATTATCTTTTCTTTTCCACTAAGTATAAAGGTGATCAACAAGAGGATGCAGTCAGAGGAAATGCTGTTCCTGCTGGTGCTGAATGAAAGACATGCATCATGGCTCTAATGTTTCTGTTTCTGAAAGGGCTTTGTGTTCTAACTATATCTCCATTATATTATTTTCAGCTACTCAAAATACAACACGAATATTTGAATCTTGATGAGATGAATTCTAAATGTACCTCTCATGATTTTCTGTTGGGTCTTTTCTCAAAACAATACATGCTTCTTTTTATTTCATTCATTTTTTCATGCTTTTGCAGTCTGAAATGAGAACTATACATTTGGTAGTTCTTCACCTATTTTTAAGCTGTATCGTTTCTTTTCAAAAATTAAACTTTGCTTAGGAGGAATTCAGATTGAATGACATGACAAGTTCTTTTGTAACCTGAATCTAAATAGAGATTTTGTCCTATATTTATCTCTAATCAACTTCAAAGTGGATTTTTTTCAATGAAATTTTAAAAGGAATTTATTTATAGATACAATGCTCTCTTTCTATTTTAGGTCTAAAACAACTGATTTTTTATACTATATCTGCCACTATAAGGTCTTGAACAACAGCTACTTCCACCTAACTTTTATACAAAATCTTTAAAGATACTTTCTCCCATGTTTATAACGTCAGTGGTATTGTGGAATGTTAATTTAAAATATGTTACATTTGCTTATGCTGTGGAATATTTGTTTAATGATGCAAGGATTTGTTGTATTCTTTCATGATGTAGTTGTTCAACTCTGTAAAAGTGTGTTATTTCCCTGTCCAAAACTCCCAATTGTTCTAATTAAGAGCTGAATGTCCAATAGCTAGGCAGGGGAGAAGACTGATAGGGCTGGCATGCAGAGAGAATAAATAGGGGAAGAAGAGAAAAGAGGCAAGCAGGAAATGGAGAAGCAGAGGTGATCATCAGGGACAAGGCACCCGGACACACAAACAGCCATGGAATAAGAAGGAAAGAAAAAGAGAAAGAAAGAAAAAGAGAAAGAAAGAAAGAAAGAAAGAAAGAAAGAAAGAAAGAAAGAAAGAAAGAAAGAAAGAAAGAAAGAAAGAAAGAAAGGAAAGACAAGCAGGGCTGACATGCAGAGAGAATAAGAAGAAGAGAAGAAAAGAGGCAAGCAGGAAAAGGAAGAGAGGTGAACATCAGGGACTAGGAATCCAAACACACAACCAGCAATGGAGAGAGAGAGAGAGAGAGAGAGAGAGAGAGAGAGAGAGAGAGAGAGAGAGAGAGAGAGAGAGAGAGAATATAGAAAGGTAAAAATCACAGAGGCAAAAGTTAGATGGGATAAGTTAAGAAAAGCTGCCAAGCAACAAGCCAAGCTAAGGGTAGGCATTCATAGGCAAGAACAAATCTCAATGTATTTATTTTGTAGCTGAGCCATAACCAAAACAAATGCCTCAGATTTTATTTATTTAAGGAATAACTGTGAATATTTAAGAATAATATTTGTAATATTACCTTGAAAATGATCATCAGAGTTGTTTTGTTCTCTCAATTGAATACACTGGTCACCAGAGAAAATATTTTACATGGAGAGGAACTTAAATTATTGAGATAACTTCTATTTCACTACCTGTCTTTAATATGTATGTATCATATTTTGCATTCTCTGTTGAAAGTCTTTCTTGGCTTTTTGTTGATCTTAGTGATGAATTTTGGCTTCTTTTCATGATCATTACTCAAATCACAGAACAGGTGCTTTAAAGTAAAAGGAACATAAATTCTTGAAATAAAATGTGTGTTAGAGATGACTATCAATCAGTATGCTGAAAACATGTGTAAAACCAAACTTCCCAGTTGTTGGTGGAGGGTGCTTCTTCTTTTCCCAACTGCCCAGCCTTGTTTTCCAGCTGCCCTGACTTGAAATAATCACATAAAATCTATATTATTTGCAATACTGTTTGGCCAATAGCTTAAGCATATTTCTGGCTAATTCTTATATCTTATATTAACCCATTTCTATTAATCAAGGTTCCAGTGCCTCTGTCTGCTGCAGGGGCTACATGGCTTTTTCCTACTCCTCCTACTCTCTCTTCCTCTGTCTGCTTGGAACTCCTGCCTTGCCCTATTCTACTAAGCCACTGGCTGGTTGAGTCTGAGCAGCGAGAAAGAAATGAGTAGCCTCCACCAACACTGGGGCCTTTCACATACCCTTTGGATATAGGACACAGGAATTTAAAGTCAGTTATTCATAATTCATTAAATAATCTAGCTGGGTTAGATTCAGTTAGATGCTTGAGAATTACTAAAGCACATTGTAACAAACAGATCAAAATTGAGTTGTGTAGAAAAGTTTTAATGTATTTAATAGTCTGAACAAATGAATCTCCCTTGCCTCCTCTGAGACTTTTTATGTACTATAAACACTAAAAGGGACATAACCAATTTTACTATTTTTTTTGATAAGAGCAGCATGTATCTATGTCTTCATTCAGTACACATGGTGATACGGAAATTTTAAGATCTGTACAAACTGATATCTGGAATAAGGTCTATGGAACTGAGACTGCAATGTAGAGCACATTTCAAAAGTGCTAGTTGGATGCACATAGATTACTTTTTGTTACAGCTACATGAGTGAAATTTTTTATTTGTTGTAAAGAAAATTTCCTCACAAAGCAATTGCTAACATCTGTGAGATTTCTACACACCTACTCTGATACAGATGTTAAGTTTTCTTACCTAACACAAAATGAACTCAATGTTAGTTTGGAGCTATTTTATTTTGTCTCATAATCCGTTGTCTGGTCATGTTTTTAACCTTAAAAGTTTTTTTTGTTGTTTTTTTGTTTTTTTTCAGCAATTTTTTTTTTATTTTTTATTAAAAATTTCCACCTCCTCCCATGTCCCTCCCTCTCCCTCCATTCCCCTCCCCGTCCCTCTCCAGTCCAAAGAGCAGTCAGGGTTCCCTGCCCTGTGGGAAGTCCAAGGTCCTCCCCTCTCCATTCACGTCTAGGAAGGTGAGCTTCCAAACAGACTAGGGTCCTACAAAGCCAGTACATGCAGTAGAATGAAAACCCAATGCCATTGTCCTTGGCTTCTCAGTCATCTCTCATTGTCAGCCACGTTCAAAGAGTCCGGTTTAATCACATGCTCCATCAGTCCAAGTCCAGCTGGCTTTGGTGAGCTCCCATTAGATCAGCCCTGCTGTTTCAGTGGGTGGGCACACCCCTTGCGTCCTGACTTCCTTGCCCATGTTCTTCCTCCTTCAGCTCCTAATTTGGACATTGGGAGCTCAGTCCAGTGCTCCAGTTTGGGTCTCTGTCACTATCTCCATCCATCGCCAGATGAAGGTTCTATGGTGATATGCAAGATATTCATCAGTGTGGCTATAGGATAGGGCCAGTTCAGGTGCCCTAACCTCAGCAGTGCAAGGAACAATCTGGGGACATCTCCTTGGACACCTGGGAACCCCTCTAGAGTCAAGTCTCTTGCTAACCCTAAAATATCTCCCTTAATTATGATATATATTTGCCTGTTCCCATATCGACCCTTCCTCCATCCCAACCTTCCCATTCCCCCAAGCTCTTCCCATCCTTCCTTTCTCACTTCTCTCTGCTCATCTTCTCTTACACCTACCGCACCCCCATCCCCAATCTCCCAATTTTTCCCTGGCAATCTTATCTACTTCCAATATCCAGGAGGATAACTATATGTTTTTCTTTGAGTTCACCTTCTTATTTAGCTTCTCTAGGATCACAAATTGTAGGTTCAATGTCCTTTAATTATGGCTAGAATCCACTTATGAGTGAGTACATACCATATTCATCTTTTTGGGTCTGGGTTACCTCACTCAGAATAGTGTTTTCTGTTTTCATCCATTTGCATGCAATATTCAAGATGTCATTGTTTTTTTTTTTTTTACCGCTGAGTAGTACTCTAATGTGTATGTATTCCACACTTTCTTTATCCATTCTTCCATTGAGGGGCATCTAGGTTGTTTCCAGGTTCTGGCTATTACAAATAAAGCAGCTATGAACATAGTTAAACAAATATTTTTGTAGTATCATAGGGCATTTCTTGGGTATATTCCCAAGAGTGGTATTGCTGGATCCTGGGTTCGGTTGATCCCGAATTTCCTGAGAAACGGCCACACTGTTTTTCATGGTGGTTGTACAAGTTTGCATTCTCCTTATGTTGTCTTATTGCTATTGCTAGAACTTCAAGCACTGTATTGAAGAGGTATGGAGAGAGTGGACACCCTTGTTTTGTTCCTGATTTTAGTGGATAATCTTTTTTATATATTATGGCTTCTGATTTTTTTGTTTTTATGAGATTTCTGTGCATGTACATGTGTGTATCTTTTGTGTATTTCTGGTTTTGTATGTGTTTCTTGAGCTTTATTCGTTGTCTCTTTTTGCCCCTGTTGGTTTTTTCCTATTCTGTTTTTTTCTCTACCCAAGTAGTGTGTCTTTTATTATTAAATGTCACCTGTTTGTGACCTTCAGCTACTTTGGGATGTCTTTGAACTTTTCTTTGACTCTAAGATGTTCTAACTGTGCTCTTTAACAACCATTTTATTTTTCTTATATGCTAACTTTACAGCTTCTACATTAGGATTCCCTTCCCTCTACTCTCTTCCTTATATTCTACCTCAGTGATAATTTGACTAAATCAACAATATACTAAATCAATTAGATATGCATGAGCATGATATAATCAGTTTGTTACAAATTTTCTGATATTAATTAATTTGGAGTAAAATATACTAGTTCAACAATATGGCTAACTATATGGTGAAACATGGCTAATTTAAAGAAATGGAAACAATGAATGAGGAAGCTGTCAACGTCTCATTAGTATTTAATGTATTATCCACAAAATTTACTGAATTGTATACTCTGTGCTTGTTTGATATTTACAATAGTACAAGTCAAGGATTGAACACATCTTAGAATGTACCATATTTAAAATTTTGTGAAAAAGGAGGCAGACAATATGTAAGAACCAGAGGGGATGGAGGACATAAAGGATGCAATGTCTTCTAAATACAACAGAATCAACACATTTATGAACATGCAGAAACGGAGGCAGCAAGCACAGGATCTACAGAGATCTGCACCAGATAGCATCTAAGAGCTGAAAGAAGAAGTAGACACAAGCTTCAATCACAAATGCAGAATCAATCTCCAATTAATAATCACTTGCAAATGAAAAGTTAGTTTTCTCAGAAAGAGTCTCACTGAGGAAAGAAACTAATATTAAAGTTAGGCTGCATGCCCAGCATTAGAAGACTAACAGAAAATGAACTCAGTGGCATCTTTCGTTGTTTCTTGTCTCATAATTTCATGTCATGACTTTTGTTATAAATTTTAATCTTCTTTCTAATTTTTATTTTATTATAAATTTTATATTTTTCTCTCATTAACTCTATGGGCTCTTTGTGGATATATTATGACTTCCAATGTAAGGTTTTAATGGGATTCCTTAGTATGCAATCAAGTGAGTTCTTGTGCCTGTATCTGTTTTGTGTGCCTTTTCTTGGACTTTTTTTTCCTTTTTTGTTTTGTTTTGTCTTATTCAGTGATGTGAAATTTTAAAATATTATATCTTATGTTATATTATTGTCCTTTATAAATCTTTGCTTTCTAATGACAGATAAAAATAGGGGATGTAGATCCTGACAGAAAGGAAGTTGGGGAAGAACTGGGAGGAAGGAAGGGAGGGGAAACATAATCAGGATATATTACGTAAGAAAATTTCTTTTCTGTAAAAGCAACAATTTCCAGGTATTCTGCCTGTAGAAGATATTTTTTTCTGTTTATTCGTATGGGATTATAAGAAGAAACGTTAGTATAAGTGCTGGGGGATTACATGAAAATTGCAATGTTTTTAAAACATCGTAGGAATTAACTGCTATGTTATTTACAGAATCCACAAAAGGTAAGTATGATGGTTATTGTTAACTTGATGCCATTTCTAGTCACCAAGGAAGCAAACTTTTCAGTATGTTTGTGGAGGACTTTCTAGATCAGGATAATTGATGTGGGAAGACCACTCCTGACTACAGCTAGCATTATTATCTAGGTGGGAGACCTGGATTCAGAAAAAAGAAGATAGGTCAATCACCAGCATTTCTCTCTCACTGCTTCTTGGTTGAGGATGTAATAAACTACACTCTGCTCCTGCCACGAAACCACTATACCATCATGGTAGATTGTACCCTCAAATTGTAAATGAAAATAAACCTTTGCTCTTTTAGTTGCTTTTGAGGGTATTTGATCATAGCAATAAGATAAGTACCTACACAGTGTGCATTCTTTGGGAAAAGAAAATGAGGCTTCAATATACTATGTAATAAACAAATGTTTGTGAAGTTGGTCACCGGATTCAGAAATTTTGACTCCAAATCCAGTGTTCTTAATGACCTTGTTTACTCATCATGACATGATTCAGTGTTGATCAAGTCCAGTGATATTCTTGACAACTTGAGGTTTATTCTTAGAATCTTTCTGAACTCAGTGACCCACAAACCACTTTAAATTAGAGATAATTGCCAAAGGAATTGAAACTTGCTCTTTTCCCCTAACAAGTTTCTTAATTTCTATTAGAAAAGGGAGGTCTAGATGGAAAAAATACACATCTTAGGACATCATAAAGGAAAAATTATTTGAAACAGGAGCAGAGCAAAGGAATTATGATTTAGGAACTCTACGCTCTTATATTAGAATATCGACTGACATCTCTTTTCCAATAAGGGCAGCATGTCAGAAATTTGTAACACTTTGTTTCCATCTGACAATTGATTTGCTCAGGGGCAAGATTTAGGGCACTGAGAAATCAAGCATTTCTAGAAGACTCAGTAAACACTTCTTCAATATTTTCACACAATATATTGGGTCATACATCTTAGATGTCTTGGGGGACATTTGGAATTTCTTAGAAGGGTTATTGATGAGCTTAGTTTGATTTTCCATCACCCAACAATGTTAAATTGAGTCTACTTCTAAAGATCAAAGTTGAAATTGACTCATAAAGCACAGAGAAACTATATAAAGTACAATGCAAACAGAGGACAAGATGAGAAGAAACAGAAAGTAAAAATGAAATGAAAATAAAGATAAAATTATGAAACAAATGTGATGTTTATAAGGAGGAGGCTCTACAAAACATCTCATCACCATCCTTGACCTCAAGTTTAGTTATTTTTGCTCTCAAATATTTAACCTCAGCAGGAGTCTCTGGTTTCTCAGTACTTCTTGGTGCAAGCTCTCCCTTTCCCTTCTTTATTTACTAGATTTGCATCATCTTGATTGCACCATTTCCCACTTAGTCATTCTCCAATTTTCTAGGTCACTATTTGAAGATGTGAAGTATAACAAGGACCCGTGAAGGTAATATAAGTGCCTATTGTCTATTGTGGTTGACTATGGCAGAGTCCCCACTTCTGGGAATCGTGTGTACACCCACATGTTCATAAGTAAAAACAGGCTTTGCATAAGGAGTTGCAGGTCTAAAAAAACACTCAAATCTTTTCAAGCAAACTCTATGTTCCTAAAACACAGCCTGTTTCAGGAAATAAGGATGTTGGATATTTTTACAAAAACTTTCTTTACAGTTCACTTTCTATTCAAGTATTGCATGTATTTCATCCTTCATAATGCTAAGAAAGCAGCAAAAATCTGACATTTCATTGTGCTGTCAGAATAGCAATATTATTAAATGACAAATATGAAATTAAAGAAATCCTATATTATTTTAAAAGCGTTTAACAGAACATCATATTCTGTGCAATTTAAATAGAAAAATAGAACAAACAAAGTTTAACCAAAGCAAAATTGTGAGAAGAAAGCAATAGTTGTAAAGGGTGCTTAGTTATATCTTTACTTAACTCATTTTATTTCTAAAGCTCCAATACTATTGCTGAAATTATCTAACATTACAAATTTATGTTTTCTTTGAATAACAAGAGTCAAATCAGTGTGTTAGTTTTAAAACTAATATTTACTATCTTTCATTGGCAAAATATATTGTTTCTGTGTCAGATAGGCATTTGTATATGCATGTGTATGCTTTTTTATGTATTTTAATGAAAAATACTCTTTGCCAAGTGATGTTTCATTGAGACATGTCTGATGCCGTAAAACAATCCCACACCAGTTTAGAATTAGGATAATAAAAGGGTTGTTTATTTAAGGGGAAAACTTGCAGATCACCTTCCTAAACAATAGTCCTCTGAGTGCAAACAGGAACAGAGTCTAGCAGCCTGAATATGAGCTGGAAGCAAGAGAGTTGGCACACAGTTCCTGCTGTTTTTTAAACTATAAGAGATCATGCCCAAGTGGGCTGGTATCTTAATGGCTATTGGCTGAAGGAGAAGAATGTGCTCCCATAGCACCCCCCATTTTTTTTTACATAAGAGAGTTTCAAACCCAATACAATACTATATACATTATGAACAGATAGCAAGTATAATTAGAATTACACCCAGCATAAACAATATTAAGCAAGGAACATATGCTAAATGTTTTAATAAACATTCTATTCTATGAAGTCTAAGTCTTGTAAAGGAAATGGCTTGGCTAGACCATAAGAGTAGAGTAACTATGACTATCTAATCTTCAACCCCATCGAAGGCCTGAAAAGGGAGATAATATTACTTGCGCAGGCAGGAAGTATAGTCAAGTAGCTTCCAAAGTGAGCAATATATGATAGAGACAATTAGTTACCTGAGCAGTCACCCAAAGTCTAATTTTGCAGCGTTGAAGCAACCAACTTTGGCTAAGGCCTAGTGTAACTGACAAACCATTTTCAGAAGGAGGAAATTTTTCAAAACTGTTCTATCTTGTCTTGACAAGATTTGACAGTCCTGCTTATCCATTTCTAGATACTATGTAACTTAGTGTTTTGAGGCATTATCCTTGCCCAAAGTCCAGTTTTGCAAGAAGAAAACAAGCTCCAAGTGCAGTGTCTTTGGTGCTCAATATTCTCTCGGGAATAGATTGGTGCTGTCAGAAGCAATCATGTCTCATGTCAACAGAACCCTAAATTATTTAAATGCCATATTCCACAGATCTGTGAAGTGGTTGAAGAATATCTACCTAGACAGAATATAATCTCTATGTATCTAAAGAACCTAATTGATCTGACTGTTTGTACAACAAATATGAACAACTATTGACCTATAATAATTAATACTCATAAAACTTAAAGAGAAAAACTTCATGTAAGAATATTAAATAATCTGTAAATCAATGTGCAACAAATGAGAACAATGACATCAAAATGTAAACAATCTATAAGTATCTTGATCAGAGGTAGGAGTAATAAAGAATGCAATATGAAAATATACCCTAAAAGTTGCATCAATATACAAAGTATCCTAAACCAAGATAGAAACATACATATATACAATCTGACAAAATAACTTTGTATATATGTACAAATAATGTAAACAAAATTAGCAAATATAATTTAAACTTGTATCAATATACAAAAACTATGCCATTGTAAATTATTCATGAATAATAGCTCAAAAGTATTTACTCTATTACCCACTATTACCATCCCCCCTTTTTTTGAGCAAACATAATTTTCTCCCCAACCCTCTATCTAGTACAAGTGATAATCAACAACTCCTAAACAGTGTTCCAACCCTATGAAAAAACTTTTTTGGGATAGGGGGCATCATCTTCTAGAATTGCTTCCCATTGTCATGGAGATGGTGTTTACTTAATGGGATCCTGCAAAAATTAAGTGGTGGTTAAGTTCCAAAATGACTGTCTAGTATAGATGGAAACAATGTTTGAGCAGTCAATAGTTTTTTTATTTTTTTCAAAGGTCTCATTTGGATTTCTGGCCAGAATATGAGAAGGTACACCATCTCAGCAGCTGGTATCAAAACCGGTCTTATAGTAGTGCTCTCTACATCATGATTCCACCTCAACTAGATAGAGTGGTTGCTGTGGGGTCCCATCTTCCTGGAAACTTCATATAGGGTTGTGGCAGGATTCTGTTCTTGTTTTGAAGATAAGTATTTTCCTGAAAAGACAAGAACAGAAGCCTGCCACAACCCTATATGCTTTTCTTATTACCTGTATGGTTGTCACCATTGTGTATGAGCTGTCATTTCTTTTTTCAAGAGGTTTCTCCTTTTCAAACAAAATCTTTATTAATTTTGATAGTATCCATAGTTTTTCTTCTCCTGTGGAAACAAGACCAAAACCCCTTTCCCAGTGTAACACATCTCCTGGCTTCCATTTTGAGGTCAACATGTCTTTGAAATAAACCATCTGATTTAATTCAGATGAATTTTCTATTATCCAATGTGCTGCTGTTGTCCCTTTTTCATTAGTGTTAAGAAAATTCAAGGTTAATCTCTTTCTGTGGGTATTTTCCACCCCTTTCTGTTTGTTTAACATATTCTTTATACTTTGATTTGTTAGTATTATAACTGCTTTATCTGTAGGATTATGTGGTATACTTCTTTTATGCTTAATATTATAATAAGCAAAAGACTGCTTTGTTTTCCTAGATACTTATGCTGGACCATTGTCTGTCATTATTTGTGCAGGTATACCCATTATGGTCATAACTTCTAATAAATATGTGATTCCTGAATCGGCCTTTTATGTGCTCAAGGCAGTTATCCGTTGAAAACCTGAATATGTGTCTATGATGTGGTATACATATTTTAATTTTCCAAATTTCGTAGAGTGGAACACATCCATCTGCAAGATTGCACTACTTTTAGTACCATTTGGGTTAGTCCTTGCAGGCAACGGTGTTTGGTTATAGAAAGGGCAAGTAGGACATCTCTTTATAGTCTCCTTAGCTTGTTGCCAAGTAATAGAAACTCCTTCTTTAAAACTTTGCTATTGACATGATGATTTTTATCAAATTTAGAGAACTTCCAAACACTTCCAATCAATAATTGATCAATTTCTGTGTTACCTTGTGCTAGAGAACCTCACAGACCCATATGGGATTAGATTTGTGTTATGTATATAGGACAAAGTCTATTCCTGATTATGCCTTGTACCTGGATGAATAATGAAGTCAATTCTGCATCATCTGGTATAAATTCAGCAGTTTAAATATGTAAGACAACCATTTCTACATATTGTGACACGCTTCCTGACCAGCAGGAATGGACGACCACAAAATCAAGAATCCTTCTCAATCACAATTTATTAGAGCTACTTGATTGAAAGGGGGAATGGGGAAAAGGAATGACGAGAGAGAGCGAAAAACCCAAGGACAGCCGCTTTTCTAGGGTGAGAAGCTCGAATGCTGATTGGTTGATGCCATTCTGCTAGGGCCCAAGGCCACAGGACAGGTCAGGGAACCAAGTCTCTGAAATGCAAACAAGGCTCCAAGCACACTGGCCTGAGCGGCAACATCAAAGGATATGTATACCTCCAGGCTGTAGGACTGCTGGCACTATTTGGCCAAGGCGACATCCTGGCGGTTCCCTACAACATATTGTGAAACAGTAACCATATTGAGAGGTTTTTTTTAAATCTTTTAATACCATAAGAATAGTACATAATTCTGCCTTCTGGACAGAATTATAAAGGCTTTGTTCCACCTTACTTAATTCTTATGATTTATAACCTGCCTTCACTGTTTTATTTGCAGCAATATAAAATGTACAGGCTCCAGTTATTGGTGCATCATGTACAATTTTGAGAAGAATCCATGAAGTTCTCTTTATAAGGTTAAGTCTATTGCTTTTGGGATAATTGTTATAATCCCCCCCCACAAATAGCACAAGCCCTTTGCCAGGGTTCATTGTCTTCCCATTACTTTTTTATTTCATCAGTGGTAAAACCACTATAATGTCTGCTGATTCTATACCTGTTAATTGATGAAGTCACAATTTATCTTTTATAATTAATTCAGAGACTTTTTCCACATAAGTTTTTAATTTTTAATTTGGCTTATGTGGTAAAAAGATCCACTCCAAGGTAATATCATTCCTGTGCATTAAAATTCCTGTAGGAGAAATTCTGAAAGGCAATATGACTAGGATACAATTAAGATTTAGAATCACCCTATGTACACGTGACTCCTGTAATTTCTCCTAAACAATCATCAATTCCTTTTCTTCTTCAGCTGTTAATTCTCTGGGGCTATTCAAGTCTTTATCACCATCTAAGGTTTTGTTTAAATGAATTATTAGATCAGGTGTTTTCCCAACAGCTGGTCATAGACTGGAAATGTCTCCCAATAATCTTTTAAAGTCATTAAGAGTCTACAACCAGTCTCTCCTAATTTGTGCCTTTTGTGTTCTAATTTTCTGTAAGCCTATTTTGTAACCTAGGTAATTAACAGAATCTCTTTTTGAATCTTTTCAGTAGCAATTTGTAATCCCCATTTAGGCAAGACTTTCCTTACTTCTTCAAACATCTTTTCTAAAGTATCTGTATTTGAATCAGATGACAAAATGTCATTCATTTAATGACTTATAGACTTAGGAAACTGCTTACATATTATTTCCAATGGCTGACTGACAAAGTATTGACAGAAGATGGGGCTATTGAACATTCCCTATGGGAGGACGGTCTATTGATATCTTCAAGTAGGCTGAGAAATATTATAAGTAGCCACTGTGGAGGCAAATTTTTCTCTATCCTTTTTTTGTAAAGGTATAATAAAGAAACAATCCTTTAAATCAGTAACTATGAGAGGCCATTCCTTTGCTAACAGAGAAGGCAGAGGAATTCCAGATTTTAATGGGCCCATACCTTAAAATAACCTTGTCGATAGCCCTTAGATATGCTACCATTCTCCATTTTCCAGATTTCTTTTTAACAACAAATACAGGATAATTCCAAGGGTTGGCAAATTCTTCTATATGTCGAGCATCTAGTTACTATTGTGCCAGCTGTTCTAAAGCCTGCAACTTTTCCTTAGCTAGAAGTCACTGCTTAACCCATATTGGTTTCTCAGTTAGCCATTTTAAAGTTAGGGCTGTTGGTACCTCTGAAGGTTTATCAGTTGCTTTGTATTCTTGTATAGCCTGAATGGCTGGTGCATGCCATCTGTAATATCTTCTAATATTTTCCTCAGGGACATAAGTTTTGGGGGTTGCAGAAATATTAATTTTGGTATTCCACTGTTGTAATAAGATACAACCCCAAAATTCACTGCAATATTTACTATATATGGCCTATATATGGTTTCAGTCTTCCTATTTGCTATTCTGGTTCTATGCATTCAAACTATCTCATGCCTTTTTTATTGGACATAGGGTTCCAATTCTCAGAAACTGAACATATACCTCTTGAAGAGGCCAATTCGAATGTCAAGATTCTGGAGTAATGATATATCCACATCCATGTCTAATAAGCCTTCAATAAAAATACCATTTATACAAACTCTTAGCTTTAGTCTTTGATTATTTATAGAAGTCTGCCAAAATATATGTTTCCTCTGTCCTGGATTTTTTTTTACTCATCCTTCACATTTAACCCATCATTCAGACCAGTTTTGCTTTTTACAGCAGGCATTAGATTTTTTTAATTTTCTTGGAGACACAAGTTTTCCACAGTAACTGGTAATGACTTGACCACATTCATCATGGGTGCCTGCGAGAGGCACTCCATGGTGTTTCCCAATGGTATCAGGTTGCCTTGTCTATCTTTCATTGACCAACATTCATTAGTCCAGTGTTGACCTTTGTCACATCTCCTACATATTACTGAAGGCTGAGTCCTTCTATTTCTGTTATTCCCAGAGGAGGAATTGTTCCTAGGAATCCACTGTTTATAATCCCTTCTCAGATGTCCCATTCTACCACAATTAAAACATTTAGTATTCTGATGCTTTCTCTTACTGTTGAAAATTGTTTCTCCTACCCACACTTCAGTACCATAGTCAAGTGTCTCAACATTCATTTTATGTAAGACCCATCCATCCATGGGTACTGATTTGATCTTTGAAGGCTCAAGGATCTGTTTATGCTCAATGTTGTCATTCTCATAAGCCAGATTCAATTATTATATGTTTAACTTCTGGGTCAGTTACCCCTATTTGTACAGCCCTAGTTAATGTTTACAAAAAGTCACTAAAATGTTCTCTCTGACCTTGTTTAATCCTAAAATTTGTTGCAATTCTGTTTCTTGGTTCCTGAATCCTGTGCCAAGTCTTTAAAGCTGCTGTGATACAAAAGAACAAGGTGGTTCATCAGAAAGAGCTTGATCCTGAGGATCAGAGTAAAGTCCTTCACCTAGAATTTGATACAGAGAAATCTCAATTCCTTTTGTTTTTTCTTGTTGTCCTAAAATTCTTGCTTCCTCTTTAAAAACACATCTTCAAAGCAATTGCAGTCAATTCTTAAGGACTGCTGAGATTAACTGAGCCTAATCTTAAAGCATGGCTTTGCTACTGAAAGCCCACATTTTGACCATTTCCCTAAACAAAGGACAAATATAGTCCATAAGCTACAATTGCTAGTTTAATTCCTTTTAGATCAGTCACATATATAGGCTCCCATGTATATTCCTTGATAACCTTAGGGTACTTGGAGACAGATACTTTTTCTGATGTCATTACTGGAAAGGCTGGCAGAACTCTGGGAAAGGTATCCTGGAGATTTTTATGTACCAATGAGGTTAAATTTTGCCTTTTATTTACCTTTTGTTCCTGGTCATCCAATTTGATAATTTCCTCAATCTTTTCAAATCTGTTTAAAACTGCCTTTGTAACATCTTCATCTCCTGTCCAGGATTCTGCTCTCATGCCCTCATGAGGATTCCAAGATGTGTAGTATGTTCCGTAGTGATAATGTCTCATCCTTGGACATAATCTTTATAGCATGCATATTTCCTTCCTAGAGAGACAGTCTATCAATCCATCTGTCATATAATTGTACAGAGTCAAATTAATACACTCAACAGTGTGAATTCCCTCAAATAATGTTTGAGCACCCACTGTCATTGATTGTGTTTTATGTGCCAAATCAGCTGTTTCCTTCTCCAGAGTGTTAAATCTTCCTTTAAATCAATTACTCTCAGTCTGTACCATTTTCAAAAGTACATCAGGTGACTGAGTTTTGTTAGTTAAATTGGTTGTATCCTTCTTAAGATTTCCAACCTCTTTTCTGAGGAATGTGGTTTCAGCCTTAAAAGATTGTACCATTTCTAAAATTGCCTCATTCTTAACACTATTGTCAAACCATATTTTTACCATAAAAATATTGAGTACAAGACTAACTCCCAGAAACAAAAATAGTGATATAGAAGGGACATCATATAAGTCTTATAAAATCTTTCACATGGTTTAAGTAAAGAGGCTATTGAAATCTTGGAATGTTAGACTGTCCATTTAATTTAGCAACTTATGTTCTACAGTTAGGATATTAAATCTTACCTGGGTTTAATTAGCCTGATTAGCTGCAATAACTGTAACATGTCAATAGGTATCGTGGGCTACCTACAAAACTAACCCAGTGGGGGCATAGCAGTGCACGTGAATTCACCCATGGCTGATCTGAAATTTGAGTTTAGAGCACAATGCTGAAAGATAAATCACAGGCTGTGTGCTCTGCACATGTCTCTAGAACAATGGAAAAAGTAAATGTTAACAAATCATTTGAAAGAAGCAGAACAGCTGGCTCAGACCAGAAAAGCCCATGTCTCACCAAAATGTCTGTTGTGTGCCCTGATGGGAGGGGAACAGTAGTGTGCATAGGGACTTGAAGCCAATCTGAGGTATGTAAAGAGAAAATATAAAGACATGTGACTAATCCATAGGAAGAAAGGTCACTGTGTGAGATACTATGGTGAACTGCTTGCTTCTTGCACAGGTTGTGGCCTCTTGAGGGAGGGCTCAAGCCAAGCTGGATGCACTGCAAGCTCGTGGTGGGCAACAGAGTTGGGGGATTCTAAAACCAAACGTTGGGTGCCAAATCATGCCATAAAACAATCCCACATCAGTTCAAAATTAGTATAATTAAAGGGTTATTTATTTGAGGGAAAAACTTACAGATCACCATTCTAAGCAATAGGCCTCTGAGTGCAAACAGGAACAGAGTCTAGCAGTTGGAATGGGAGCTGGAAGCAAGAGACTGGGAGCATGGTTCCCACTGCTTTTTAAACTTTAAGAGACCATGTCCAAGTAGACTGATCTCTTAAAGGCTATTGGCTGAAGGAGAAGAATGTGCTCCCACAGCAAATGTCTTTAATGAATTCACATAAGACAATAGTGTGGTCTTCAGTTGCAATGTCAGACATGGTATAGTTTCTACATTGTCTTAGGAGTTCCTGTTGATTTTATACATAAGTCTGCGTGAGAGAAAGAGATAGTAACACAAACAATAAGCAAATAATATGTTTAGATTTTGCATATATTAGTATTTTCAGGCAAGTCTATGGATCTGTGCATTCCATCTTTGAAATCATTCCCACTAAAATCTTTTATTTGATCCACTGTCTTCTGACATTTCTTATCTTATATCTTCAAACTCCAAAACAGTTCACTTTTCCCAATATACTTGTCTCACTTGCTATTTTATTGCTTTGAAGAGAAACCATGATCAAATAATTTATAAAAGAAACCATTTAATAGAAGCCTTGCTTACAGTTTCACAGGGTGAGTCCATGACCATTGTGACAAAGAAAATGACCATAGTGAGGCAAGCATGGTGCTGGAGCTGTGCTGGAGCTTGTGGTGAGAGCTTATATCTGATCTACAAGCAGTAGGCTGAGAGTGACACAGGACCAGACATGGACTTTTAAAACCTCAAAGCCCACACAAGTGATACACTGCTTTCATTAAAGTCTCACCTCCTAATCCTTCCTAAATTGTCCACCAATTGGGAACCAATTATAGGTGCCTATGAGTATCATTTTCATTCAAAATAGCACAATACTTTACTCAAGGTTAGGATAATATTTTTCCAGAAGGAAGTTGCTTGAAAATAAGGGTTTTTTATATAGTAATGGAGAAAAAAGTGAGGAAGCACAAACTAAGGTACATGTGAAATTTCTTATGTATATAAAATTTATTTTAATTTTGGTTAAAACATAATTACTTCACTTCTCTCCTTTATTTCCCTCCTTTCTACATTCCCTATGTTCTTTCCCTTTTCCCCTGCTATCTTCTTCATTAATAAAAAATTATAGAGAAGAAATCAAAATATATGAATGGTCTTTCAATTAAACCTACTTAAATATGAATTTATTGAATTATAAGAGAAGGTACCATATGACACTTATTTCTGAGGATTACCATCTGGGCACATTTGTATTCTTTCAATGGTACGTCCTTATTTACTAGTGCTGGAGCTCTGTGGCCTGGCCTGTGTACCCAGTAATCAAACTGTTCTCTCCTGGTTCCGATGTAGTAATTAGATTTCTAGTTTAGTTTCCTGTGCATGTGTTACTGACTCACTTTCCTTTTTACAGAACCTCACAGACCTGAATTCCAGAGTGAAACAACTTCTTCCAAGACTTTAACTATAATTGATAGTAAAAGTACAAATTTCAATGGAAAGTTCAATGGGTTCAGAATGTCTATTCTAATTTTATAGGAATTCATTGAGATGTATAATGTTTGGTTCTGGCTTACTGAAATATAATACATCTTTTATTTGCATGGTCTTTACAATAAGGTTGTAATTAAAAGCTTATACTGCATACATTTATCAATTATTACTCTTTCATTTTAAAGCATAATAATATGTCACTATAGGTTATGCTTTGTCTTTTCACATTTTGTTTATAACCTCCAATTATTTCTTACCTTTTTGAAAAGACTGAGAAATTTACTCAGTAAGTAAAAAGTTTGTCATACAAGCATGAATTTCTGCATTCAGATCCCAAACATCCATGTTGATGAATAAAACTAAACTAAAAAAAGTGCATTAACAACCATCTGTAAATTCAGCTTTGAGGAAGCAGAGAGAGGAGGTTCACTTGCTTTCTGACTGAATAGTTCTGTTAAAGGAGTGAGCTCTAAGTTCATAGAAAAATATTTTCCAAACCTAAAAAAGGACATGTCATAAAGATGCAAGATTACAGAACACCAAATAGACTGACCCCAAAAAGTCCCTCTCTCACATAATCAAAACATAAAATACAGAATAAAGACTATTAAAAGCTGAAAATGACCAAGGCCAAGTAATGTATAAAGGCAGATCCATCAGCATAATACCCAAATTCTCAGTGGAGACTATGAAAAACAGAAAGTCCTGTACAGATATTATGCAGACATTAAGAGACTGCAGATGCCATCCCTGAGTACCTTACCCAGTAAAATTTTCAATCACCATATATGAAGAAAACAGTATATTCCATGACAAAACCAAATTTAAACAATACCTATCCATAAATTCAGTACTACAGAAAGTACTAGAAGAAAAACTCAAACCTGTAGATGGAAGTTTCTGTTCCACCAGTCCCACAGTCACTTAGTCCCAAATAAATACACAGAAACATATATTAATTATAAACTGTTTTGTCTATTGCTTAGGCTTATTAATAACTAACTCTTACAACTCAAATTTACCCACAATTCTTATCTATGTTTAGACATGGGGCTTGATGTCTTTTCTCAGTGAGGCATTCTCATCTTACTTCCTCTGTGTCTGGCTAGTAACTTTGTCTCTGTCTTTCCTTTTCAAGAATTCTCGTAGTATAGTTGTTTTGCCTATACTTCCTGCCTGGCTACTGGCTGATCAGTGATTTATTAAAACAATATAAGTAACAAATCTTTACAGTGTACAAAAGCATTATTCCACAGTATTTCCCTTTTTTGCTTTTCAAAACAAGAACGCTGAATCTAATTTCTATTGTTTAGCTTTTTCCTGACCATTATCCATAACAACTTGTAATCAACACACTAAACAAATACAAACATCCATAATCTTTTTTTTAGAAAAGTGAGTATAATTTTCTAGGCTACTTCCTGCTGACTGGGGGCACTGATAATCTTATAGGAAATCAAAAAAAATAGATTATGGTCAAACCCTGACTGGAATATTCTGTGAGACTGGATCAGCTCAGCCAGAAGTCTTGAGACTGATCTGGATGTAGAACTCAGAGGAAACTGCAACAGAGGTGATATAAAACACTGGATCATCTGGGCCATCTGTTCCTATCATATATTTTTCAAGGGATCTTGCTTGATCAAACCTTATTTTTCTTAACCCAGAATGAATCCACATCCTCTCCTTTTCTGTGGAAACAAAATCTAAACCCTTTTTTCAAAGTAACATAGCTTTTGACATAAATTTTGAAATCAAGGCATTTTCAAAATATATAAATTGAATTAGTGCAGCAGCATTTACAACAAAATGTCTCAATCTCAGAATCATGACTCATGTTGGGTAGCATCAACCCATAAAATCACAGGCAATAGATAATCCTACAATTGTAAGTACCAATGAAGGGAAACATGCATACATTACAACTACAACAAAAACAAACAAATAACAGGAATTAATAATAACTAGTCATTAATTTTCCTAAACATCAATGTACTCAATCTGTCTATAATAAGACACAGGCTAACAGAACAGAAATGAAAACAGGAACCGTCTTTCTGCTGGATGAAAGGAACATACCTTAACTTCAAATATAGACATTACCCAAAAGTAAAGGGTTGAGTTAAGATCTTTCAATCAAAATGTTCTAACCAACAAGCTGATGTAGCTATACTGATATTTAGCAAAATAAACATCAAACTGAAATTAAGTAAAACATATTGATAATGATATTTTATACTCATCCCAAGAAATATCCATTAAGATGAATTCTCAATTCTGAATTTTTATACAAAAATACAAGGGCACCCATATTTTATACATAAATACAAGGGCATGCATATTTGTAAAAAAATTATTAGATTTTAAATTACACATCATCACCACACACTAATGGTAGGAGAATTCAATACCCCACATTCATTACTGGACATGTCTTCCAGACATAAACATAAGAGAGCAATAAGGGAACTAACAAATGTCATGACTTATATAGACTTAACAGACAACTTTAGAACTCTTCAAGCAAACACAAAAGAATATATCTTCTTTTCAGCACTCCATGGAAACTTCTCAAAAATTGATCATGTAATTGGTACCAAAACAAACCTCAACAGATTTTTAAAAAATGGAATTAACCCTTGTAATTTTATTGGATAAACATGGCTTAAATTTGAGTTAAACAACACAGATTACAGAGAACCTACAAACTAATGGAAAGAGAATAACACTCAATCTAATCATGCCTGGGTCGAGGAAGAAATAAAGTAGGAAATTAAAGACTTCCTAGAATTCAATGAAAATGAATCCAGAACATCCCAAACTTATGGGACACTATGAAAGCAATGCTAAGAGGAAAGTTTATATTACCATGTGACTACATAAAGAATTGGAGAAATCTCCAAGAAGAAACTTAACAGCACACCTGAAAGCTCTAGAACAAAAAGAAAAAAACTCACCCAGGAGAAGTAGATGCCAGGAAATAATTAAATTGGGGGCTGAAATCAATAATATAGAAGCAAAGAGAATAATAAAAAGAATCAGCAAATCAAAGAGCTGGTTCTTTGAGAAAAGAAACAATATAGATGAACCCCTATCCAAACTAATCAAAGGCAGTCAGAAAATTTAAATTAACAAAATTATTAATGGAAAGGCATACATAAAAACAGACACTGGTGATAATCAGAGAATCTTTTGGTCAAACTTCTAAAAACTCTATTTATCATAATCAGAAAATCTAATAGTTATTGACAATTTTTTTCACAGGTACAACATGCCAAAATTAAATCAAGACCAGATAAACAATTTAAATAGACCTATAACCCCAAAGGAAAAAAGAAGCAAGCAGTCATTAAAAATCTCCCAACAAAAACAACAACAAATCCCTAGGGACAGGTAGTTTCAATGCAGGATTCTACCAGTATTAGAAGAGCTAATACAAATACCCCTCAAATTGTTTCATACAATAGAACATAAGAAACTTTTGCTGATCTCTTTTTATGAAGCTAAAGTTATGCTGATACCTAGACTACACAAAGACAAAATATAAAAAGAGAATGACAGTCCAATTTCCCTCATGAACAATGATGCATATATACTCAATAATATACTGGCAAACATATTCCAAGAACATGTCAAAAAAAATCATCCAACATTGTCAAGTAGGCTTCATTCTAGGGATGCAGGGATGGTTCAACAAGTGAAAATCAGTCAATGTAACCATCCATATAAACAAACTGAAAAAAAAACAAAACACATGGTCATCTCATGAGATGTTGAAAACCATTTTACAAAATCCAACACCCCTTCATGACACAGGACGTGGAGAGATGAGGGGTAAAAATAATATAAATAAACATTATAAAAGCAATATAATTCAAACTGAAAGGCAACAACCAATTAAAGAGAGAGAAACTCAAATTGATTCCACTGATATTGCATGGTATGATAGTATATATAAGTGAGCCCAATAATTCTATTAGTGAACCCCTATAATTATTAAAACACCTTCAGTACTGTGGCAGGATAAAAGATTATCTAAAATCAATCAGTAGACCTCCTATATACAAATGATAATCATGCTGAGAAAGAAATCAGAGAAACATCATCCTTTATAATAGGCACAAATAATATAAAATACATTGGGGTTACTCTAACAAAACAAGTGAAAGACATGAATGATAAGAACTTTAAGTCTTTTAAGAAAGAAATTGAAAAAGATATTAGAAAATGAAAATATCTTCCACAATCGTGGGTAGGTAGGATCAACATAGTAAAAATTGTAATCTTATCAAAATCAATCTACAGATTCAATGCCATTCCCATCAAAATCCCAACACAATTCTCCACAGACCTTGAAAGAAAAATTATCAAATTCAGATGGAAAAACAAAAAACACGGGATATCTAAAACAATCTTATACAATAAAGGAACTTCCAGAGGCATCACCTCCCCACCTTCAAGCTCTACTATAGAGCTACAATAATAAAAACTTCTGGGTATTGCATAAAAACAGACATGGGGATCAACAGAAGTAAATTGAAGATCCTGACATTAATCTCTTCATCTATGAGTACCTGATATTTGACAAAGAAGCCAAAATTGTATAACACAAAAAAGAAAGCATCTTCAACAAATGGTACTGGCATAACTGGGTGTCTACATGTAGAAGAATATAAATAGCTCCATGTTTATTGCCATGCATTAAACTGAAGTCTAAGTGGATCAAAGACATATATATATATATATATATATATATATATATATATATATATATATATATATATATATATATATATATAAATCTAGTTACACCGAACCTGACAGAAGAAAAAGTTGCAGGCACTATTACATGAATCCATGAAACCCTGAATAAATAGATAACAAAGTTTTATTAGAAACACTTGAGAATAACAACAATGTAGAGAGCTTCCCTGGTCTTTTATTTTGACTTGGGGTCAACAGATGCAGTGATCCAATCTCCGACCACCACACAAGTGAGTGAAAGAGCCCACTTCTCTTTCCTTAGAAGAGATCATTTATGCTCACAGATGCCACATCCTCAGGTAGTTCCCCAAAACTATTGACAGAATAAAATCCCACAACAGAAATTGGGAAATGACCTTGAGCACACTGGCACAGGAAGAAACTTCCTAAATATAAATCAAGTAGCACAGATACTGAGAGCTACAATTAATAAGTAGGATCTCCTAACACTGAAAACTTCTCTAAGGCAAGGTACATTGTCAATAAGACAAAATGGCAGGGTATGGAATGGAACAATATCTTCACCAACCCCACATCTGACAGAAAGCTGAAGAAGGACGCTTAAAAGAAATCCCACACTAGCTCAGAATAGACAATAATAACCAGTTACTCATTTAAGGGTAGACTCACAAATCTGAATCCTCTGCTGGAACGGAGAACAGAAATTGAATCCTGAAGCCAGAAAAGAGAGGACCAAGCATGTTTTACATTGGCATAAATAGTATAAGAGGCCACACCATAATGGACAGTAAACATAAAGGCTATTGGCTGTATGATTTCCTAGAGCACCACCCTCTTTTGTTTAAATAAGAGAATTCTAAGCCTAATACGAAATTATATATGATAAGAAAAAATATATTCAATAGTTATCCTATCCTAATGAGTTTAAGTCTTGTATAACAAATAACTTGGCCAAGTCCTAGGAGGAAAGTAACTACAACTATCTAGTCTTCAATCCCATCGAAGATCTGAGAAGGGAAATAATATTACTTGAGAATGCAGGAACTGCAATAAAGCAACTTCCAAAATGTGCAACAAATGAAAACACAAGCCCTTTGTGATGATTCATTGTCTTCCCATAACCTTTTTCTTTCATCAGTAGTGAAAGGCACTAAAATCTCTGCTGGGTCTATGCCTGTTAATTGACAAAGTCTTAATTTACCTTATATAATTAATTCAGAGACTTTTCCCACATAAGTTGTTACTTTTTTACTTGGTTTATGTGCTAAAAAGATCCACTCTAAGATAATATATTCCCTCTGAATTAAAATTCCTATAGGAGGCATTCTGGAAGGCAATATGACTTTAATACAATTAAGAATTAGATTGACCCTATCCACATGTGCCTCCTGTGATTTCACCTCAATAACTGTCAATTCCTTTTCTCCTTCAGCAGTTAATTCTCTGAGACTATTCAAGTCTTCATCACCATCTAAAGTTTTGTTTAAATTAATTATTAGGCCAGGTTTTATCTCAACATTCTGTCATGTACTGAAAATGTCAGCTAACAATCTTTGAAGTCATTAAGAGTCTGCAAGTGATCTCTTCTTATTTGTGAGTTTTGTGTTCTAATTTTCTGCAAACCTATTTTATAAGTACTAGGTACTTGGTACTTGGAAGAATCTCCTCTCTGTATTTTTTCAGGATCAATTTGTAATGGCCATTTTAGCATAATTTTCTTTACTTCTTTAAGCATTTTTTTGTAAATTATCCATGGTTGAATCAGATAACAAAATGTCACCCATGTAATGGTTAATTATAGACTTAGGAAATTGTTTATGTATTATTTCCAATGGCTAAATTACAAAGTATTGGCACAGAGTGGGGCTACTGAACATTCCTTGTGGGAGGATACTTCATTGAAATCTCTTAGTAGGCTAAGAATTATTGTGAGAAGGCAAATTTTTCTCTATCCTTTTCTTGTAAAAGTATAGTGTAGAAACATCTTTCAAATCAATAACTATAAGAGGTCATCCTTTTGGTAATAGAGAAGGCAGACGAATTCCAGATTGTAGAGGCCCATAGGCTAAATTACCTTATGAATAGCTCTTAGATCTGTCACCATTCTTCATTTACCAGATTTCTTTTTTTTCAACAAATACAGCAGAATTCCAAGAGCTGGTTGATTCTTCGATATGGTGAGCATCTAGTTTCTCTTGTACCAGCTGTTCTAAAGCCTGTAACTTTTCTTCAGTTAGATTCCACTGTTTAAACTATATTGATTTCTCAGTTAACCATTTTAAAGCAAGGGCTGTTGGTACCTCTAAAAGTTTGCTAGTGTTTCATATTTTTCTACAGCCTGGATGGCTGGTGACCTTTGTGTATAAGACCTTATAATATCCTTCCCAGAATTATGAGTTCCTGGGACTGCAGAAATGTTAATTTTGGTATTCCATTGCTGTAGCAGTTCACAAACCCATATATTTACTTCAATATTAGCCACATATGCTTCCCTCTTTGACATTCTGGCCCAATGCAGTCAACCCATTTAGTACTTTATTTAACTTGTGATGTGGTTCCCATTCCTAGTATTAGAACATCTGCCTCTTGAAGAGGCTAATTTTGATTCCAAGATTCTGGAGTAATGATACTCACATCCACACCTGTTTCTATCAAACCAACATTGCAATGCCATTTATACACACTCTTACACTGCAGGAGCTACTTCCTCTCCTTCAGCCAATAGCCTTTAAGATACAAGCCTACTAGGTTGTGGTTTCTTTTGCCTTAAAAAGCAGCAGTAACCCTGTTCTCATTCTCTTTCTTTTGGCTCCCACTTCCAGCTGCTAGACTATTCCTGTTTGCTCAAAGGGCTGTTGTCTAGGACAGTGATCTGTAAGTTTTCCAATTAAATAAATAACCATTTTATTAATCATAATTTCAAACTGGTGTGGGATTGTTTTGTGACTTCTACCTTCACTCTTACATTTGGACTTTGATCATTTATAAAAGTCTGCGAGAATATATGTTTCCTATTTGCTATTGGAATTTTTGACTTATCCTCCATGTTTATGTCATCATCAAGAACATTATGGTCTTTTATAGAAGGCTCTGGATTTTTTTTAATTTTCCAGGTTAGACATGTCCTCCACAGTGACTGGGAATGACTTGTGTGCCTGTGAGAGGCCCCTCAAGGAGTTTCCCAACATTATCAGGTTGTCTTTTCTGTATTTTGTTGATCTGCATTCTTTGGTCCAATGTCGGCCTTTACCACAACTTTTACATATACCTGAAGGCTGAGTCTTCTTATTTTTGCCATTCCCAGAGAAGATATTATTCCTAGGAATTCCTTCTCTACAATCATTTCTCAGATGTCCTATTCTACCACAATTAAAACATTTGGCATTTTGATATCTCCTCATTCCTTTGGAAATTGCTTCTCCTACCCAAGATTCAATATTATAGTCAAATGTCTCATTGTTCATTGCATGCAGGATTTATCATATAAAGGCCCAAGAATCTTTTTGCTTCCTAAGTTGGCATTTCAAAAGCCAGAGATTTAAGAAGTACTCATCTAGCATCTGGGTTTGTTACTCCTATTTGTACAGCCTTAGTTAATCTTTGTAAAAAGTCACTAAAGTCTTCTCTCTGGCCCTATTTAACCCTGGTATATGATTCAGTTTTTTCTTAGTTCTTGAATCATGTCCCAAGCATTTAAGACTGCTTTGTGGCATAGGAAAAAGATTTGTTCACTGTAAAGGGCTTGAACCTGTGGGTCAGCATAAGGGCCTTCACCAAGAATTTGATCTTTGGAAGTCTCAAAACCTTTTGCTTTTCCCTTGCTGTTCCAAAAGTTTTGCTTCTTTTTTTAAAAATAGCATGTAAACATTAATTGTGGCCCATCATCCAGGACTGCTGAACTTAACTGAAGCCAATCATGTGATCTTGGTTTTGATGCTATAAGACCATGTCTTTATTTTCTCCCTGATGAATGCAGAATGCAAGCCATAAGTTTAAACAGCTTGCTTAATTTCTTCTTGATCAGTCATTCCTATAGGTATCCATTTACCTTGTTTGGATCCTTTTGTGCTTTTAGAATTTGATGCTTTGTCAGAGTAGACTGCAAGGTAGGAAGCTAAAACCCTGGGTAAGTCATTTCTGACAGCTACTGGTGATGATGAATCCTTTCTTTTTGCCTGCTTTCCCTGTTCATCAGCTCTAATAATTTCTTCAATTATTTCAAATATTTTTATTATTGTCTTTTATAAAGCCTGAATGTCCTGGCCTGTATATAGTTCTAGTGATTTCATTGAGTCACCTAGCCTCTGGTCCTCATTATGCACTTGTGATTCCATTGTCTGAAGTTTTTCTTTAAAAGATAATACATCATGCTTGGATATAACTTTTGGTTTTTTTTTCAAAGTTTATTTTTTTTGAGAAGGTAATTTTATTAAATTATAAAAGTTTCCATTTCCGCCCCTCCTCCCAACACCCTCCCACTTCCACTTCCCCCACTCCCTCTCCTCCTCCCTCTCCATCCCTAAGAGCAGTCAGGGTTTCCTGCCCTGTGGGAAGTTCAAGTTCCTCCCCTCTCCCTCCAGGTCCAGGAAGGTAGTATCCAAACAGACTGGATCCCAAAAATCCAGTATATGCAGAGGAAACAAGTCCCAGTGTCATTGTCAATGGCTTTTCAGAAAGACTTCGCGCCAGCCACATTCAGAGAATCCGGCCACATTCAGAGAATCTGGTTGGATCACATGCTTGTTCAGTCCCAGTTCAACTGGCCTTGGTGAACTCTCATTAGATCAGTCCCCTTGTATCAGTGGGTAATCGCACCCCTCGCGGTTCTGATTTCCTTTTTCACGTTCTTCCTCCTTCTGCTCCTCATTTGGACCTTGGGTGGCTCAGTTGGACATAACTTTGATAGTGTGCAAATTGTCATCCTGGAGAGATACTCTATCTGCTATCCTATCATAACTTTTTTAACAAATTTTGATTGCCAAATTTAACAGTATGAACTCTTTCAGATAACTTCTCAGTACCCATAGACATGGACTCAATTTTGTCTGTCAAATTAATGTTATCCTTTTTAATGGTATTAATTTTTTTTCAGGCAACTTGATTTTTGACGGTATTATTTCTGTCAACTAGTTGTTCATTATTAGTCTGTAAAGACTGTATAATTTCTAAAAGTGACACATTCTTTTTTAATGATAGGATATGAAGAAAAAACTGAGTCCCAATTTCCAATAATTTGAAGTATCACCATAACCATATAAACCTCACAGAATACAATCCATTGTATTAGCAAAAAACTTACTAAAATTTTCAATATTAATGTAATCTTCCATATCTTCCATATTGATTTTCTAATTACCTGTTATGAGATCCAATAAGTAAATTGTATTGTGTGTAATAATCTTTATTTTCCAGCAGATGTTGTGGTTACAGAGTCACGGTGGTGACAGGAACAGTACTGAGACACTTTAGTTTCACACCTTGGTACTGATTAAATACTGAGAAATTTGGTTTGCTTGACAAATTAAAAACAATTAAATAAACTCCATACACAGAGTAAGAAACCTTTACTCATGCTCAGGGAGCACAAAATAGAAGCTGTTGAAATCACCACGTGGCAAAGAACCATGCCAGGGAATTGTGCCAGGGAATGTGGCAGTTGTGCGTGCACTTGAGAAATTTTCCAGTTGTTACACGCAGCCAGCTCTGTTGTGTGTGTGGCGGGGGGGATTCTACAAAAAGTCACTTAGGTAAAATCAAGCCAAGCAGGCAGGGTTGGGAGAATTTCTGGGTCATGTGCCATCTAGACCTTTAGAAAATCCACCTGGTAGGTATGGAGTCCGAATCCACATGGGCACCAGATGAAAGAGGATGCTTAAAAGAAATATTACACAATCTGAGAATTGAGAATAATAGATGGTTATTTATTTAGGGGCAGACTCACAAATCAGAATCCTCTGCTGGAATGGAAAACAAAAACCAAATCCCGTAGCTGGAAAAGAGGCCAGACGCATGTTTTATACTGATATAAACAGTATGAGAGGCCATGCCCTAGTGGGCACTTAACTTAAAAGCTTTTGGCTGTATGATTTCCCACAGTAGAAGGCTTATCTCCAAAGTATACAAAGAACTCAAGAAATTAGGGATCAAAATATTAAATAATTTAATAAAAATCTCATACAGTTCTAAACAGAGAAGTCACAATAAAAGAATCTCAAATGGTAAAAAGTCATTTAAGGAATTGCTCAAAACAACTCTGAGATAGCATCTTACACTTGTCAGAATGGCTAAGATAAAAAATACTGATGACTGCTTATGCTGCAGAGAATATCAAGTGAGGACAACATTTTGGGAATCAGTATGGCAGTTTTTCAGAAAAATGGAACTCAATCTGCCTCAAGACCGAGCAATACCACTCTTCAAGCTTTACCCAAAAGAAGCTCAAACATACCCCAGGACACTTGCTCAATTATGCTCATAGAAGCATTATTTGTAATAGCCAGAACCTGGAAACAACCTAGATTACCCTCAACTGAAGACTGGATGAAGAAAATGTGGTACATCTATGCAAAGGAATATTATTTAGCTGTAAAAAAAATGTGATATCATGAAATTTGCAGGCAAATAGATGGAACTAGAAAAATTAATCCTGAGTGAGGTAACTCAATCCCAGAAAGACAAAAACAGTATGGACTCACTCATAAGTGGATATTAGATATAAAACAATGATAACCAGGCTACAATATAAAGCCCCAGAGAAGCAAGGTAATACGGAAGACCCTAAAAGAGATACATACATGGGTTGCTCTAGGAAGAGGAAATAGATGAGATATCCTGGGTCAACTAAGGGTGGGGTTAGACCAGACGAAATGGGGGATTGGAACATGAGTGATTGGAATGGTCTAGTTGGAGGCAGGGCCGAGGAGGAAAGTAATAATTGAAGTATCTTGATAGAGATGGCCATTGTGGGGTAAGCAAGAAACCTGGTGCCAGGGAACCTCCCAGGAACCCACAAGGAAGACCCCAGATTAGATTCCTAGCAATAATGGAGAGGGGTCCTGAACTCACATGACCATGTAATCAAATTGGTGACTACCCTAATTGCCATCGTAGAGCCTTCATCCAGTAACTGATGGAAGCAAATGCATAAATCCATAGGCAAGCAGCCAACTGAACCCTAGGATTCCAGTTTGAGAGGGAATAGAGATTAGCAGGAGTAGTGGGAGAACTGTGGATGATATGTAAAGTGAAAAAAAATCAACAAAATGTAGTCTGAGAACTGAATCTAAAACTGAAAAATCCAAATCTATAAAAAATTAACACGAAGTATGTGATTATAGCAATGAGAGAGACTGATAAAATAGTAATAAACTCTTTTACTTTCTACATCTAATACAAAGTTTTAAAAGATAATTTAATGACAAAGTGTGAAAGCTTATATTAGTTCATCCTTGATCAATTAATGAAAAACAATAAACTAAACAAGTTCATAAAATCCAGTAAACATTTGATGAGCAAAAAAAAATGTGCAATTACACTCAAACTGAAAGACTAAATATCACACATCAATATACATTTCTTTCAAATTTTCACTATTGAACATCAAAGTGTAAAATAGCATTTTACACTTATGTGCTACATATTTCTAGGCCCTGAACTTAGTGGTCTAAAATTATGCAACTAAACAAAAAAAATGGGGCTATTGATTTCCTGTGTTTACATTCAATCTATGGAAATGGTTAAAAAGAAACTAACCTTTTTCATGGTGAAGTGTATTTACTCTTAAGGGAAAATATGCATACAGAAGTTTTAGTCTTTACTTGGCAGCAGAATATTGATATGTTCAGTACCTTGAACAGATTAAACCTATAATTTTATGTATAGAACATGATGATTCAAAATGCTGTGGATAAGCTATCAAAATGTCTTAAGAGCAAATGGCTTTCAGAAAGACTGCCAAAAACTTGGCTCTTTTCCAATATCTAAAGATCTTCTTCATTTGTACGAGAAAGAAACCAATGACATATCATTAGGCTCAGTTAAAACCCACATTTAAATGCTGGAATGGAAAGTATAGAATATTTTTCAGAGCTTAATGAAAGCAGAGATTAGAAATGGAATCTATCTCTGACATCTTTCAAGTTGAAATATCCAACCTACCAGCTGTTGAGTGTAACATGCTTGTCAACATCACATCTAATGATGCACTGATGATAGTTTTTATTGAGACATCTCTCCATTAATCCTGGATCCTCATTTTATCTTAATATCACAATCCATCTGAAAGAGACATCAAATATTGCCACTATTACTAGTACCCTATAATTGTGGACTAGTATTTTCTAATTTTAAATACATAATGAATAAGACAGAGAGCCATTCATGTAGCTGTTGTTTGATAATTCAGATATAGATGTCATGGCAAAAGAGAAACATTTATAGAGTACAAATGTCAAATGAGTGTTATTTATTTTGCAAAAGAGAAATATAATAAGAATTGATTTGTTTGACTGATATGTTGTATGCCATGCACAATTGCAACAAGAAGTAAAAAATAGACTACAGAAAATAGATTTGATGTGCTTTTTAAAATATAGTTATAATCATTGGATAAGAGTATTGCAGTAGATATTGAGACTTAATACCCTGAAGGCACTTAAAGAATTGTTCAACATCCTTAGCCATTAAGGAAATGTAAAACAAAACAATGCTTAAATACCATCTTATACCTGTCAGAATGGCTAAGATCAAAACCACTAATGACATCTTATTTTGGAAATGATTGCTAGTGGGAGTGCAAACTTGTACAGCCACTTTGGATATCAGTATGATGGTTTCTCAGAAAATTGGGAATCAATCTACCTCAAGAATCAGTAATATCACACTTTGCCATATACCCAAAGTATGAAAATTCATACCAAAAGGAAATTTTCTCAACTATTCATAATAGCCAGAACCCAGAAAAAATTGAGATGTCCCTCAACTAAAGAATAGATAAAGAACATGTGATACATTTACACATGCAAGCAAATGCATGGAACTAGAAAATAAAAACATCCTGAGTGAAATAACCCAGAGTCATAAAATAAAATATGTTATGTAGTCACTCATAATTGGGTATTAGACATAAAACAAAGGATAACAAGCCTACAGTTTACAACCTCAGAGAAGTCAGTAGGAACCTTAGAAAGACCTGGGAAGGTGAAATAGACAAGATCTCCTGAGTAAATTGGGAGTGTGGAAGGAGGGGGAGAGGGAGATGGAGTGGGAACGGGAATAGAAGATGGGGAGAAGAACATGAGGGATTGGGAAGGTCGAGTTTGGCAGGGACAAAAATGTAGAGCAAATAATGAGATATCTTGATAGAGGGAGCCATTATGGTTTAGCAAGAAATATGGTACTAGGGAAATTCCCAGGAATACACAAGGATGGCCCAGCTAAGAATCTAAGCAATAGTGGAGAGGCCTTAACTGCCCTTTCCCTATAAGCAGACTGATCATTACCTTAATTGGTATCATACAACCTTCATCCAGTAACTGATGGAAGCAGATGAAGAGGTCCAGAACTAAGCACTGGGTCGAGTCCCTGGAGTCCAGTTGTAAAGAGAGAACAGCGTACATGAGCAAAGGGGTCAAGACCACAATGGGAAAATCCACCAAAACTGCTGACCTCAGTTAATCGGATCTCACTGACTCGGAACTGACAGCAGGGCAAAATACGTAGAATCAAACTAGGCCCTCTGAATGTGGCTGACAGTTATGTGGTTTGGGTAGATTGAGGGCGGGCAGTGGAACCAGTATTTATCGGTAGTTCATGAAGTGGCATTTTGAAGTATATTCCATGTCTTTCTCATCTTAGATAGAGGAAGGAGGACCTTGATATTGTCTCAAGTAATGTGACAGACTTTATTGTCTCTACATGGGAGGCCTCACCACCTCTGAGGAAAGGCAGGAGATAGGTTGGGAGGAAGTTGCGGTGAGAGGGAGGAGGGAAGGGAGATGGAATTGGGATTGTTTTGTAAAATAAAAAAGATTGTTTTAAAAAGTTAAAATAAATTAAAGAATTAAATAAATGCCAAATAACAACAAAAAAAGAATATTTAATACAGACCTAAGCTCAAATTAGTAGACTGGTAGGACACATTGTAAATCAACTTACTAAAGTGTTTTTGAGTAACAGAGGCATACGTAAAAACTAAAATTACTAAAAAAAATATAATATTGGCATGAAGATATCTTAGGAAGTATTATTTCAGTTAGCAGTGAGTCTCTCTCTCTACTCCCCCCACCTCTGTCTTTTTGTTTGTGGATCTAGATATAGCTCTCAGCTACATCTCCAGCAGCATGCCTGCTCTGCTTCCCACTATGCTTCCTGCCATGAAAATAATGAACTAAGTCTCTGAAACTGTAAGCAAATCCACAATTTAATGCTTTGTCTTAAAAGAGATGCTGTGGCCATGGTGTCTCTTTAGAGAAATAATGACTAAGATATTTCATAATGTGAAGTTGCAGATGAAATAGCTCAGTAAAGGGGAAAAGATTGCAATATAATAAATGGAAAGAGAAGAGAGATTAGAATAATCAACACAATATGAAGAAAGACTGAACACGGCATGCTTCTTCAAATCTACCTACAAGAAATGAAGTGAAAATGTCTATGAACACTGGTAAGTATTTATCAAGTAAACTCTTATGTTCAGAATCATGTAAATTGATTTGGGATGGAAGAAGTTTTTCAGTATTGGTAAAGATATAGTATAGTCATTGTAGAACAGAGGACAAGAATCTGATCTTTGCAACCTTAGTAGGATCATTATTTAACATTAGCAGATCTTCAACTTCCACCTTAAAATATGAAAGATGGTGTGATATATATGTCTGAAGAATTAATTAATCTATAAGAGAAAGGACAGTATGTTTACTGAAAAAGTGATTTTACATTGGAGCTAAAATTTCTTTTTAGTGATGACTTGTAATGACACAGAAATGCAATCTACTTTCAGAATACCTAGGTTGAGTCTATTTAATTTGTGTATTTGTGCATGCATGAATGAGTGTGTGTGTGTGTGTAGGGTTGTAGCCTCCTTGCCTTTCTCCTACTCAATTTAGCATGTCTACTTTTATGTTTAGCTTATGTATAGGCCATAATGTTAGTGAGAATTTATGGATATAGCTTCTGGGATTCCTAGTAGATACAATCTCACTGCAAACTCCTTATTCCACTGAATCTTACAGTCTTCCTGTCTCTTCTTCTACAATGATCCCTGAGTTTTATTTGCAGGGGTGTTAAAATAGATGTATCCCTTGTGACTGAAGACACAATTCTGCATTTTGATTGTTTGTGGCTTTCTGTCAAAATCTCCTTCAATTATAAAGATGTTTCCTTGATGCAGGGTAAGAACTATACTTATCTTTAATTATAAGAACAAATATTTAGAATATAGTTAGGGGTATGTTGGGGGAAGGGTCATTTGTTCTTCATGGCTGCCCAGCCATGAAATAACCACTCAGAAAACCAGATTATTTGCATACTGTTTGGCCAATAGCTTAAGTGTATTTCTGGATAGATTCAAATTCTAAACTAACCCAACTCTATTATTCTGTATATGGACATGTGGCTGTGGGTTACCAGCTAAAGTTCCCCGTGTCTGTCTCAGGCAGTGGATCCATGGCTACCCTCTCTTTTCCAGCATACAGCCTAGCTTTTCCCACATAGTTCTGTTCTGTCCTTGCCAAAGGCTCAAGAAGTTCTTTGTCCATTAACCAATTAAAGAAACACACAGAAGGACTTCCCATAGAATTTTCCATTTTCTGTTTAAACAAAAGGAAGGCTTTAACTTAAACATAGTAAAATTACATATAACAAAACATTAACAAGCAAGAATTACAGTCATTTTATCTTTTATCTTTTATCATAATTAAGGAAAACTATAATTAAAAATTCTTCAACTCCATCAAAGACTCCAGAAGGATATAATATTACCTATATATACCAGAAGTACATTGTAAGCAACTTCCAAAACTCTAGATTTGACGGAGACATCTTCCTGCCTGGACAGTCACCCAAAGTTCTTCTGTATCATTGGGTTCTTCAGACTACAGGCTCATAGTATCCAGCAAACTTTTCCAAGAAGCATTAAATTTCAAAGACAGTTCTGCCTATATTGACAGTTTGCCAGTCTCTTTCTTTTGTGTCCTGCAGAATGTCTTATAAAGTCTCATATGAAACAGGAACCCCAAAGGACCATCTCACCTTTAGGCAAGTTCAGCAGTCATTTCTCTGTGGATCAGGCATGTCCAGTCAAGCAGTCTAGGTAAGAGCAGACTCTTGCCCAAATGGCTAACCAACTCCACAAGAAGCCTCTTCAATGCCCATCTTCCTCTTGAAGTAGCTTTGTGCTGCCAGGAGCAGATGTGTCTCAATGCAATGAAAAGTCTTAAGTTATCAAACATTTTAAATGCCATATTCTTAAGGTCTCTGAAAGATTTTAAGAATACCTATCTAAATGAAATATATTTATACATCTATAAAATCTAACTAACATGACTATAAGCTTGACTATTATAGATGATTATTTTAACCCATATTTCTTAATTGTACATTAATTTTTTAAGTGAGCTACACAATCACAACACCTTAATCAAGAGCAGAAATATAAATATAACAAGATTGTCCTTAAATTTCTATCAATAAACCAAGATCTATAACAATGCAAATCTTTATTGCATATTCTCCTTTAAATGTAAAGAAGCATTTAGAAGCAATATTTGCGAATATGAGTGTATTTCTGTCCAAACTTTTTACTGCTGTTTATTGGGCAAAGTAATTTTTTGAGGGTATTCATGGCAACCTCTTGGGGGTTGTGGTCTATCAAACCATATTAGCCTAGAAGGATTCCTCAGATTCTCATCTTCTGTGAAAACAAAAGAAAAACTTATTTTCCAAAGCAACATATCTTTAGACTCAAGCTTTAAAGTCAAGATACCTTTACATTGGTTTAGCTTAGCAGCCTGTACAGTCAAATGTCTCTGTGTATATAGCTCCTTCACAGTCAAAAAATTCAAAGAAAACACAATAATATATATAATCTCAACTCTCTGTGTATAGTTCATCTTTACATTGCTTATTTTTCTTTACTCCTTTTAATCTATGACTGTTTGTACTCTGTCTCTTTAAAGACATTTTTAAAAATAATTTACTTCTTTTTTAACTCTCTATACTTTTTCTTCTCTCTCCCAAGCCTACGTACATTTATCCAACACCGTGACCCATTTAAAGTTCCTTCATGTCTGAATCTGTCCTTATTGTGTTATCTGTAATTTCTTGCTGTCTTGAAGAGCTTTTAAAATGGTAAGCAGTTTGGTTGCAGCTGCTCTGGATGCTGGTTCTACCTCTCTCCACTTCTAAAATGGTAGAGGTACCATTACTGCCAGCTCTGGGAACACCAGGTAGGAGTCACACTCAGTACTTTAACTCTGAGAATGAACGTTCAGCACATAAACATTTTTTATCTGAGTAATAGCTAAATCTGCCATGCAGAGCACTGTGCAGCCTGGAAATAATCTGTGTATGGTGTCAGGAATCAGCCATGCTCTCCTGCCTGTGCATGCCTAGTAGACCTGATCATGCCACCTGCCCAGGCCTGGAGTGCTGAATCAGCCATGCTCTCCTGCCTGTGCATGCCTAGTAGACCTGATCATGCCACCTGCCCAGGCCTGGAGTGCTGAGCCATTGGCATGGTCTCAGCTACTTTCCACCCAACCCCGAGGGGACACAAAAAGACCTGAGCCCACAAATGCCATTTAAATGCTCCATAGCTGGAGTTTGTGCTGGCAGCACGGCTCAGGAAGCTGTCATTTTAAAAAGGTGTTTTTTCTTTTTTTCTGTTAAAAGTGAATCAGCAAAACCTCCCTTAAGTGAGCTGCAGCACACCACCAGCAGAAAAAAAATGTGGATAAACATTATTTTTCTGTGTCTAGAGTTCCTTTTTAAGCTTTTTTTTTTACATTTTACATGGATTTAGTCCAACAAGTTGGCACTCAAAATGTAGTGGGAGACTGCTTGTTGGTTCTCAGCTGCCTGTCTAGCTTAGACCCGAAATAATCACATAGAAACTGCATTAATTAATCACTACTTGATCCATTAGTTCTAGATTCTTATTGGCTAACTCATATTAATTTAACCCATTTCTATTAATCTGTGTATTGCTACTTGGCTGTGGCTTACCAGCAAAGTTTCAGCATGCCCAACTCTAGTGGTGGCTTCATGGCATCTCTCTGACTCCACCCTCTCTCTCCCAGCATACAACCTAGCTTTTCCCACCTGGTTCTATTCTCCCCTTACCATAGCCTCAAAGCAGTTCTTTATTCATTAGCCAATAAAAGCAACACACAGACAGACGGACCACCCACACCAGGGATAGTTCTGGTTTAGTAATATAGCAGTTTCCAGTTCTCTTCCAAAGTCCATTACTTCAGTAGACTTGGGTAGTTGACTATGTCTCCTGTAGCAGACAGAAGGAAACTTACCAGTAGATTACAACCACATGGTGATACACAGATTATAGAAATGGGTCAATTAAATATATAAGAGCTATCCAATAAGAAGTGTGAGCTAATAGGCAAAGAAGTGTTGTAATGATATAGTTTCAGTGTGATTATTTCAGGTCTGGGTGGCCAGGAAAGGAATGAGTAGTCTCTGACTACAATACCACACAGTTCGGAGTCAAGGCCCAGAGGTCCTTCATCTGGGACTCCTGTTGAGGCTACACAGCTTCTCCCCGATTCTGCCTACTCTCTGCTCCTCTATTGTCTTGGAATTCCTGTCTTGCCCTAGTCTGTGCAACAGGCTAAAGGAGATTCTTTATTAACCAACGGTATTCACAGCATACAGAAAGGAATCCCACATAATGGTATCTTCAGTATTAAGGACTAATAATCTACCTCTGAGGTGGGAGAAACAAGGGCAACAGCAGTAGCTTGTAATGTTTTAAGAGTCTCTTTGCCAACCCCAACCAACAACTCAGAAAAGGATTTCTCATGCTTGTGGCACTGTTTTTGTTAGATGATATTTGACTCTTAGAGGGAATATTGTCAGACTAGATGGTAAAATTTCATTCAAACCATGTATGTTTATTTATGTACTAACTTACATGTATTATGGGGATTTTTAATAATATAATCTTATAATATGATTATTCAGACTCTTTCACTGTTATTTCACCCCAATCCTTTTTTGTTTTTATTCCCAGTTCCATAATTAGAGCTCCCATTCTCAGTTTTCTCAATTTCCCTGTTAGATCACTTATACCCTGAAATGCCTCTCCATTTCTTGAAATCTCTGCTGAAAGAAAGTGATATTTGTCTTTCTAGGTTTGTCACTCAATATGATAGTTCTAGTTCCATCTATTTACTAGCATATTTCATGATTTCATTAATCTTCACAACTTACTAATATTTTAAAGTATACATATATATAATTTTATTATCAGTTTATCACTTGAAGAACATTTATGTTGTTTACATTTTCTGCTATAATGAATTTTTAGAGCATGAACAAACATGGCGGAGTATCTGTGGAGTAGTATGTTAAGTCCTTTAGAGAGGCTTCAACCAGACCCCAAAAACTAAAGGTAACAGAGGAACTATTAAGAACAGTGGGAGTAGTCTTTACCAGAAAAAAGCACACCAATTTATTATTCAACACCAAATGGTCAGTCTTAAAAACATACAGTCAAGTAACTTTATAAAGATTGATTGTGATTAGCACACATACACATGTGTGTGTTTCAACACAATCTCTGCTATTTTTCTTCAAATTAATCCCTCTTTTTCATTGTATTTTTCATGAATTTGATACAAAAGATAGTTTTTTAAACTAACATTTATTAGTTTTGCACTAATTTAACAAGGTTGTATCATTTAAGAGAAGGGACTCTCAATTGCAATAATATTTCCATAACTTCAGACTGCAGATGAATATTTTGGACATTTTCTTAAATACTAATTGATGTTGGAGAGCCAAAAACTGTTGGAGAAGTGATCATGTTGGTTCCTGGCTTCCGAGCTAGCTTAGACCTAAAATAATCACACAGAAACTGTATTAATTAAATCACTGCTTGGTCCATTAGTTCTTGCTTCTTATTGGCTAACTCTTATATTAATTTAACCCGTTTCTGTTAATCTGAATATCACCACATGACTGTGACTTACCAGGTAATGTTCCCAGCATCTATCTCCAGCTGCTCCATGGCTTCTTTCTCACTCCTCCTCCTTTCTTCCAGTTGTCAGTTTAGTTCCCCGCCCCCCCCCCCCCCGCTAAGTTCTGCCCTGGTATAGGTCCAAAGCAGTTTCTTTTTCATTAATGGGAATCACAGAGGGAAATCCCACTTCAAAACACAAGGTAGATGATACTACCTCTGGGCTAGAGGTCTTGGAAGCTATAAAACTTCAGGCTGAGAAAGTTATGAGGTATAAATTAATAATCATCACTCCTCCATGGTCTCTAGATCAGTACCTGCTTTCAGGTTCCTGCTCTGTTTGAGTTCCTGACCTGACTGTGTTTGATAATGAACTGCGATAAGGAAAAATAAGTAAAATAAACCTTTACCTCCACAGATTGCTTTTCTTAAATGTGTTTTATCAAGCAACTGAAATGCTATGTTAGATAGAGGAATATATATGAAGATTTGGAGGGAGGGATAAGAAGAGAAAAATGATGTAATCTTACTATATTCTCAAAACTAAAGCACAACTAAAACAGAAATTATGGTATGGTTATTTGAAAAAACAGAACCTATCCAGATGGTGAGCTATAAAGTTAAGTAACTGAGACTGAGACAGTAAGAAGATTCATTACTTCATATCTTTTTTGATAGAAAAATTCATAATAGATAGTAAAAATAGAGTGAAGCATATTATTATCAAGTTATTAAAAGTCCTATCCAGGTATAAAGCCTCAAAAATGGCCAGGATCACATGATAACCACCAGGGAAAAAATAATGTCATTTATATCTTGTCGTAATCAACACTATAATTGGACTTAAAGGCTAGTCAAAAGGAAAGCATTCATGACTAGCAGTTTAAATTTTGATAGCAACCATGGATAGTGAGGTCATGGACCCTAGAGTAGACCTACTACTGCTATTTTCTAAAACTAGTATATTTTCTATCTGCATTCTAAATGCTTTGGTTAACAGGCACACATAAGGGTAGCTCCTTCCCCATGTTAGGAAACTTATTTTTTGCAGAAGATAGTGATCATTACAGAAAGCTACAAATAGTCAAAATATAGAGAAAAATTAACTATAGGGTTTATGACCATCAATTATACATCTATAACATAACCTCTACACCTTAAGTTCAAGAAACATCATGGATGAAGAAATGAAAATTATAAAAGTCAGATGATCAGGACATCTGCTGAAAGATAGTGTCCTCTATATATTCTAGGGAAACTACACCCATGAAATCTTAACAATATGTTTGCCTAAACAAGGCCAGAAAAATGATACCAGTTGATATGCCAATGTGGATATGGTAAATATCACAGTGCCTCACTACTAGTTGAAGAAAAGAGCAGCTAGTCTTATTCAAGGATGAGATCCCTAATTCATTATATAATACCATGTGCGTGTGTATTTATATACACGCATGTACACATTCATGTGGGTGTGCATTTGTGTATATGTATGTGTAAACTGATAATTGAAGAAGTCATAAATTTAAGAGACATTGGTAGGAATTGAAATGGGGAATTGTAATAGTGATCTAAATGTTTCACATATGAAATTGTCAAAAAAAGTATTTAATTGTAAGCAAACAAAGCATAGTTTATTTGCTTTTATTTAGATATGTGTGTGTGTGTCTGTGTGAGTTTATGTGCACTACATTCATGGCAGTGCCAAGGAAGCCAAAGGAACATTGGATCATTTAGAACTTATAGAAGTTGTGAACTACTGGATATAGTTGCTGAGAAATGCACCCTGGTTCATTGTCAGAGCAGTAAGCTTTCTTTAATAGTTGAGTCATCTACTCAACCCCATAAAAACAATTACTAAATAGGACAATAAATTGACCAACCTTTAAGACAAATATTGATAAAATTTGTCTCAATTAAAAGTAATAGCTTTTCAAGAAGGACTACATTAAGGAGAGTAGAAAGGCAAGTTAAAGACTTAGAATATATAAAGCACATATTAGGTAAAGAACACAAAATATATAAAGAATTCATAAAAATCAGTAATGGAAAACAAATAGCCCAATAAAACGTACAGAATTTTTTGAACAGGCACACCATAAAACAGAATATGCAAAAAATAAATACAGATAGGTATATAAATATTATTGATTATTATCAAAAATAAATTAAAGCCACAATAAGATACTGTTATATACCCACTTGAATAGTTAAAATTAAAATAAGTAGTAATAATAATTGTTGACAAGAACATAAATTGATTACAGCTGCCATATATTCCTAGTGCTTCTGCAATGTAGTAGAGCCTTTTTAGAAATTAGTTTGCTGGTAAACCTACATTTACCCTGTCACAAACAATCACGTTCTTTCCATATGCCCAATAGAAATGATTATATATTTCTATGGTCTACCAAATGATATAACCAACATATTTAACATATTTATTCATGACAGTTTAACTCAGGTAAAAGAAAAAACACTAAAATAATCCATTTGAGCATCAACAGTGAAATGTGTAAATGGTGTTAAATGAGAAAAGTGAAATAGTGTAATCATAGGCAATAAATTATTACTAAATACAGGAACATAAATGGTGCTTATAAATAGAAAGTCTAATATAAATGTCAGATAAAGAAGATAAATGTAGTTTATACAAAACACTAGTATATGACAAGAACTGGAACTAAGGTATTACAATGCATGGAGTTAGGACTGAAGATATGGCTTCTTGAACTTTCACAGAAATCAAGTTTGATTCCTTGCACTCAAATGGTGAATCAAAATCATTTGATCGAGAGGATCAAAATAGATCCAGAGTATCTATTGCCTTCTTCTGACCTCTGCCTTTACTATTCAAAATACACCTTCAAGGATAAAAATAAACTAAATATATAAAATAAGTAAATTTTGTTTTATGTATACAAAAAAATTTAAGATAGTCAGTCACAAGTCAGACATAGAGGAAGCAAGTTGAGAATGCCTCACTGAGAAAAGGTACAAAGTCACATGACTAAACACAGCCAAGATTTATGGGTTAATTTAAGTCCTGAGAGCTAGTTAATAATAAGCCTGAGCAATAGACCAACCAGTTTATAATTAATATAAACCTCCGAGTGTTTACTTGAGACTGAATGGCTGTCTGACTTCTTCTATGTTTGAGTGCAGGGAATCAAACTTGATTTCTGTTTACAGTGTGTTTAAAAATATATGTAGGCTTGGGAGAGAAAGTAAAAAGTATATTGAAAAATCCTTAAAAGTTGAAATAGAGTAGTCAGGCATGGTACCACATATTTTTCATCCCAGCACTTGTTAGGCAGCAGTAGGCAGATCTCTATGAATTCAAGTTCAGCCCTGTCTACAGAGTTGAGATACAGGACAGCCAAAGATACAGAGAGAAATTCTGCCTCAAAAAAATAAACAAAAATAAAAAAATAAAAATAAAAGAAGTAGAGTAAAAAAATAAAGATGGAAAATACACAGAGAATCTGGATACTGTATGTTATTGTATTGCCTTTGAATTGTTTGACTGCTGAAGAAGGAACAACAGTTGCTAAAAGACAGTTGATTATAAATGCTGCTGAATTAATCCAATTTATATGTTTTTTTAATTGTTGTTTTTTTTTCTTTTTAATTTTTTTTTCTTTTTTATTTTTTTATTATTAAAATTATAAAAGTTTCCATTTCAATTTATATGTTTTGAAAATGTCTTGACTTCAAAATTTACGTCAAAAGATAAGTTACTTTGGAGAAGAGATGTTGCTTTTTCTTCTACAGGAATGAGAGGCTATGGGTTCATTTTGAGTTAAGGAAAATAAGATTCAATCAAGAAAGTTCCCCTGAAAAATCTTTGATAGGAAGAAATGGCTCTAATAATCCAATGTTTTAGATCACCTCTACTGCATTTTATTTTGAGTTCTGCATTAAAAGCAGCTTCAAGACTGCTGACTGAGATAATTCAGCTTCACTGAATACTCAAATTATTACTTGACCATAATCCTAAATGTTATTTGGGGTCCCCACAATATTATCAGCATCCCCATTCAGCAGAAAGTATCCTTGAAAACTATGCCCACACCCCCCCCCCCCCGCCGCCAAATGGATCATGGCTGTTTGTTTAGTGTGTTGGTTTCAAGTTATTATGGAAATTTTTCAGGAAAAAAAAACCCTCAAACACGGAGATGAGGTTCAGGGTCTTGTTTTGAAAAGAAAAAAAAGGGTGCTGCTGTTGAAAATTGTAGATTTGCCACTCATATTGGTTTAATAAAATGCTGATTGATCAGTAGTCAGAAAGGAACTATAGGTGGGACAACTAGACTAGGAGAGTTCTGGGAAGAGGAAAAGCAGAGACAGTCACAAGACAAACACAGAGGAAAGCAAAATGAGAATGTCTTACTCACAAAATTACCAAGCCACATGGCTAAACATAGATAATAATTATGGGTTAATTTAAGATTTAACATCAAGTTAGTAATAAGCCTGAGATAAGAGGCCAAACCATTTGCAATTATAATTATCCTCAGTGTGTTTCTTTAGGGCTAAACAACTGTGGGATTGAGCAGAACATGATGCTTGTGGCCTACTGGCAAGATTTCAGCTGGCAGCTTGCATCTTTCTCCTCTTGCAGCTACATGGCATTTCACAACTCCCCCTTTTTCCCCAGCTTTCAGTTTAGTTTCCCTAAATAACTCTACTCTGCCCTATCACAAGTCAAGCAACTTCTATATTCATTAATCAATAAAAGCAACACATATACAGAAGGATTTCCCACACCATTTTCCTTTTTCTGTTTAAATAAAAAGGAAGGTTTTAACTCTAACAGAGGAAATTACATATAACGAAACAGGTATCCAGCAAGAATTACAGTTACAATATTTATATCTACTTTATCTTTTTTCATAACCAAGGAAAATTATAACTACAATCATCTATTCTTTAACTCCACCAAGACTCCAGAGGATATACTACCTAAGTAAACAGGAAGTACATTTTAAGCAACTTCCAAAACGCTAGTTGACAGAGACATCTCACTGCCTGGACAGTCATTCAAAGTTCTGCTGTGTTTTTAGAATATCCAATCTTCAACCCATAGGCCCATAGTATCTAGCAGACTTTTATATGAAACAGAAAACTTCGAAGACAGTTCTGTCTATATTGGAAGTTTATCAGCCACTTTTTTCTGTGTCCTGCAGAATGTCTAGCAGACTCTTTCATAAAGCAAGAACCCTGAGGGACTGTCTTATCTTTATACAAGTTCAGCAGTCATTTCTCTGTGCGTCCTGCATGTCCAGTTCATACAGCATAGCATCAAGCAGCCCAGGCAAGAGCAGTTTCTTGCCCAAATGTTTAATTAACAACATAAGGAGCCTCTTCAATGCCCATCATCCTCTTGAAGTAGACTGGTGCTGCCAGGAACAGATTTGTCTCATTGTCATGATAAGAAATCCTAAGTTATTAAAACTTTTGAAATGCCATATTCAATTTGGTTTTTCTCACCGAGCTCTACTCTGCTCTATCACAGGTCATGCCAGGTTCTTTGTTCATTAAACAATAAAAGAAACACACATACAGAAGGACTTCCCAGACCAATTTACTGATTGTAATTGTAATAAAATGGTACCAGAAAAAATGTTAAGACTGTATAGCTTATTTATAGTATTTTTAGTATTTATAGTATTTTTTTTACAGTTGATATAGTTTTACCATTTGAATTCTAGGAGAATACAAATGTAGGAACTTAGAAGTCTTGTCAACCTTATTTACAAGTGAGTGAATAAATAATTTTCTGAGTCCAAATCAAAGTAGGAGATAAAGATATTAAATGAACTTGCTTTGATATAATAGATGGCTCCAGAATTAGCATTTGCAAACTTTACATTATAACAAGTCTCTGTAGAAAAAAATGCCTGGGCTCTACACCAGCAACTTTAATTTTATAAGTCTTGAATTTGGTCTGAGGATTTGAGATTTTTGAGTATTTTTTTGATGTAGGTAGTCTTTGATTGGCACCCTTGTTATTTAAAAAAAAGTCGAAAAAAAGTAAAAAAAAAGTCTTTCTGCCTGTGTGTACTTATATACATGCACAACTTTGTGAGCATGTGTGTACATGTGTCTTAATACAGGTCTATGTGTATCATGATGCACATTTTTCTTTTTTAAATTATGTAGTGGGGTATCTTGAAGCTATCAGAGAAAAACAGTTATACTTCAACAATGTATATAAAGTTTCATGATAGAATTGAGTGTTTCTTATTCTAATTTTCATCAATGTTAAATCAGAACTTGAACCAAACAAATGAGAGCTCAAAATGAAAAAAAAAATTTGGCTATAGTGACTAGTAGGAAGGCAAGAACAGACACCCAAGGCCACCACAGAAAGTTATGATTTATAGTAAATAATTATTCTTGTCTATTTCCTACCTCCTGGTGGATAGCTAAATAATCTTCATCAGGTTCATCTTCTTATTTAGCTTCTCTAGGATCACGAATAATAGGCTCAAAGACCTTTAATTATGGTTAGAATCCACTTATGAGTGAATACATACCGTGTTCCTCTTTTTGGGTCTGGCTTACCTCACTCAGTAAAGCGTTTTCTATTTCCATCCATTTGCATGCAAAATTCAAGATGTCATTGTTTTTTACCGCTGAGTAAAACTCTAATGTGTATATGTTCCACACCTTTTTTAACCATTCTTCTATTGAGGGGCACCTAGGCTGTTTCCAGGTTCTGGCTATTACAAATAGTGCTGCTATCCCAGATCCTGCATCTGACGAAGGACGGCGATACAGTCGGTGACCCATATTGCAGCACCGGACTGAGTCCCCCGAGGTCCAAATGAGGATCAGATGGAGGAAGAACATGAAAAACGAAATCAGTACTGCGAGGGATGCTATCACCCACTGATACAAGGGAACGGATCTGATGAGAGTTTACCAAGGCCAGTTGGACTGGGACTGAAAGAGGACGTGATCTAACCAGACTCTCCGAATTTGGCCGGATTCTCTGACTGTGGCTGACCCGAAGTCTTTCTGAAAAGCCATTGACTATATGACACTGGGACCTGTTTCCTCTACATATAATGGATTTTGGGGATCCAGTCTGTTTGGACACTCACCTTCCTGGACCTGGAGGGAGGGGGAAGGAACTGGAACTTCCCACAGGGCAGGAAACCCTGACTGCCCTGGGGGACGAAGAGGGAGGAGGAGGGGGAGTAGGGGGAGTGGGAGGGTGTTGGGAGGGGGGGTGGTAATGGAAACTTTTATAATTTAATAAAATTTACTAAAAAAAAAATAATTATTCTTAAAATTGTTTCACTGAATTGGAATGAATGTTAGCTGAGGAAGTTCTTTCCAGTTTCACAAATGTGTAGAATGCCGAAACAATGTTATAATTCTACTTCAAATATATTTCAACTTTTTGTCTTTATACATTTACATGTCAAATTTTATTTTGTGTCATACTTGTGTACATGGGTAACCTGACTTTTAATATGTGAAATCCTTGACAGTAAGGGCTTAGCATAATTTTCCCAGTAGTATCTGTAATTTTTCCAGAGCATAGTAGCCCATTACATCATTTAATATACTTTTATTTAATGATTAAATAACTGAGTGAATAGAAGTCAAAATCCATGAATAATTGAGGCTCTGAGCTTAAGCTTCAGGAGTACAAAATTGATATAGTAAGACATATGTGAATCAAGTATCATCAGAAAGGGATAATCTTGTAAAGAGGAGAAATTTTAAAGCTTTCATTGTCTTGCATTAGACATGTTGATGTCTACAATAATTATTATAGTAATCAATGTTGTCTTCATACATGTTGACAAACTCTCTTATAAAAATAAAGAATCAAGGCAGAGGACACTTTTATGTTTGTTCTGTGATGCTGAGCATAACAACTAACCCAGGCCAAAATGCGTTTTTCCTATTAGTAATTAATTAGACATTACACAACTGTATATTGTTGGTGTCAAGTGTTTTTTATCATCATATTTCAAAAACAACTTTTTATCTTGTTTCTCCATGGGAATAAGGAAGTTCAATAATCATAAATATTTCAAAGTAATTGTAATTAAAATTTTATGTATTTAGCACCAAAATATGTTTCAAAGACAGAGCCAATTGTTAGTTGATTTTGCTGTCAGCTTGCACCCATCATGATAAGAGATGGTTAGTAAAGACTATATGTCATTGGTTTTCAGTTACTTTTTGAGTAATGAAAAGTGTCTTAGGTGTACAGTGATAATATTTAAGGCAGCTGAAGTTGGTGGTACATACTTAAATTCCTAGCACTTTTAAACTCAAGAGGGACGCTTATAATGAATTTGAGTCCAGCAAGAGTGACATAGTGAGACTTTTGTCTTATCAGCAAAATTTTCTAATATTCAAGACAGAGTCAATTTTTTTCTGTGTTCTATAACACTTTCATTTGGAATAAAATAATCTTACCTGAAAGGTGGAAGTAGAACAATTTTGTCAATTGGAATATTATCTTCATCAATTTTGTCCCAAAATACATGACATATAATAGTATCAATAAAGTAAAGACAAAGGATCAAGGGGGCCCCGTATGGGAATCTGTTAAAGGTGGGATGTCACATATCAGTTTGAGTCAACAGCAAGAAACACAGGATCACATATTGAGCCATTAATCAGCTCATAATCTACTCAATTTCCATGTCTTTGTTCTTTCAAAACAGTTCCTAAAGAGAATAGGAAGACTACTGACCTCCATTTGTTCAAAGAGTTTGAGTAAGAAACACAGAATCAAAATTTCAGGCGGCAATCAGAAAGAGATCATCAACATTGTCCTTTCTGAGGACTTGTCTTTATATAACAAAGCAAACAACTCTTAGAGATTTGTTTTCCAATATTACCACTTTTGGGAGCAAGTCCATGGAGAATGCTCATTTGAATCTTAAAAGCAGTAGAGGTTGAATATATAGTATTAATGATATAGAGTTATATGTTGCTTACATTAAAGTCCTGGAATATTTAAGGAAAGACTGTCAGGGACGGTAGGCCCCAACATAGAAACTATCTTTCCCTCTCTGGACCGGTACGGAGGCGTGAGAAATAACCAGATACAGTTCACACAGTCATCACAGAAGGGCATCTCAGGCTTCCCTCCATCCTGAAGATCTAACATCTTTTAACCCCCAGGTAAACCAAGGTGGAAGCTCATTAATATTCTCGTTCCTGGGGATGCAGGTTAGGGAAACACCTGCAACTTAGTCATTGGCTTTAGCAAACATCTCTCCCCAGGCGATCTACATTCTCAACAAAGGAGAAATGAGCAATACTTCCTGGCTTTTGTTAGTTGGCTATCTTACTAGTCTGGCAGGGTTGCATCTGCTTAGTGGCCAGTGTGCCTGCCTGTAAATTATTTTATATGAAATATGGGCCCACAAAAGATCACCTTTCAAAGTATCCTTCAAGATGAGGATGAATGTACTTTAGTAAAATAAGTAATAGGATTATGATGAGCAGTAACAGTGATATGCTTTGGAATATTATTTTAACTAGGCCAAGATGTGTTACACCTGATTGTCCTGTGGAATATTACTTTAACTGTATAAAGTCATGTTGCATTTATGTATGATTCATTTGCTTAATTATGTAAGGATGTGTTACTTTTGTTTATGCTGTATTTGGTTGATTATGAAGAGATGTGTTGCAATTGTGTAGCAATGTGTTACCTTGCCTGTCCAACGCATAACTTTGATCTAATGAAGAGCTGAAAAACAAATAGCTAGTCATAAGTGGGATAGGTGAGGCTGACAGAGAGAATAAGTAGGAGGACAAATTATGGCTCAAGATGAACAAGAGAAGGAGATGAGAAGAGAGAACAAGGGAGATGCCTGGGGCTAGTCATTCACCTGCCAGCCAATAGACATTAGAAACAGTGAAAGTAAGAAATATAGAGGAAAGAAGAATAAAAAGTTCTGAGGCAAAAGGTAGATAAAGAGAAATAAGTTAATTTAAGTCAAAAGATCTAACCAGAAACAAACCTAATCTAGGCCAGGCATTTAAATTCATTAAGTCTCCGTGTCATGATTTGGGAGCTGATTGGTGGCCCAGAAAGAAAAGCCTGCTACAGGGATGTACAACCAAATATGTAATACAAGATGTTCTTCACTAGAACCCAATGCAACATCAAGATACAATATGAGGGCCTACCTTATTAGCACTTCAATTTCTAGACCATAAAAACAAGGCAAGGAACATAAAATAAAATAAATGTAAAGGAACTGTAGGTGCAGCTAAAATCAAATATACCTCAAGGATGTCCCAGGCAGAATACAATCACCTATGACAGTTTTTGTGTCTTTGTGAAAGGACATGCTTAAATCATGTAGAGGAGACAACTGGTACATGCAAAAAGCCATCTTCCTTTTACCATTAATTATAAAGAAAAAAGCTATATTTAGAAGTAACTTTTAAAGTGCCCCTTTAAGTGATGACAACTGGGAGTTTGACTATAGTCTAATGACTATAAGGAGAACACAAATTGGACTTGGTATAGTATATTTTTTTGGGGAGGGAGTAGGAAGCAAGGGTTGGAGGGTGAACCTGTGAGGAATGGAAAGTGGGTGTTATTGGGGTACATTGTGTGAAATTTTAAAATAATCAATAAAAACATTGGTTAAAAAAATGAAAGTGCCCCTTTAAGAGAATATTCCATCCAATTGTGGAAATTCTACTCAATCACCAAGTATTTGTTCTTCCAAAATGGTTATACAGAGAGTAAGAAAACTATCAGGCTTCATTTGTTATGCATTCAAAGTGAGAAACAAACACAAACTTAAGATACTGGAATTGTTTTCAAATTGATAGAGAAACTAATGCTTGGAGGGAAGTGAAAATGATAGGACATTTTACTTTAGTTACCTTGCCTTCTGAGAATGACTTGAGCTATGTTTATTGACTTTACTCTGTTGTTCATTGTGTATATGACCATTTTTGGACTACCCCACCTATATGATGTAAGTCATTCTATTAGACCTGCTTGTGTTATCATCCCCCCACTCTCCGTGTCTGTGTATGTGTGTGTGTGTGTGTGCACATGCGTGTGAACACACATGACCTTGTTTCTTAATGTATGATTTCATTTTTTTTAGAACAGGTTGAATGTTTCTTTTTTTCCCTCTCTATTTGTTGTTTATTTTTATTTTTTTTCCATTCAAAAATTTACACTTTCTCCCCCACATTTCCCTCCCTCTCCCCCACTCACCCTCTTCTCTCCCCTCCCTCCTTAAGAAAGGGCAGGGAACCCTTCCCTGTGGGAAGTCCAAGGCCCTTCCCCCTACTTTCAGGCCTAGGAAACTTTGCATCCAAATAGACTAGGGTCCCAAAATACCAGTACATGCAGTAGAAACAAGTCCCCGTGTGTTTATCAATGCCTTCCTAGTCAGACCCCATTGCCACCCACATTCAGAGTCCAGTTTGAATCTGCTTCTTTTTTTTTTCTTCTAGAGCTTTCAGCTGTGCTGTTAAGTCTCTAATGTGAGCTCTCTCTGTTTTTGTTTGTTTGTTTGTTTTTGTTGTTGTTGTTGTTTTGTTTGTTTTCTTTAAATATGGGCACTTAGTGCTATAAATTTCCCCTTAGCACTGCTTTCATAGTGTCCCCTAAGTTTGGGTATGTTGTGTCTTTATTTTTGTTGAATTCAAGAAAGACTTTAATTTCTTTCTTTATTTCTTCCCTGACCCCGGGTTGGTTCAGTAGTTGATTGTTCAGTTTCCATGGGTTTGTAGGCTTTCTGGGGGTAGAATTTTTATTAAAGTCTAACTTTTTTCATGATGATCTAATAAGACACAGGTGGTTACTACATTTTTTTGTATTTGTGGAAGTTTGCTTTGTTACTGAGTATGTGATCAATTTTCGAGAAGGTTCCATGAGATGCTGAGAAGAAGGACTATTCTTTCTTATTTGGGTGAAATGTTCTACAGATGTCAGTTAAGTTCATTTGATTCGTTACCCCCATTCGTTCTCTTATTTCTCTGTTAGGTTTCGGTCTGGTTGACCTGTCCATTGGTAAGAGAGTAGTGTTGAAGTCTCCTACTATTAGTGTGTGGGGTTTGATGTGTGCTTTGAGTTCTAATAATGTTTCTTTTACATATATGGGTGCTTTTATATTAGAGGCTTAGATATTCAGGATTGAGACTTCATCCTGATGAATTGTTCCTGCTATGAGTATAAAGTGTCCACCTCCATCTCTTCTGATTGATTTTAGTTTGAAGTCAATTTTGTTAGATATTAGTAGAGCCACTCCCGCTTATTTCTTTAGTCCAATTGATTGAGAAACCTTTTCCCAACCTTTTACTCTGAGTAAATGTTTGTCTTTATGGTTGAGGTGTATGTCTTGTAAACAGCAGAATGTTAGATCCTGCTTTTCATAGGTTAATTGAGATCATTGATGTTAAGTGATAATAATGACCAGTGGTTGTTAACTCCAGTTATTTTTTTGGTGGTAGAGTTTGTGTGCTTCCCTTCTTTGGAATGTATTTGTAGAGGGTTATTAGATGTCTAAGTTATTGTGGGTGTTGTTGGGTTCCTTGGGTTGTGATTTTCCTTATATTACTTTCTGTAAGGCTGGTTTTGTGGATACATATTGTTTAAATTTGTTTTTATGCTGAAATACCTTGTTTTCTCCATTGATGGTGAAAGAAAGCTTGGCTGGATGTAGTAGTTTGGGATTGCATCCATGGTCTTTTAGTTTCTGCAGCACATCTCTGCAACACCTTCTGGCTTTCATGTTTTCCATAGAGAAGTCAGGTGTAATTCTGATAGGTTTACCTTTATATGCTACTTGACCTTTTTCCATTGCTGCTTTTAATATTCTTTCTTTATTCTGTATGTTTTGTGTTTTGATTATTATATGGCAAGGGGTGTATTTTTTGATCCAGTCTATTTGGTGTTCTGTATGCTCTTGTACCTTCATAGGAATATCCTTCTTTAGGTTGGGAAAGTTTTCTTCTATAATTTTGTTGAATATATTTTCTGGGCCTTTGAGCTGTAATTCTTCTCCTTCTTCTACCCCTATTATTCTTAGGATTAGTCTTATCATGGTGTTCAAGATTTCCTAGATGTTTTGTATTAAGAATTTGTTGGATTAGCTGTTTTCTTTTATCGATGAGTTTATTTCCTCTATAATATCTTCAGCATTGGAGATTCTTTCATCTATCACTTGTTTTCTGTTGGTTATACTTGTCTCTGTAGTCCCTGTTCGTTTACCCAGATTTTCCATATCCAGCCATCCCTCGGTTTGTTTCATTACCTGCATTTTAGTTTTCAAGTCTTCAACTGTTTTCATTACCTGTTTGATTGATTTTTCTTGGTTTTCTAGGGTATCTTTGAGGGATTTATTTCTTCAAACTTTTTGTTATTCTAATCCATTTCTTTAAGGGAGTTTTTCACATCCTGTTTAAGGGACTCTATCACTTTTATAATGTTATGGTTTAGGTCTATTTCTTCTACTTCTTCTGGATTAGGATGTTGAAGTCTTCCTGCTGTGTGTTCACTGGATTCTGGTGTTATGGCATTGTTTTTCAGATTGTTAGAAGAATTCTTGCATTGACACCTGCCCATTTCTTCCTTCAAATGCTGTTTGGAGAGTCTTGGTGGCTTGGTCTGATCTTTGCTGTGGCTACCTGTGTACTAGGGGGTTTTTCTTGGTCTGCCCTCTCTTAGGTCCCCTCAGCACTGAAGTCTCTCAGATCCTCTCTACCCTGGAGTAGTCTGTGGTGGTGGATCTAACAACCCCACAGATGGAAAGAAGTGCTTGGGGGGTGGGCAAGCTGGGATGGGTTAAGTAGAGAAAGGCTGTGGCCAGGAGGGAGCCCCACTGAATGATCAGAAAATTTAGGGGATTGGGGGGGTGCCTGTGCTCCATTCCCAGGGCATCAGACCAGCCTGTAGGGCACTTACTTTCCCCTCCTGAAGGATGGAACTTCTGGCACAGGATCAGGCCACTTGCTGACCAGGGACCTGGCAGACAAAAGGGCATGCTTACTGGGTGCAGGCTCAGTGAGACAAAGAAACTCCTGCAGCAGTTGCACTCACCACTATGCCCCCAGACCCTCAGCCCTGAAGCAGGCTGAGTTGGGGGGTTCTATGACCCCACAGATGAAAACGGGTGCTTTTTGGGCAAGCTGGGAAGGGATAAAAAGAGAAAGGCAGTAGCCATGGAGAAGCCCCCACTGAATGGCCAGAAAGTTTAAGGGAAAGGAGGGTGCCTGTGCTTCCATTCTGGAGCGTCTGGGTGGCCGCCGGTCAGGCTCACATTCACCGCTCTGGAAGGAAGGATCTTCTGGAGATTTCATTTTTAGATAGTGTATTGGTGACTTTTTTGTTGGTCTGTAAAAAAATTTGAACGAAGAATGTTAAATAAGAAAGAATATATTTTGGTTTATAAATTGAGAGTACAGTCCATGATGTACTGTATGATGTACATGTACTTCCATGATGGGGAAGCACATAACAGCTCTTCATATTGCATCCACAGTCAGAAAGCAGAGAGAGGTGAATGGTGGTTCTCAACTGCCTTTCCCCTATTTATTCAGTGTGACACCCCAAACGGTGGAAAGCTGTTTCCATAAATATCATGGATTTTATGACTTTACTTGATCAAATCCAGACAACTCCTAAAAGATTTTTCCTACACATTTGTTTTCATGTAGCAATTCTCACTCTTTTTAAGGTCATAGAAAATATTAACCACCACAGACTCTTACTGCCAAGTGAATTATTTGAAGTATTTCTTTTCTGTCTTTGTTATTGTTCATTACAAAGTTTCAGAATATTTTTCATTAAGTTATTCCTAATAACAATGTGGTAGTTGATCCAAAATTCCAAATAGCTTTTCATTAAATTATTCCTAATAGCAATTTGGAACTTTGAGTATAATTTACCCCCATAAAATCATGGGGAGTGACACTATTAGGAGATGTGGTTTTGTTGGATTAAGTCTGTCCTTGTTGGAAAGTGTGTGTCATGTTGGGTGTTGGCTTTGAGGTTTCCTATGCTCAAGATACCACCCAGGGTCTCAGTTAAATTCTCATTGCCTGAAACATATAAGACTCTCAGCTCTAGCACCATTCCTGCCTGCATGTCACCATACTCCTTGCAATGATGACAATGATATGAACCTTTGAAACTATAAACAAACCACCACAATTAAATATGTTCCTTTCTAATAATTGTCATGGTTATGGTGTCTTTTCATAGAATTAGAAATCCTTACTGATACAAACAATGATCCAAGGGCTACTGAATTCATACTCTAGTACACATTTTTATACTTTCTTACAGAATTTATAAGCATATTTTTAGGTGGTATATGATTAAGCAATGCATGCAATGGTTTATGCAAGTTTCTTTAATTCTCAGTATTGTATGGTCCAGGAATACACTGATTTAGTAACAAATTAATTTTAAAAATTATGATAAGTATTTTCCATACTATAAAACCTAATTGTTAAACCATGACATTAACAGCCTTTCTTACTCACAGATACTATGACAACAAATTCTTTGTTTTGTGGAACTCATGTGATAAACTAATATTACAATATTGGTATGAAGTAGCAGGGTATTAATAACTCTACTGACATCAGTGAGTTAGGATGAAAATAATCTTCCTTTTATGAATTTTTAAAAAATGCTGCAAGATCCCCAGCGGCAGTAGTTATTAAGAGTAAACAAATAATGATCTTACTAAAAACACTAGGTGTATGCTGCAGCTTATTTTATTGCTGTTTAGTCAGTTTAATCCATCTTTGGAGCTGTGCCTTATAACCCTATCCCATTTGAAGGTAATTTTAGTACTCTACCCTACCATGAACAATATCTGTCATTCACTATCAGTATCTTGTCTTCTATTTTGAGATGATATCTTGGATGTTTATGCCAATAAGAACATACTACCTAGTACTAACATATTAACCTTTATTTAAATATTGAGCATTAAATGAAGACTATTAATTTATATTTTATCAAATATATTGAGTGTTATCAGTGTCATCATTTACTCTTATTATTCATGGTTTAATCAAGTTCACTGAAAGTCACTTCCCTTGGAGCCCTATATTATAGTCAGACTCATTGCCACATTATTATTCAGATTATATGTATAATTTTCTTATATTTCTATGCTAGTACATCATGCATTTGGAATCTAATTTGGAAACTTACTTGACTTTCATCCTAACAAGTTAAAGCACTTGCTGTGCTAGACAAATGACTAAATTTTAATCCCCCAAATCCATGATGAAAGGAGAGAACCAGTTCCAGAAAGATGTCCTCTGAGTTCCACATGTGTGCTATGGAATGCACATACCAGGACTCTCAAACAAAGACATCATATACATGTATGTACACAAGAAATGAATTAATGGATGAATGATTAAATAAATACATACATACCTAGTAAGAATTTGTTAAGAAGCATTATTTGCATGGGAAGATGAATGAAACTTGTGTTTTGAAAGCATTGGTTGTCATATGTAGTTTTATTTTATGGAAATGTTGAGTTTTATAATGGCACATATATTAAAAATCAAAGAAAACTACATATGTGATCCACTAAACCAAAATTAATTTGTTTTCAAATATTTTATTTTTCCATGATAATAATCTTAGTCCTATGTTGCGTCTGCCTCAACCAGCAAAGAAGATGCAACACTTGACTCTTCTCACTGCAGTTTATTCAGGAACCTTGAACAATCTTCTGACCCCGGGGAAAGCCAACCCACAGCCTAAACAGCCTCTGGGTAGCCAACCCCAGCATGCTATGTGGGAAATGCAGATAGGTCCAGATACACGGAAGCAAGCCAGATCTTTAGCCTTAGCCATATATGAAGGTGTTTGTGACCAAGAGCACTCACCATTGGGGAGGTGGAAGGTGGAAACCAGCGCCATCTTTAAGGAGCGGCACTACGCAGCTCTCTATAGTTCCCCCTTTTTGTTTTAGATGCAATAGGCAAGAGTAGAGGCCTGATCTCTGAATATAGAAAGACATTGGGACCTTGTACTGATCCTCATTCAGGCATCACCCACCCAAAGAGTATCAGACCAGTTCGATACCTTTTTACAGAGTCGGGATCTAGGGGATCAACCCACATGCAATCAGGCATGCACTTCTCTGGGCCCAAAGCAGCTGATTCTGAGTGCAGTGCTTAGCCTTGCATCCTGAGTGTAACAATTTGACCTTTCACGGTCGTCAACCACGTATGGGGGGACTGTCCTGCTTCAATGGCCGTAAAGGCTTGAATAATCATGGCTCCATTGCGTTGCTGAAAAAACCTGATCTTGCATATACACCACAAGCAAACCAGGGAGAACAACACCAAGAGGCCTGCTAAGGCTCCCATGCCCATTCACTCCTTTAGATGATTCATGGCGGCAGTAATCCACGATGACAATCCTGTGGCTAGCCCTACATCCACTCGGATAGAGGTCACCGTAACAATGGTCACCCTCAGCTGTTCCATCATGGTGTCAAATTCTCCAGTCCCGTTACCTAGGAGATAACTAGACAACTGTTTAGACAAATTTACAGCATGGGAGACGTTCTCATATTGTATGCTAGTCACACAAAGTCCAGCATATTTCCATTGACAGTCAAGTTGAGCCATTTGCCAGGGGACATCGATTTGTTCCTGTTTGATTAACCACCATTAGTCCTCCTTTCAGTTGTGCATTGATTCCTTTCTAAACATCCAAAGCCAATGCAATGTTGCCGAAAGGTTATTCAAAGTCTACGCAGTCTGCACAGTATGGCTCATGGCAATTACAGCACTTGAAGCAGGCACCTGAAGTTGCTCTTTTCCCTTGCGTTAGTTGAATCACTGCTGCCGCTAGGTCTGAATTAGTAAGTGGCCCTCCCAATTCTCTACAAACCTTCATCCATGCCTCAAGGTCTCGGCTTTTATAAGGGGTTATAGCATTTCTACATTCCTTCGTGCACTGCTCATATATCAGCTGTTTTATCAATGGCATAGCCTGATCTGGATCCCCGAAAGTCTACCTGCAGCCTCAACCACGCGAGTGACAAATTCTGAAAATGGCTCAGTGGGGCCCTGCAGGATCTTAGTAAGATTGCCTCTCACTTCCCCCTGATTGGGCAAGGCCTTCCAGGCTCTAATGCCAATTCTATTAACTTGATCAAAGACTTGAACTGAGTACCCGGTCTGCTGATTGGCAAAGCGACCCTGGCCAAGTAGCATGTCCCTGTCCCAAGCATAGTTTCCTGCTGCTTGATTGGCAGCCACTTCCTCGTTTGCCAACTCTATCAAAAAGCCTCTCCAGTCTAAATATTGTCCTGGGCTTAAACATGCACGAGCAAGCTCACTCCAATCACTGGGCATCATGCAATCCTGGTTCAGGGCTTCTACTTGTGCCACCATGAAGGAAACATGAGTCCCATAAGTTCATACAGACTCAGCCAGAGATTTAATACTCACTCCAATCACTGGGCATCATGCAATCCTGGTTCAGGGCTTCTACTTGTGCCACCATGAAGGAAACATGAGTCCCATAAGTTCATACAGACTCAGCCAGAGATTTAATAATCTTATAATCTAAAGGTTCTTCATATCTGTTCCCCTGTGGATCCTGAAACACTGAATAAGCCAAGCGTTATTCCGTCCTTATTGTACTCTAGACTCCTGGGCAAAAATAGCACCCCGAGCTGCCATTCCCTCCATCCACATAAAGAGGGGGTGCCTAATGGCATTGCTTTGCATAAGGAAGGCTCACAGCACTCCTCCCTCTTAGGGTCCCCCTTCTCTCTCCCCTTTTCTCTCTTTCTTATTTTTGCTTTCTCCATCTGTTCTACAAGCACCTGTAGCTCTTCTTCTGAACCTATAGACTCTGAATTTTCTATGTCCTTCTCACTGTCTGCTTGTTCTGACCTCTCCTCCTGAAACATCTCTAAAGCGGCCTGTCTATTCTCTACTGCCTCACTACATCGTTGGTCCTCAAGACAGCCTCTAACTAATTTCCAAACTGAGCGGACCCCACTCTTAAGGGTCCCTTGTTCAAAGGCAAAGTCTAAGTCCCTCCCTAACTTCTCCCATGATGACATTGAGAGACTTCCTGAAACGGTGAAAGAGGGGGCAATGGTATCACACTCGTTCATTAACCTCTCCAGGGTACTTCGTTTTATCTTTAATTTCTTTGAATGTAGCAGATCATTTAGAGCCAAAAAATTGGGTGCAACTGAGAAGCGCCCATAATCAAACTATCTCCCTTTTTTCCTTTCAATTCATCTACTTGTGGAACTGCTACTTTCGGTTTGACAGCTTGTGAAGCCGCTACTTTCGGCTTGACAGCTTTCAGCTTGTGGAACTGCTCTTACTTTCGGTTTGACAGCTTATAAAACTGCTACTTTTGGTTTGTCAACTTTCAGCTTGCGGAACCACTTTTACTTTCGGTTTGACAGCTTGTAAAACCGCTACTTTCGGTTTGTCAACTTTCAGCTTGCAGAACCGCTCTTACTTTCGGTTCGCTGCTCTGTGAACTCTCCCTGCTCACTTTCTATCTACAGAGGAGAGCAGACTACCCCCTTTTGTCGCGGAACTTTAACCCCGCTCTTGACGCGGTCACTAACACCCTCTTTTGTCACAGTCACTAACCCCACTCTTGTCGTGGTCATTAACCCCGCCCTTGTCGTGGATTCCCACCTTACCTGGGAACTTACCAGTGCACTACCCTGCCCGGAGCAAGTTCTGAGTCCTTGACCAGAGGTTCTCTGTACGGGCCACTACTTGTCACTTCCGCTAGACCAGCAAAGAAGATGCAACACTTGACTCTTCTCACTGCAGTTTATTCAGGAACCTTGAACAATCTTCTAACCCCGGGGAAAGCCAACCCACAGCTTAAAAAGCCTCTGGGTAGCCAATCCCAACATGCTATGTGGGAAATGCAGATAGGTCCTGATACGCGGAAGCAAGCCAGATCCTTAGCCTTAGCCATATATGGAGTTGTTTGTGACCGAGAGCACTCACCATCGGGGAGGTGGAAGGCAGAAACCAGTGCCATCTTTAAGGCGCGGCACTACGCAGCTCTCTACAGTCCTATAACTTTTCTTCATATACAATAAGTGCCCACTAATATTTTGTGAATTTTACTTCTGCCTTCCCAGACTGATTTATCCCAGACTGATTTATCTCTCTCTGCCTTCTCAATGATAACCCACTTTCAGATCATTATCACTCATTTGAGTAATTGAAATTTCCCTTCACTGCTGTGTTCTCTCCTGCTGTTTGTCTTTTTTTTTTCTCCAGATACCAGGCATGGCAGACTTTTAGTCTAAATTAAGCCTTCTAACTCTCTATATAAAATTTTCTAAAATCTTTACATTTTCCTATAAATATACAATAATATATAAATTTTCTTTCCATGGTATTACAGATACCTGTTGTTACTGTTTTAGTTAGGGTTTACTATTGCTATGAGGAGGCACCATGATCACAGAAATTCTTATAAAGAAAACATTTAGTTCAGTGGGCTCGTTTACATTTTCAGAGGTTCAGTCAATTATGATGGCATACAGGTTGACATGGTGGACCAGCTGAGAGTGCTACATTTTGCAGACAACAGCAAGTCAACTGACTGTCACACAGAGGGAATCTTGAGCAAAAGAAATCTCAAAGCTGCCCTACAATGACACACTTCCTACAAGGCCCTACCTCCTAATAGTATTACTCTCTTTTGGGACATCATCTTTCAAATCATGACAGTGATCTATGAAGTGATATTCCATTTTTATTTTAATGAATAAATCTTAGCTGAAGTTCAGAGACTAAAACTACTGCACTTATTAGCCTTACAGACCAGGCAGTGGGGGAACACACCTTTAATCCCAGTAGCCTTGTCAATTTGCCATAGAAACTGTGTGGGTAGTGGGTAGTGGTGCACGCCTTTAATCCCAACACTAGAGAGGAATATAAAACAGGAGAAGACAGCTCTCAGATACAATCTCATTCTGAGGTTCCTGTAGGAAGGATCAGCATTTCAGCCTGAGGTAGAGGTAAGAGCCAGTGACTGACTGCTTTGTGTTTTTGACCTTCAGGATATACTTCTATTTCTGTCTCTGGGTTTTTATTAATTGAGTTACAGACCTAGATCCAATTATTCTTAAAACCTTTTCCAGTATTTGTTTAAATGTTCTCCACACATACCATATGCAATAATCTATCATTAAAATCTTTAAATTCTTTAGAGTCTAGAACTAGTCTTTGATATTTTCATTTTTTCTTGCTGTTATATATGAGATATACTAACAGTTAATATGCCACTTACTATAAAAATCTTTCTTAAGTCATTTAGGATGCAGTTGTTGCCTATCTTCTTATCATTACTTTTTTGTTTATATAAAGCTTAATATGAAATGGAAACGATGCTAAAAGCTGGTGATCACTGGATGAAATGAGCAGATTTACTAAAATATTTCATAATCTAGCTGTAAAACAAATAGTATAATTTGTCACTGACTATACTAGACTAATAATTTAAATAATATGCAGAAACCTTGGAAGTAATAATAAAAACAAATAAATCCATGTGTCAATAAAGGGGATTCTTTGTCTGAGATTGGAATTTTTATGAATGTTGCATATGTGTATGCAAAAACAGTGCAAATATAAACCCAAGAAAATTGATATTCCCAATGTCTTAATTTTCCTTCTTTTTGATCTGATAAAAATATTCTAGCAAATTTCACTTAACTGAGAAAGCATTTATTTTAGCTCATAGTCCCAGGTACAGCCCATCCTGGAGGGAAATTCAAGGCAGTAAGACCTTGTAGTTTCTGGTCAAATTATATTTATAGTCAGAGGGTATAGGCTAATGGTTATTTGTGTTTGATTAACTTTCTCCTGTATATGATGTACAGAACCCACTCAAATCCACGAAATGAGCCACATTTGAGAGAGATCGTTTTACATCATTTAATGTAATCATGACACTTTGCCACAGTCATGTCCAGAAGGTTACCTCCCAGGTTATTTGAGATACTGTGAATTTGGTAATTAACTCTAACCTTCACATATGGTTTAGCAGCATCATACTGAAATGAGAACAAAGTTCTAGATAGTTTATTTCTCAAGATGACACTGAGACTAATTTAGAAGTTTCTAGAAAACATGTTTCTATTGAAGCACTATGTAGTTTTGAATCTAAATTTCATCACTTAAAAATTTTATGAATTTCTATTGATTCCTTGATATTTAAAATAATTTTTGTCAAGATTTGAATAAAATTTTCTTTCTAAATTGCATGCTCAGCTCATCCCAGGAAAAGGAAGTATTGTAGGCTTTATGTGGTACTTACTTTCAGAAAAGAATCTTGGCAGAGATTGATAACATCAGAATTAAGAAAAAAACATGTGAATAAGTTGTTGTAACCTTTTTGATACAGCAAAATGAGATGATCTGAAACCAAATGTTCTGGGTATTTCGTGCAATTATGCATTTGATTATTCAAAATATAAAATACCAGACATGTATAAAAGTATCTAAGCTTTATACTTCAAACTTAGTACACGACAGAGTTATACAAATGTAAACAAAATAAAGAGATCATAAAAAATATCAAGATGTGACATGAAAGGAATGAAGAAAATGGGAACATCAGGGATGAGACTTAAAAAAATAAGGTATAGCCTTTTGTCTGCGGGGTCCCTGGACTACCAGGAGTCCGTGTTCCTGTGCTGAGGAGTTCCATTCAGGCTGAACCTTCATCTGGCGATGGATGGAGATAGAGACAGAGACCCACACTGGAGCACTGGACTGAGCTCCAAAGGTCCAGATGAAGAGCAGAAAGAGCGAGAACATGAGCAAGGAAGTCAGGACCACAAGGGGCACGCGTCCACCCATGGAGACGGTGGAACTTATCTAATGGGAGCTCACCAAGGCCAGCTGGACTGGGACTGACCAAGCATGTGATCAAACCGGACTCTGAATGTGTCTGACAATGAGGGCAGACTGAAAAGCCAATGGATTTCGATTCTACTTCATGTACTAGCTTTTTGGAAGCCTAGTTTTTTTGGATGCACACCTTCCTAGACATAGATGGAGGGGGAAGGGTCTTGGACTTCCCACAGGGCAGGGCACCCTGACTTCTCTTAGGACTGGAGAAGGAGGGGGAGTGGAGCTAGGGGGAGAGGGAGAGAAATGGGAGGATGGGAAGAGGTGGAAATTGTTAATAAATAAATAAATATTTAAAAAATCAAGATACCTCAGTGACTAGAGGTTCAATGACCCCCCCCCCCCAAAAAAAAGTACAGGGAACAAAACACTATGATAACATGATTTCAAAACTATCAGCATAATTAAACACTGTGTGCGCTAGAGGCTTTGTAAGCCAAGTATTTTAAGCAGAGGTAGTGTTCTAAGTATTTAGCAAGCAGTGATAAATGGAGGCTGAACAATGAGAGTCAGAGAGCTACATATTCCCAGCATATCTCTACCAGGCATTCTGGGGATTTTATACAGGCCACACTTCATTTATAACACCATGTTAAAAATGACAGGGAATATTACATTCAAATACATGAAGAAGGAAATTTACTGAATACTTGTTAAATTTTAGATAGAGACTATTTATTTTCAATGTATAGAACATGACACATTATAAATTGTAGGTTCATAATTTTTTTCATGTTCTTTTGGGAAATAAAGCATCTATGACCACTGAAGGCAACTTTTCTAGTCTAGCAGTTAGAGTCATAAGTTCTTCAATATGTGGAACATTGCAACATTCAATGATCTTAATAGGCCCTTACCTTGCTTCTGGAGCCCACAGAGCTCTGTTTCTCCTTGAAAGCTCTATGGTCATAAGTTAAACCTCAAGGCCTACTCTCCATTTCAAATTCTTATTCCTTCAATACATGTTTGTTGAATGATAAATATGCATTAGTATTTTCTTCAGAGTTTTGAAACATAGCATAGAGCAAGACAGACATGGTCCCTGCCCTTGAGAACCTAAACACCACAAGAGAATAATGTTTTCTGCTTAAATGAGTAATCAAAGTTCTATGAGAAATGTCAGCTACTCTTAGGATCTTAGTAGATTGAAAACTAGATACATGGCCCTGGAGCCTCCTGGCCAGTGTTCCTTCCTTTGAGGATTTCATCTTCTGATTGCTGATTTCCACAGCCAGTGAAATGGACTAGATTTCAGTGATTGTGATTAGTTGCTGGGTTATACTAAGGTGACATTGTCATGCATTTTCCTTTAAGTATACAAATTCAGCTCTTTTTCTCTGGTTCTTCTCTTACTGGGGATACTCAAATCCATATCTCAGTTAATTATTTTATATTACCACGTGAATATTAACTGGTTAATGAGTCAGGAGGGTGAGCTGGTTCACTTTTTTCTCCATATATTTACTGATTTTAAAACTATGTAACCTTTATAACTTGAAAAAAAGTGTTCTCTTTGTATTTCAGTTTCTCCAGCTGTTTGCTGCATTGTAGCCATTTTTGCAATGTTAGTCTGAATCTTTACAATTATTTATTTATTTATTTATTTATTTATTTTGACATAGAAAACCTAGATTTATTTGTTAACTATTACAAAGACAAGATTCATGAAGAGTACCTTGTGGACATCATTACAGACTACTTGTTCTGTTATAGAAAGCTAAGAGTGACAGTCAAGGACCTCGCTGGGAGAACATGACAGAGCCGACAGCAGAAGAAATAGTTGAGGGTTCCCCAGGAGTTGGCCTGGCGTCAGCCTAGTAAAGGACAAATGCCTCTGTGGAAGTGCTAGAGCATGCCCCATGAGGCCAGTACCTTTCATCTTAGGGACAAGAGTTCTTTCAGGCCCCAGAAGTCTGAGATGTCTAAGCTTCAGCATCTTTCTGAGCCAATCTACACAGGATGAGCTCTGTACATTCACTATGCAGGCTTGCAGCTGACAGACGTGCACAGAGCAAAGGCAGGAACTGAGAGGTCTACCCAGGAGACGCCTAGCCACAGGTCTGGGGGTGAATGAGAGCTACAAATACCAACTCAGTTAATTCGCCTTTGTTGACAAAGGTCAGTCTCTTCTGCTGGTGACATTTGCTGTCTCAGTATAGTCTGTCTTGAAAAGTGGGCTTTGGAGAGAAAGAAGCCTTTCACCGGCCCCACTCTGGAGTGGGAGAGACACAAAGTTCTCGCCTACCGGTTTGAGAGAATAGTGCAGCAGCAGCAGCATCCTCAGTGGTCCAATTCTGCATCCTCAAACTGCCCAGCAACCGTCGGTGCGGCACCCACCTCCATGCCATCTTCATACTCTCTTACGGAATCGTCTGCCCGCACTCCCGCCATGTTATACTGAAGTGCCAGGCCCTGCATCCAGACCTGGAGGATGAAGACTCTGACGACTACGATGGAGAAGAGTACGACGTAGAAGCTCACGAGCAAGGGCAGGGGGACATCCCTACGTTTTACACCTATGAAAAAGGACTGTCCCATTTAACAGCAGAAGGGCAGGCCACACTGCAGCGCTTAGAAGGAATGCTTTCCCAGTCCGTGAGCAGCCAGTATAACATGGTGAATCTTGACAATTTGATCCTTATAAAGCCATCATAACTGTAAATATTTACTTTCATTCTCTTTGGAAATTCTCTCTCCCCCCCCTCCTCTCACTACCTCTTTGTTGTGGGCACACATATACTCAGATACTCTCTCTTGTGAATTCTTATCCCCAGACTTGGTGCCTTTTACCCATAGGTTGAAAATTTGCCTAAAATTAGTGTGTCCATTAACAGATAACTTGGATGAAAATGTGAAATCCAGTATCAGGCTAGCTAGGGTAGGAACACCCAATCGCTTCACTAATGAAGCTAAATTAAAGCTTTGGAACCTCTGGGTATAAATTTTAAAATGAATCACTAAAATCCAATCACTTTCCTGTCAGACATATTAAGGAAGGCAGTACCTAAATGGAAGAAATCATAATTAACCTATGTGTATACACAGAACTATTGGATCAACAGTTTAGACTTAATTAGATAGTCAATTTCTGGTTTTCAACATACATTGGTAGTTCTGAGACACTGGTTTAGTCATGCCAGTCAAAATAACAGTCAAATGACAATCTAATAATTGCTGTTGTTTTCCTCCAAACTAATCCAATAGTTATTTTGGAGGCATAAATTTATATGGGCTTACTAAAAATGAAAAGGCAATGATAAATGATAGCAACTGTCATTAATTGAGCCCATATCATGTAACAGTATTGTTATGTATATTTTTATTTAACACTCAGGTCAATCCTTTTGAGATAGGTGTTTTAGTGTTTATTTTTAGAAGATAATGACAGTGAAGCAAAATCAACTCAAATAACTCATCAAATGTCAAAGTTACTAAGTCTCTGACTCAGGCAGGACAAGTGACACCTAATGGCTCAAACTCTCATGCGTTCCAAATTTGTGATTTAGTTATTTAACTTACTATATTCCTTAAGTTTACTTAATTTCTTTTTAACTTTTCAAGTGCTCAGTGTACTTCTATGTTTGCTCTATCTCTGAATAAGTTTCTCAATTAATGAGTGCATGTGTAGTGTTGTGGAAATTCTTTCCTACTTTACTGAAAAGTCTGCCAGATATTGTCAGCCTATAGGCTGAAGATGGATGCCTCAATGTTACAAAACAACTTTAGGTGTTTGTCCAGGCAACAAGTTGTCTCTGTCATTTCTAAAACTTTAGATGTTTACTTAGGTAATATTATATCCTTCTGCTGTTTTTGATGGAGTTGAAGATTAAATAGTTATAATGATAGTTTTCCTTAGTTATGATAAAATATAGATTAGATATAAAACTTTAAACTCACAAAGATAAGATAGATAATAAACTATTTCCCTTATTTTGCCAAATGTAAATGGACTAAATATTATAATCATAATTCTTTATTGGTAACTGTTTTGCATATGTAATTTTACTGTGTTACAGGAGCAGGGCGGTTCATTCGAGCCATGTTAATTTAGTTTAAAAAAACACCCAATAGAGTTACGAAAGTATTAAAAAAATTGAATACAGAAATGATGCAAAAAAAATCAAAAACAAACAAAAAGAAAACAACCTGAAGTCTACTTCAATATTCAATATACTCCACTTGAAATTCTCAGTGCTTTGAGTATGAAATTGGAAGAAATGGGCAATGAAATGAACCTCCTAACAAGAAGCAGTGATTCTTCAATCCAGTAATACTGAGGCAATACAAAGGAAGTGCACTGAGGTTTACCCCATCCAGGTCTGAGCTCTTGTAAAATGCTCTGCAGATTTCAATTCAACACGTCTGTGTCCAGGTATCCACTCTTATGGGGGCTTCTTGGTGGAGTAGTAATGAATTTCTACAGTTCACTTGACTGCATAGAGGTCGTGCTGTGCCTGGCAGTAATCTCCACTGCCCTTCAGAAACTCCATAAATGTGTGACCGAGAACACCACAGAACTGAGGAATATGTCTACTCATTGAAGATTGTGGCCTAATCATACAGCCGGTCCCGAGGCGGCGCAGGCTGCGGCAGTAGGGCAGGCGACGGTGGGCGTTGCGGGGCGGCGGTGGCGGCGATGCAGGCGGTGGGGGCACCAGACGACCATGCAGTGAGCTGCCCGAGGAGCATCGCCGAGCCGGCCGCAGCCCAGAGCCAAGAACATGAGATTCCTTATTACACACAATCCAACCAATGCGACCTTAAACAAATTTATAGAGGAACTTAAGAAGTATGGAGTTACCACAATAGCAAGAATGTGTGAAGCAACTTACGACACTACTCTCATGGAGAAAGAAGGCATTCGTGTTCTTGACTGGCCTTTTGATGATGGTGCACCACCATCCAACCAAATTGTTGATGACTGGTTAAGTCTTGTAAAGATTAAGTTTCGTGAAGAACCTGGCTGCTGTATTGCTGTCCATTGTGTTGCAGGCCTTGGCAGAGCTCCAGTGCTTGTTGCCCTAGCATTAATTGAAGGTGGAATGAAATATGAAGATGCAGTACAGTTCATAAGACAAAAGCGGCGTGGAGCTTTTAACAGCAAGCAACTTTTGTATCTGGAGAATTACCGTCTTAAGATGCGGCTTCGCTTCAAAGATTCCAATGGTCATAGAAACAACTGTTGTATCCAATAAAACTGGGGTGCCTGATGCCATTGCCTTGGAAATGGAACTTCAGATGGGACCTGATTTGTCATACATAATTAGCCAACATGTTGGCTTATTGAATAAGTCTGCTGAAGCTTCCATGGGAATATTGAAAACCAGTCTTACCAGGCCACAAGTTTGACAGAATTGCATCCTCTATATTTGGGTTATGATCAACCTGTTTGGACACTTAACAAAAGATCTTTGCTGGTCAGCATTTAAAATGTGCTTATTATTTGTACCAATTGACCTTTCCTAAAATATGGTATTGAGTTACGTCCTTATATGTATCCTGTGCCAGAGTATTATTAGTATATAAGGGATTTAGAAAGATTAGGTGCCAAAATACCCATCACAATACCTGTATATTTTTAGCATCATACAGAACCAAAATTCAGGAACTAAGAACACTCTAGACCTTCTTTCCATGGTTTATTCCTTCTGTCATTTCAAATACTGCAGGGCTTCTCGTTATCTGCCTGCTCACTCTATGTTTACATCTCCCACACTCATACCAGTATACATTAGGTTTGCTTAGCCGTCAATATTTTTTAGCAAGTCTTGTGCTGTCTTTATGTCTTTCTTTGTGATGTTATGGGAAACCTCCATTTGAAAATCGACTTTGTTACAGAAGCACATATCTTCAATAATGTCTCCAGACAAAAAGCCTTAGTTAATTTAATGTTTGCACTCAAAGGTGCAACTTACAGGGAGGGCCTGATAAAGAATGAGAGGAGGCTATTAATAAGTATTTTTAGTAAATGTTGCCTTTGTCTTGTGCAGAAAATGTAGAATATGGTCTTTAATTTAGTAAATATTTTTAAAAAGTATAGATACATTGTTGTAGCTAACCAATTCTTAATCAAAATTTCTGAAATTCTTTTTTTCCATACCTATCAGAAGTTGTTTTCCAACTTGCTTGAATTATGGTTTTCCCATTCTTCCCAACCTCTCTTGCAAAAAAAGAAGACATGGGATCTGCTGATGAACTGAGCAGACATATTTTATATGCCTTTCAGCTGTGTAACTTAATAATTGGATACTTGATCATTTGTTTTATTATGTAATCGATAAAGTGGTGATGTGTATTAATGTTAGTTCAACCATATATTTATACTGTCTGGGAATGTGTGGTTATAGCTCTGTGGGAGAAATAATTTGACAGTGTTCACCAGCTTGTAAAAATTTAGTGCAAGAGCTTCAACATCTAACTAAATAATGAAATGCGTTTGTCACTGAGGTTACTTTGCTTAAAATTAACTTATTTTGTAGAAAACAATGGATTCAGTTAAACATTTCAATTTATGAACAAATTTACGGTTATGAGCACTATTTGAATACCGAGTGCTTTTACTATAAATTTTCCTCTAATTTTGAACCAATTGAATGTTGTGTACTGAGGGAAAACAGTTTGTAACGGATGATGACATTGATTTTTAAGATTCATTTCCATCAATCAGTAGTTTTTTTTAAGTAATTTTATTAAATTATAAAAGTTTCCATTTCTGCACCTCCTCCCAACACCCTCCCACTCCCCCCACTCCCTCTCCTTCTCCCTCTTCCTCGCTAAGGGCCGTCAGGGTTTCCTGCCCTGTGGAAAGTTCAAGTTCCTCCCCCTTCTCTCCAGGTCCAGGAAGGTGAGTATCCAAACAGACTGGATCCCAAAAATCCAGTATATGCAGAGGAAACAAGTCCCAGTGTCATTGTCAATGGCTTTTCAGAAAGACTCCTGTCCAGCCACATTCAGAGAATCCGGCCACAATCAGAGAATCTGGTTGGATCACGTCCTCGTTCAGTCCCAGTCCAAGTGGCCTTGGTAAGCTCTCATTAGATCCGTCCCCTTGTATCAGTGGGTGATAGCATCCTCGCAGTCCTCATTTCCTTTTTCATTTTCTTCCTCCTTCTGTTCCTCATTTGGACCTTGGAGGGCTCAGTCCGGTGCTCCAATGTGGGTCTCCGTCTGTATCGCCATCCATCGCCAGATGAAGGATCTATGGTGATAAGCAAAATATTCATCAGTATGGTTATGGACCAAGGCCGGTTCAGGCACCCTCTCCTCTGTCCAGAGAACAATCTGGGGATCTCTCTTTGGATCTGGGATCCCATATATAATCAAGTCTCCTGTAAAGCCTAATATGACTCCCTTAGTTGAAATATATTCTTCCCTGATCCCATATTCATCCTTCCTCCCTCCCCCCCATCCCGGTCCACCGAGCTTTCCCCATTCCTCCCCTACTCACTTCTCTCTAACCGTTTCCCCTTCCAACAACCCTCCCCCCTCCCCCCCCAAGCACCCAAGGTTACCTGGGACTCTTGTCTATTTCCTACCTCCTGGCAGATAGCTAAATAATCTTCATCAGGTTCATCTTCTTATTTAGCTTCTCTAGGATCTCGAATAATAGGCTCAAAGACCTTTAACTATGGTTAGAATACACTTATGAGTGAATACATACCGTGTTCCTCTTTTTGGGTCTGGCTTACCTCACTCAGTAAAGCGTTTTCTATTTCCATCCATTTGCATGCAAAATTCAAGATGTCATTGTTTTTTACCACTGAGTAAAACTCTAATGTGTATATGTTCCACACCTTTTTTACCCATTCTTCTATTGAGGGGCACCTAGGCTGCTTCCAGGTTCTGGCTATTACAAATAGTGCTGCTATGAACATAGTTGAACAAATGCTTTTGTAGGATGTTAGGGAATCTCTAGGGTATATTCCCAAGAGTGGAATTGCTGGGTCCTGAGGGAGGTTGACTCCCAGTTTCCTGAGAAACCGCCACACTGACTTCCACAGTGGCTGCACAAGTTTGCATTACCACCAACAATGGATGAGTGTTCCCCTCATTCCACATCCTCTCCAGCATAGGCTATCACTGGTGTTTTGTAGTTTGGCTATTCTGACAGGTGTAAGATGATATCTCACAGTTGTTTTGATTTGCATTCCCCTGATCGCTGAGGAGGTTGAGCATGACCTTAAGTGCCTTTTGGCCATTCGAAGTTCATCTGTTGTGAATTCTCTGTTAAGATCAGTACCCCAATTTTTAATTGGGTTAATGAGGGTTTTAGTGTCTAGTTTCTTGAGTTCTTTGTATATTTTGGAGATCAGACCTTTGTCTGATGAGGGGTTTGTGAAGATCTTCTCCCAGTCAGAAGCTAGCCTTTTTGTCTTACTGACAGTGTCCTTTGCTTTACAGAAGCTTCTCAGTTTCAGTAGATCCCATTTATTCATTGATTCTCTTATTGACTGCGCTCTTGGGGTTCTGCTTAGGAAGTGGTCTCCTGTGCCTATATCTTGTAGACTACTTCCCACTTTCTCTTCTATCAGGTTCAAAGTGGACAGATTGATGTTGATGTCTTTAATCCATTTGGACCTAAGTTTTGTGCATGGTGATAGATATGGATCTATTTTCATGCTTCTACAGGTTGACATCCAGTTACGCCAGCACCATTTGTTAAAGATGCTATCCTTCTTCCATTGTATACCTTTAGCTCCCTTGTAAAAAAATGAGGTGTTCATAAGTTTGTGGGTTAATACCCGGGTTAGTATCTGGGTCTTCTATTCGATTCCATAGGTCGACTTCTCTGTTGTTATGCCAATACCAAGCTGTTTTCAACACTGTGGCTCTGTAATAGAGTTTAAAGTCAGGGATGGTAATGCCTCCAGAAGTTCCTTTATTGTATAAGATTGTTTTGGCTATCCTGGGTTTTTTGTTTTGCCATATAAACTTGATTATTGTTCTCTCAAGGTCTGTGAAGAAGTTTGGTGGTATTTTGATGGGAATTGCATTGAATCTATAGATTGCTTTTGGTAGAATTGCCATTTTTACTATGTTGATTCTCCCATTCCAAGAACAGGGGAGGTCTTTCCATTTTCTGGTATCCTCCTCAATTTCTTTCTTCAAAGACTTAAACTTCTTGTCAAATAGGTCTTTCACTTCCTTGGTTAGAGTAACCCCAAGATATTTTATGCTATTTGTGGCTATCATGAAAGGTGATGTTTCTCTGATTTCCCTCTCTGCTTCTTTGTCCTTTGTGTATAGGAGGGCAACCGATTTTTTGGAGTTGATCTTGTATCCTGCCACATTACTAAAGGTGTTTATCAACTGTAGGAGTTCTTTGGTAGAGTTTTTGGGGTCTCTTATGTACACTATCATATCGTCTGCAAATAACGAAAGTTTAACTTCATCCTTTCCAATTCGAATCCCCTTGATTCCCCTATGTTGTCTTATTGCTATTGCTAGAACTTCAAGCACTATATTGAAGAGGTATGGAGAGAGTGGACAGCCTTGTCGTGTTCCTGATTTTAGTGGAATGGCTTTGAGTTTCTCTCCGTTCAATTTGATGTTAGCTGTTGGCTTGCTATATATTGCTTTTATTATATTCAGGTATGATCCTCGTAAGCCCAATCTCTCCAACACCCTTATCATAAAGGGGTGTTGAATTTTGTCAAATGCTTTTTCAGCATCCAATGAAATGATCATATGGTTTTTTTCTTTCAGTTTATTTATATGATGGATTACATTGATAGATTTGCCTATGTTGAACCAACCCTGCATCTCTGGGATGAAGCCCACTTGAACATAATGAATGATTTTTCTAATGTATTCTTGGATCCGGTTTGCCAGTATTTTATTGAGTATTTTTGCGTCAATGTTCATGAGTGAGATTGGTCTGTAATTCTCTTTCTTGGTTGTGTCTTTGTGTGGTTTTGGTTTCAGAGTAACCGTAGCTTCATGACAAGAGTTTGGCAATGATTCTTCTGTTTCTATATTGTGAAATACATTAAGGAGTATAGGTATTAGCTCTTCCTGGAAGTTCTGGTAGAATTCTGCATTGAAACCATCTGGTCCAGGACTTTTTTTGGTAGGGAGATTTTTGATAACAGCTTTTAATTCTTCACGACTGACAGGTCTATTTAGATTGTTCACCTGGTCTTGGTTCAACTTTGGTATATGGTACTTATCTAAAAAAATGTCCATTTCTTTTACATTTTCCAACTTTGTGGCATATAAATTTTCATAGTAAGAGCTAATGATTCTCTGAATTTCCTCTGTGTCTGTGGTTATGTCCCCCTTTTCATTTCTGATCTTATTAATTTGCATGTTCTCTCTCTGCCGTTTGTTTAAATTGGATAGGGGTTTGTCAATCTTGTTGATTTTCTCCAAGAACCAGCTTTTTGATTCATTGATTATTGGATTGTTTTCTGTGTTTCTATTTTGTTGATTTCAGCCCTCAGTTTGATTATTTCCAGTCTTCTAGACCTTCTCAGTGTATCAGCTTCTTTTTTTCTAGAGCTTTCAAGTATGCTGTTAAGTCTCCAATGTGTGCTTTCTCCGTTTTCTTTAATTGGGAACTTAGTGCTATGAACATTCCTCTTAGCAATGCTTTCATTGTGTCCCATAGGTTTGAGTATGTTGTGTCTTTATTTTCATTAAATTCAAGGAAGAGTTTAATTTCTTTCTTTTTTTCTTCCTTGACCCAGGGGTGATTCAGTAGTTGACTGTTCAACTTCCATGAATTTTTTGGTTTCCTGGGGGTAGCACTGTTGTAGAATTCTAACTTTAATCCATGGTGGTCTGACAAGACACAGGTGGTTACTAATATTTTTTTGTATTGGTGAAAGTTTGCTTTGTTACCCAGTATGTGGTCAATTTTCGAGAAGGTTCCATGAGCAGCAGAGAAGAAGGTATATTCTTTCCTATTTGGGTGGAATGTTCTATAGATATCTGTTAAGTCCATTTGATTCAATACCTCCAATAATTCTCTTATTTCTCTGCTAGGTTTCTGTCTGATTGACCTGTCCATTGGTGAGAGAGGAGTGTTGAAGTCTCCTACTATTAGTGTTTGTGGATTGATGCCTGCCTTGAGTTCTAGAAGTGTTTCTTTTACATAAGTAGGAGGCTTTATATTAGGGGCATAGATATTCAGTATTGAGACTTCCTCCTGGTGAATTGTTCCTGTTATGAGTATAAAATGTCCATCTCCATTTCTTCTGATTGATTTTAGTTTGAAGTCAATTTTGTTGGAAATTAGAATGGCTATACCTGCTTGTTTCTTAGGTCTGTTTGCTTGAAAAACCTTTTCCCAATCCTTTACTCTGAGTAGATGTATGTCTTTGTATTTGACATGTGTTTCTTGTAAACAGCAGAATGTTGGATCCTGTTTTCGTATCCAATCTCTTAGTCTGTGCCTTTTTATAGGTGAATTGAGTCCATTAATATTAAGTGATATTAATGACCAGTGGTTGTTGACTCCGGTTATTATGATTTTTTGTTTGTTTGTTTAATAGAGTTTGTATGTGTACCTTCTTTGAGTTAAGCTCGTGAAGGGTCACAAGATGTCTGAGTTATTGTAGGCAGTGTTGGCGATGTTGGATTCCTTGGGTTGCTATTTTCCTTCTATTACTTTTTGTAAGGCTGGGTTTGTGGCTACGAATTGTTTAAATTTGTTCTTATCCTGGAATATTTTGTTTTCTCCATTGATAGTGAATGATAGTTTGGCTGGGTATAGTAGTTGGGTTTGCATCCATGGTCTCTTAGTTTCTGCAGTACCTCTATCCAGGACCTTCTGTCTTTCATGGTTTCCATAGAGAAGTCTGGTGTAAGTCTAATAGGTTTACCTTTATAAGTTACTTGACCTTTTTCCTTTGCAGCTCTTAATATTCTTTCTTTAAAGTGTATGTTTTGCGTTTTGATTATTATATGGCGAGGGAATGTTTTTTTTTTTTTGATCAAGTCTATTCGGTGTTCTGTATGCTTCTTGAACCTTCATAGGAATATCATTCTTTAGGTTGGGAAAGTTTTCTTCTATAATTTTGTTGAATATATTTTCTGGGCCTTTGATCTGCAGTTCTTCTCCTTCTTCAATCCCTATTATTCTTAGATTTTTTTTTTTTTTAAATTTTGTCCCAGATTTCTTGAATGTTTTGTGATGAGAATTTGTTGGATTTGCTGTTTTCTTTGATCAGAGCATTTATTTTCTCTATGGTATCTTCAGACTCTGAGATTCGTTCCTCCTTCTCTTGTATCCTATTGGTTATGCTTGATTCTGTAGTCTCTGTTCGTTTACCTAGATTATCTATATCCTGCCGGCCCTCGTTTTGTGTTTTCTTCATTGCCTCCATTTCAGTTTTCAATTCTTGAACTGTTTCCATTACCTGTTTGATTGCTTTTTCTTGGTTTCCCAGTGTATCATTCACGGATTTACTCATTTCTTCAAGCTTTTTGTTATATTTTTCCTCCATTTCTTTACTCATTTCTTCAATCCTTTTGTTGTACTTCTCATCCAGTTCTTTAAGGGAATTATTCATATCCTGTTTAAGGGACTCTATTCCTTTCATCATGGCATTTTTCCCAATTCTTCTGAATTAAGAGGTTCAAGTCCTTCTATTGTTGGGTCGTTGGGATCTGGTGATTTCATGTTGTTTTTTAGATTGTTGGAGGAGTTCTTGCCTTGGCGTCTGCCCATCTTTTCCTTCAACTGCTCTATATTGGATCTTCTGGTACCAGGTCAGGTTCCCTTTTTGGGCAGGGCCTTCACTGACAGAATGCCTACCTTTCCTCAGGCAGTCTATTGAAATACAGGCACTCCCTCCTGCCGGGTTGCACTCACAGCCCCGGCCCAGCGTGCAAGGGTGCAGCTCTGGGGAGATCTTGTGGCCCCAGGGGGAGGGGAGAAAGAGAGGGATGTGTACCTGGATGAAGGCTGGGATGGGATTCGGGAGAGCTCCGCAGGGTATAGCCACCACTGCAGTGCAACCAGAAAGTCGAGGGGGGTGGGGAAAGTCTGAATTCCTCCTAACCGAAGATCTAGGGCCCGGAGCAAATTCACCCCTCCTCCAATGGATGCCTGCTAGAAGATCACTGTCTCTTGCTGGCCAGGAATGTGACTGAGGTGATTCAGGGCCTGCCTGTCAGGCAGACTCTCAAAGCGCAGGAACTGCCCCTGCCAGGCTGAGCCCACAGCCCAGGCTCAGAGTGCCAGGGAGCAGCTCTGGGGAGATCTTGTGGCCCCAGGGGGAGGGGAGAAAGAGAGGGAGGTGTACCTGGATGAAGGCTGGGATGGGATTCGGCCAATCAGTAGTTTTGAGCAGTTTCCCATCCAGTTTTCTCACTTTTCAGTTAATTAAATGCCTGTATATATTTTGAAATTACTTGGAACCTGAGTATTTGGCACATGATGACTTAATAAATTTTAACTTTCAATAAAAAAAATTTACTGTGTTAAAATTAAACCCTTTACTTTTTAATTAGACAGAAAAGAGGTAATGATGTAGGATGTTATTCTGTATATGTATTGCTTTATTGGTTGTTGTAAACAGCTGTTTTGACTAATGACTTAGTAGAATAAAGCCAGTGACATCTGAACAGAGATACATAGAGTAGGTAGAGTCAAGCAGATGCCAGCCAGTCACTAAGGAAAAAAGACATTTATCAAATGATAGAATGCTACGGACAAGTGGCAATAGAGAGACTAATAGAAATGGGTTAATTTAAGATGTAAGAGCTGGCTAGGAATATGCCTGAGTCATTGGTTAAACAGTGCTGTAATTAGCATAGTTTCTAATTATTAGAGTCTGGATGGTTAAGTGTGGTCTCCAACTATTATGTGGTGTACATTCAAATCAATAACAGATTACATTGCTATTATTTACTGGGTGCCAGTTTTATGTCTGTCCTGCTTCTAACTTTTATGTGTTATGTTCAAAATCTCCCCATAATACTGCATAAAAGGCAGTATTACTGTGTCCATTTTATAGGTGGAAGTACTGAGTCCGAGTGAAGCTAAGAAACTTTAAGAAATTGGCAAGATGATTGTGGATTGTTTTTGTTCTACTAAGAATTAAGAAGGTGCTTACCATTGTACATGTGCAAATGTATGTGTGCCTGTGTTCGTTCGTGTGTGTTGTGTGTGTGTTGTACTTGATGAGACCCAAGACTAATAACTGATGTGTTCAGTATTAGTCTCCACTTTATTTTTTTTAGTATTTTAAATGTTGTTTATTTTATTTTATGTGTATGGATCTTTTGCCTACATGTGTACCATATATGACCTTTTGAAGACAAGATCTCTTGATAAACATGTAGATCACCCATTTGCCAAGACTAATTAATAGCAAACATTAGGGACAATCTTATTTACATCTCCCAAGGATGGGCATGGGCACCACCACAGACAGCTTTATAGGTAGCATACCATTGGGAATTATCTTGTTTAGGTTAATTGAGGTGAGATCAGCTAGATGCCTACTCTAGGTGGTGTCATTACCTTTCAAGAGATCACAAACTATATAAAAAAGAAGATAATGAGCAGAGTAAGCATTCAACATGGTCAGCCTACATTTACAAAGGTGACCAACTGCCTTAAGCTCATTTTTCTGTGAATTTCCCACAGTGGTAAACTGTAAAACATTCTCTTTGTTCATGTATCTCTCATCTGTCATATGACAAGGTAAAAAATTTTCAACCCCATTAGGAAAAGAGCCTGTCTAAAACTCTCAGGTTAATGTAGTCTACTTCTAATAATCATCTGCAGTGGGTCTTTAATCCAGTTCTAGCTGATGAAATTAGAAGACCTGTCTGCCTGCGTAGAAGGCTCCTAGGACCATATTTTCATTAATAAAAAACAATGGTAGTACTAAAATTTTCTTCCCTTGGATGATTACTGAATACCCTGCTAATATGTTTAAGTTAGTATTAAGGAAGCAAAGCAAAACAGAAAGAAAGGGGAGTTTGGGTAAATCCTTGACATATCTTACTTTGAGATGGTCAGATGTCAAGATTTATTTTTTCAAATTATATATTTTTTATATTTTTCTTTTATTTAAAATAGATTATTTTCTCATCCAATGAATTCTGACTATAGTTCTCCATCCTTCTATTTCTCCCATTTTTTTCCCACCTCCCCTCCTCTCCAGATTTATTCTCTTTCTGTCTATCATTAGAAAAGTATAGTCTTCTAGGAGATACCAACCAAACATGACAAAATAAAATATAATAAGTTGAAGCAAAATCTATCATACTGGACACAACAACACAAGAGGGGAGAAAAAAAACCTAAGAGCAAGATTCACTTGTTCTCATGGTCAGAAGTCCCAGGAAAATACTAAGATAATAACTATAATGCATGCACAGAGAACCTGTTGCAGATCTAAATAGCCCCTGTGCTTGGTATTTCAGTCTCTGTGAGTTCATATGCACTCTGATTACTTGGTTCAGGTGCCCTTGTTCTCCTGGCGTGCTCCAACAACTCTGGCTTTTAAAATCTTTTGGCTTCTTCTTCAACTTGATTCTCTAAGCTTTGATGGAAGGAATTTGATGGAGACATCCAATTTTGACTCTCTCTTCACATAATGTCTAGCTGTGGGTTTTTGAATCTGTCCTTATCTTCTGTCAGAAGACGCCTCTCTGATGATTACTGGATAAGATACCTATCTATGAGTATAGAAGAATATCGTTAAGAATTATTTTGTTGGTTTTTATTAACTTTGTACTCATTCATTTAATAAACATGCCACCAGAAGCAAAAGGGCACCCAAAACAAACATCATTAGTAGTAACATGTCTTGATGTTCAACTTCGATGATTCAGCCAAACACCAAGAGAGTTCAGTTTTTATACAAAGTTCAAAGGAAACACAAACCTTCATTTATACCTGGGTACCAGTTCACCACCATCCTGGAATATGTGGCCAAGTAGAGAACGCACAGGTGCTGGAAACAAGGTTCCATCATAAGCAAGCCAGGCCAGTCTCCCGCCCCATGTTTACATCTGTCTGATACATCATCTTGTCCCTCCCAGACATAATGAATCTTCTGATTTTGCCAGTTGGTGGATTCCTTGGCCGTAGGTCTCAAGCTGTTTGGGGTGGGACCCCAGGTAAGTGACTGGGACTTTGAGGTGATCCCTAACCTCTTCTAAAGGTGGTAAAAGCAACATCGGAACTACAGGATGTCCAAAATATATATTTTTTAAAAAAGACCATTAGTATTTGGTCTCTCGGCTATCTAGTCTCTGGTTATTTGTTAGCCAAGACGTGTTGGGTATAGGTCTTATCTCATGGAGGGGACCTAAATCAGACATTGGTTAACTTCTCCCACAAATTCTGTGCAACCATTGACCTAGTATATTATGTAGACAGGACAATAGCACATTATAGGTTTTATGACTGAATTGGTGTCCATGTTTCTCTTTCAGTATCCTTAAGAGTACCTCCCCGCACCAAAGCATCTAGAATGAATGGGTGAAGGCTCCATGTCAGTAGCAGTTTGAATTTGCCAGGTTCAATAAATTGTTTGGGTTTTGTCTTTAAAAATAGGACCCCACTTTCTTTATTTAGAGAGCAATATTTTGTCTTGTCAAGAATCTGGGTTATTTGGGGATTTTAATGGAACCCCCCACAGTCAATAACTCAATTGAAAGTAACTCAGTCCTGTGACTACAACTCTCACCTATAAGAGATGGCCAGTTCAGACACTGAATTCTCCCATTTCTAGAAGTTCTCATTACAATCACCTTCATAGATTCTAGGAAGATTCCACTGTACTAGGTTTCTACATGTCCCTCAAAGGGCTCCCAATTACAACATTTTTCCCATACTCTCTCCCTCTACCTTATTCCCTAACCTGATTCCCCTGTTCCCATCTATACTTGCTACCAGTCTGTCTATGGATTGTTATTTGGTTTTCATTTACTTAACGCAAATATCTACTTATTAATGAATACATGCCATATTTGTCTTTCTGGGTCAAGATTACCTCACTCAGGATGAGTTTCTCTAGTTAGATCTATTTCCCTGAAAACATCATAATGTTATATTTTTTAAACAGTTTAGTAATACTCCATTGTGTAAATATACTACATTTTAACCATGCTTCTGTTGAGAGATATTTAAGATTGGTCTCAGTTTCTGACTATTATGAGTAAAACAGCAATAGCTATGATTGAATGATTGTCCTTAGGTAGGATAGAGGGTCCACTCTATATATGTCTATGAGTGAAATAGCTGGGTCTTCAGGTAGATTGATTCCAACTTTCTGAAGAACTGGCATATTGATTTTCATAGTGGCTATACAATTGTGTACCCCAATGGCAACAGATGAGTATTTGCCTTGTTCTACATCCTTGCCAACATGAACTATTACTTGTGTTATTTATCTTGGTCATTCTGACAGGTGTAATGATGGAATCTCAATGTAAGGGTAAGCAAGTTTAAGAATCAGGATTGTCTCAAATCTCAAGTTGCATACATTAAATATGAGTAATTCGTATGTAAATTATATTTTAATAGAGTCAATGTAAACAAAGATGTGTATTGCTTTATTTTGCAAGCTTGCTCTCTAGAGTCATAATTGTCTCCATTCTACTTCTTACAGTGCTAGTCCTCAGATGTAGAGGCTTGAGTATGATAGACAACTTCTTGTTTTATCACCAAGCCCTTTGATCCAATTTTACAATTGTTGTTATAATGTAGGATGTCCTTTTGTATATGTGTTGCACTTATTTAGTGATTAATAAAGCTGTTTGGGCCAATGGCTTAGCAGAGTAAACTCAGGCAGCAAATTAGAAAAGAAAAGATATATAGCGAATGAGTAAGCAGAGTCAAGGAGATGTCATGAAGCTGTCAAAGGGAAAAATGCCAGTCAACCACCAAGGAAACAAGACATATAGAAAATGAGGCAATGTCATGGCCTCATGGTGATATACAGATTAATAGAAATGGCTTAATTTAAGACATGAGAGCCATTGGCCAAAGAGTGGTATAATTAATACAATTTCTGTGTGATTATTTGTGTTTAGGTGGCTGGGAAATGAATGTGCAGTCTCAGTCTGCAAAATGATGTCCACCATCTGGATAATGGATCCACATAAAACTTAAAAAACCCTAAAAAAAAACTGGGCTTCTAGACCCACAAAGATGTTAGACACATTTTTTCAGATTGACTTTGTTTGTTAGAGAGAAGCAGAGAAGTAACTTCTTTAAGAAAGGGCTTCCTGATTTGTGCAGACAGCATGAACTCTGGCTCTTTTGGGAGGTCCTGAATTTAAATGGGGTTTGTGAACAGCATGCTATTAGCTGCTTAATGGTGATATAAACCTGCTGCATCCCTGGAGCTAGGATGGTAAACATGGCTAGCAGAGGAAATGAACACACTTCTGCCATGTTGAATGAGGTGGATCCAACAGTCAGAGCCTCAGAGATGGTCCTAGCCATGCCCACTTGGTATTTAGAAAACAAAAGATACTCCTGGTCAGAAAATGATTACAGATACATAATAAAGACAGATTTAGACAAAAATAAACCTATGAGTAGGTCACAGTGTGTTTTAAAAATGTACATAGACTTGGAAGAGAGAGGAAAATAGGATAGACAATTATAATATAAAAAGTACAGTAAGTAATAGATTAAAGAAATAAAGATAATACAATAAATATTAAAATTATAGAAAAATGAGTAGAGTAAAATAAAAGTCACATAAAGATAGAAATTAAACAGTGTCTGGATTATGTATACTATTGTGTCTTTGAATTTTATGAAGTTAATGTGTTAACTACAGAGAGACATTTCATTGTATGGGCTTCTATGCTACACCAACATACATATTTTAAAGGTATCTTGACTTCAAAATTTGAGTCTATGGACATGTTACTCTGGAAAGAGTTTGTGCTTTTGTTTCTACAGAGGATGAGTACTTGTGAATTCCTTCCAGTCTAATGAGATTTGATATAACAAGATTTCCCAAAAGGTCACCGTGAATCTCAAAATACTTCATCCAGCAAACAGCAGGAAGCAAGTTGAATACAACTATGCACAAATTATCAAAATTCTTCTTTATAAATATTTGTTTTCATTTAAAAGAGGTTTATTATAAATGGTTAAATGGTCACAGTTTATCTCTTTCTAAAAAAGGGGGCGGGTGAGAGATATGATACAGGGATGAATACTTTGCATTGATATTGATTTTGGTCTATGATACAATTTTAAGATTGAGTTTTGTTTTATATATATATACATACATACATACATATATATGCTCTTGTTTAAGGTATTATTTTTATGTAACTCATTTAAAATATAATGTAATATTAAGAAATATAGATTAATAGTTATATATAGTAGTCAAACTTCATTCATGATAGCTTGGTTTTTCTAGATGTACAGAGATATATTTCAGATGAATAGGCATTCTTCAAAAATTTCAAAGACTACTGAATATGGCACTTAAAATAATTAAGATCTTAGGACTTCTCATGAGAATAATACACATCTGCTCCTTGCAGCACCAATTACTTCAAGAGGAAGATGGGCATCGAAGATGCTACTTATGGAGTTTGCTATCCATTTGGGCAAGAATAAAAGTGTTCGGACCAATGGCTTTGCAGAGTAAATCCAGGTGGAAAATCTGAACAGAGATATAGATAGCGAGTAGGCAGAGTCAAGGAAATGCCATGTAGCTGTCAAAGGAAAAAGACACAAGGCATCAGCTAAGGAAATAGTACATGTAGAGCATGAGGTAATACCATGGCCTCATAGTAATACACAGATTAGTAGAAATAGCTTAATTTAAGACATGAGAGCTAGTTAGGAATACACTAGAGCCATTGGCCAAACAGTATTGTAATTAATATAATTTCTGTGTGATTATTAGGTGGTGCAGGAGAATTGTCTGTATTCTGTCAATCATGTTTTAAATAAATGCTGATTGGCCAGGCAGGAAGTAAAGGCAGGAAAATCAGACAGCAAGTAGAAATGATGCAATGAGAAAAGGAGAATTATGGAAAGGAGGAAGTTGATTCCTGCAACTCCTGCCCAGATCATGGAAGCAGCAGGATGTAATCTGCCCCACTGAAAAAGATACTGAGCCACGTGGCTAACATAGATCAGAATAATGGGTTAATATAAGCAACAAGAGCTAATAAGTAGCCTGACCTAATGGGCCAATCAGCTTTATAACTTAGATAGTTCTCTGTGTGATTTTCTTTGGGGCTTAACAGCTGTGGGAACCGGGCAGGAGAGAAAACCCCAACAAACAAGCAGGGTCTCCATGTAACAATTAGGGTTGAGGCAGCTGGGAAATGAATGTACAATCTCTGCTTACGTTGTTATTAAACAAATTTACTATGGTAGAACAGAGATTAGAACCTTGATGTTGTCTTCTCTAAACTTTGTGAATTTTGTCCTATTATAATATTATGATTTGATAAGAAAAATGGGTTTCATACACAAAATGAATATTGGAAAAGGAATAGGAAATTTTATGTTCAATGTACTTATTAAGCTTAATTTTGATAGTTGTAAAACATTTCCTTACTTATACAAACATATTAATCAAATGCTATATTCCACAAGTGCTGTAAATAATTTTAAAAGATTAAATGTTAATCTTTTCAAGGAATGTGACAGACTGCTATTAACGTACAGGAATCTCTCAATGCACAGTGTTTTCTTAAGTCCCATCTTAAGACTTGCTAGTACTATACTCTGAAGTTGAAAGCCATTTGGTAATATTTTACTTTTAGATTTAAATGGGTATTTTCACTTTTTCCCTGGAAAAAACTAGAATACCTTATGAGCATGAAAATTTATCAGAGCCAAAAGCTACTTATTTCTATAAATTTATTTTAATACTAGTAGTGAAGTGTCTCAAAATAGCATAGAAAATTATAGACTGATTTCCTTTAGGAAAAATACTTACAAAATCCTACTCTGTGGCAGATTGAGAGAAGGAATTCTTTATGAGCAACTGTCTAGTTTCCTTTTCTCTTATGATTAAAATACTCTGACTAAAGCAACATCAGGTAGAGCTATCAAGGAGAATTAGTGGCAAAAGGTGCTTGTTAGCAAGCCTCACCAATAGAGGACCTTGTTTGGTCCCTGAATTTTACATGCTGTTAAAGACAACTGTTATAACTCTTGAAAGCTGTCCTCAGAACTCTACTCATAAGTCATTAAGTCATGGCACACATGACACATTCCCTAGCATCAACACACACACACACACACACACACACACACACACACACACACACACACTAAATACATAAATGAGAAAGAAAGTAATTTCAGGAAGAAAGAGTATATTCTGTCTGATAATTCAAGGAAAGAGTAGTTAATGGCCAAGAAGTCAATACAGCAGGAGCTTGAGGCAACTGGTCATATCACATTCACAACCAGGAAACAGAAACCAATGCATGCATGTACTGCCCAGTTTATTTTCTCCACTATTATGCAATCAATGGTCCAATTCAAGTAATGGTGCCACCCACCATGGCAGGTATTCATGTCTCAATTAACAATTCAGACATTATTCTATAGGCATGCTCAGAGCTGAGATCTCAGGTCATGCTAGATTCTTTGAAGATTGTGACAATTAGAATTAACCATAACAGTGAAAGAAATACATTTAAAGACTATAAGATTGTTATAATATCAGGGAATCTATTAAATTAACCAATTAATGTTGGTTGAACCGCAATTTCTGTCTGTGTGTTTTTATTATTTGTGCTACACATATGCAGTCTCACAATCTCTGTAATGCCAGTATCTGATGGACCCGTGTACCTACACATAATTTTTACCAATCCTTTGTTGGTATAAATTTAGATTATTTTCCTATTTTTGCAGAGATATATTATGTTGTAGTGAACATTGGACAGCTATATTATTCAGCATATTTATTTTAATTCAATTTGTATAGATATTCAAGTATGAGTTTATAACTATACTTTTACTTTCTGAGAAGACTCAATGTTTTTCTATTTTAAATAATTTATTTTTATTTTTTATGTGTATGAGTGTTTTTGCATGTTTGTGCATCATGTGCTTGCCATGCCAATAATGTAAAGTTTTTGAGGTGATGGAGTTACAAATTATCTTGATTTAAAATTGATACAATGTTTACATACAATAAAATATTAAATTTAATGTTATAGATCAACTTAAATTTTTAAAATTATTGTCTAAAAATACATGACTAATAAATTTATTCATGAAATATGAAAAAATTAAAACCTGAGTCTAAATACAAATTAACAACAATAAATCTTTATGAACAAAGAAAAGTTACACTGAAAGGTGAAAAACAATGTCCCTTCATCACCAGAAAAATACTTAACTCTGGGGTACATAAAAAATTCTTAAAACTAGGAAAGATGATTGACTATCCTGTCCCACCATACCAAAAGCAGCAAAGATGAAAACTTCTTGAAATTTGTGTTGTTTTGAATTAATACTTTTTAACGAAACACAGCTTTGTCACGAGTCTTACTCAAGTTTCTGAGAAGGAATGGGGAAAAAGGAGTTTGTATAGACATATCAAGACTCAAAAGTTTAAGAAATATCTTCTAACAAGTTCATGCAAATTACAAATCAGAGGCTTTTGTCTCTCCATTTGGACAAGGTCACGCTTATTTACCCAAGAGGACAAAGAGAACAAATATTAATTGCTCCTCTTAAAATTCTCCTTCTTTGTACTCTGGCCCACCCAGTGGTGAAACAAGAAGAGAAGATTGCAATTCATGGCAAGAACTCCAGTATCCCTGGAGGCGAGAGAAGCTGCTTGACACCCACAACAACTCCCAGATTACTACTGCCAGGACCTTGTTTCATGAGTCTTTTACCACTCCTGGATCCTAGGATAGAACAGTGCTTATTGACTGATTGTCTTCCCTCGCCACCCCATCGGACAGTGACATCAGCCCAGCAGCACCCCATCACACACTGGGCAAGGGAAAGAGCAACAAACAAGCAATCCTAGCAAGAGGGCTAAGTGTCCTGTACTATTACCTCATTTCCCCAGTTCTTTTCAGAAAAGTCAATAGCAAGGGGTAGTGTGTCACTTACTCTCTTCTTGGTAGTGGAGAAGCTAAAGGCCAAGATTTCACTCCCCCCTTGAAGAAGACTCAACAGGTGGCGCTAAATTAGGTACAGCCATGGGAGCTGATAGGGACTACAGCCTACCTAGAGGTGGCACAGGCTGACAATGGAGTTATTCAATTCCAGGAAGAGATTAGTAGTGGAGGTTATGATCTGGGGATAGCCACCAACCTGCCTATTTTGGATCACTGGATATCCCGTTTTTTACTTTCCATCCTTGCTGCTCAGCCTCAGCTTCCTCCACCTGGCTGAAAGGCAGCTGGAGAAAGGACATGCACCAAAGAGTAAAGATAGGTCAGAGAAGGAATGAGGGTCAGGTCTGGGCCCACTGTTCAAGTAAATCCCTGCCAGGCTCTCCTCCTGCCTTGTCAGTATCCCCTGCCAAGATGATATGGACACATCCCATGAGCTCCTGGCTCTGAAGTTGTAACAACCCACCCAATCCAATCAAGTGTCACAGAACAGGTGCTCAGCCTGCCAAGATCCCAGATGGCTTCCTACTCTGGTCTGGTTTTTGGTTTCTTAGCATAGTGCCAAAGGCCTCTGGTTCTTCCTCCCCTCATCCATGAGTCCCCTATAAGGAGGAGCACCTAAAAGAACTGGAAGGCAGGAGAGTGGTTGGTGGTAAGTTGAGACACAGGAAGGCTAGCACCCTCTGTACCTTTTGTGCTATGGAATTCCACAGCTCCACTCCTGCCATTCACCTTAGTGAATGACTTGCCCATCTCTAAGAAATAAGGAAAGGTGTGGACTGGACTGGCAGAATGGACAGACTGGTCCCAGCTGAGAGCTGTCTACCGAGGACTGATGCTGCCACCATGTAAACAGGCTCTTGGAATGTGTTTTCATGAGCCGTAGAGGATGAACATGTAGTCAGTTTGTAAAGGGTTTTGATTCTGGACTACAACACACGTGATTCCCAACATGAAACAAAATAAACACATATTCTGCTCTCATCTCTGTGACCTTGGGGTGGGAGTAAGCAGTGGAGGGTTGGGGGCAAAGCCACACATTTCCACCAGCTACCTTCATCAAGAATAAGCTAAGGCCAAGTCTGAAGGACTGGTAGAGGTGAATCCTTTCAAGAAAATCCATGAGGAAGGGGTGACCTGGAAGATGGGCAACATCCTTGCATAAACATGGAAGTCTGTGGCGATCCTTCCTTAGGCTGCAGACATCCTTCCTTAGGCTGAGTGTCATGTCCTCTCTTTCTTGAAACTGCTCAGGTCCCTGAGAGATTGTATTCCTGGGATGGGTCAGCAGTGCCAGGTAATGATGGTTAGATCAGTCTCTTCTAGGGATCTAAACTGGAGGGGAGGGCATCTTCTCTGTACCAGCCAGCTGCACACCTCCATTCTCTGTCAGTTCCCCTTAGTCCTGTCTTGAGCATGAGGGAGCCCATTGGTGTATGGAGCCGTAATATATTCTGTCAATTATATTTTAAATAAGCACTGATTGGCCAGTAGCCAGGTAGGAAGTATAGGCAAGACAACCAGACAGGAAGTAGAGGCAGGGCAATGAGAAGAGGAAAATTCTGGAAAGGAGAAAGCCCATTCTTCCGCAGTCCTGTCTCAACCACCTAAGAAGCAAGATGTGACCTACCCCACTGAAAAAGGTACTGAGCCATGTGGCTAAAATAGATAAGAATAATGGGCTATATAAGTTATAAGAGCTAATACGAAGCCTGAACTAATGAGCTAATCTGTTTATAGTTTATGCAGGCCTCTGTGTAATTTTCTTTGGGGCTTACCAGCTGTAGGAACTGGACAGTACAGAAACCCCAACAAGCAGGCCCTCATGTTAAAGGACTCAGGCTTAGAAAAACTAGGGGAGGGAGGAGGTACTCCTACAGAGGGTTTACTGGGCACATCTGGGGGAGCCTTAGAAGGTTTCTTCCGGGCTTGGGATGGCCGCTGCTCTGAAATGCTCCAAAGTTCAGCCAGCAGATTGTGCTGAAGGTTAGCCTGGGCCTCAGGGGCCAAGAGCGACTCAAGCTGTAGTTGAAATTTGTGTTTTTAAATACTCGGATTGACCATATCTGAAACACCTGGCAATTTTCTACTGCCATTAAACTTTTAATTGTTGCTGAAATAAGTGTCTGTCAGAATGAAACTTGGCATTATCTATCTATGTATCAAATGTAAATATCATTTGAACCAACAAATGTTCTTTGGGAACTGAGCCCATAAATATCTCTGAGCAAATGAAAAGGATTGTATGCATGCTGCTACTCATCACAAACTCTTTTATAGAAGTAATGTTCTCAAAGTATCTAAGTATGAATTTGTATATAATGAATAAATACATTTTTTCACATCTATACAATCCTCTGCAATGTAAAGCGAGTTATAAAACTTACCTAAGGTTACAATTTTACTTTTAAAAATTCCAAGGATACTCATTGAAGAAGCAATTTATTTTAATACCATTACCACTTGATCAAGTTTACTTATGGTCTTTTCAAAGTTCTACAACTTACAGTGTGATGAATACTAAGTTAGAGGTGCAGTGTTATCTTCATAATGTATACTGTGAACTCAATACACACCAGAACTCATTTCATGAGGTTTTCATCAGCATTATGTCTATCCCTTACCTTTTGGGGGAGTGGATGTGTATTTGGCTTGGAGTGAGGCAAAAGAGAACATGAGGAGGCATGAGTGGAAGAACAGTGGTTAGAATTTAAAAATAAATAAATAAAGGAAAAAACACATTAAACTCATAGTTGGTATCATATCAACACTATCTGATTCACTTAATGTTGGTTATAGACTTCTACAGAACTTCTGTTATGTGCAAATATAAATAAATAAAATAATAACTGTTTAAAAAGGAAAAAAAAAAACATACAGCTGATTATTTGTACCTCAAAAACTAAGAGCCACACATGAGAAACCAGGTAATTAGAACATACTTTCAAAGAAATGTAAAGCTTTTATCAATTTATACAAGAAACAATTGTTCTGTTTGAGGAACAAGGTTGGAAAATTTATCTAAACTGGATTAGTAACTTTTGCTGCTGTGTGTTTGACTGTTCCCTAATTTCATAGTACCTTAAGATTTGACTTGAATTTTAACTAGAGTCTTTGCAAATATATCTCGCTAAGTTTAAATAATGTCACACTGAAGTAAGGCAGGCACATATTTCAATTGGATTAATGCTGCCCTAAAATGAAGGAAATAGTCACAGAGACACAGGAAGGATGTCATGTGAGCATGGAGGCAATATTTGATTGATACTCCCACAAGCTAAGGTGGTACGGAAAAATTGTCTGTATTCTGTCAATCATGTTTTAAATAAATGCTGATTGGCTGGGCAGGAGGTATAGGCGGGGAAACCAGACAGTAAGTGGAAATGATGCAAGGAGAGCAGGAGAATTCTGGGGAGGAAGAAGTTGATTCCTCCCACTCCTGCCCAGATCATCAAAGCAGCAGGATGTGAGCTGCCACACTGGAAAATGTACAGAGCCTCATGGCTAAAATAGATCGGATAAATGGGTTAATCAAGATGTAAGAGTTACCTAATAAGTAGCCTGACCTAATGGGCCAATCAGCATTATAACTTACAGAAATCTCTGTGTGGTTGATTTTCTCTGGGGCCTGCTGGCTGGGGGAATCAAGCAGGACAGAAACCACAAACAAACAGGCCCCACTCTTGTTACACTAAGGCTACTGGAAGGAAATAAAAATTCTGTTAGATTCTATATTGAAAACATGCGTCTTCCTTCTTGCTGATATTCTGTTTCCAGACTAGAAAATCCCAAAACAGAAGTAAAACATTTTGATTATTTTAAATCATACTGTTTGTGGCATTTAGTGATGAAATCCTATGTTGCAAAGAGAGGCCCACTTGTTCATTCTGGCTGCCTGGCTAGCTTAGCCTTGAAATAACCACTCAGAAATTGTATTCATTAAAACACTGTTTGGCCCATTAGCTCTAGTTTCATATTGGATAATTCTTACATATTAATTTAACCCATTTCTATTAATCTGTATAATGTCACGTGGCAGTGGCTTACCAGGAATGATTCTAACCAGCATCCATCTCAAGTGGAGGATCCATGGCTTCTCCCTGACTCTGCTTTCTTCCTCTCAGAATTCAGTTCTGTTTTCCACACCCACCTAAGTTCTACCCTATCAAAAGGCCAAGGCAGTTTCTTTATTCATTAACCAATGAAAGCAACATATAAACAGAAGGACCTCCTACACCAGTTTTAAGAAACTACTGTAAATTTCTAAGAATTAGAAAAGTACTCACAGCATATCCTTTACACCTCAAACTTGCTTTGTTGTTTTGGATGACAGCTTCCCTGTTTAGTTAAGTCAAATTCTTCTTCTTCTTCTTCTTCTTCTTCTTCTTCTTCTTCTTCTTCTTCTTCTTCTTCTTCTTCTTCTTCTTCTTTAATTTTGCTTTTGCTTTTCAAGACAGGGTTTCTCTCTAGCTTTTGGAATCTGTCCTTCCTGAACTAGCCCCTTTAGAGCAGGCTGGCCTTGAACTCACAGAGATCTGCCTGCCTCTGCCTCCCGAGTGCTGGGATTAAAAGAATATACCACCATGGCCCAGCATCAAATTCTTTTAGTACTGTTTTAAGGAAGTTTTGTTTTTCATATTAAACCTTGCTTACTTTTTTCCTGTATGTATAATCTAGTATTAAGCAACGTAAAATTTCCTAAAATTTGATAAAGACTGGAGCTCTAATAGAATATATATTTTTACAGTAGTGTACTGTTAAAGCCTAACATTGAATAGAATCAGATGTCTTTGGAGGAATTATAGTCTTCACATATTTGTGACATACACCTTTGTGACATAAGCAACTGTGGGGATTTACAGTGATAGGTAACACATTAAAATTTATTATTTTATCAAAAGAGAAAGGATATACACAAGAAGACTATTATTAAAAACTTCTTAAGGGGTAAGGAAGTCATGTGAACAAACAAATTACAAGGAGATGGATAACAATCTTGACTGATTCATAAGACTCCTTTAATACTTGTTAATAAGAAGCATTTGTTATAATGTGGCTGGCATCAAAATAATAAAAGCTGCTTTAACATCTCATTTGCTGAAAATTGCTTTTGTTATTTGCTTAAACTAATAAAAATCGTAACCACGTGTCTTTCCATATTGAAACCCAACTCATCTTTTAAGTTGGTCTAGTAAATTATGTTATTGCTTCATGATAATGTTTATAAATGAACTATTGTTGAGTCCTCAGATTCCAAGAAAAAGGATGTTTCCAAGAAAAGACAGTGGAGAAGGTAGAGTCATAGCACATTTTGAAAAAATGTGGGCTATTAGCTGTAATTGTTTTGTATGTTTTCTACCAAAATACAAAGGGACTTGGGCAATCAATGTGAGAGTGGACATGAAATTGCTTTGCAATTTTGAAAATTACATGTATGGGACATCATGTTTCAGTTTATGTTAGAACTAGGTTTTCTCTAATAACTAATTAATTTTTTTTCTACTGACTAAAAGAAAAAGGTTGTGTAAATGCTAGTCAAAAATGCTGTATTTTGGGTAAATCAATTTAAACCAGAAAATGTATTTTATATGATATAACATTGCAATAATATTTTCATAAACTTTGTAAACTTTTTCAGAAACTTCTATTTTTCATGATAAAATATGTTTGCTGATTTTAGAGCACTTTAAAAACTCACTAGTCTTTCCTTCCTCCTCGTCCTCTTTCTCCTCCTTCATTTTTTTCACCAAGGTACTGGCCTCTATTTCCTTACCCAAAGTTCTGTTGAGATCCACAGGTTGGCACCCCCCACATTTAGGTGCAACTTGTAACCTTCTCTGGGGCCACACACGCCAGTGTGGGGGATTGAACCCAGGGCCTCATGCGAGACAAACCCTTGCCATACACCCTCAGAAACAAACCAGGGCTATCAACTCCATCTCTCCAGAGGCCTGACTGGCGCTGCTCACCGGCAATAATTAACAACTGAGTGTCCTTCGCTCAGTTTCAGCCTCCATTCCTGGGCTTCCTTCCCACTGCCTGCTCCACAGCCCCAGTCTCCTAGGCCACTAAACCTCAGCAGTCTCCAGGAATGAAAGCAAAAGAAGCCCAGAGCAGAGCGGAAGCCTGAACCAGTCTTGAGAGCTGCTTCCGTTCCCAGGAGCTGAAGAAGACACACCTGACGCTCCAGCAGGACTGATTTCCCTGGCCTGGGCTTGGAGAACAGAGGTCTGCCATGGCTCATCTGATGACAGCACAGTTGCTGCTCCTGCTGATCTGGGTGACCGAGTGTGCCCGGGTCAGAACTGAACTGCTCAATGTTTGCATGGATGCCAAGCACGACAAAGAGAAACCAGGTTCTGAGGACAATTTACACAACCAGTGCAGTCCCTGGAAGAAGAATTCCTGCTGCACCGCTAACACAAGCCGGGAAGCTCATGAGGACATTTCTTACCTGTACCGATTCAACTGGGACCACTGTGGAAAGATGACATCGACATGCAAGCGACACTTTATCCAGGACACCTGCCTCTATGAGTGTTTTCCTAACTTGGGGCCGTGGACCCAGCAGGTGGACCAGAGCTGGCGCAAAGAGCGAATCCTTCATGTCCCCCTGTGCAGAGAGGACTGTCAGCAATGGTAGGAGGATTGCCGTACCTCTCTCACCTGCTAGAGCAACTGGCACAAGGGGTGGAACTGGACCTCCGGGTATAACCAGTGTCCTGTGGGGGCCTCCTGCCAGCCCTTCACCTTCTATTTCCCTACACCTGCTACTCTGTGTGAGGAAATCTGGAACCACTCCTACAAGGTCAGCAACTACAGCAGAGGGAGCGGCCGCTGTATCCAGATGTGGTTCGACCCAGCCCAAGGCAACCCTAATGAGGAGGTGGCGAGGTTCTACGCTGAGGCTATGAGTGGAGCTGAGCTTCACAGGGCCTGGCCACTAGTGTGCAGCCTGTCCTTAATGCTGTTCTGGGTGTTCAGCTGAGTCCATTCCTCTTCAGATGCCTGGGGAGCTCCCTGCTTGGCTTAGCCTCTCACCTCCTAGCCTCCTTTGTGGTAGGACCTCTGACAGCCTGCTTAAATAAACCAGACATTCAAAAAAAAAACTCACTAGTGTTTCATATGGCAACTATTAAGCGGTAAGTGAAGAAATATAGCTTAAATAAAAGGATACTAGCAGTTGTCAATATACCATTTTAAAAATATATGTAAACATCATTCTACAACCTTATCACCATAACGTTTGTAATTTTCAAAATGTTTCACTTGCCTAACTTTCTCTATTTTCCATTTAACACAGTTGTTTACATTGACTTATTTATGGAGAGTAGATATTTTGGAAAGAATCTATGATATTAGAGTTGATAAATGAGAGAACAAAACTAAAAATTAGATTTTCTTGTTGCTTAACCATTTATTGACATATTTAATATCATTCAAAAATATGTATTGGGTATAATGTTTCCCAATATTTCTCTACTTAGGTAAAAGATTTTCATCAACTGGTTGCTATTGTTATTAGCACTGTATTTCATTTTAATACAACATATAAGAAAATGAATATATCCATCTGATTATATTTCTGCTACTATGATTTTTACCTGCTATTTCTCTGACAGTTTTAAGTACAGCAATTTTTAGAGGTAGCTCCTTTTTTTTAAATAGGTGAATATTTAAATGAAGTGAATGACGTTAAGCAATCAGACCTCTAGTGGACCATAAGAATAAACAGCACAAACTTAAGGAAATTTTGGGGGAAAGAAAACCTATTTGTGCTTGTCGGCATGATTTGGTTGTTCTATGGTTTTGAATATACCAGTGCACCTGTGTCTAGTTGTGTATGAAAATCTACAAAATTTAGATGTTTGAGAAATGAAATTTTCTTCTCAAATTAAAAGGGTGTTGATGGTAGGCATTGGAGTATATTTGGTTTTATATGCTCAAAGTATATCCCATAGAACAAACATTGTACTTACTTGAATGGTAGTAATTTTTGACCAGTCTTTAGTTAAACACCATGCCTAAGTGAATGCTCATTTTATTCTGAGGGACCTGCCTTTTCCTGAATGAAGAAAAACCCTATGAATAATATGGCAATATGGTAATGTGTCTTCACAAATCTCTTTTCAAAATAAATGAGCAGGAAAATATATAAGAAATTGTTCCATTAATGTTAAAACAGCCTATATGGTAACTGTAATGTAGACTTCTTTTGTGTCAAGGTATTGAGGGCTTTCATGCCTGTAAGTTCCCCACTCTGTCTTTGAGAAATAGAATTCTTATACAAAACTCTGATTATTGCACCACTCATCCACACAAATTTCTGTGCTTTATGTAGCAACACGCAACCTCAAAGTACGTTGGTTAAAATTGAGCACTGAATTTTCTTTTTTTTTGAAAGTAATTTTATTAAATTATAAAAGTTTCCATTTCCGCCCCCCCTCCCAACACCCTCCCACTCCCCCCACTCCCTCTCCTCCTCCCTCTCCAGCCCTAAGAGCAGTCAGGGTTTCCTTTCCTGTGGGAAGTTCAAGTTCCTCCCACCTCCCTCCAGGTCCAGGAAGGTGAGAATCCAAACAGACTGGATCCGCAAAATAAGTATATGCAGAGGAAATAAGTCCCAGTGTCTTTGTCAATGGCTTTTCAGAAAGACTCCAGGCCAGCCACATTCAGAGAATCCGGCCACATTCAGAGAATCTGGTTGAAATAATGATAAGAGTTGAATAATCTGTTAGAAGATTTTTAAATAATTGAAGAGAACGTGAAAGAATAACTTCAGAAAATTCAGTGCTCAGTGTGGCGGTTTCTCAGGACTGAGCACTGAATTTTCTGAAGTTATTCTTTCACGTTCTCTTCAATTATTTAAAAATCTTCTAACAGATTATTCAACTCTATCATTATTTCAAACTGTGTTCTCTTTCATAGCTTTTGTCATCTGGTCTTTTGGAAATTCCTATAGGTACACCATTTCAATGATCCTTCAAGAGCAACTAAATACCATGCAATCTGTAATACAAATTCTCAGTTGTAATTTTTTCTTCAAATATAAAGGAAATTTGTCTCCAATGAATGAAAACTATAGTATGTGATACATTCAAAAAATATTTCCTGGAATCTTAATAGGAGACACTTTTCTTTCTTTCTTTCTTTCTTTCTTTCTTTCTTTCTTTCGTTCTTTCTTTCTTTCAACCTTTCTTTCTTCCCACCTTTCTTTCTTTCTTCCTTCCTTCCTTTCTCTCTGTCTCTTTTTTTTACTTATTTCTTTTTTGTTTTTTTTTCTAAATTTCTTTCACTTTATGCATCTTAATTGCATGATGTCATAATTCAGAGGTGAATATATTATAGTAGGGTTTGTGAAACGTAAATAAATGGACTAAAGTGAATTAAAAAAAAGACAGCAATGCAAGAATGAATTTCAAAGCCCATAGAATTCAGCTGTCTTTAAGCCTTGCCTGAAAATGCCTGCACTGATAATGTCGCACTTTCACATTGCCCATTTAACCTTTCTAAGGAGTCTGGAGTTAGCACCTACAATGTGCCAAAGTATCTGTTCAAGAAAATAAGGGTAAATGCCTCTGTCTGCCTGGTGTCACAATTTATGAAGTTATTGAGTTTTGATTCACCTTCCCCATTTGTGGGTGAGATGTGATTGGAAAAAAGAAGTCATAGTCAGTTGATTTGAGAACTTAATGCTTAAACCAAAAAGCACATTGCACTCTACTTATCACAGTGATTTGTTTAGAAGTAGACATGTGACCTGGAATACTCTGATTTACATGAATGGCTGTATTAGGGATGCTAATTTTACAAACCCTAAAAGGGAACATGTTTCTGTTTTCAGAAAATAGGACCAAAATTAGAACTGCAGCTCTGTTTAGGGCTTGTAACCAGTCCCTTGTTTTCAAAATTCTTCAAACCAAAAGGCACTCCATTCCATGCAAATGTAGTTATTGGCTTTATTTCTTTGGGAACTATAAATAATTCACAGGTTCTCTTTTTGTTAAGTACTTTGAACAAGCTTATATCACAGAAAATGGTTTAAAACATACTTCAGTATGTCAAGAATATTTTACTATATGGACAAAAGAGACTGCAGATGTTCTAGGCTTGAAGAAACCAATCATATTTTTTTAAATTGAAAATAGATTCTTCTCTCATGTAATATATTCTGACCACAGTTTCCCCTCACTAGCCTCTCACAACTCCCACAGCCAGCTCCTCTCTCCACCAAATCTACCTCCTCTCTTCCTCAGATATACCTCATTGTGCTTCCTTTCAGAAAGGAGTAAGCCTTCAAGACATGACAGGGAAGCAGGCTAAAACAAGATACAGGAAAACAAGGCAATAACCCTCATCAAGGCTGGACAAGAGAACCCAATGCAAGGAAAAGAGACTCCAAAGCAGGAAAAAGAGTCAGAGATACAATCATTCCCCATGGTTAAAAGTCCCCCCAAAAACCCAAGCGACATTCCCATAATTTATATATGGTTTACCTGAAGCAGGCCCCATGCTTGTTGCTTCAGTTTCTGTGAGCTTATATGTGCCCTGCTTAGTTGATTCAGTAGGCCATGTTCTGGTGTCTTCTATCCCCTATGATTCTTAAAACCTTTCATTTCCTCCCCCTCTTTGGCATGGTTCCCTGAGATCTGAGAGGAGAGACTGGATCGAGACATCCAATTTAGACTCTGTGTCTGTATAATGTCTGGCTATGAGTCTTTCTACCTGTTCTCCTCTGTTCCCTGAGGAAGCCTCTCTGATGATGACTAGACAAAACACTGATGGATGTGTACCGTAGAATATCTGAATGGAAAATCACCAACCTATGAATACAGCAGAATTCATTAGGAAAAATTTCACTTATTTTTTAGACCACTCAGAAACAGCAGTTTTAAAAGAAAGATTTCATCATGTATTTTAACATATTTTTTTAGAAAAAAAATCTTTCCAGACAAGGAGATCATCAAGAAAATGGTGATATTTGTAAAGGCAAAAGGGATACTCAGGTTAAATTAAAATCATCTAGGTGTTAATTGGTTTAAACTATGAGTACTACATGTGTCATTTACATTCTAGTTCTCAAAAATAGCACTGTAGGATAGTAGGAGAGAAGCGAGATGACTAACGACATAAAATTAAGGAACATGAAAGACGAAATCAGTACTGCGAGGGATGCTATCACCCACTGATACAAGGGAACGGATCTGATGAGAATTTACCAGGGCCAGCCGGACTGGGACTGAACGAGGACGTGATCTAGCCAGATTCTCGGAATTTGGCCGGATTCTCTGACTGTGGCTGGCCCGGGGTCTTTCTGAAAAGCCATTGACTATGACACTGGGACCTGTTTCCTCTGCATATGCTGGATTTTGGGGATCCAGTCTGTTTGGATGCTCGCCTTCCTGGACCTGGAGGGAGGGGGAGGGAGCTGGAGCGTCCCACAGGGCAGGAAACCCTGACTGCCCTGGGGGACGGAGGGGAAGGAGGGGGGGAGTGGGGGGAGTGGGAGGGTGTTGGGAGGGGGGGCGGAAATGGAAACTTTTATAATTTAATAAAATTTACAAAAAAAAATTAACTTTAATTCCATCTTTTCATTTACAGTCATTATTATCATGTATCTCTCTTCTCTAACCTATAAAGTAGAAATAAATTGAGTAGGTTTTAGTCTGGTCTGCTACAACTAAAATAACAGAGGTTCAGGGGAATCATAAATGTGATTCCACAATTTTGGAAGCTGACACATTCAAGGAAAAAGTATGATAGGTTTGGTTGGTGGTGAGATCTGACTTTCTATATAAGAGATGATAGAACTTTGATATGTTATATATTTTTATAAATATAAGCACAGAACAGGAAAGCACTAGATATATAATCCATTCCAAAACTGAAAAGGGGGAAAGCAAAAACTGGAGGAGATTCCAAATAAGTCTCAAACATAATGAGAAAAATCTTATTAGAACTCAAGGTAGACACATATACAAAAAATAGAAAAACAAAGTAACATCTGGCTTTATGTTTTGCCTTGCAGTCATACATAACTTGGTTATATCTTCTCATACCTGTGGAATGGCTCAGATTGGCGTTTACCATGAATGTTAATTGACTAAGTCTCCTGAACGAGGCTTTTAAAAATCTATATGGAGATAACATTGATACATCAAGAACCCAGTTTTACCTAGTAGCTTTTACTCTAAATATTTATTTTTCTTTACTGATTTTGATTAAATGATTTTATTATTTCTTGAGATTGTAATTGTCATTTATTCCCTTTCATTTCTTCCCTCCAAGTCCTCTCATATATCTTTTCTTGCTCTCTTTCAGATTATTAGTCTCTATTTAAATTGATTGTTGTGATATGTACATATATATATATGTAAACACACACATATATTTTATAGATACTCAAAAATGCATAAATACAATCTGTTCAAGTATACAGTGTTAATTTTCTGTATAGTTTTATGGATAAATACTTGATACAGGTTAACAGATTGTCGTGTTCTTCCTTGGGAAGACTATTTCTGCAGCTCTCAGCATTCCTTAGTTGCCCATAATTCTTTCTGTTTGTCTTGGTGGGTTTGAGCTCACCACCACTAACAGCACATTATCTTGTCTGTTATTGTCCTTGTTCAGTTTAGGCTGAAACAGCTATGTTTGTGAGACTTTATGGGTGTAGTTTCTGACAGAAATAGGAGATACAGTGTCACAGCAAATTTCCTGATCTTCTGGCTCTTACAATCCTTCCTCCTCTCTTCCAAAATGATTCCTGAGGACTGAGTCTTAGCTGAAGGAATTGTATTATAGATGTAGCCTGCTTCTCTTGGGTCTGGGCTCCACAGCTCTCCATTTTAATTACTTGTAGTTTCTGGTTATGACTTCTATCAGTTGCAAAGAGATTTTTTTTTTTGATGTACAATGAGGACTGCACTTATCTGTTGATTTAAAAACAAACAAATATTGATAATGTTGTTAGGGGATTATGAAAACTTATCAAATTGACAGTTGTAGGTTTTCCTCCAAGATACATCACTTTACTTGTTCTATGTTGTTGGCTTAGTTTCCAATACCATTAATTTTCCTCTTTTTAAGTGAGTCAAGTACAATAAGATTAAGTTAATTACTTAAGTTAATAAGATAAGTTAATTACTGCCAAGTTTCAGGTAGCATTACTAGTAGTGCATTTAAATGTTTATGATAATAGTTCTGCAAAACTTTAGAGATATTTTGTAATTATATTGTAATGATTATGTTTCTGATATTATTTTAGATAATATTAATTAATTAAATGTTTAATATTTACACTTACATATAATTATTAATGATAACTTTATGTGCAGCTATTACATTGTATTTTATTGTATTTATTTAGACTAATTCCTGAAAGTTGTATTATTGATACCAAGAATATAAAAACTTTAAAAGATCATTCACAATGCCAACTGAGTTTTCTATCAGACGACTATAATAGGATTTCTCCAAAAACAAATTTCCTGTCATTTTTACACTTAAAAATTACAAATTTCAGGGTTGAAGACATGGCACCATGGTTAAGAGCACTTATTGCTCTTGGAGAGGACTGGTTTTTTTGTTTGTTTAGTTTTGTTTGATTTTTTTTCTCAGCATGCATATGACAGCTTACTGTAATTCCAGTTTCAGGGGATATTATCCTATCTGGATTCTGTGGCAGCTAGGCATGCTCATACTATATTTAAATGCATTCAGGTAAAACCCTAATTCACATAAAATAAAAAAGTCTTATTTAAAATTGCAATTTTATTAAAATTTCATTCATCATTTTGCATATGTTAAGAAATTACAAAACATTTTGAAAAGATTGTGTTGGGTGAAATATATAAAGCTTTGGAAAATGTATCACTTCAATCATTTAATTTAAGCAATGTATTCATAAACTAATGTGGTAATATATGCCTTGGTAGTTTTTATAGGACATAAGTCTATCCTGTGTTTTACTCCTGATCATCTTCAAATTTCTAATTGGATATTTTCTTTATTCTGATCACAAAATGATTTTTTACATTTACGTTAAGTTGCTAAATCTCAATGCCTTTCTTCTGAATGGCTTTAGAGAAACTATCATTAAAAGAAATAATTTTAATTAAGCTTTGTTTTCCTACCCAATTCACTTAGACTAGATATATTAATTTTTGTTTCATTTTTTGAGTATGAAATTGTAGATAGACATTTGAGATCTTACTTTAGCAAGACACAGTGTTCAGATTAACTTCCTTTAATCTTAGCAAAAACTATAAAGCAATGTCATTGGTCTTAAATAGCTGTATACTCTAATTAATATTCTAATTTTCATTTTATTAGACCTTAGGTACCTAAATAATACATAACTACACAAATATATAAAAAAATAAAGCTATTCTAGATATCTCTGTGCTGACGAATTAGGTCAGCACGATAAATTACCAGACCAGCTCAAGAACAACAGTTCTATTTTTAATAGTTGCAAAGGGAAAACTCACGCTACAAGAGTGGGAGGTCCAAAATCCAATAGGTTCAGAGAGCACCGCACAGAGAGAGAAGGGTGCACCTGGATCTCCCAGTATTTCTACATGGGCCCCAGGTAACCACACCCTAATTAGATGTGATTGGTTGATAGTTTCCCCATCATCTCCCCCTTTTGTCTAAATAAGATCGATCCAAACTCAATAGAACTATATACAATAGGAACAGATACCAAATATAAAATTACAAGCAATAAGCAATATCAAACAAGGAACACATAATAAAAGTTTTGCTATGCATTCTATTTCAAGGAGTCTAAATATTACATTGAAATTAAGCTTGGCTAAATCACGAGAAAAGTAGCTACAATTATCTAATCTTCAACTCCATCAAAGATCTGAGAAGGGAAACGATATTCCTTGAGTGAACAGGAAGTACAATTGGGAAACTTAGAAAATGTGCAACAAATGAAAGAGATAATTGACTACCTGGGCAATCACCCAAAGTCTCATTTGCAATGTTGAAGCAACAAACTTTGACTAAGGCCTAACGTAATTGCCATTTTCAAAGACAAGAAACTTATCAAAAATTTCTTACCCTGTCTTGACAGGATATGGCAGTCCTGTTTTATCCATTAACGGATACTCTGTCTCTGTCAGTGGTTGAGGTATGGGCATTTCTTTGCCCAAAGTCCAGTTTGCCAAGAAGAAATGCTCCAGGTGGAGTGTCTTTGATACTCAACATTCTCTTGGGAATAGATCAGTGTTGCCAGGAATGATTGTGTTTCACTACCACAGAACTCTGAGTTAGATTAAAGGCCTCCATTTTCTACAGCTCTTTGAAGAAGTTGAAGATTATCTATCTATACTGAATATAATCTCTATGTATCTAAAGAACTCAATTAGTCTATTATAAATATGACAAACATAGATGACTATTGATCTATATAATTCTCAATACCTATTAAATTTAAGACTAAGACAATAAACAACTGTGCAATAAATGAAGACAATGACCTTCAAATGTAAACAATGCATAGGTATCATGATCAGAGGTAGTAACGTACACTGCAATATGGTAAATATATATTAATACATAAATAATGTTTTAAACAGAGGTAGAAGCATATATGCATACAATATTCAAAATAATTTAATTTTGTATCAATATACAAGAATCGATACCAATATAATTATCTAAAAACAATAATTCACAAATACCAACCTATTATCCCATCATCCAATTATCCCTCTTTTTTTTAAAGAAAGATCTCTGAGCCTATAAAATTCCTCCCCATCCCTCAACTATATACCAATAATAATCAACCCCTAAATGATGTCCCTAAGTCAAAGGGAAAATTTTGCTGGGAGAGGGGACATTGTCCTCTAAAATTGCTTCCAGCTGTAGTGGGGTGATGTTCTTTCTAGGGGATCCTGTTAAAGTGAATGATGGTTAAATTCCAAGATTAATATTTGGTCTAGTAAAACTGCAAATAGTCTCTGAGTATTTTGTGGAGGTCTGGGCAGAATGTTGTAGAAGATGTGCACCATTTCACCTAACCAAGTTGGAACTGTCTTGTGCAGCTGGTACCCAAAACAGGTCTTGTATTAGTGCTATCAGCATCATGATGTCATATTAACCAGGTAGAATTGCTGTTGTGGGGCCACATCAACTTCAAAGATTACTTCAGGGAAATTTATTGTTCATTATGGAAAACTTAAGCATGATCTATATACACATATATAGACATATATATTCAATGAAAGGTATGATAAAGACAAAAATAGATATGAGGAAATGCAAAGAAATTTTGCAAATTATTTTTTCCTTCTGTCCCATATCATGGCTCTTGACATGAGACAGAAACTCTGGGTTTTCTCTTAACAACAGGCTTGAAATTAGAGAGGGACTGAATCAGAGTCTAACTCCAATACCAGCTTTATATATTTATAAACACAAGTACATTCCTGTATATCTAAATGTATGCTTTGAATATTTTCACTTACAGAACCTATTCGATTTTCTTGCTGATCCTTATTGGGTTGTAAATCATTTCCATCTGTCAGTGTTCAAACATCCAGGGTCCCATGAATTTTTTGAAGGTGAGTGTTTTCCTGTAAAGATAAGAACAGAACCCTGCTCCCATCCTATATATTTTTCTTAACACCAGTATGATTACCATCATTGTGGATGAGCTGTCATTTCTCCTTTCCAAGCGGTTCCTACTCTTCAAACTGAACCTTTATTAATTTAGATGGTATCTACATTTTTTCTCCCATAGAAACAAGAGCAAAACCCCTTCCCCAATGCAGCACATCTTTTGGCTTCCATTGTGAGGTCAGCACATCATTGAAATAAACCTCTTGATTTAATTCAGAAGACTTTTCCATTATCCAATATCTTTCTGCTGCTGTTGTACCTTTCTTATTAGCGTTAAGAAAATTTAAGGTTAAAAAAGCATTTTTGAGGATATTTTCCACTCCTTTCTGTTTGTTTAACATATCCTTTATAGTACGATTTTATCGTTCTATAACTGCTTGACCTGTAGTATTGTGTGTTATACCTGTAACATGCTTAATATTATAATAAGCAAAAAAACCATTTCATTTTCCTAGAGACATAAACTGGACCATTATCTGTCTTTATTTGTGCAGGTATACCTATGATGGTCATGATTTCTAATAAGTGTGTGATTTCTGAATCAGCTTTTTCTGAGATTATAGTTGCCCACTGAAAACCTGAATAAGTGTCTATTGTGTGGTGTACATATTTTAATTTGCCAAATTCTGCAAAGTGGAACACATACAATTGCCAGATTACATTTCTTTTGGGTAGTCCCTGCAGGTAGTGGTGTTTGGTTATAGAAAGAGCAAGTAGGGCATTTCTTTATAATCTTCTTAGCTTGCTGCCACATTATAGAAAATTTCTTTTTTCAAGCCTTTGCTATTGGCAAGATATTTTTATGAAATTCAGATGCCTGCAGCATGCTTCCAATCAATAATTGACAAATTTCTGCATTAACTTGTGCTAGAGGACCTGGCAGACCCATATGGGATTGGATGTGTGTTATGTACATAGGACAAAGCCTATTCTTGATCATGTCTTGTACCTGGATAAACAATAAAGTCAGTTCTGTATCAACGGTTATAAATTCAGCACTTTCAATATGCAAGATAACTCTTTCTGCATATTGCAAGTCAGTAATTATATTAAGAGGTTCTTTAAAATCCCTTAGCACCATAAGGTTGACATATGATTCTGTCTTGGGTTTTGTTCCTCCTTACTCAATTTGTCTGATTTGTAACCTGCCTTCCCTGATTTATTGGCATCAGTATAAAACTCCAGTTATTGGAGCATCACATATGATTCAAGGAAGAATCCAAGAAGTTCTCTTTATAAGGTTAAGTCTGTCACTTTTGGGATAGTTGTTAGTAATTTGTCCCCCCAAAATTAGCACAAGCTCTTTGTTGTCTTCCCATAACTCTCTTATCTTATCTGTCGTGAAAGGCACTATAATTTCTACTGAATCTATGACTGCTAGTTGGCGAAGTCTCAATTTACATTTTATAATTAATTCAGAGACTTTTTCCACATAAGTTTTTAATTTTATACTTGGTTTATGTGGTAAAAATATCCATTCTAAGATAATATCATCTTTCTGCGTTAAAATTCCTGTATGAGAAATTCTGGACGGCAATATGACAAGAATACAACTAAGCTTTGCATACATCTTATTCACATGTGCCTCCTGTAATTTTTCCTCAACCATTGTCAGTTCCTTTTCTGCTTCAGCTATTAATTCAAGTCTTTATCACCATCTAAGGTTTTGTTTAAATGAATTATTAGTTCAGGTGTTATCCTAACAGCCAGTTGTAGACTGGAGATGTCTCCTAACCATCTTTGAAAATCATTAAGAGTCTATAACCAATCTCTCCTAATTGGTGCCTTTTGTGTTTTAAATTTTGTAAGCCTATTTTATAATCTAGATAATTGACAAAATCTCCTCTCTGTATTTTTTCATGATCAATCTGCAATCCCCATTTAGGTAAAACTATATTAACTTCTTCACAGAGTCTTTCTAAGGTATCTATGTTTGAATCAGACAGCAAAATATCATCATGTAATGGTAAATTATAGACTTAGGAAATTATTTCCAATGGTTAACTTACAAAATAATGACACAAAGTGGGGCTATTGAGCATTCCGTGTGGGAGGGTAGTCCACTGGTACATCCTAGTAGACTGAGAATTATTATAAATAGGCACTGTGATGGCAAAATTTTCTCTATCTTTTTCTTGTAAAGGTATAGTGAAGAAACAGTTCTTTAAATCAATAACTATGAGAGGCCATCCCTTTGGTAACAGATAGGGCAGAGGAATTCCAGATTGCAAAGGGCCCATAGGTTGAATAACCTTGTTGATTGCTCTAAGATCTGTCACCATTTTCCATTTTCCAGATTTTTTATTAACAACAAATACAGGAGAATTCCAAGTGCTGGTAGATTGTTCTATATGTCAAGAATCTAATTGCTCTTCTACCAGCTGTTCTAAAGAATGCAACTTCCTCAGCTAAAGGCCATTGTTGACCCATATTGGCTTCTCAGTAAACCATTTTAAAAGCATGGCTGTTGCTACATCTGAAGGGTTATCAATTACTTTGTGTTCTTGTATAGCCCGAATGGCTGGTGTTCATCATCTGTAATGTCTTCTAATATTTTCCTCAGAAATATAGGCTTTAGGGACAGCAGGAATGTTCATCTGGGTATTCCATTGCTGCAAAAGGTCACAATCCCATAAATTCACTGCAATATTGGCTATATATGGCCTAAGTTTGCCTTTCTGATTCAATGCATTCAACCCATCTAATACTTTGTCTTACCTGAGATAGGTTTTCAATTCCCATGAACTGAACATCTCCCTCCTGAAGAGGTCAATTCAGATGCCAAGATTCTGGATTAATGATACTTACATTGCACCCATGTCCAATAAACCTTCAATAAAAATGCCATTTATACACACTCTTAGTTTTTGTCTTTGTTCATTTATAGAAGTCTGCCAGAATATACATTTCCGCTGTCCCACCAAAGTTCTTAACTCATTCTCCACATTTATCTCATCATTTAGACCATTATTGCTTTTGACAGCAGGTATGGGACCTTCTAATTTTCCTGACAAGACATGTTTTCCACAGTAACTGGAAATGACTAGACCACATTCATCATGGGGGCCTGCAAGAGGTCCCCCAAAGTGTTTCCCGATGGGTTTGGGTTGCCTTGTTTATCTCTTGTTGGCCTATATTCATTAGTCCAATGTTGGCCTTTGCTACACCTCCTACATAAACCTGAAGGCTGAGTCCTCCTGTTCCTGTTATTCCCAGAAAAGGCATTATTCCTGGAAATCCGTTGTCTACAATCTCTTCTCATATGTCCCATTCCACCACGATTATAACATTTGGTATTTTGATGTCTTCTCTTACAATTGCAAATTGCTTCTCCTACCCACGTTTCAGTACCATAGTCAAATGTCTCGACATTCATTGTATGCAAGGCCCATTCATCCAACGGTGCCGATCTGATCTTTAAAGGCCCCAGGATTCTTTTGCACACTCTATGTTGGCATTCTCATAAGCTACAGATTCAATTATTATACGTCTAGCTTCTGGGTCAGTTATCCCTATTTGTACAGCCTAGTTAGTCTTTGCAAAAAGTCACTAAAGGGTTGTCTCTGACCCTGTTTAACCCTGAGAAATGATTCCACTCTCTGTCCTCATTCCTGAACCCTGTGCCAAGCCTTTAGAGCTGCTGTGGCACATACAGACAGTGTGTGGTCATCATAAAAAGCTTGACCCTGAGGATCAGAAGTAAAGTCTGTCACCTAGAATTTGATCTAGGGAAATCTCAATTCCTTTCATTCTTTCCTGTTGCTCTAAAATTCTAGCTTCCTCTTTAAAAAAGGCATATTCAGTGCAATTGTGGCCCACTTTCTAGGACAGCTGAGATTAACTGAGCCCAATCTTGGGATGTGGCTTTGTTACTGAAAGCCCAGGTTTTGATCATCTCTCTAACAAAGTACAAATGTAGTCCATAAGTCACAATTGCTTGTTTGATTTCTTTTAAATCACTCATATGTATGAGTTCGAATGCATATTCCTTGATAAAATTAGGGTGTTTGGAGCTGGCTACTTTTTCTGATGTTATTATTGGAAAGGCAGGTAGAACACTGGGGTAGCTATCCTGGAGAGTTTTACACATTGACAAAGTTAAATTTTCCTTATTACCCTTTGCTCCTGGTCATCAAAGTTGATAATTTCCTCAATCTTTTCAAATCTGTTTGTCATTGCCTTCTGCAAGGTCTGGATCTCCTGTCCAGCATTCTGCTCTAATGCCCTCATTGAGGATTCTAAGGTATGAAGTCTGTCCATTAGCGATAATATCTCACCCTTGGACATAATCTTCAGGGCATGTATATTTCTTTCTTAGAGAGACATTCTATCAGTCAATCTGTCAAACCCCTTTGACAGAGTCTGATTAATACATACAACAGTACGAATCCTCTCAAATAATGTTTCAGCACCCACTGTCATGGAGTGGATTTTATGTGCCAAATCAGCCATTTCACTCTCCAGAGTGCTGAATCTCTCTCTAAATGAATTAATATTATGTGTCGAATCAGCCGTTTCCTTCTCCAGCATGCTGAATCTTTCCTTAAATGAGTTACTATTAGACTGTACTTTTTTCCAAATTTAGCTCAGTTGACTGAGTCGTATTAAACGAAGACCTAGTATCCCCCATGAGAACTGCAATCTCTTTCTTGAAGAGTTTGGCATCAGTCTGTGTTGTGTGTAAAAGTACCTCAGCTGACTGAAAATTGTTAGTTAAGATAGTTGTGTCCTTCCTTAGATTTTCAACTTCTTTTCTAAGAAGCCAGGATTCAGTCTGTAAATACTGCATCATTTTCCTATTGTCAAACCATATTTTTTATGAAAAAACTACAGAATGCAAGAAAAAAGGTGAATCCTAGAAATAGCCATGTAGGAGGGACGTCATATGTGTCTTGTAAGACCTCACACATGGTGTAAGTGAAAAGGCTATGAAAACCTTGGCTGGTTAGATTGTCTGCCATATTGCCCTTTTTAAATTCAAAATAATAAATCTTAGCTGTGGTTCAATCAGCTGGAGTAGGTGCAATAACCGTTGCCTGCCAAAAGGTGGCAGGGTGCGCCTGAGTATACGTACTTGGTTTTAGATGGCTGAATGTAAACAAAATACTGAAAAATATACTCAAATCAAGAAGTTAAAATCACAAACTGTGTGCTCTGTGAATGTCTTAGCCATACTAGACAGGTCTCCTGCTCCAACAGCTGTGGAGCAGGGTAAGTGCACAGGAATCGCCTTTGCCCCGCAGAAGCGGTGGTGAATCTGGGAAGCAGCCCACAGTGGAGGGACGTGATCTGGGCTGGATGCAAGTGTGCAGGCCAGAGGGGAGTTGATGTGCAGCAGAGCAGAACGGGGAGCGCACAGAGACGTGGCTATCTATGCCCAAATAAACATGGCACAGCCCCAACTGGCCAGAGCCAGAAAGGGCTCTAAAAGCCCAACTGGGCACCAAGTGCTGACGAATTAGGTTGACAGGATGAATAACCAGACTAGCTCAAAAACAACAGTTATATTTTAATAGTTGAAAGGGGGAAACTCATACTACAAGAGTGGGAGGTCCAAAATCCAGCAGGTCCCATGAACACTGTGCAGAGAGAGCGGCATACCTGGATCTCCCTATTTCTACTTGGGCCCAAGGTAGCCACACCCTAATTAGATGTGATTGTTTGATAGTTTCCCCATCAACTCTGAGATGAGCCCTTTGGTATTTTAAAATAATTCTATGCTTGTCACATCATGAAATAAGTTTGATTACCATTCTTCCTTTCCATTTCTCTAGTCCCTCATTCATAAATGTTCTTCTTCTATCATATACTTCCTTTAGGTTGCTATCTCATTAACTTCCTTTCATAATGAAATGTAGAAAAGGATGAAATCAAATGCCTTAATCTCAGGAGGAATGGACTAGTAACTGCTTACTCCAACTTAAATATAAACAATAAAAATATGGTAGGGACTTGACACTTATACCATCAAGTATCACTGATTGATTACACTTTCCTTCTGCGTCTGGATGTGTAGATTTTTAAAACAATATTTCAGAGAGTGAGTGAAAATTTGTCAGAACTGGTAAATAAAAGGAAACCTGTTACTATTACTTTTCATGGATTCTTTTAAGAGTAGGAATTATAGATTATATAAGTGTTTTGAAGTCCAGCCATTTATTCTTAAAATATACCACACAGATACTTGGTAATATTACATGAATATGATACAAAAGTATTTTGAAGAATTGCTCATATTTATAGTTGGCCCCAATTACAGAAGGAGAAATAAATTTTTTACGTTATATTGAGATTTGCATGTAACTGTATCATTAGAATAAGACACTAATATTTTAATAAACTTCATGTAGCTTCAATTTTATTTAGTTATTTATTTTTCCATTAAAAAATTTACACTTCCCTCCTCCCATTCACCTCCCGCTCTTCCACTCATCCTCCTCTCTTTCCCTTTCTCCTTAAGAGAGGGAAGGGAACTCTGCACTGCGGGAAGTCCAAGACCCTCCTCCACATGTCCAGGAATAGGAAGCTGTGCATTCAAGTAGACTAAGGTCCCAAAAAGCCAGTACATACAGTAGAAACAAGTCCCAGTGCTTTGATCAACAACTTCTCAGTCAGCCCCCATTGTCAGCCTCATTTAGAGAGTCCGGTTTGAACACATGCTCATTCAGTCCCAGTCCGGCAGGATTTGGTGAGCTCCCATTATAACAGGTTCTCTGCCTCAGTGGGAGGACCAACCCCTCGCTGTCCTGGCTTCCTTGCTAGTCATCTCCCTCCTTCTACTACTTGGGATCTCTGTCCTTGCTCTGATTAGGGTCTCTTTCACTATCTCCATCCGTCACTGGATGAAGTTTCTATGGTGATATTCGAGATAATCATCAGTGTGATACTGGGACAAGGACAGCTTAGGCACCCTCCCCTCTGCTGCACAAGGCCCTAATAGGGACAACCCCATGGACATTTGGTATCTCCTCTGGAGCCAAGTCTCTTGCCACCCCTAAAATGGCTCCCTTCTTTCCTGTTCCTATAGCTGACCTTCCTTCATCTTCACCCTCCCTCTCCCCCAAGCTCTCACCAGACTTTCCCTTCTTGCTTCTCTCTCCCACTCTCCCCTTCCCCCACTCCCACCCCTACTCCCAACTCCAGGATCCCAACTTTTATCCAGTAATCTTGTTTGCTTCCAGTTTCCATGAGGATCAATATATTTTTTCTTTGTGTACTCCTTGTTATTTGGCTTCTCTAGTCTTGTGAACTATAGGCTTAATGTCCTTTGTTTCTGGCTAGAGTCCACTAATGAGTGAGTACATACCATATTCATCTTTTTGGGTCTGGGTTTTCTCACTCAGTAATATGTTTTCTATTTCCATCCATTTGCATGCAAAATTCAAGATGTCATTGTTTTTTTACCACTGAGTAATACTCTAATGTGTATATATTCCACACTTTCTTTATCCATACTTCGATTGAGGGGCATCTAGGTTATTTCCAGGTTCTGGCTATTACAAATAGTGCTGCTATAAACATAGTTGAACAAATGCTTTTGTATTGTGATTGGGCATCTCTTGAGTATATACCCAAGAGTATTATTGCTGGATCTTGAGATACGTTGAATCCCAATTTCTTGAGAAACTGCCACACTGATTTCCAAAGCGGTTGTACAAGTTTGAATTCCCACCAAAAATGGATGAGTGTTCACCTTACTCCATATTCTCTCCAGCATAGGCTATCATTAGTGCTTTTGATTTTAGCCATTCTGACAGGTGTAAGATAATATCTCAAAGTAGTTTTGATTTGCATTTCTCTGACCACTAAGGAGGATGAACATGATCTTAAGTGTCTTTTAGTTATTTGAACTTCTGTTGAGAATTCTGTGTTCACTTCACTACCCCATTTTTAATTGGGCTAGTTAGAATTTTAATGTCTAATTTCTTGAGTTATTTATATATTTTGGAGATGAGGCCTTTGTCTGATGTGGGGTTAGTGAAGATCTTCTCCCATTTAGTAGGATGCCTTTTTGTCCTAATGACAATGTCCTTTGCTTTACAGAAGGTTCTCAGTTTCAGGAGGTCCCATTTATTCAATGCTGTTCTTATTGTCTGTGTTACTGGGGTTATACATAGGAAATGGTCTCCTGTATTCATGTGTTGCAGTCTACTTCCCACTTTCTCTTGTATCAGGTTCAGTGTGGTCAGATTTATATTGAGGGCTTTAATCCATTTGTACTTGAGTTTTGTGCATGGTTATAGATATTAATCTATTTTCATTCTTCTACAGGCTGACATCCAGTTATGCCAGCACCATTTGTTGAAGATACTTTCTTTCTTCTATTGTATACTTTTAGCTCCTTTGTCAAAAGTTTTGTGGGTTAATATCCAGGTCTTTGATTTAATTCCATTGGTTGACATCTCTGGTTTTATGCCAATACCAAGCTGTTTCCATTGCTGTAGCTCTGTAATAGAATGTGAATTCAAGGATGGTAATGCCTCTGGAAGTTCCTTTATTGTATATTAGTGTTTTGGCTATCCTAATTTTTTTTTCCAAATAAAATTGATTATTTTTCTCTCAAGGTCTGTGAAGAATTTTGTTGGGATTTTGATGGGGATGGCGTTGAATTTATAGAATACCTTTGGTAGAATTGCTATTTTTACTATGTTGATCCTACCCATCCAAGAGTATGGGAGATCCTTCCAGTCCTCTTCAATTTCTTTCTTCAAAGCCTTAAATTTCTTGTCAAATAGTTCTTTCACTTTCTTGGTTAGAGTTACCCCAAGATACTTTATGTTATCTGTGCCTATCATGAAAGGTGAAATTTCTATGATTTCCCTCTCTGCTTCTCTGTTCTTTGTGTATAAAAGGGCTACTGATTTTCTTGAGTTGATCTTGTATCCTGCCACGTCGATGAAGGTATTTATCTTTTGTAGGATTTCTTTGGTAGAGTTTTTGGGGTCACTGATATACACTCTCATGTCATCTGTAAATAATAAAAGTTTGACTTCTTCATTCCTGATTTGAATCCAATTGATCTCCTTATGTTGTCTTACTTCTTTTGCTAGAACTTCAAGAAATATGTTTAGGAGATATGGTGAGAGTGGACAGCCTTGTCTTATTCCTGATTTTAGTGAAATGGCTTTGATTTTCTCTCCATTTCATTTGATATTATCTGTTGGCTTGCTGTATATTGCTTTTATTATATTTAGATATGGTCCTTTTATCCCAAACCTCTCCAAGATCTTTATCATAAAGGGGTGTTGAATTTTGTCAAATGCTTTTTTAGCATCTAATGAAATGGTCATATGGTTTTTTCTTTCAGTTTATTTTTATGATAGATTATAATGATAGATTTTCATATGTTGAATCAGCCATACATCTTTAGGATGAAGCCCACTTGATAGTAATAGATAATTTTGTTTTGATTTGTTCTTGGTTTCAGTTTGCCAGTATTTTATTGAGATTTTTTACATCGATGTTCATTTGAGAGATTGGTCTATAATTCTCTTTCTTGGCTGAGTCTTTGTATGGTTTTGGTATCAAGGTAACTGTAGCTTCATAAAAATGTTTGTCAATGACTCTTTTGTTTCTATTATGTGAAACACATTAAGGAGTATAGGTATCAGCTCTTCTCGCAAGTTCTGGTAAAATTCCGCATTAAAACCTTCTTGTCCTGAGCTTTTTTTGGTTGGAATGTTTTTCATGACAGCTTCTATTTCATCATGGCTTATATGTCTATTTAAACTGTCCATCTGCTCTTGATTCAATTTTGGTTTATGTTGTTTATCTACAAACAACTCAATTTGTTTTAAAGTTTTCAACTTTGTGGCATATAGGCCCTTGTAGTAAGACCTAAAGTTTCTCTGAATTTCCTCAGTGTCTGTGGTTATGTCCCAATTTTCATTTTTGATCTTGTTAATTTGCATGTTCTCTCTCTGGAGTTTGATTAGTTTGGATAGGGGTTTGTCAATCTTGTTGATTTTCTCAAAGAACCAACTCTTTGCTTCATTGATTCTTTGGATTGTTTTCTGTGTTTCTATTTTGTTGATTTTAGCCCTCTGTTTGGTTATTTCAAGTCCTCTACTCCTCCACTAATATTTAGTAAACTTCAGGTAGCTTCAATTTTTTTTTTTCAGTGGTAGAATGAGAATAGCAATGTTATCTCATAGAACTATTATGAAGGTTAGATGAGATATTGTGGGTATGTTTGGTTACTTTTATAGTTACTTTTACCTGACAACGAAATTTTAAGAAAGAAAGATTCAATTTGACTTATAGACTATAATGGTCTTCTTTCATCATGTTATGGAAGACATGGAGGAGTTCATAGTGGCAAAAACAGGTTCACATGATGTTGGACCAGCAACCAAAGAGAAGGAACTCATGTTAAAAGGCCCAATTCTTTTTAAATTCTGCCAGCTAAGTGCCATCTTCAGATAACATTAGAGTTCCCACAAAGTGCCATAGTCAAGAAAGGAGTGTTCAAATATAAAACTGCAGAAAACATTTCAGATTCAAGCTATAAAATAAACAATCATATTTTATACAATTCAGTCACAGTAGGTATTAAGTTTGCATGACTTGAATTTAAAACATTCATCAGATTAATTTTTTTAAATTTAAACTACTTAAGAAGTATAGAATATGGCATGAGAAATGAACCCTACAAACATAACTAATTTGATCACTGAATCAGAGTCTTAGAAGTTTTAAGGAATTTATTAAGGGCTATGGAATATTAACAGTAATACTTCTCCTTGCTATATGTAACATTATATTTTTACAACTTTGACCCAGTTTGCTTTGCAGCTGACTTCTTAAGTGGCAGGATATTATAGGGAAAAACTTCCTTGCCCACTCTTCAACATAAATAGAATTTTTCTAAATTTAGATTTTTTCCATAGACTTTGATCTGTCTAGATTTGCAGTCTATATGAAATAAGTGCTATCCAAAGCTTTTTATATCAGACAAATTAAAAGAAGTAAAAAATGACCTTTGTCCCTACTGCCCTGATGTGTTTTTCAACTTTCATCATTATTTTACTTCAAATAGATTATGTTCAGAAGACAGGAAGTATCTTCAATATATCCTGATTTTATGTCTTACATATCACAAATGACTCTTCTGAACCATGATAAAAATTGCATGTCACTTTTTGCTCTTTTGCTGTTTAGTTTATATAATATTCTTCATTTTAAAAAGCACTATCTTTTATTATTTCTTTTTAATCTCAGAGAAATTCTCTGTGGTACTGAGGAAAAACATTGTTACTTTTTCCATATAAAATAAACTGAGCTCAAGAAAAGTTAAATATGGTGCTTGAAGTGAAAATGTTAATACACTGTAGATCTCAGGGTACAAACACATTCTGTAAGAAAGCTCAAATTGTAATGGCATGCTAATGAATAAAACACACACACAGAGCAATTGCAGTCAACAGAACAAGTATATATTATTTTACAAATCATAAAACACAAATAATTCTGAAAGCTCAATTTGGTTTTTAATTTGATCACTCTCTTCTTTTATTTGTCATTACTTTAAGTTAAATGCCCTCTTGATGTCAAAATTGTCTTTAATTAAAGTTGAATCAAGTGCATTGTCAATTTCATATTAAAAATTCTTTATATCAGGGAAGCTTCAGGGCTACAGGGAACTCTGATGCATGTGATTTTCTATAGTAAAATACCTCCTACTAAATAAATGATTTGCATAGTCCTATTCAGCTCAGAACAATGAATGATTATGCCAGGCAGATAAATCTCAGCCATCACCATGATATTTTACTTGATATATCAAAATTCAACTAATGATGATGTATTATTAAGCAATGAGTTTTAAAATTTTTAAATGTTTAGAAAGTAAATGCTTTCAAAAAATGGTAAAAAAAAGTTAAAAAATGCTGTACAAGAATATTTTGCCATTAATAAGATTTGTTAAAAGTGAGAGATTACTTTTAAAATTGTCCTTTGTCCAAGAAAGAAAAATATGGCAAGTATTCACTTATGTGTGGATATTAGTTGTTAAGTCAATAGCATGAAAGCCACAGAGGTTAGGTATAGAGTAAAATATGGGGAGAGACAGATAGATCTCCTTAGAAAAGGGAAATGGAATGGGTAGTTATGGTGTATAGAAAGAAAGACTGCAAGGAGAGGTTCAAAATGGAAGGGGACAAATAATGGAATTTCTTTCTTTCGTCTTTCTTTCCTAATTTTTGGCCATGCATGTATATAGGTCTACGTGAGAGTTTTTATTGGATTCTTGAGTTGTAACAGAAAAAATAAGATTTAATATTTAAATAGATAAGAGTAAGATGTTTTCTAATAATGCCTGGTATTTAAAAGTATATTCAGAGAGAAAATATAAAATCACTAAATATAAATAAGCTATTTCAAGTCATATAATACTGAAAAAAATAAAGAAAAAAGGCATGAAAAAAGAAATGGTCATGGGGAAATTGTCTTATCAATGAGTAAAAAGGAAGAATGAAAGGAGACTTTTGGTGTGAAAAATTTCATTATTAAGGCTACCCTTAAAACTGAAGGAAAAATAAGCACATTCATCCATATTTTCCCAATTATCAAGGCACATGTGCTTGGGAAATTGCTTTGAAACGAATCTAACTTAGGTTATCTTTAAGAATAACAGTCACTCTTAATTAGTGAGCCTCTATTTGATTCCTGTAAGGGATAATCTTGATTAGGTAGATATAGGTTGGAAGACTCATGTTATTATTTGCAACCATATTGCCTGTTTATGTATTAAACTGCATACAAAGTATAAAGATAGCCTAGTAAAAGAAGACATTGTTCAGGAACACCGAGGCATAAACTGCAACTGCACACATTGGACCAAGATGTGAACAATCAGTCAGTCAGTTAGGCACTTCATTCTCTAGTACCTCAGTACTGGGGTAAAACCACAGGCCCCTCTGCCACATGCCTCAGCTTCACTACCCAACCAGCAGACAAGCCTCCTGCAGGTAGGCTGCTACAACACCCCCAACATTGATTGAACCCTGCGAGCTATAAGGCTCACTCTGTTCCCAATCCACCCATCCCCTACAACTCGATAGGAACTCTGAAGCACAGGCTACAAACTACACAGAGCCAACAAAGAGAGCAGGTCAAGAGAGAAACCAGTGTCCCCCTGAGATACAAACAGCAAATGCATAGAGTAGGCTAAAAAGTAACACGGTAACACCAAATAATAAAACCTATAATAAGAAAACCTGATCATCCTAACCTAGAAGAAACAAAAGAAAACTATATTAAATATACAAATTTATGAAGATGATAAAGACCCTAAAAGAGGAACTGAAAAATTCCATTAAAGAAATGGAGGAAAAGACCTACAAAATATTGGAAGAAATCAATTAATACCTTAAAGAAACTCAAGAAAAAAAACAGTCAAACAGGTGAAGGAAACAGTTCAAGACTTTAAAAGTGAAATAGAGGCAATAACAAAAGCACAAACTGAGGAAATTCTGGAATTGTAAAATTTGAGTAAACAAACAGGAATTACTGATGTTAGCATAACCAACAGAAATCAAGAAATGTAAGAAAGAATTTCAAATATTAAAGATACTATAGGAGAAATAGATTCAAAAATCAGATAAATTATTAGATCCAACACATTCTTACCAAAAACATCCAGGAAATATGGGACACCATGAAAAGACCAAACCTAAGAATAAAAGGGATAGAAGAAGAAGAAGAAGAAGAAGAAGAAGAAGAAGAAGAAGAAGAAGAAGAAGAAGAAGAAGAAGAAGAAGAAGAAGAAGAAGAAGAAGAAGAACTCTGGTGCAGGAGAATTGTCTGTATTCTGTCAATCATGTTTTAAATAAATGCTGATTGGTCAGGCAGAAAGTATAGGCGGAAAAACTAGGCAGGAAGTATAAATGATGCAATGAGAACAGGAGAATTCTGGGAAGGAGGAAGCTGATTCCTCTCACTCCTGCCCAGATCACCGAAGCAGTAGGATATGATCTACCCCATTGAAAAAGGTACTGAGCCACATGGCTAACATAGATCAGAATAATGGGTTAACATTAACTACAAGAGCTAATAAGTAGCCTGACCTAATGGGCCAATCAGCCTTTTAACTTACGGAGTCCTCTGTGTGATTTTCTTTGAGACTTGCTGACTGTGGGGTACTGGGTGGGACAGAAACTCAACAAGCCAGCCCCCTTCATGTTACAGAACTCCAACTCAAAGGCACAGATAATATATTGAAAAAACTCAAAGTAGAAAAGTTTTACAACTTAAGAAGGATATCCCTATGAAGGTACAAGAAGTTTGCAGAATACCAAATAAACTGGATCAAAATAAAAACAGAAAAAAATCCCCTCATCATATATAATCAAAACATAAAACATACAGAATAAATAATATTAAGAGCTGCAAAGAAAAAAGGCCAAGTAATATAGAAATGCAGTCCTATCAAAATTACACCTGACCTCTCAATGGAAACCATAAAAGCCAAGAGATACTGGACAGATGTGCTGCAGACACTGAGAGACCATGGATGCAAGCCAAGACTACTGTACCCAGCAAAACTTTCAATCAACATTGATAGAAAAAAAGATATTCTGTTATAAAGCCAAATTTAAACAACACTTATTCACAAACCCAGCCTTACAAAAATTACTAGAAGGAAAACTCCAACCCAAGGAAGCTAACTGCACTCACAAAAACACAGGAACAGATAATCTCACACAAGCAAACCCAAAGGAAAGGAAATACACAAACACTTCCACTAAAAATAACATGAATTAACAACCACTGGTCATTGGTAACTCTTATTATTGATGGACTCAATTCACTTATAAAAAGACACAGGCTAAGAGAATGGATATGGAAGGAGGATCCATCTTTCGGCTGTATACAAGAATCACACCTCATTCTCAAAGACAGACATTACCTCAGAGTAAATGGTTGGGAAAAGTTTTTTTCAGTCAAACGGATCCAAGAAATTAGCAGGTGTAGCTATCCAAATATCTAACAAAATAAACTTCAAACTAAAATCAATCATAAGAAATGGAAAAGGACACTTCATACTCATTACAGGAAAATTTCATCAAGTTGAAGTCTCAACCCTGAGTGTTTATGTTCCAAATGCAATAGTGCCAACATATGTAAAAGGAACATAACTAAAGGTTGCACTGCCCATCAAATCCCACAGACTAATAGCAGGAGTCTTCAACACCCCTCTCTTACCATTGGATAACTCAATAAGACAGAAACTTAACAGAGAAATAAGAGAGCTAACAGATGCTATGACTCAAATGAATGTAACAGATATGTATATAATGTTTCATCCCAAAACAAAACAAAAAATATATCTTCTTCTCAACACCTCATAGAATCTTCTCCAAAAAAGACCACATGCTTGGTAACAAAGCAAACATTCATAGATGAAAAAATTTGGAATAACCTCCTGTATCCTATTGGATTGCCATGATTTATGGTTAGAATTCAACAACACCACTAATTTCATAAAGCTTACAAACTCATGGAAATTAAGCAGTGCTCAATTAAAGCACTCCTGGGTTGAGGAAGACGTAAAGAAACAAATAAAAGAAATTAAATGCTTCCTAGAATTCATCAAAAATGAAGGTACAGTGTCCCCAAACCAATGGGACACTATGAAAGCAATTCTAAGATGAAAGCTCATAGTACTATCTACATAAAAAAGGGAAGAGATCTCATACTACCAAATTAACAGCACACCTGAAATCTCTAAAGCAAAGAGTAGCAGACTCACCAGGAGGTGTAGATTACAGGAAATAATAAACTTGAGGGCCAAAATAAAATAGAAACAAAGAAACCAATATAAAGAATAAATGAAATAAAGTACTAATTTTTTTGAGCAAATCAACAAGAGAGGAAAACTGTTATCCAAACTAATCAAAAGGAAGAAAGAAAAGGGGGACATAACAACAGATACCGAGGAAATTCAAAGAATAATTAGGTCAAACTACAAGAACCTGTACTCCACAAAATTGGAAAATGTAAAAGAAATGGACAATTTTCTGGATAGGTAATACATGTCAAAATTAAATCAAAAGCAGGTGAATAATTTAAATATACCTATAACCTAAAAAGAAATAGAAGCTGTCATCAAAAGCCTCTGAAGCAAAAAAAGCCCAGGACCCAATGGTCTTAATGCAGAATTCTTCCAGTCTTCAAATTAGAGCTAATAACACACTCCTCAAATTTTTCAACATAACTGAACAAGAAGGAGCATTGCTAAACTTTTTTTCTATGAGACTACAGTTACCCTGATCCTGAAACCATATAAATACTCAACCAAGAAAGAGAATTACAGACTAATCTTCCTCTTGAACATTGATTCAAAAATACTCAATAAAATACTCACAAACTGAATCCAAGAGCACGTTAAAAAATCATTCAACATGATCAAGTTTGTTTTATTCCAGAGATGCAGGGATGGTTCTACATATTAAAATCTATCATTGTAATCCACTATATAAGTAAACTGAAAGACAAAAACCATATGATCATCTCATTAGATGCTGAAAAAGCCTTAGATAAAATACAACACACCTTCACGATAAAGATCTTAGAGAGATCAGGGATACATGGAATCTGTCTATATATAACAAAAGCAATATATCGCAAGCTGACAGCCAATATCAAATTAAATGGAGAAAAGCTCAAAATGATTCCACTAAAATCAGGAATAATACAAGGCTGTCTACTCTCTCTGTATCTATTAGACATACTTCTTTAAGTTCTAGCTAGAGATATAAGGAAACAAATGGAGATCAAGGGGATGCAAATTGGAAAGGGAGAAGTCAAACTTTCCCTATTCACAAATTATATGATAGTACACAGAAGTGACCCCAAAAATTCTACCAGAGAACACCTACATCTGATAAATACTTTCAATAACAATGGCAGAAAACAAGATTAATTAAAAAAAATCTGTAACCCTCCTATATACAAATGATAAAGAATCTGAGAAAGAAATTTGAGAAACATTACCATTCACAATAGCCGCATGATGTGGGAACTGATGTATGCAGTGAATACGTTTTATATAATAAATATGTCTTTATATAATAAAGAGGCTTCTTTTAGCCAATGTCTTAACAGAGTAAAGCTAGGCTGAAAGGGATAAATAGAAAGAGCAGGTAGAGTCAATGAAAAGCCATGGATCCACCACCAGGAACAGATGTCTCCACTGCAGCCTGCCAAAACTTTGCCAGTAGGCCACAGCCTCATGATTAATAGAAATGGGTTAGTTTATGATGTAACAGCTAGCTACCAATATGCTTAAGCTATTGGCCAAACAGTATTGCAAATAATATAGTTCCTAAGTGATTATTGCAGGTCTAAACAGCTGAGAACATACAAGCAACTTCCCCCAACAGCCAAAAATAATATAAAATGTTTTGGGGTAACAATAACCAAATAAGTAAAAGACCTGTTCAACAAGAACTTTAAGTCTTTGAAGAAACAAATTAAAGAGGAGATCAGAAAATTGAAAGATCTCCCATACTCTTAGATAGGAAGGATCAACACAGTAAAAACAGCAATCCTATCAAAAGCAATCTACAGATTCAATGCCATCCATCATAGTTCTAATGCACTTCTTCACAGATCGTGAACTTCATATGGAAAAACAAAAAACCCAGGATAGCCAAAACAATTATGTACAAAAAAAGAACTTTTGGAGGCATCACCATCCTTGGCATCAAGCTCTATTATTGAGATACAATAATGAAAACAGTTTGGTATTGGCATAAAAACAGACAGGCTGATCAATGGAATTGAATAAAAGACATGGATATTAATTCACACACCTATGAACACCTTGATTTTTGACAAAGAAGGTAAAACTTTACAACCGAAAAAAAAAAAAGAGAGAGAATCTTCAACAACGGTATTGGCATAACTGGATGTCAACATGTAGGAGAATACAAATAGATCCATACCTACCCCATGCACAAAACTCAAGTTCTAATGTATTAAAGACCTCAATATAAATCTGATTACACTGAACCTGATAGCAAAGAAAGTGGGAAGTAGCCTTTAATTAATGGGCACAGGAGACAATTTCCTAAATATAACATCAGTATCACAAACACTTAGAGCAGCAATAAATAAATAGGACCTCCTGAAACTGAAAAGCTTCAGTAAAGGAAAGGACACAATCAAAAAGATAAAAAGGCAGCATAATAAAGATCTTCAAAAACCCCACATCAGATAGAGAATTGATCTCTAAAGTATATAGAAATTAAGAAATTAGACATCAAAATATCAAATAATCCAATTAAAAATTGGGTACAAATCTAAACAGAGAATTCTTAACAGAAAAATTCAAATGTCTGGGGGACACTTAAGAAAATGTTCAAGTTCCTTAACCATCGGGGAAATGGAAATCAAAATGATTTTGAGATACCATCTAACAACTTTAAGAATGGCTAAGATCAAAAGCATCAATTATATTTTATGCTGGAGAGAAAGCTGAGTAAGATGAACACTCCTCCATTGCTGGTGGGAATACAAACTTGTCCAACCCCTCTAAAAATCAGTATGGTGGTTTCTCAGCAAATTGGGAATCAAACTACTTCAAGACCCAATAATACCACTCTTATGCATATACTCAATGGATGTTCAATCATGTTACATGAACATTTGTTCAATTATGTTCATACTAGGATTATTCACAGTAGCCAAAACCTAGGCACAACCTAGATTCCCCTCAACAGAAGAAGGAATAAAGAAAACGAGGTACATTTACACAATGGAATACTACTGATCATAAGTAAAAAAAAAAAAAAAAGAAAGACATCTTAATATTTTCATGCAAATGGATTAAACTAGAAAAAAAATCCTGAGTTAAGTAATCCAGACCCAGAAAGATGAACATGGTATGTACCCACTCATGGGTGAATACTAGTTGTAAAGCAAAGAATAAGGAGACTATAGTCCACAATCCCAAAAAAGCTACATAAAAAGAAGAATCCTAACAGAAACATACATAGATCCCTGTTGTACAGGAAAATAGACAAGATCTCCTAAGAAAATTAAGAGCATGGGGATTGGGTGGAGATGGGAAGTTAGAAGGGTAGAAGGAGAGGAGAAGGGGAGGAGTGAGGCAAGCTAGAGGGAACAGGATGGTTGAGATGGGAAAAAGACAGAGATGGAGAAAAAGGAAAGAGATACCTTGAAAGAAGAAGCCATTATAAGGCTATCAAGTAACCTAGCACTAGAGATATTCCCAGGAATCCACAGGGATGATCCCAGCTAAGACCCTAAGTAATAGTGGAGAGGGTGCATGAATCGGCCTTGCTCTGTAGTCTGATTGATAACTATTTTAAATTTCATCATAGTACCTGATGGCAGCAGATGCAGAGAACCACTGTGAAGCATTGAACTGATCTCCCAAAGTACAGTCAAAGAGAGGTAAGAGTGAGAATATGAGCAAAGAGGTTAAGACCATGATGAGAATACCCACTGAAACATCTTACCTGAGCTAATGGGAGATTACCAACTTTAGCCAGACTGGGAAGGAACCAGCACAGGACCAAAGTAGGCCCTCTAAATGTGGGTGACAGTTGTATGGCTGTGGAAAACTGTGGGGTCACTGGCAGTGAGACCGGGATTTACCCATATTGCTCATTCTGGCTTTTTGTAACCTATTCTCCATGGAGGGATGCCTTTCTCAGCCTAGATGTAGTGGGGAGAGTCTTGGTCTTGCCCCAAAGCAATTCAATAGACTTTGCTGACTCTCCATGGGAACCCTTACCCTTTCAGAGGAGTGGATAAGGGATGGGCTGGGGTGGAAGAGTGGGAAGGGAGAGGAAGAAAAAAGAGGGGCGGAGTGGTAAGTGGATTTTGCGTGTAAAATGAGAAGATATTTTTTTTAATAAAATAAAGTTTTTAGAAAAGAAAACATTGTTCTTGTCTTCCTGTGAATTCATTGTGAATAGCTGTCTCAAGCTCATGTTGTAATGATATAGCCATTACCATCGTGGATTATATTAATGAAATTTTAGTAAAAACAAACACTTTATGCCTTAAGTTGCTTTTCTCACAGTATTTTATCTGAGGAAATGAAGCTCCCAACAATTGTTCTTTACAATATTACAAGACCTAAAATACAATACACTTTCAACATCAGAAAAAATCAATTATTGCATATTTTTAAAATGGGACACTTTACATACTTAAAATGAATGAGTGTTCTATAATAAATTGCTAAATTTTACAGAAATTAACACATAAAAGACATGTACAGAATTCATATCAGTGACAAGACAATATCTGAAAATATTTTCTGTAATATTATATAATATGTAAAAATTGAAGTGTGTGAAGGGAAGCTCAAAATAAAATAGATTTGGTATATAATAAATTTTCAGGGGACATGACAATTATTAACTAATAATAGATCCTCTCAATGGGAAAATAAAAATTAAGAACAATTTTGTAGAAATAAAGTTGCACAATGATAAAATTTGACAAATGGGAAATGAACCTAGATTGAATTATCAGTGTGTTATATCATTGAATTAGAAAACAAATTTGTTAAATTTTGCCAAGAGTTTAAAGAAAAAAAATAAAGCATTTGAAACAGTGCAACATCTACAAAGAGGCACACTGAGCAGATTGCTAAGATTCAAATTAAATAAGATATGAAGGCAAAAATGGGGAGAAAAATTTGAATTCATCAGTAAAATTAATAAAATCAGTATGATCTCGAATTAAATATTCCTTAGGTTAAAATTAGCTAAAATCGGTGAAATCATGATAAACTGAGTTTTAGATTCTTATGTTTGAAAGTTTCCTATCAGCAATCAAAATAAAAACCGACTGATGAAAAGCGATCATTTAATTTTCAGCTAAACATTCCAGAATCTATTTCAACTGAAGCCTAGGAGGAAACTATGTGTATGTGAATGAAAAATCAAATGCATACAAAACCAGCACTTATAGGGGGAAAAAAAGCCTCAACAACGGCTACATTTTCTTTGAAATTGTGCCACATTCACAATTCTCATAAGAACACTTCTCTGAAAATTGTCAGAGTTTGAGAATTTGTGCTAGTTTCTTGAGAAAAATAAAGCCAATGACTCAAAATGAGTTGCTTCTAGATTAAAAGGCCTGCTGTAAACACTGTAGCTAGTTGAAATAGCAACTTAGGCTGAATGACTTTAGTGTGAGAACAGGATGTAAAGTTTTGTTTAAATTTTCTTGAAAAGGCATATTATATAAAATACTTTCCTAAAACTAAAAATAAGGTACATAAATTCTTATAGTGAGTAAATATAAATTGTCAAGAAATGATTTATCAGTAAAATATGTTATTCATTTTAACAAATGTAGCCATATAATGGTTAGATGTTAAAGATATAGAATATGATTAAGTTCAAATATGTATGTCACCATTAAATCCAGCCATTAAAATTAATGCTGGATGTATACCTTAGAATTACATTGGAAAACACATTGAAGACATTCTATTTAATAAATTACAATTGAAATTTAACAAATAAACATAGAATAAAAGAATACAAATCATCAGTCAGGATGACAAAATGAACATTAAAATAAATTTATTCTCTAAAGACATTGTTCATTAACTATCTAGGTAAGGGGAGAGTTATCAGAACTGACAGAAATCACTCAGGTGAAGCTACCACTTACCTATAATTCCAGCTCTTGGAGACCTGAAACAGGAGGGTCTTAAGTTTGAGGCCAGCCTAGGCTTCATGTCAAGTCCCTTTCGCAAACCAATGAGAAGGCGTCACTTGCTCTAGTGCTGTCAAAAAGCCACTAAAATCCAGGAGATTGTGAAAAATAGCTCATATGCATGAACATCGGGCAATAACTACACATGTTCTAAACATGGTGCCTATTTCCATTACGTTTATTTTATTTGTTTCAGATAGACACATTCCACATTATTGTTGAGATATTAAAACAAGTGAAAAATTGTAACTTTCTTGATAGAAATGAAGATTTTTAAATAAGAAAATTGTGTCTCTAAATTTGACACTATCAGAAAATTGAAATAATGAACACCAATGAAATGATATTTTCCCTAGGAATCTAATATTAGCAAAAGGAAAAGACACCAAGCAAAGGGAAATTTATCTTCCGAAAAGTGATTTCACATTTGTCAGTCTTACAGAATAAGCATAAAAAACAGTCTATGATGGTCAATTTGGGACATGACAATACCTGACTGGGACTGCTTAGTTGTGCATGCCCTCAGTACTCTGTGTCAATTTTAATTTTAATTCAGTATTCTGAGGATGGACTTGGTGGCAGTGGAGGTGGGATAAAGGCGAGGGACAATTCCAGGATTTTTTTTTGTCTCTTTTCCCAGCGTAGCCACATAAACCAAATCTCCTATTTCTCTTTTCCACATTAAAGTACCTTAAAGGAAAAATAAAAACAAAATTAAAAACTTGCATTTTCAGGGAATGCAATTCAAGTTTCTTGAATATTTGTTTCTTAAAAAGGAGGTTTACCACCTAATACAGAACATTTATACTAGACTTGCATTATCAAATATGGCTAGGCCATTTGCAGTTACTGCATATAACCTATCTCATAAATACAGAAGTTGGGACCCTGTAGTAGATTAATTAATAGTTTACCTTTTTAACAAATACTTAAATTTTGATTGTTAGATTGACATCCAAATGTAAATAAATAAGCTATATCTCCAGCATTTCCTTCTTTATTTCTCTTTCTCCCCTATGAGATTTGTTGATTTTGGAGGTGAAGTGTATTTCTTTTTGTATGTATATTTGGCAGTTACATTGAGCTTACCAGTGTGACATTTAAGAAGATCATCAAATCATGATGATATTATATATTGATAAATGCAACATGAATTAAAAATGTCAGGTAAAATATATTATAAAATACTCTTACTGTAAAGCACTGTAGCTCATTGGCACTATATAACTGGTAGTTTATAATTATGACTGGATTGAAATGTGACTGACTGGAAGAGACCAACATGATAGTCATAGTACTACTATGATATCACAAATGGCTAAACAAGGAAAATACCAAACATCAAAGATAAAGTTATGATCTCTGCAAGGTGTATCATTTTACAAAATTATAAATAAAAATTTGTCAAGTAATTCATAAGCCATCTGTATTCATTAGGCCACCATAAAGAATGAGAAACCACAAAACACAATTTTATAAGGTTAAATATTTGGTGAGGTTGTGGAGCAAGGGGAACACTCATCCATTATTGGTGGGAATGCAAACTTTTGCAACCACTTTGGAAATCAGTGTGGTGCTTTCCCAGAAAACTGGGAATCAACCACACTCAGGTTCCAGCAATTTCACTCTTGGCAATATATCTAAAAGATGCTCAATCATATGATGAGAGCATTTGTTCAACTATGTTCATAGCAACATTATTTGTAATGGCCAAAACCTGGGAACAACCTAGATGCCTCTCAACTGGAGAATGGATAAAGAAAGTGTGGCACATCTACACATTAGGGTACTGCTTAGCAGTAAAAAATAATGACATCTTGAATTTTGCATGCAAATGGATGGAATTAGAAAACATTATCCTGAGTGAGGTAACCTAGACCCAAAAAATGAATATGGTATGTATTCACTCATAAGTGGATACTAGTCATAAACAAAGGACAATGAGTTTATAGTTCAGGATCCTAGAGAAACTAAGTAATAAGGTGAAGCCAAAGAAAAACATATATAGACCCACCTGGAAATTGCAATCAGACAAAAATATGGGAGCAGGGGAGTGGGGGCAGAAGGAAGGGGAGAAGTGGGGTTGAGGAGAACTTGAAGGAATGGATAGTTGAAATGGAAGAAGGATAGTTATGAAAGCAAGGAAAGTGATATCTTGATTGAGTGAGCCATTATGGAGTTAGCAAGAAACCTGGCTCTAGAAAATTGCTCAACAACCTACAGGGATGAACCCAGCTAAAACACTAAACAATAGGGGAGAGGGTATCTGAACTGACCTTACTCTGTAGTCAGACTGATGATTATCTTAAATATCACCATAGAACTTTCACCCAACAACAGATGGGAACAGAGGCAATGACCCCCATTGGAGCACTGGACTGAGCTCCCAAGATCCAGTTGAAGAGTGGAAGGAGTGAGAGTATGAGCAAGAAATTCAAGACCATGAGAAGGTTATCCCCTGAGACAGTTTGCTTGAGCTAATGGGAGATGACCACTCCAACTGGACTAGCAGTGAATGAACATGGGAACAACCAAGCCCCTCTGAAGGTGGTTGACAGCTGAGGCAGACTGAAGGACCACTGATAGTAACACTAGGATGTGTCTCTACTAGCATATACCAGCTCCATGCAATCCTATTCTCTTTGGATGTAAAGCTTGCTCAACCTAGACATAGTAGGGAGGGCCTTGGAATTTCCACAGGCTCGGGGTGCATGGTACTCCCTTAGGGTTGGAGGGGTGGGTGAGCATCTATGGAGTTAGAGGAAGGGGTCTGGGAGGAGGGAGGGAGTGGGGATGTTGATTGGTATTTTTAAGTAATAAAAAAAAACAAATAAAAAAGAAAGAGCAATGGACAACATTTTAAACCAGAAAGAAAGACTAAAATTAATTCCTTCCTTATACAAAATTAAATACAACAGTTCAAAGAAGAAAAAAAAAATGTTTATAGATTGACTTTTACAGTTGGAGGTTAGGAAGTCTGGTAGTGGTTATCGTTATGCTGAAGAGTCAGGGAACATGGCAAGTATATTGTGTATGAAGCAGGAAACTTCAGAGCAAGGGAATCAATAATGAAAAACCTGTCAGAGGTTTAAGGTTTAAAAACTCTATGGATATTTAATGGCTTAAATCTAGATTATAAAGTATAGTAATTAATTCAGAGTTCAGTTCCACAGAAGTTTTTTTTTTTAATTTTTACTTGGTATATGTGGTAAAAAAAAAGATACATTATAAGATAATATCATCCCTCTGAATTAAATTTCTGTAGGAGAAATTCTGGAAGGTAGTATGACAAGAATACAATTAAGATTGAGATTCACCCCATGTTCACATGCCTCCTGTAATTTCTCCTCAACAATCATCAATTACTTTTCCCCTTCAACTGTTTATTCTCTGGGACTATTCAAGTCTTTTTCACCATGTAGGGTTTGTTTAAATGAATTATTAGATCAGGTGTTATCCCAATAGCCAGTCATAGACTGGAAATGTCTTCTAATAAACTTTGAAACTCATTAAGAATCCACAACTGGTTTCTCCTAATTTGTGCCTTTTGTGTTCTAAATTTCTACAATCCTCTTCTGTAAACTATGTAATTAACAGAATCTTCTCTTTGAATCTTTTAAAGAGCAATTTGTAATTCCCACTTAGGCAAGACTTTCTTTACTTCTTCAAACATCCTTTCTAATGTATCTGTATTTGAATCAGATAACAAAATGTCATCCATGTAATTGGAGATTATAGACTTGGGAAATTGTTTATGTATTATTTCCAATGGCTGGCTGGTAAAGTATTGAAAGATGGGCGAGATATTGAGCATTCCCTGTAGAAAGACGGTCCGTTGATATCTCCTAGTAGGTTGAGCATTATTATAAATAGGCACTGTGAAGGCAAACATTTCTCCATCCTTTTCTTGTAAAGGTGTAATGAAGAAACAATCCTTTAAATCAATAACTATGAGAGGCCATCCCTTTGCTAACAGAGAAGGCAGAGGAATCCCAGATTGTAAAGGGCCCATTGGTTGAATAACCTTGTTGACAGCTCTAAGATTTGTCACCATTCTCCAATTTCCTGCTTTCTTTTTAAACAACAAATACAGGATAATTTCAAGGGCTGGTAGATTATTCTATATCTCGAGTATCTAGTTGCTCTTGTATCAGCTGTTCTAAAGCCTGTAACTTTTCCTCAGCTAGAGGTCACTGTTTAATATATATTGATTTCTCAGTTAACCATTTTAAAGTTAGGGCTGTTGGTACTTCTGAAGGTTTATCAATTGCTTTGTGTTCTTGGAAGGCCTGAATGGCTGGTGTCCATCATCTATAATATCTTCTAATATTTTCCTCAGAAACATAAATTTCCAGGACTGCAGCAATTTTAATCTTGGTATTCCATTGCTACATTATGACTCGACCCTACAAGTTCACTGCAATATTGGCCCCAGTCTTCTGATTTGCCATTCTGTTCCTATGCATTCAACCCATCTCGTGATTTGTTTCACCCAAGATAGGGTTCCATTTCCCAGGAACTGAACATCTACTTCTTGAATAAGCAAATAAAAATGCCATTTATATACACTCTTATCTTAGGTCTATGATCATTCATAGAAGGCTGCCAAAGTATACATTTCATTTGTCCTTTTGGAGTTTTTAACTCATCCTTCATATTTATCCCATCATTTAGGCAAGTATTGTTTTTTTATAGCAAGCATTGCATTTTAATTTTCCTGGCAAGACACCTTCTTCACAGTAACTGGGTATGACTAGACCATATTTGTCATGGAGGCCTGCGAGAGCCACCCCCATTGTGTTTCCTGATGTTATCAGGTTGTCTTTTCTATCTTTCATTGACCTATATTCATTGGTCCAATATCAGACTTTGCCCCACATCCTACATATACCTGGAGACTGAGTCTTCCTATTTCTGCCATTCCCAGAGGAGACATTATTCCTAGGAATCCATTGTCTACAATTCTCTCTCAGATGTCCCATTCCACCACAACTAAAATATTTGGTGTTTTGATGTCTTTTCTTATCATTGCAAATTGCTTTTCCTACCCAAGCTACAGTAGCATATTCAAGTGTCTCCACATTCATTTTATGCAATATCCATTTTTCCATGGGTGCTGATCTGATCTTTAAAGGTCCAAGGATACTTTTGCATTCTATGTTCACATTTTCATAAGCCAAAGATTCAATTATTATAGGTCTAGCTTCTGGGTCAGTTACCCCTATTTGTACAGCCCTAGTCATTTTTTTTTTTTTGCAAAATGTCACTAAAAGGTTGTTTCTTACCCTGTTTAACCCTAAGATATGATTCAACTCTCTTTCCTAGTTCCTGAATTCTGTCCCAAACATTTAAATCTGCTGTACTACATAGGGACAATTTGTGGTCATCATAAAGAGCTTGATCCTGAGTATCAGAGTAAAATCCTTCACCTAGAATTTGATTTAGGAAAATCTCAAGTCCTTTTGCTTTTCCTTATTGCTCTAAAATTCTTGTATCCTCTTTAAAAATAGCACCTCCAAAGTAATTGCTGTCCACTTTCTAGGACTGCTGAGATTAACGGAGTCTAATCTTGAGGCCTTGCTTTGCTACTGAAAGTCCACATTTAGGCCATTTCCCTAACAAAGGATGAATGTAGTCCAAAGTTGCAATTGCTTGCTTAATTTCCTTAAATGAGTCATATGTATGGACTCCCATAAATATTCTTTGACAGCCTTAGGGTACTTGGAGCAAGATACTTTTTTCTGATATTATCACAGAAAAGGCAGGCAGATTTTTATGTACCCACAAGGTTAAATTTTGCCTTTTTACCTTTTGTTCCTGGTCAGTCAATTCAATAATTTCCTCAGTCTTTTAAAATCTGTTTACCACTGCCTTTTGTAGTATCTGAAACTCTTGTCCAGTGTTCTGCTCTAATGTCCTCATTGAGAATCCCAAGGTATGAAGTCTGTTCCGTAGAGATAATTTCTCATCCTTGAAAAAAATCTTTGTAGTATGCGTATTTCCTTCCTAGCCAGACATTCAATCAGTCCATCTGTCATACCCCTTTGACAGAATCTGATTAATACATTCAACAGTGCAAATTCTCTCAAATAATATTTCAACACCCAGTGTTATTGATTGGGTATTATGTGCCAAATCAGCAGTATCATTCTCCAGAGTGCTGAATCTTCCTTTAAATAAATTTCTACTGGTCTGTATAATTTCTAAAAGTATCTCCGTTGACCGAGTTCTTTAGTTTAAATTGTTTGTATCCTCGTTCAGATTTCCAGTCTCTTTTTCCAGAAGCTTGGTAATAGTCTGTACCATTTCTAATAGTACCTCTGTTGACTGAGTTTTGCTAGTTAATGTGTTCATATCCTTCTTCAGATTTCCAACCTCTTTCTTGAAAGGCCTTGTATCAGTCTGTAAAGACTGTACTATTTCTAAAAATTCTGCATTCTTTGCCCTGTTGTAAAACCATATTTTTAAGAAAAAAATATTGAGGACAAGACTAATCCCCAGAATCAAAAATAGTGATGTAGTTTGAATATCATGTAAGTATTGTAAAACCTAGCACACGTTGTCAGTAAAGAAGCTATTGAAACCTTGGACTGTTAGGTTATCTGACATGTTTTCCTTTTAAATTAGCATCTTATGATTTACTTTGGATATTAATTCTTACCTGTGGTTTAATTAGCTGGATTAGGTGCAATAACCATTACCTGTCAGTAGATGTCATAGGCAACCTACCAAACAAACCCTGCTGGGCCCATCAACACATCTGACTGTCCCATGACTGGTCTGAATCTGATTTTAATGTGAAATGCTAAAGATGTACTTTAAAAAAGAATAGTTAGAACGTGAGCAAAGACGGCAAGATCAGAGAGAACCTTCATCCCACGATGGATGGCGATACAGATGGAGACCCACATTGGAGCACCGGACTGAGTTCCCCAAGGTCCAAATGAGGAGCAGAAGGAGGAAGAAAATGTAAAAGGAAATAAGGACTGCGAGGGATGTGATCACCCACTGATACAAGGGGACAGATCTAATGAGAGTTTACCAAGGCCAGTTGGACTGGGACTGAACGAGGACGCAATCCAATCAGATTCTCTGAATGTGGCCGGATTCTCTGAATGTGGCTGGCCAGAGTCTTTCTGAAAAGCCATTGACAATGGCACTGGGACTTGTTTCCTCTGCATATACTGGATTTTGCGGATCCAGTCCGTCTGGACACTCACCTTCCTGGATCTGGAGGGAGGGGGGAGGAACTTGAACTTCCCACTGGGCAGGAAACCCTGACTGCCCTTAGGGATGGAGAGGGAGGAGGAGAGGGAGTGGGAGGAGTGGGAGGAGTGGGAGGGTGGTGGGAGGAGGGGCAGAAATGGAAACTTTTATAATTTAATAAAATTACAAAAAAAAGAAAAAAAAGAATAGTTATTAATAGAATTCACAGACTATGTGTACTGTGGTGGGCTCTGATCAGTCAGCAGCTGCTGGAACACAGGGATAACAAGATAACAGCAGGCACCCAGAAAAGCCTGTATCCCATCTGAATTTCTGTGCCATGTGTGGTAGTGGGACACAGACACTGTGGCAAGCACATGGGGAACTGGAAGACACTCTGAAGCAAGTAATGAGATAATATAAAGAACCATGGCCAATCTGCGGCATAAAAGCCGCCGCTTTGCGAAAATTCTTTGTTCAAATGAATTGCTGGCTCCACGCACAACATGGCAAACTGAGGGAGGGCTGGTGCCAACCCAGGTGCACTCCAAGCTAGTGGCATGCAGCAGAGATGAGGGGTTTTAGAACCAAACATTTAGGTCCCATGTTGTACACCAGATGATGGTGTAAGTCACAAAACCATCCCACACATGTTCAGAATTATGAATAATAAAAGGGTTATTTATTTAAGGGGAAAACTTACAGATCACTGCCTTAGACAACAGTCTTCTGCACAAACAGGAACAGAGTCTAGCAGACAGAAGCAGGAGTCAGAAGTAAGAGAGTGAGTATGTATTTACCACTGCTTTTACAGTACAATAGACCATGCCCAAGTAGACTGGTATCTTAAAAACTATTGCCTGAAGGAGCAGAATGTGCTCCCACAACTGCAAAGGGAAGATATTATCTTAGATTGGATCTTTTTACAACATAAACCAAGTAAAAAATTAAAAGCTTATATGGAAAAAGTCTCTGAATTCATTATAAAAGGAAAATTGAGACTTTTTCAACTAGCAGATATGGACACAGCAGAGAATATAGTGCCTTTTATATTACTGATGAAATTTAAAAAAATATGGGAAGACAATAAACCATGGTCATGAGCTTCTGATAATTTTTTAGGAGAGATTAATAGCAACCATCCCAAAGCAATAGAATTAACCTTTAAAGAGAAGTACTTGGGTTCCTTCCCATCTTATACCTGACATATCAATGATTAGAGCCCATACATTTTTATACTGATGCAAATAAATCAGAAAATGCTGAATACAAATCAGAAGGTTTAAGTAAGGTGGAACAAAGTCCTTATAATTATGTCCAAAAAGCAGAGATGTATGTTATTTTCATGGTATTAAGGTATTTTAAAGAAAATCTGTATATAGTTATTGATTCCCAATTTACATAAAGAGTTTTCTTATTTACTGAAATCAATGAATTTATACAAGATGATACAGAATTGACTTCATTACTCATTCAGGTTCAAGATATAATCAGGAATGGAATTTGGCCCATAGACATAACTTTCAATCCCATATAATTCTGCCAGGTCCTCTAGCACAAGGTAATGCAGAAATTGAGTCATTATTGATTGGAAGTATGTTGAAAGTCTCAGAATTTCATAAGAAACATTATGTCAATAGCAAGGGTTTAAGGGAAGTATATTCTATTATATTTCAACATGTTAAGAAGAATATAAAAAGATGTCCTACTTGCTTTTTATAAAGAAATACCATTACCTGAATGGAGTAACCCAAAGGGTACTTAAAGAAGTGAAATATTTCAGATAGATATGTTCCAGTTTACATAATTTGGAAAATTAAAATATGTATACCACACCATTGACATTCAGGTCTTCAATGGGTAACTGCCTTGCTCAGAAAAGACTGATTCAGTAATAATGCATTTATTAGAAGTTATGGCCAGCATGGCTATATCCACACAAATAAAGACAGACAATAGTACATCATATGTCTAAGAAAATGAAACAGATTTTTGCTTATTATAATATAAAGCATATTACAGGTATAGCAAACAATCCTACTGGTAATGCAGTGATAGAAAAATCATATTGAAGTATAAAGGACATATTAAACAGAAAGGGATGAAAAATAGCCTCAGAAATAGATTGCATAATGATTTATTAACCTTGTATTATATTATTGTTGCCTGCTTTCTGTTGGGCAAAGTAATTTTGGGGGTGGATATTTACAGTGACCTTTCAGGGGGTTTAGTCCATCAAACCACATTAGTCTGGGAGGATTCTACAGGTTCTCATCCACTGTGGATACAAAAGAAGAACCTCTTTTCCAAATAACATATCCTTATACCCAAATTTAGAAGACAAGATGCCTTTAGGTATATATGTTGGTTACTTAGCTTCTTGACAGTCAAAAAATTAAAAAAAAAAAACCTCAATAATATACATAATCCATTCTCTCAGTATATTCCATCTTTACAGGGCTTGTGTTTCTTTATTCTTATTACTTTTTTTTACAAGTTTAATATTTATTTTATTATCTTTACTCCTTTAATCTTTGACTGTCTGTACTCTTATATTATATTTACTGATCCATTACTCTTTGTCCTCTTTCTCCCAAGCTTATGTACATTTTTAAAACACACTGTGTCTCATTTAGATATCTCTGTGTCTGAATCTGTCCTTATTTCATATTTGTAATCTTTTTCTGACCAGGACAACTTCTTAAAATTATAAGCACTTCTTAAAAGCCTAAACAGCAGCATCGCTAGGGCAAATATGGCCCTGCTTACTTGTTCCACCCAGAAGGACATGATGGATGTCCATTCACTGCCTCTGAGACTGCTGGGTAGGAACTGTTCTCATGGCAACTCTGAGAACCTCTTGGCCCACACTGCCACAAAGTAACTTGCAGCACACTGTCCATAAACCCCATTTAAATGCTCAGCCTCTTAAAAGAGCCAGAGTTTGTGCTGGCAGCATGGTCCAGGAAGCAGCTGTTTCAAAATCATGTAGCTTTTTTTCTGCTGTCGCTGAATCTGTAAGGCCTCTTTTAAAGGAGCCACAGCATGCTGCCAGTGAGCAAATTCCATTCAGATAAAATTTATAAATAAACTTTGGGTTTTTTGTGTCTAGAATTCCTTTCCAAGCTCTTCCAGGTTTTGTGTAGATTTAGCTAGCCCATGTTGAAGCGCCAATTTGTAGTGTGAAGCTGTTTATTTGTTCCTGGCTGGCCACACTCAAAATAATAACACAGAAACTTTATTACCTAAATTACTTTAATTTAAATATTATTAAATTAGCTCTAGTTTTTGATTCGTTAACTCATACATCTTAATTTAATCCATTTCTATTAATCTGTGTATTGCCATGTGGCTGTGACTTACTGACATGGTTAAGGCATGTTTGTTCCTAGCAGTGGCTACATGGCTTCTCCTGACTCTGCCTTCTTTCTTCCATCTTTTAGATTAGTTTTCTCCACCTTTCTAAGTTCTGCCTTCTAAAGGTAAAAATAGATTCTTTATTAACTAATGGTATTCACAGCATACAGAGGGTAATCTCACGTCACAAACCCATGTTTTTCTGAAATTTTTTTTTGAAAGTAAATTTTATTAAATTATAAAAGTTTCCATTTACGCCCCTCTTCCCAACACCCTCCCACTCCCCCCACTCCCTCTCCTCCTCCCTCTTCATCCCTTAGGGCAGTCAGGGTTTCCTGACCTGTGGGAAGTTCAAGTTCCTCCCCCCTCCCTCCAGGTCCAGGAAGGTGAGTATCCAAACAGACTGGATCCCCAAAATCCAGTATATGCAGAGGAAACAGGTCCCAGTATCATAGTCAATGGCTTTTCAGAAAGACTTCGGGGCAGCCACATTCAGAGAATCCGGCCAAATTCCGAGAATCTGGTTAGATCACGTCCTCGTTCAGTCCCAGTCCAACTGGCCTTGGTAAACTCTCATTAGATCTGTTCCCTTGTATCAGTGGGTGATAGCATCCCTCGCAGTCCTGATTTCGTTTTTCATGTTCTTCCTCCTTCTGCTTCTCATTTGGACCTTGGGGGGCTCAGTCCTGTGCTCCAATGTGGGTCTCCGTCTGTATCGCCTTCCTTCGCCAGATGAAGGATCTATGGTGATAAGCAAAATATACATCAGTATGGTTATGGGCCACGGCCGATTCAGGCACCCTCTCCTCTGTCCAGAGAACAATCTGGGGGATCTCTCCTTGGACCTGGGATCCCATATATAATCAAGTCTCCTGTAAACCCTAATATGACTCCCTTAGTTGAAATATATTATTCCCTGATCCCATATTCAACCTTCCTCCATCCCCCCCATTCCGGTCAACCGAGCATTCCCCGTTCCTCCCCTACTCCCTTCTCTCTAACCCTTGCCCCTTCCATCAACCCTCCCACCCCCCCATGCACCCGAGGTTACCTGGGACTCTTGTCTATTTCCTACCTCCTGGCGGATAGCTAAATAATCTTCATCAGGTTCATCTTCTTATTTAGCTTCTCTAGGATCACGAATAATAGGCTCAAAGACCTTTAATTATGGTTAGAATCCACTTATGAGAGAATACATACCATACTCCTCTTTTTGGGTCTGGCTTACCTCACTCAGTAAAGCGTTTTCTATTTCCATCCATTTCCATGCAAAATTCAAGATGTCATTGTTTTTTACCGCTGAGTAAAACTCTAATGTGTATATGTTCCACACCTTTTTTAACCTTTATTCTATTGAGAGGCACCTAGGCTGTTTCCAGGTTCTGGCTATTACAAATAGTGCTGCTATGAACATAGTAGAACAAATGCTTTTGTAGTATGTTAGGGAATCTCTAGGGTATATTCCCAAGAGTGGAATTGCTGGGTCCTGAGGGAGGTTGACTCCCAGTTTCCTGAGAAACTGCCACACTGATTTCCACAGTGGCTGCACGAGTTTGCATTCCCACCAACAATGGATGAGTGTTCCCCTCACCCCACATCCTCTCCAGCATAGGCTATCGTTGGTGTTTTTGACTTTAGCTATTCTGACAGGTGTAAGATGGTATCTCAAAGTGGTTTTGATTTGCATTTCCCTGATCGCTAAAGAGGTTGAGCACGACCTTAAGTGTCTTCTGGCCATTCGAGGTTCATCAGTTGTGAATTCTCTGTTCAGTTCAGTACCCCATTTTTTAATTGGGTTAATTAGAGTTTTAGTGTCTAGTTTCTTCAGTTCTTTGTATATTTTGGAGATCAGACCTTTGTCTGATGAGGGGTTGGTGAAGATCTTCTCCCAGTCAGAAGGCAGCCTTTTTGTCCTACTGACAGTGTCCTTTGCTTTACAGAAGCTTCTCAGTTTCAGTAGATCCCATTTATTCATTGTTTCTCTTATTGTCTGTGCTACTGGGGTCCTACTTAGGAAGAGGCCTCCTGTTCCTACATCTTGTAGACTACTTCCGACTTTCTCTTCTATCAGGTTCAAAGTGGACGGATTAATGTTGATGTCTTTAATCCATTTGGACTTGATTTTATTGCATGGTGATAGATATGGATCTACTTTCATTTTTTTACAGGTTGACATCCAGTTATGCCAGCACCATTTGTTAAAGATGCTTTCCTTCTTCCATTGTATACCTTTAGCTCCCTTGTCGAAAATTAGGTGTTCATAAGTTTGTGGGTTAATATCTGAGTCTTCTGTTCGATTCCAGAGGTCGACTTCTCTGTTCATATGTCAATACCAAGCTGTTTTCAATACTGTAGCTCTATAATAGAGTTTGAAGTCAGGGATGGTAATGCCTCCAGAAGTTCCTTTATTGTATAAGATTGTTTTGGCTATCCTGGGTTTTTTGTTTTGTCATATAAACTTGATTATTGTTCTCTCAAGGTCTGTGAAGAAGTTTGATGGGATTTTTTGATGGGGATTGCATTGAATCTATAGATTGCTTTTGGTAGAATTGCCATTTTTACTATGTTGATTCTCCCAATCCAAGAGCAGGGGAGGTCTTTCCATTTTCTGGTATCCTCCTCAATTTCTTTCTTCAAAGACTTAAAGTTTTTGTCAAATAGGTCTTTCACTTCCTTGGTTAGAGTAACCCCAAGATATTTTATGCTATTTGTGACTATCATGAAAGATGATGTTTCTCTGATTTCCCTCTCTGCTTCTTTATCCTTTGTGTATAGGAGGGCCACTGATTTTTTGGAGTTGATCTTGTATCCTGCCACGTTACTAAAGGTGTTTTTCAGCTGTAGGAGTTCTTTGGTAGAGTTTTTGGGGTCACTTATGTAAACTATCATATCGTCAGCAAATAATGAAAGTTTAACTTCATCCTTTCCAATATGAATCCCCTTGATCTCCTTATGTTGTCTTATTGCTATTGCTAGAACTTCAAGCACTATATTGAAGAGGTATGGAGAGAGTGGACAGCCTTGTCGCGTTCCTGATTTTAGTGGAAAGGCTTTGAGTTTCTCTCCATTCAGTTTGATGTTAGCTGTTGGCTTGCTGTATATTGCTTTTATTATATTTAGGTATGATCCTTGTATCCCCAGTCTCTCCAACACCTTTATCATAAATGGGTGTTGAATTTTGTCAAATGCTTTTACAGCATCTAGTGAGATGATCATATGGTTCTTTTCTTTCAGTTTATTTATATGATAGATTACATTGATATATTTGCGTATGTTGAACAAGCCCTGCATCTCTGGAATGAAGCCGACTTGATCATAATGGATAATTTTTCTAATGTGTTCTTGGATTCGGTTTGCCAGTATTTTATTGAGAATTTTCGCATCGAAGTTCATGAGTGAGATTGGCCTGTAATTCTCTTTCTTGGTTGTGTTTTTGTGTGGTTTTGGTATTAGGGTAACTGTAGCTTCATAAAAGGAGTTAGGCAATGACTCTTCTGTTTCTATATTGTGGAATACGTTAAGGAGTATAGGTATTAGCTCTTCCTGGAAGTTCTGGTAGAATTCTGCATTGAAAACATCTGGTCCTGGGCTTTTTTTGATAGGGAGATTTTTGATAACAGCTTTTAATTCTTCGCGACTAACAGGTCTATTTAGATTGTTCACCTGTTCTTGGTTAAACTTTGGTATATGGTACTTATCTAAAAAAATGTCCATTTCTTTTACATTTTCCAACTTTGTGGCATATAAACTTTCATAGTACAATCTAATGATTCTCTGAATTTCCTCTGTGTCTGTGGTTATGTCCCCCTTTTCATTTCTGATCTTATTAATTTGCATGTTCTCTCTCTGTCGTTTGATTAATTTGGATAGGGGTTTGTCAATCTTGTTGATTTTCTCCAAGAACCAGCTTTTTGATTCATTGATTCTTTGGATTGTTTTCTCTGTTTCTATTTTGTTGATTTCAGCCCTCAGTTTGATTATTTCCAGTCTTCTAGACCTCCTGGGTGAATCAGATTCTTTTTTTTCTAGATCTTTCAAGTGTGCTGTTAAGTCTCCAATGTGTGCTTTCTCTGCTTTCTTTAATTGGGCACTTAGTGCTATGAACTTTCCTCTTAGCACTGCTTTCATAGTGTCCCATAGTTTTGAGTATGTTGTGTCTTTGTTTTCATTAAATTCAAGGAAGAGTTTAATTTCTTTCTTTATTTCTTCCTTGACCCAGGGGTGATTTAGTAGTTGACTGTTCAGCTTCCTTGAGTTTGTTGGCTTCCTGGGGGAAGCATTGTTGTTGAATTCTAATTTTAGTCCATGGTGATCTGACAAGACACAGGTAGTTACTAATATTTTTTTGTATCTGTGGAAGTTTGCTTTGTTACCGAGTATGTGGTCAATTTTCGAGAAGGTTCCATGAGCTGCAGAGAAAAAGGTATTTTCTTTCCTATTTGAGTGGAGTGTTCTATAGATGTCTGTTAAGTCCATTTGATTCAATACCTCCAATAAATCTCTCAATTCTCTGTTTGGTTTCTGTCTGATTGACCTGTCCATTGGTGAGAGAGGAGTGTTGAAGTCTCCTACTATTAGTGTGTGTGGTTTGATGACTGCCTTGAGTTCTAGAAGAGTTTCTTTTACATATGTGGGTGCCTTTATATTAGGAGCATAGATATTCAGGATTGAGACTTCCTCCTGATGAATTGTTCCAGTTATGAGTATGAAATGTCCATCTCCATTTCTTCTGATTGATTTTAGTTTGAAGTCGATTTTGTTAGATATTAGAATGGCCACACCTGCTTGTTTCTTAGGTCCATTTGCTTGGAAAACCTTTTCCCAAACCTTTACTCTGAGTAGGTGTCTGTCTTTGTCATTGAGGTGTGTTTCTTGTTAACAGCAGAATGTTGGATCCTGTTTTCGTATCCAATCTCTAAGTCTGTGCCTCTTTATAGGTGAATTGAGTCCACTGATATTAAGTGATATTAATGAGCAGTGGTTGTTGACTCCGGTCATTTTTTTTTTTTTTTTAGGTATTAGACTGTAAGTGTTTTTCTTCTTTGATTTGTGCTTGTGAATGGTCGCTAGATGGTCGAGTTATTGTAGGCCGTGTTGGCAATGTTGGATTCCTTCGGTAGTGATTTTCCTTCTAATATTTTCTGTAAGGCTGGATTAGTAGCTACGTATTGTTTAAATTTGTTTTTATCCTGGAATATTTTGTTTTCTCCGTTGATAGTGAACAATAGCTTGGCTGGGTATAGTGGTCTGGGTTTGCATCCATGGTCTCTTAGTTTCTGCAGTACCTCTATCCAGGATCTTTTGGCTTTCATGGTTTCCATAGAGAAATCCGGTGTAAGCCTGATAGGTTTACCTATATAAGTTACTTGACCTTTTTCCTTTGCAGATCTTAAAATTTTTTCTTTAATATGTATGTTTTGTGTTTTGATTATTATATGGCAAGGGGATGTTTTTTTTTTTGATCCAGTCTATTCGGTGTTGTGTATGCTTCTTGAACCTTCATAGGAATATCGTTCTTTAGGTTGGGAAAGTTTTCTTCTATAATTTTGTTGAATATATTTTCTAGGCCTTTGATCTGCAGTTCTTCTCCTTCTTCAATTCCTATTATTCTTAGATTTGGTTTTTTTATTGTGTCCCAGATTTCCTGAATGTTTTGTGAAGAGAATTTGTTGGATTTGCCGTTTTCTTTGATCAGAGCATTTATTTTCTCTATGGTATCTTCAGATTCTGAGATTCGTTCTTCTATCTCTTGTATTCTATTGGTTATGCTTGATTCTGTAGTCTCCGTTCGTTTACCTAGGTTTTCCATATCCAGCCAGTTCTCGGTTTGTCTTTTCTTCATTGCCTCCATTTCAGTTTTCAATTCTTGAACTGTTTCCTTTACTTGTTTGATTGTTTTTTCTTGGTTTCTCAGGGTCTCATTCAAGGATTTACTTATTTCTTCAAACTTTTTGTTTTATTTCTCATCTATTTCTAAACTCATTTCTTCAAGCTTTTTGTTATATTTCTCATCCAATTCTTTAAGGGAGTTATTCATATCCTGTTTAAGGGACTCTATTGCTTTCATAATGGCACTTTTTTCCACTTCTTCTGGGTTAAGGTGTTCAAGTCCTTCTGATGTAGGGTCCTTGGGATCTGGTGTTTTCATGTTGTTTTTCAGATTGTTGGATGGGGTCTTGCCTTGGCGTCTGCCCATCTCTTACTTCAAATGTTCTCTATTGGAACTTCTGTTACCGGGTCAGGTTCCCTTCTTGGGCAGGGACTTCACTGACAGAATGCCCACCTTTCCTCAGGCAGGCTATTGAAGCACAGGCACTCCCTCTTTCCGGGATGCGCTTACAATGCAGGCTCAGCTTGCAAGGCAGCTGAGCTGGGGAAATTTTATGGCCCCAGGGGGAAGGGAGAAATATAGGAAATTGTACCTGGATGGGAGCTGGGATGGCAGGCGGGAGGGGGTAGCCAGAACTGCAGGGCGACCTGGGCGACTGTGGGGTGGGGCAACGCCAAAGCTCCTCCTCACCAGGACCCTGTCAAGTCCCGAAGCAAACTCACCCCTCTGATGGCCCTCTGCTAGAAGTCAGGGCCCCTGCTGGTCAGGAATGTGGCTGAGCTGGCACCTGGTCCACCTGTCCTCAGGGAGGCCTTTAAGACCCAGGAACTGCCTCAAGCTGGGCTGTGCCTACAGCCCAGGCCCAGCTCGCAAGGCAGCTGAGCTGGGGAAATTTTATGGCCCCAGGGGGAAGGGAGAAATATAGGAATTCGTACCTGGATGGGAGCTAGGATGGCAGGCGGGAGGGGGTAGCCAGCACTGCAGGGCGACCTGGGTGTCTATGGGGTCGGGGAACACCCAAGCTCCTTCTCACTGGGACCCTGCCATGGCCCGAAGCAAACTCACCCCACCGATGGTCCTCTGCTAGAAGTCAGGGCCCCTGCTGGATGGCAGCTGGGATGGCGGGCGGGAGGGGATAGCCAGCACTGCAGGGCGACCTGGGCGTCTATGGGGTCGGGGAGCGCCCAAGCTCCTCCTCACCGGGACCCTGCCACGGCCCGAAGCCTTCTGAAATTTTAATGATAACCTTTGGTCACATAAAGTCCTCATTCCCTCATAGTATACCTTTAATCATTACCTAAGCTCTACAAGTCTCATGCTTTTTCCATCTTATAGATGGTGATAACTACCACAAAGTGTCTTGGAAAAAAATAGATAGTGAATTTTTGTGAGGTTCCTGTATAAGGTCCTTGTAATACATTTTAAACTGACATTACTACATGTCAACCACCACTCCCTGCATTGTTTTTGTCTTACTAAACTTTATTTATGCAACTTCTAATTATGGATGCCCATTCATCCATAAATAACTTGCCTTGACAATGACTAAAATAATATCACTTATCGTACTAGGTATAAAGCTATATAATAATCAAAAACATTCCTTAGATATCTGTCCAGATTATTGAGCCAGTTACCATTTATCCTTCAAATGATTAGACATATCAACATATTTCTTTATTAAAATTAAAACCTGTACCAGTATACTTTAGCTTTCATTTATTTCAGTTGAGTGAGCAGAAGAGAGAATATATTCACCTTAATTTCATATTGTTGAATAAAACTTTCCTTTTTTTAGTCATTTGATCTCTGTTCTACTTTTTTTTGTCTTCAGAGGAAGTTATTTGCTGCATGTCCCAAAGGATTCTTCAGTGCCTCATTCATTGTCTTTTCTAGCTTATTTCCATTTCATGATAAGTGATATTCCATTAAATTGTATTTAAAACTCTTTTTATCAAGAATACAGCCAAAATATTGAAACAGATGTCAAAAAGCGTTTTCTCAATTTGGCATCATTAAATGGGTTCTAATTCATAGATTATACAAAATATAATTATGCAATATAACCGAATTATAATTCTAATATTCTTCTAAAATATATTCTAAAACATATAGCAAGATCCTCCTTTGTTGGGAACATTTTTTTATGCATGAACTACTTCTCTTTGTCCTCACTTTGAAATATTAAAGAAGGTTTCAACAAGAAAGTTCTCTGACCACATTCAGGTTATAATCAGCTAGTGCTCTCTCAATCCTTAGATTTGGAGCTGTTGGCTTGCTATATATTGCTTTTATTATATTTAAGTGTTATCCTTGTATCCCTAATATCTCCAAGACCTTTATCAAAAAGGGATGTTGAATTTTGTCAAATGCTTTTTCAGCATTTAATGAAATTATCATATTTTTTTTACTTCTGTTTATCTATATGATGGAATATGAAGATAGATTTTTCTATGTTGAACCAACCCTGCCTCTCTGGGATGAAGCCTAATTGATCATAATGTATAAGTTTTTGGATGTGTTCTGTGATTTGGTTTGCCAGTATTTTATTGAGAATTTTTGCATCAATGATCATGAGTGAGATTGGTCTGTTATTCTCTTTCTTGGTTAAGAGTTTGTGTGGTTTTGGTATCAGGGTGACTGTAGCTTCATAAAAGGAATTAGGCAATGACTCTTCTGTTTCTATTTTGTGAAACACATTAACGAGTATAGGTATTAACTCTTCTTGGAAGTTCTGGTAGAATACTGCATTGAAACCATCTGGGCCAGGGCTATTTTTGGTAGGGAGGTTTCTGATGACAAATTCTTTTTCCTCATGACTTACAGGTCTATTTACACTGTTCACCTGTTCTTGACATAATTTTGGTATATGGTATTTATCTTAAAAAGTGTCCATTTCTTTCACATTTTCCAATTTTGTGAAATACAGGCTTTTCTAGTAAGATCTAATGATTCTCTGAATTTCCTCTGTGTCTGTGGTTATGTCCCCCTTTTCATTTCTGATCTTGTTAATTTGCCTGTTCTCTCTCTGGCATTTGATTAGCTTGGATAGGGGTTTGTCAATCTTGTTGATTTTCTCCAGGAGCCAGCTTTTTGTTTCATTGATTCTTTGGATTATTTTCTGTGTCTCTATTTTGTTGATTTCAGTCCTCAGTTTGATTATTTCCAGTCTTCTACTCCTCCTGGGTGAATCTGCTTCTTTTTTTTCTAGAGCTTTCAGGTGTGTGCTGTTAAGTCTCTAATGTGTGCTTTCTCCATTTTCTTTATGTGGGCACTTAGTTCTATGAACTTCCCTCTTAACACTGCTTTCATAGTGTCCCATAGGTTTGGGTATGTTCTCTTTTTATTTTCTTTGAATTCATGGAAGACTTTAATTTCTTTCTTTATTTCTTCCTTGACCCAGGGATGGTTCAGTAGTTGACTGTTCAGTTTCCATAAGTTTGTAGGCTTTTGGGGGTTAGAATTGTGGTTTAATTCTAACTTTATTCCATGGTGATCCGATAGTACACAAGTGGTTACTACAATTTCTTAGTATTTATGGATGTTTGCTCTGTTACCAATTATGTAATCAATTTTTGAGAAGGTTCCATGAGATGCTGAGAAAAAGGTATATTCTTTTCCGTTTGGGTGGAATGTTTTATAGATGTCTGTTAGGTCCATTTGATCCATTACATCTGTTAGTTCTCTTATTTCTCTGTTAAGTTTGTGTCTGGTTGACCTGTCCATTGGTGAGAGAGGAGTGTTGAAATCACCCACTATTAGAGTGTGGGTTTTGATGTATGCTCTGAGTTCTAATAATGTTTCTTTTACATATGTGTCTGCTTTTTTATTAGGGGCATAGATATTAAGGATTGAGACTTCCTCCGATAAATTGTTCCTGTTATGAGTATAAAATGCTCATCTTCATCCCTTCTGATTGATTTTAGTTTGAAATCAATTTTGTTAGATATTAGTATAACCACTCCCACTTGTTTCTTTGGATCATTTGATTGGAAAACCTTTCCCTAGCCCTTTACTCTGAGTAGTGTATGTCTTTGAGTTTGAGGTGTGTTTCTTGTAGGCAGCAGAATGTTGGATCCTGATTTCATATCCATTCTCTTAACCTGTGCCTTTTTATAGGTGAATTGAGTCCATTATATTAAGTGATATTAATGAACAGCGGTTGTTGACTCCAGTTATTTTTTCTGGTGGTAGTGTTTGTGTGTTTACCTTCTTTGAGTTGTGCTGGTGGAGGGTTGTCAGATGCTTTTGTTTTTATGGGTGTTGTTGACTTCCTTGGTTTGTGATTTTCCTTCTAGTATTTTCTGTAGGGATGGGTTTGTGGCTACATATTGTTTAAATCTGTTTTTGTCCTGGAATATCTTGTTTTCTCCATCAATTGTGAATGCAAACTTTGCTTGGTATAGTAGTCTGGGCTTACATCCATGGTCTTTTAGCATCTGCAGCACATCTGTCCAAGACCTTCTGGCTTTCATGGTTTCCATTAAGAAGTCAGGTGTAATTCTGATAGGTTTCCCTTTATATGTTACTTGACCTTTTTCCCGTGCAGCTATTAATATTAGCTTTTTATTCTGTATGTTTTGTGTTTTGATTATTATATGGAGAGGGGATGCTCTTTGTTGATCCAGTCTATTTGGTACTCTGTATGCTTCTTGTACCTTCATAGGAATATCCTTCTTTAGGTTGGGAAAGTTTTCTTTTTCTTTTTTTTTTTTTTGAAAGTTTTCTTCTATAAAATATTTAATATATTTTCTGGGCCTTTGAGCTGTAATGCTTCTCCTTCTTCTACCCCTATTATTCTTAGGTTTGGTTTTGTCATGGTGTCCCAGATTTCCTGTATGTTTTGTGTTAAGAATTTGTTGGATTTGTTTTGTTTTTAATCAGTGAGTTTATTTCTTCTATAGTATATTCTGTGTCTGAGAGTCTTTCTTCTATCTCATGTATTCTGTTGGTAATACTTGTCTCCATAGTTCCTGTTCATTTATCCAAATTTTCCATATTCAAACTTCCCTCAGTTTGTGTTTTCTTCATTACCTCCATTTCATTTTTCAAGTCTTGAACTATTTCCCTTACCTACCTGATTGCTTTTTCTTGGTTTTCTTGGTTATCTTTTAGAGATTTTTTCATTTCCTCTACATTTTTGTTTGTCTTCTCCATTTCTTTACAACAGTTTTTCACATCCTGTTTATGCTCTTCTATTATTTTCATAAAGTTCCGTTTAAAGTCGATTTCTTCTATTTCTTCTGGAGTAGTGTGTTCAATTCTTCTTGTTGTATGATCCCTGGATTCTGGTGATGTCATGTTGTCTTTTAGGTTGTTGGAGGTTCTTTTACTGGTGCCTGCCCATCTCTTCCTTCAAATGCTGCCAGGAGAGTCTTGGTATCTTGGTCCAATCTTTGCTGTGACTGACTCTGTGTGTGTATCTCCTCAGTACAGGTGCAGGAACTGTTTGCATCTGGATGGAACTCCTCAGCACTGAAACAGGGACTCCTGATAGTTTAAGGACCCCTCAGACAAAAGAGCGGCCATGGGGAGTGGGCAGGGTCGATTGAAATATAGAAGACCCTGCAGCAGAAGCTGAAGGTGCCCTGCACTCCATTGAGGGGACCTTCTGGCCTGCTTGGCCAGCAGACACTCACCCCTCTGGGTAGGATGCCTTAGTGCAGGAGAAGGAACTGTTCTGGGCCAAGGACTTTGCAAACAATGGGGTAGGCTTGGGGGAGGCAGGCTTGGAGGAGGTAACAAAGAAGACTCTGCAGCAGGAGCTGGAGGGGGTCTGTGCTGGCTTCAGGGACTGTATGTATATATATATATATATATATATATATATATATAGAGAGAGAGAGAGAGAGAGAGAGAGAGAGAGAGAGAGAGAGAGAATGAGAGAGAGAATTCAGTGTTGATAAATATAGATTAGATAAGTGGGTTTCCAGCTGTATCCTTCAGAGTTACCAAAGATAATTTCATGTAACTGGAAGACTGTTGTAAGGTAGGAAAATAGTAGAAGAAGAGGTAAGGTAGGTGTAGTAGGAGACTGCTCTTTTGTTTTCCTATCACCCAGACCTGAGTAATCACACTGAAACTATATTAATTACAACACTGCTTGGCCAATAGCTTGTGCGTATTCGTAGTTAACTCTTACATATAAAATTATCCCATTTCTATTGTTATTTTATATTTTGCCATGAGGCTTATGGTTTGTCACCTCTTGCTTCTTGGTCAGCTACATGACTCCATTGGCAGGTATATGGCATCTTTCTGATTCTGCCTACTCTATATGTCTCTGTTCAAATTTCCCATCCAGTTGATCTCTTCTAACCTATTGGCTAAGACAGCCTTATTCATTAACCAATAAAATCAACACATATACATCCCACATTAGGCAAGGGAGAAAATAATGAAAAGATAGGCTCTAAGGTCTCAACTCGGCTTCCGAGCTACAGTTTGGCTAATGCAATATATAAACCTCTGTTTTTAATTTTGTTTAAAAAATTATGTGGCTGAGTAGAAAATTTAAGAACAAATTGTCCATAGTTTCAATCACCTACAGCTCTGAGTCTGTAATTTTGTGAAATTACAGGGAATGAAATGGCTAGAATACTATAAGAAAAAAGTACTAGATTCTATTCAGCATACAAAGAGGTTTCAATGTAATTTTTCATAGATTTAGAACCTTTCAGGAAATTCATCAGATCACTACCTTACTATATGAGACAATCATTCAGTAAGTAACATATAAGAAGATTTTTTCAATAGTGCATATTTTAATACCTAGAAACTAATTATAATTCTGTTCCTAAAATACTAGATTTCTGTTTTACTTCAACTGCTACTAATTCCTGATTGTTCATTGCATTTTAGGTAGTGATTCAAATGAATAAATCTATAAAAGACAATAGACTTTCCTTGTGCCTATTAGGACCTCTTGATTTGGGATATGTTACTGAAAATAAAAGGAGTATTTGACAAAGAGAGATAAAAATGCAAAGCTAATTAAATCATTTGCCAGTTGCCTTAGAGGTTAATGAGCATCCAAAAAAGGGACCACTAAGACAAAATTGGACAATTTAGGAACTTACTAAATATATTCTGTAATTTTATTAGTTAAAAATTGTTAAAGATACAATTCTCCATTTTATCACATCTTTACTTTAGGTATGAACAATAGCTACCCTATTTAACAAGTGGCAGACTTGGAGATAGCATGCACATGTGTGAAACTGAGAAGAGACACAATTTAATTCCAAGAAGTAAAGCAATAGAAAGAGAGTAGGCTGTCAGATTTTCTGCCTTCTAACTAAATATGTTCTTTCCTACTAAATTTCAGTTAATATAATTTTTAAAATCATACTTAAGTTTGACAGTATTCTTTATGAGTCAGTATAGCAGAGTAGAAATATTACAGGTTGTGGAAGAAGACACAGCTAACTCTGAGTTGTTCATCTTTCTAGTGACTTAAACATGGAGAGTCTCAGTTTCCTACCCTAAAATGTAAGCATGGAAATATAAATTGTGATGATTTAGACTTTTTTCAATTGTGATTTTAACAATCTCCCATTCTAAATTATCTTCTTTAATATGACTTTCATAGTACTACTATCAACAACTTGGGTTGTGTTGTTTTACTCTAACATGGTTGTTAGACTGCTTGGAACATTTATAGAAGCAGAAGTCATATGAATTGCAAAGCTAGATCATGAAAGGCTCTGAAGTGTTTTGCATGGTTAATAAAATCCAGTGACAGATAACAGTGTTCAAGTTGAAAATCAGAAAAGCAAAGTGCCTAGCCATTGGTACCATAGATACCAAAATTAACAGTCCTATTTCCATGAATCCTCAGAATGAGCCTGAGTCTGAGAGCTGTCTCTTTCTGTCTTGTATTCTTCTCTAGTGTTGGGGTTAAAGGAATGCACCACCACTACCCAGTCTCTATGGCTAACTAGCGTGATTGCTGGGATTAAAGGTATGTGCCTGGCCTATATGACTGCCAGGGGTGGCTGCATTGCATTCTGATCTTCATGCAAGCTTAATTTATTAAAATACAAATAAAATATCACTATAGTTCCCCTATTTTATTTAAATACAAAGTATCTAAGTAAATACAAATAAGTCTATTACTAGCAAAAATATTTTCAACAAGTACAATAATTATATATACAATATAAAGGCAATGAATACATCAAAACTGTCTAGTTAATTTGCATTTTACAAATTTAGAGAAAATACTCCATATCTATCCTATGTTGATGAGTGCAAAGGTTGTACCTAATTCACTTTATATTCTAATTTGTATTATCATGATATCTTTTAATGTCTCTAAACTTTTTACAATTTACAACTCTTTAGTGAGTTTTTTCTGAGTCTTGTAACAAGGAAAACTATAACTGTAATGACCTTATATTTAACTCCCTCAGAGAACCAAGAAGGGAATATTATTAACTGAGTAAGCATGGAATTCAAACAAGTGAATTCCAAAAAATTACGAGAAATGACAAAAATAGCTGGCTTCCTAGACAGTCTCCCGAAGTTTCTCTGGAATGTTGGGGAATCTATCTTTGGCACACTGGCTTAGAATATCCAACAGACTTTTCTGTGACGACTGCCCCTACTGTCTTGACAATGGTTGGCAATCACTCCCTTTTGCGTACTGATTGTCCAATTAGTACAACATGCTGTCAGCACTTGAGGCAAGGGTATTTTCTTTGTCAGTGGCTTGTTTTTTTTTTCCACAGAGAAGTAAATTTCACATGGAGGTTCTTGGAGTCCCATCATCTTCTCTGATTGGTAGATTGGTGTTTCCAGCAACAGACATGTCTTACTGACATAAATAATAATCTATGATATTAAAACATCTTTAAAGTCATATTCTGTAGATACCTGAAATGTTTTGAAATGTTTAAAGGTGACCTGTCTATTTAAAATATAATCTCTGTTTGACCTTGAAAACATGCATAATATGACTGCAAATTTAATTATTAGTAGCTGACTAATTACTAGTCTGTATTTTCTTATTATTCTAAACAGTTGGTAATAATAAAGAACTAGAAAGCTGCATTACATTGTTAAGTGAGTTGTATAGATACAATATCTTAAACAAGAGAAGAAATGTATTTATAATAATTTCCAACAAAATTAACCCTAAATTTATATCAGTATCCAAAGCTTGTATACAAAATATAAAATTCCAATCCAATATAAAAAAATTAAACTAGCAGTTGCTTTATAAAAGTAGATTTGATAACCTACCTTTTGATCATATCATATCTGTATTGTCCCTCTTTTCTTTTCAGAGTAGACTCAATAGTCTGTACCTTTATTCTATCATATCTCTATCCCCCTTTTTCTTTTCAAAACAAGAACTCTAAATCTATTCTCTTTTGTTTAACTTACCTCTAGACAGTAACCAATAACAACTTGCAAACAACCTCCCTAAAAAATGACAAATATCAATAATTCTTTGAGTGACCAAATTCTAACCACTCCAACTTTTGGGGATGTGGGTGTCTTATTCCTAAATTTACCTCCTGCTATGTGAGGTTAATGGTATCTTTAGGGGATCCCGAAAAGGAAAATGTGGGTTAATTGTCCAGTTTCTACATAATGGAAAATTGCATGGCTTCTCTCAAGTCCTGGCTAGAGTAGTCTATGAGGCTGGATCATCTCAACTAGCCACCTGGTAATTGTTCTGAACAGTTTGTAGTCCAAAGCTGATTTGTGGTGATGGTTTTCAGGTTAGTGGTGTTATCATAGTCCTAAAGGAATTATTGTGTGACCTCATCCTCCTTTTGGAGACTTTGAATGTCACAGTTAGGTGTGTTCATGGTTTACTGCAGAAAAGTAATAGAGACTCAAACATGAAATCATGTACAGGAAGGTAAATAAAACATTTTTTTAGATTTAGTTAGTACTCTATATGACCATTAATATCATGTTAAAATATTATATATGTATATATTAATATTATAAAATTTATACCTTAAGTAAAGCTATTAAAGTGTAAATTTAAAACCAGAGAATTAAAATAGTCTTTAAATATTGGTTTTATTTGGTTCCATGTCATGTGGCTCTTCTGAAATGAAAAACAGATTTTGCATCTTACTTTAATAAGTATCTTAGGTTTAGAGAAAGAGAGAGTCATACTCCTACTCCAAAGCTAGCTTTAATCTTTAAATGAACTAGTATTATTAAAAGACTATTTGATTTATATATCTATAGAGAGTACCAGAAAGAGACATTTGGGAAGGTGTATAAAATTTTATCTTGTTGGAAATACAATATATCAATAGATCAATTTACACTTTTTCTGGGGCCATTTTTTCTGGTTGATTTGCCTTTTTTTTCCAGATATCTCATTTGTCCAGTTGTCTTAAGATTTCTTTCTTTCTTTTTCTTTTTTTCATTTTTCTTTTTTTTTTTATTTTGATTTTTTAAGGCAGTGTTTCTCTGTAGCTTTGGAGCCTGTCCTGGAACTTGCTCTTGTAGACCAAGCTGACCTCAAACTCACAAGAGATCACCTCTGCCTCCTGAGTGCTAGGATTAAAGGCATGCACCACCACCACCAGGAAGTCTTCAGATTTCTTAAATGGATGTCTGTATTCTCCTGAAAAGACAGAAACAAAACCATTCTCTAATCTTAATTTTGGAGAGATTCTCTTTTGACACGTTAGATTTGATCAAGTAAAAAATATAGTTTTATAAGTTAGTTTTATAGGTTTGTTTAAATTAAATGGTCATGCTGTTTGAGAAACTATCATCTTTTCTAATTAAGAGGTTTCCCTTTTCAATTCAAATCTTTATCAGTTTTGATGGTATCCATAGCTTTTATTCTACTGTGGAAGCAAAATCAAAACTTTTGTTTCCTTCTCCAATATAACACATGTCCTGTTTTCCATTATGAAGTCAGTACATCTTAAAAGTATACATGCTGATTTAATTTCTTAGCTTTTTCTGTCATTAAATGTCTCTTCAATGTTTTTGTTCCTTTCTCATTAGCATTTGGAAAATTCATAGTTAACAAAGCATTATGTTATCTATTTCTGGTGGTCTTTATCATTCCTTTTTGTTTCTTTACATATCCTTTATAGTTTGAATTGACATTTCTATAACTGTCTGCCATATATGTTTGTGTGGTATACCAGTAATGTGTTTAATATTATAATTAGCAAATTGACTTCATTTTCTTAGACACATATACAAGAGCATTGTCTTTTCTTTTGTACAGGTAAACCCATGATGGCCATAACTTCTATCAATTTTGTGATTATAGAATCAGCATTTTCAAAACTCAAAGAAGTTGCCCATTAGAAACCTGAATAGGCACCCACAGTGTGGAATACATAATTTATTTTCCAAATTCTACAAAATGGAACACATAGATCTGCCAGATTTCATTCCTTTAAGTACTCTTTTGGTTACTTCCTGCATTCAGTAGGGTTCAGTTGATATGACTTTTTAATGAAATTTTGAAGCCTTAAACACATTTACAGTCAATAACTAATTGACTTCTATATTACCTTGTGCTAGAAAAGCCAGCAGACACATATGGGATTGGATACATGCAAAGCATATGGGATTATTCCTATTCCTGATTGAATCTTGTGAAAAAGTCACAATGATGAAGTTAATTCTGTATCATCTGATATAAATTAAGCTGTTTCAGTGTGCAAAACAACTCTTTCTGCATATTATAAATCACTAACTGTGTTAGAAGGTTCTTTAAAATCATTCAGTACCATGAGAATAATATAGAATTCTAGCTTTTGGATAGAATATTAAGGGCTTTGGTCTACTGTACCTCTTTTTCTGATTTTTAACCTGCCTTTCCTGATTTATTTGCATCAGTATAGAATATAGGAGTTCCAATTATTCATGTTTCCTTTACATTGCAATAAAGAATCCAATTAGTCCTCATTATAAGTTGAATTCTCTTGCTTTTTGGATATTTCTTAATAACCCCTCTCCACAAAATGTTATTCCAATATCTTCATCAGGTTGCAAGTTCTCCCCATAATTTTTCATTATCATCTGTAGGGAATGGTACTATAATTTCAGTTGAGTCTATTCCTGCTAATTGAGAAAGTAACAATTTTTCATTTATAATTAACCTAGAGACCCCTTCCAACTAAGTTTTTAAATTTTTACTCAGTTTATGTGGTAAAAGATTCAATTATAAGATAGCATCTTCCCTGTGCATTAAAATTCTTGCAGGAGAATGCTTAATGTGTAATATAAACATAATGCAGTTAAGATTCATATTCAAATGATCCACATGTGCCTTCTGTAATTTCTCTTCCAACAAAGTAAATTCTCTCTCAGCTTCAGCTAATAATTTCCTGGGACTGTTTAAATCCTTGTGACTATCTAATGTTTTCTTTTAATTAGTACATCAGGTTTTATTTCAATAGTGTACTGTAGATGGGAAATGTCTCCTGGTAAATGTTGAAAATCATTTTAATCCTGCAATTAATCTCTCTGAAAATTTGGACTTTTTGGGTTCTATTTTGTATAAACCTATAATGTTGCTTGAATAATTAATGCAATCTCCTCTTTTTGTTTTTTCAGGAGCAATTTGAAATTTCCAACAAGGCAAATTTTTCTTTACTTCTCCAAATATTCTTTCTAAAATACCTGCATTTGAATCAGATATTAAAATGTTGTCCATGTAATGGTAAACTATAGATCCAGGAAATTGCTTATGTATAATTTCTGGTGATTGTCATACAAAATATTGGTACTTGGTCATACTATTTAACATTTGGAGTATCCAATTGATTTAACAAATCATGCCCCCATAAATTCATTGCTATGTTAGTCACATATTGTTTTAATATTTCTCTCTGTCCTTCTAGCCCTGTACATTTGGACTGTTTCTCCCTCTGCCTTACCTGAGATAGAAGTCTGATCCTTAAAAACTGAACATTACATCCTGAAAGGCCAATATGGATGCAATGTAGAAATTATTACTACTTCTGTACCTCTGTCTATCAGACCTTCAATGGCAATATAATTTATTTGTATTTTTAATTTTTCTCTTTGTTCATTCATAGACATTTTCTAGAATACTTCTTTATGGTTTTTCCTAATTTTTTTAAAATTCTCTCTTTTATAGATGTTCTATTGTCTAGTGCAGAATTGTTTCTTACAATAAACATTAGGTTCTTTAATTGCTTTGGGAAAGTGTTTCCTCTATGCTGACAAGAAATGACTGAACTGACTTTGTCATAGGGGCCTGTGAGAGGCCTCTCAAGTAGTTTCTCAATGACTTAGAATTACCTTGAATATCATTTATTGGTTTGTATTTATTAGTCCAGTGCTTGCCTTTGCAACACTTTCTGCATAATCCTGAATGGAAAAGTGTTCTGAATGGATTATTCTTAGAACAAACACTGTTTCTAGTAACACCCTGCTTACAATCTCCTTTAAGGTGAATTTGTTTCACAAAATTATAACACTTGACATTTTGATTTTTCCTCAAATCTCTAGAAATCACCACTCCTATCCAAGTATCATTATGGTCATGAGATTTAATATTAACTGTATTTCAAATTTATTTCTGAAAAGGTACTGACCTTGCCTTCAATGACCTAATTATCATTTGTCATTGAGAATTAGCATTCTTAAAAGCCAGAGATTCAATTATTATTTGTTTAGCTTCTGAATTTGGTATCATTTTATTTACTGCTGATGTCAGTCTTTGTCAGGAATCACTGTAAGCTTATTTTGGCCCCTGTGTGACTTTAGTAAATAATTCACTATTCTTTCCTATTTTTTTCAGTTCTGTCCGAAGTATTCAAAACTGTTGCTTAGCATAAAGCCAGGATATGATCATAATATATGGATTGCCTTTCTATAGTGGCATAATCTACTTCTCTAAGAAGTTGATCTTGGGTGATTTCCATAGTTTTAGCTTTACTTCATTTTTCAATAGTCTTATCCTCTTCTCTGTACCAGGTATTCCATTATAATTGTGGACCAGTCTCTAAAACAGTTTTAACCAAGTCTATCTAGGCTTTTTGGTTAAATCTATTACCAATTGACCCTGAGTTTAATATTTGTTTCACAATACATGAATTCATGACATATGATATTACTGCTTCCTTACATCTTCTTAAATCTAATATTGACACAGGAGTCCAGTCATCTCTTAAAGAGCCTCTAACATTTGGCAGTTCTTGTAATGTTACTGGATATATTAAGGTTGTTTGTTTGAAAACCTTAGACTGACTGGGTGGTGGTGGCAAATGCCTTTAATCCCAGCACTTGAGATGCAGAGGCAAGTGGATCTCAGAGTTTAAGTCTAACCTTGTCTAGAAAGTGAGTTCCAGAACAGCCAAGGTTTCACAGAGAAATCATGTCTCTGAAACATAAATAAATCAAAAAGTAAAGAAACTCTTAGACTGTTTCTTTCTAAACTTCTAACACAATGCTGAAATTGATACTCCATTAAGTTTTTCTGTCTGGATTTGAATATCACTGTAATTTGTTTTATTAAGTTTTTCTAAGACCTATATCTTGACTGTTAAAAGATCAACTAAGAATTATCAAAATTAAAATAAGGACTATCAAAATGATTATTAACAGTGCATCAATCCTAGTCAAGCTATCCCTTTAATTCCTTAATTTTTCAACCATGCATTACATAATCATACAGAGACCTAACTTTCTCTAATATAATTGTGTTTCCCATTTGTTAACATGGAAAAAAAACTTCTCCCTTTGAACTAATTCCTCCCTTAAGATATTCCCAATTTTCTCACCAAATCTGCCCCTGATGATGAAGAAAAAAATGAGGCTTATTGCTGCTGCATAGTACATTAAAAGCCTGACTGGATTTCAAGGCAGCTACCAAGTTTGGCTGAAACCTGAGAAGGAGGTTCAGGGAGAGCCTGCCATAAGAGAGATTAAGAAAAAAGCTTAGCCAGTAGGGCAGTGACTCTTTCCTTGTGTAGCTCCAGCCTATGCTGGTGGCTATAAAGTCACAGGCAAATGTCTTTATTCTCGTCTTCTTATTCCAAATGTTGCATGCTGCATGAATAATAAAAACCAAGAGACAGATATTGGGGTTCAACGTTATAACCAGTAAAATAAAGCAGCTAGCCATTGTCTCTTACCTCTTCCTCAGACACCAAAATAGGTAATTCCGCCTCCACAAACCCTCATACTGCGACTGAGACCTATTAAAGGCATCCACCATAACTGCACAGTCTCTATGGCTAACTAGTATGGCTGCTTTGCACTCTGATATTCAGGAAAGCTTTATTTATTAAAACCCAAACAATATAACTCTGTAAAAGTATCAGCTAGGCTTGCTTGAAACGTTGTATTAGAGGTGATTATCCTCATATATGAAGATCAACTGCTCACTTACATTTGTGCAATCAGTTGGGTGGTCCCAGATGGATTCACAGTCTGTAATAGCACCTAATACCATCTATGTGAGAAAGCCTGTTGAAAGACTGCTTCAGTTAGACCTTCAAATGGCTGAAGATTAGTTGGTATTTATTTGCTTGTGATCACTTGAGAAACATCAGTAAACAGACAGCAGAGTCATTTCTATGTTCTCAATTATGCAAACCATGAACTTGGTAGACAGATGATTATTTTACAGCATGTATTCAGATTTATCTGTTATAAAAATGTGTCATAATTATATTTTATAATGCCTAAAATGTGCATTGCATATTGAGCACATAGTGCAACACTTAACAGCAATAACTCCACAAGATTTAGATAAAAGTAATGTAATTCCTGATTTACATTAAAATAGTGAGGTTGACATAGGATTCACTTCTATAAAACTGTGAATTGTGAAGGTGCTTTTGTAGGTTTATTTAGTAGAGGTATAATTAAAATATTTCTCTTCATAGCTTCACAAAATATTACTCTTGGAATGAACTTAGATTTCACTTAGTTAAGTGGATTTTTAACACATTTCAGCCTCAATATTATTAACCGTAAGTAATTCACTACAGAATGCTATATATTCTATTGCAATCAAACAACTACAGAAAATTGGGGGGCTAGGCACATGTACATTTAAAAAGATAATCAATTTTCCCGTTTCCTTATAGGAACACATATTCCCATCTCTTTTTACCTTTGCAAACGAAGCACCAACAGCAACTGAGAGTAGCCAATGAATATAAGGTCTCACTGAATAGTCATGTGTGAAGCAGGTATAGAATCCTTATCAGTTTATTTTTATTTTTTATAAAATGCTGATGACTTTGTTTCCAAACTATGCACTGACCATCTCAGTGTTTTCAGAAATAATGGTTTGGTGATTTATCTGGTTATAGTTATATAAGCAGAGCTCATTTTTGCATAGTATAAAATTATGTGAGCTCAAGACCTCTATGGTCACCATATATTAGTCAATGTCCTATTAGTAAGAAAAAAACAGAGCACAGGGTTGAAATCATCTGTAATTTCAAGCAAATGAGAGGAATGTCATGCATATTGATTACTCCCTTTACAAAATTGAAGTTGATGGGAAATTTGGAATGACCATAACTACCATAAGAGTTAGAATTACAGCCCAAATTGCTATCTGAACAAGAATCAAAGTATTCCATCATTTGCAGAAATCATTTAATTAGTGTCCACTCCTACAGAAATGTATTATATTTCCTCATTATACTGATTGATTTTTGGCAAGAATGTAGATGTGGGAAGCAGAAATACTTTATTTGGTTTGATAGTGGTGTCTCATGTCCCTGTATTTTGATGCAGTCGGAATATAAAATTAACTACTAATGGCTTATTTAATTCACCTTTATAAATTGTTATTAGTAAAGGTGAGCATTGCAGTTTATTGGTCACTGAGTTCTTTAGCATTCAAATTTCTGAGATATTATTTTTTCTACGAAAAAAGAAGATTAATTTTTAGTCAAATAAACTATATCATCACAATGTAATTAGATTCTTCATCTAGAGAAATTTGAAAGAATTATTAAGCATATCCATTCTAGATTCTCCAACTATAAAATCAGCTATTGAAAATCAGTTGAGAGTTAATAATTATACACTTTACACAAGGTACCAGGTACTTGATTTCCATGTGACCTTTTTTCTATTGAGTTTGACGTATTAACCATATTTACCAAGGTCACTTACTATATTCTAAATTTGATCTTCACACATTTCAACATACTATTATGGACATTACACTTACATTATCCATATTATCCAGGCAACAGTAACTCTTACAACATTTACAACTATAAAAAATATTTTTACAAACATGAAAAACTGATTCATATATATAATTTTTCAATTCTCTGCATTGTTTATCATCTTATAGCAAAAATAATATTGTCTTTCAAATGTCTAACTACATTTGTAATTATCTATTACTCACAATTTGCAAATCTTCAACTTCAAGTTAGTAAGGTTTCATTACTGGAGTGAATCCTAATGATACAATCTACAAACATACAATGGGTATTTCATAGCAAAAGCCATGATAGAAGAAACATATTTAGCTTTATTTTATTTTAAATTCCATGGGGGAAGAAAAAAGCATTAGACCCATTTTGGCCCTTCTAATAGTGGTCTTGTTACAAGTTACAATGTTATATAAGAAATTTTTGAGTATCAGATATAATTAAAACAAAGTGATACCTGGGGACAGGCAGATTTTCTGGCCATTTGAGCTTAAAACCACAATGTATGTTGTGGTGACATTTTTATTTAATCTTTTTGTTAAATGATAGACACAAGAATGCTGTAAGCATGCATATTCATTAAATAACATTGTTCAAATTTGCAGTTGAGTTAAATAACAAATTAGGGGCCTTATTTGCAGAGAGACTAATTCTCCATTTCTCAACTATCATTAGTTATTTCTGATTCTTAGCCAAGGGGTTGGGTCCCGTGAATTTTACCCCTTATACATTAGCATGTCTCTTGATGTTTTTGTTCTTGTAATATTTAGGCAACAGTATTGATGAGACTTCATGGCTGTCATTTCTAGGAGATAGTTTGACAGCAGACTTCCTAGCACTCTGGATAATACAGTACTGAAATTTTGTTTGGAATATTGGTTACAAGTTGTTATAGATAATGGTCAGGAAAAAAGCAAAATAAAGGAAATTAGATTCAAGGTTCTTGTTTGAAGCAAAAAAGGCCCGACGATGGTGGGGTGGCACAGGTCTTTAATCCCAACACTCAGGAGGCAGAAGCAAGCATCTGTATGAGTTCAAGGTCAACCTGGTCTACAGAGCAAGTTCCAGGACATACTCCATAGCTAATGAGAAACCCTGTCTCAAAAAATCAAAAGAAAGAAAGAAAGGAAGGAAGGAAGGAAGGAAGGAAGGAAGGAAGGAAGGAAGGAAAGAAGGAAGGAAGGAAGGCAAAAAGAAATAAAAGAAAGGAAAAGAAAAAGGGAATATTAATATGATAAGATAGAAAGGTAGATTATTGAGTCTACTTTGAAAAGAAAAAAGGTGATAAAGATATGAAAAGCTAAAAATTGAATCTCATTTTTAAAAGCAATTACTAATTTTAAATGTTTTGCATTAGTTTTACTTTTGTATATTGTATGCAAATTTTATATATTGATACAAATTTGAGGATAAGTTTGTTAAAACATATCATCCACACATTTCTAATCTTATTCGAGGTATTGTATATATAAAGCTCATTTAACAATGCAATGAAAATTTCTAGTCCTTGAAAATCATTATTATCAACTCTTTAGGATAATAAAGAAATGTAGGTTAGAAGTTAATTACCTAATATAATCAAGTTTGTAGTAACATTAGGTATGTTTTCAAGGTCAAACAAAGATATAATTTAGATGGATATGTTATCTTTAAACACTTCAGAGATCTGCAGAATATGGCATTTAAGATGTTTCAATAACCTAGGTTCTTCTTTTTTATGACAGTGATTTATGTCTGCTCCTGGCAGAACCAATCTATTTCAGAGAAAGTAATGGGCATGGAAGAAATTCTACATGGTATTTACTTTCTTTTTGGCAAAAGTAAGTCACTGGGCAGGAAAATTTTCCTGCTTCAACTGCTGACAATATGTTCTCCTAATTAGACAAACAGGACACAAAATACTCTGCTTTACAGAACACTCTGTCAAATATGCTAGGCCTGTAGGCCAAAGGTGGATGCTCGAATGTTGCAAAGGCACTTTGGATGACTGTCCAGGCAGCCAACTGTTTCTATTACTACTCACAGCTTTTGTAAGTCATTTGCATGAACTTCCTGCTTACTCAATTAATATTATTTCCTTCTTGAGTCTCTGAAGGAGTTGAAGATTGAATAGCTATAGTTGCAGTTGCCATACACAGAAAGAAAGTTAAATTAGGTGTTAGACTTTGGTCTCACGAAGATAGGATAGATATGAACGTTTTCTTTTTTTTTCTGTCAAATACAAATGGACTAGACATTGCTGATATGTTTATTGACTGTATATATTGTATAAAGTCATTGTACTTATTGTATATAGTTTTCTTATATTAGTTATAACCTTATTTTTTATTTCTTTAGACAAAAAAGGGAAAAATAGTAGCATTTCAATTGTATTTTAATAAATAAAGGCTGCTTTAAGATCTGAGACAAAAACAGTCCCAATGATTAACCATACACAGGTGTGGTTATGGTAGCACACACCTTTAATCCCAGTAACTACAATGACATCAACTTTTATTCATAGTAGTCACACTAGTTGCCATAGAAATCTGGTGGTGTACACCTTTAATCATGGTGGTGCACATATTGAATCTCGCCCTGTAGGATTATAAAATGGGAGAAAACAGCTCTCAAAACACAGTCTCATTCTGAGATTCCTGGAGGCTGGATCATATTTCAGATTGAGGTGGAGGTAAGAGCGAGTGGCTGGCTGTTTTGCTTTTCAGATCTTCAGTTAAACCCCAATTTCTCTCTCAGTTTTTATTAACCATGTTTCACTTAGGTGCAGGAGAAGTGTTGTAGATGTGCCTATTTTGGCCCAGTTTTATATATCTGTTGATTTCTGCATTGTTTTCATTTATGGTTTTTCAGTAGTGGCTGAAAAATATTCCATTAATTTGATAATAAATAAGGTTTAGGGGACATTGGAAGTGTTAGAGGGAGGATACATGGGAAGGGCTTGAGGAAGGGAAATGGGGAACTGATAGATTACATTTTAATTAAAAACTTTTAATAAAATGCCCAAATTGTAATTGCAAAAACATTAGAATAAAGAGCAAATTTGAATAAAATTTTTGAAAGGGGAGTCATATTGTAGATTATGTTTTCAAAATGCCACTAATAAACTCAGGCGTGTATATGTAAACTATCTTCTTGGAAAAAAATGTAATGCTATGTCCATAAAAAGAAATAACGACTGGGCTACGAGACAGGTTAGTAGTTTAGAATATTGGCAGTTCTAGAGGTCTTGAGTTTAATTTCCAGCAACCACATTGTGACTCATAGTCATCTGTAATGGAATATGATATAATCTTCTGATATATGTAAATAGAGCACTATATATGTAAAATAAATATTTTTTTAAAAAAGAAAATAAACAATGTGGCATATATATATCACTTAATTGCTTCACATATTATGCATTATGGCATATTAAGCATGCTTAACATTTGAATTGCCATTACTTATTTTTAAAGATCTCTTAGAATTATTTTTCTTCACCTCTATTTTTGAGAATAGTTCATGATTTTTCAAGTTTCATAGAATGTATTAAGGATAGCATGCACTGAAAGACTTAAAACACCATGAAAAAAATCCATCCTTATTTTGCGTTTCATGATTTCTATATATAAAAACAAAAATATTGGAGTACTACCTTAGTATTTAGACATGACTTTATCTCTCCATAGTCTAGATGTGTAATTTTCAGCATTGAAGCATATACTGAGCAATTCAGCTTTTCATCATTCTCTGCCTTCTGCAGTTCCTTACAAATAGAGGACCTGATGGTCTGTCTAACACTTTCACACCCTCTTATTGCTCAGACAATCCTAAAGACAGCTAGAATGCAATAGAAACAACAAAAAACCCTACAATGTTGAGTATAGTTCTAAACTTGAATTTCAATTAGGTGTTTGCATACATGGCCACTGCTGTCTATGCATGTTCTATAATGGTTTATATTTTCCTTCAAAATTTTCTTCTTCATTTTTTTCCTCTTCTCAGTGGTACCACGACTATCCACAATAAATTTATTTGATATGAGTATTTCTTACCTAGTTTTGTCTTTCAGTTTTTAAGATGGATTACCAATAGACAGTAACTAGGATCTTTCTTTAAAATATCCAAGTTCACAGTAATACATCTTGGGAAAGAATGGGAAACAAAATGCTTTCTCAAACAAAAACAAAACCATAAACAAAAACCTGTCATAGTAAGCTCAACCTTTACATCTGATATAAAGGCCTTGCTTCTTTGATTCAAGTTCTGTTCTTTGGTTAATTTTTCAATACCTTTAAACTTCTTACCTTCCTTTCTTCTCCTCACTGGCAAGACATATCACTGGAGCTTATCCCCTACATCAAAAAGATGACCAAGGGATAATAAAAGGAACACATTAACACCATGATAACACTTTCTTAGTTCCATTTTCTGACATGTTCAACATTTTCATTTGAACTAAGGTTCAGAAAAGAAAGTATGTCATGAATCCCTATTTGTATTCACAACCAAAGAGCTGAATTTAGTTTGAATGGTATTAATTTTGGTCACAACAATTTTTTTTCAGAATGTAGCATTCATATCTTATTGTTCAATTCTCTGAACAGGTCTGCCTCCCTTTCCTCCTGAGTGCTGCATATAATACACTTTTATTCTGAAATACAATGCTTTGAAATAAACACTATATTTAAAATGGCTGCTTTGTAATTAGGTAGTCACATACATGTACTTGAAAACAAGATCATAATACTCCACTCAGAAACGTATAATTTAAGTAAGTAAGAGGTTATGTATTCTAAGCAACCCTTTGTTTTGTGAACAACTATTTTTAGTATGCAAATATACAGATGTGCACACTTGTTGCTCTTGAATGAATAAGTTGTGTCAGAGCTAGCAAAAGTAATGAAACTTGCTTAGTTATAATTTAAAGAAATTTTCAACACATATTTTGTATGTTGTATTTATGTACAGCTTTCATTTTGCTAGAGTTACATTTGTCATCAGCAAGAATGTTATGATACATTAAAAGATACAAGGTACTTCATATAATATGACAGCAAATGTCTAAGTATTTTTTCATGTTAAAAATGAAATACCTATAAGTGTAAAGGGTAAATATGCTACAATTCACAGACCCAGAAAGACTAAGCAACAAGGAGGGTTCAGGGGGTGGGGGGATAGCTGAATCTCTCTGAGAAGGGGAACTACAAGAGATTTCTTGAGTGCACTGAGAGCAGGTGGAGATGGGAACATGTCCGAGCAGGTTTGCAGGGATACTGAAAGCAACTACCAGAAAGGGTGTTTCGTCATCAGGCAAAAAGATGGCACAAAAGAATTTCCGAGGAATCTACATGGATAAGCCCAGCTAAGACTCTAAGCAACAGCAGATACATAGCATGTACTGGCCATCCCCTTTGAACAGATTGTTGCCTAGCCCAATTGTCATCAGACAGACTTCATCTAACAGTTGATGAACACAGATGCAGACTCACAGAAAAACATTAGGAAGAATTCAGGGAATTCTGTAGAAGAGGTGCAGAAAGGAGTTTGGGAGCCAGAGAGATCAAGAAAACTACAAGAAAACTCAGAATTAGTTAACCTGGGCATATAGGAGCTCACAAAGACTGAATCAACAACTAGAGAACCTAAACAGAACTGGCCTAGGGATTCGGCGTGTATGTGACAGTTGCGTATCTTGGTCCTTTTGTGGGACACCTAATAGTGGGTGCAGGGGCTTTCTTTCTGACTCTTTTACTGTCTTTTGGGACTCTTTTCCTCATATTAGACTGATTTTCCAGCCTTAATACACATGTTGATTCTTAGTCTTACTGAAAATTGATATGCCATATTTTCTTGATATCCATGGGATGTCTGTCCATAGAAATGGAGGAGGAGAAGACGGGGGGGGGGGGAGAAGCCCAAAGGGAAGAGAGAGGGACTTGGAGGAGAAGAGGGAAGGGAAAATGTTGCTGGGATGTAAAATTAATTAATTAATTAACAAATTAATTAATAAATAAGCTTATTAAAAAACTGGAATGTCCATTGATTAGGCCACATAACTCAGGTAATTCAAAATATAAATCTTACTACATATAAAATCACTATAAACATCTGGTGTTTTATCAGAACTAGAAATGATATAAAAACCCAATGTTAATTTCTCTGTTACGTGAGTATAAATTTTGTGCTAGTATATCAAGTGACTTGCACAGGGTAAAAATATTCTTTCATTAACATATCAATAATTTTACAAAGGAAATATGTGTGACAGAGAATATGACAAATGAAAAATAAATCTTTAGTAACATAAAACAAATCATACCTTTAATGAAGGTTTTACATAAAATTTTGAAATTTGATGGCACAATACATATATTTGAATAGATATGTATGTGTTTATATACATCAAAACAATACATGTTCACACATATAATTTAAGAGACATATTTTGATAATTGATAAGTCCTATATAAGGATTTTAAGTGTTTTACTTCATAAAAATTTCATAAAATGTTATATACCCAAATATCCTTCTTTTATTTTTAATAAAGAAAATTTCCAAAAGCATTATGTTTCAACAGTGATTTTATTAAACATTTCATATTTTCTCTTCAAATAATGGATACTTCATACTTTTCTCATTGTAATAAATTTGTGACTCAGTAGATAATATCAGCCATGTTGGATTATTTTCTTATTTCTGCCTAATATGATCTCTAATAAGATTTAGGCAAGATGACAAATTAGGAGAGAATAATAAGTAGATAGGGAATGATGTAGAAAAATGTGATCTGATTACAAAAAATAAAATTGAATGAAGGGGCTGGAAAGATGATTCACTGACTTAGTGAGCTTAGTACACTTTCACGGGACCTGAGTTCTGTTCCAAGTACCCACATTTCGTAGATCACAATGGCTTGTAACTCCAGTTATAGGTGATCTGACTTATTGTAGATATATTAGCCATTCACAAACGCAATGCACTAAACTCATGTAGATACACACACACACACACATAGATCAATAAAACTTAATAAATTTTTTTAAAAGTGAATGGAAAAATATATAGAAGTAAATTTGGAAAAATGACTATTATAATTGAGAGAGTCTCTTCCAAGACTTAGTACAATAAGGATACTCAGTACTAACCAATGAGTCAAATTTCAAGACTCACAATGATCTAAGGGTGCTGTCATATCAGTTTTAAGGTATATGTACTTCTAATCACCAGTATAAGTAAGATTTAAAAGTTTTATCACCCCAAAATTTCATCACTTATTTGTAAATATATCCTCAGTATCAGTCTCCCACAGACAATTGTTATAATGATTGTTAGTCAATCAAGTTAATTTTTCTCCTTTTGAATTCTGCACAAAAGGAATCAGGTGATAATATGCCCTTCAGAGGAAGGAGTCTCTGGGATGAAGATTACTATATCATTTGGGGGAGTCATCCATGTGTGTGTATATGTAACTAGTTAACTTTTTATTGCTCAGTAGAATTACATGTAAATATTTCACACTAATCATTAAAGAAAATACTGATTTTATTATTTTTCTTTTGTAAAAAGACTACCACCAATATCTATAAATGAATCTTTTAATGAACTTCTTTCCATTTCATATAGGTAAATATTTTAGGATGATCTCTGAAGATTGTTTCTAAGACTTGTGGCATTTTTATAGTCACCTTTACTCCAAGCCACTGATGATGCTTTGCTACTGAATGTAACTGGTGTTCAATAGTCATTTTACTGTGGTTAGTAAAAATTCAAATTTATCCATTTTTGTCTTATCTCTCAAAATTATTCAATATGCAGTTAATTCTTCGATGGTTTTTTTCCCAAATATTCTGGAGCATTGTGCTTAGAAAGGTACCCACTGTAAATTATTGTAGTTTTTGGCACCTTTTACGTGTGTGTGTGTGTGTGTGTGTGTGTGTGTGTACATATACATATGTCTTGATTATTGCCCAAAGATTCTCTGTACATCTGCCTCTCCTAATGCTAATATCTGTCTGAACTCCAGGGAAAATATGTCACACCAGACTTCCCTTATTACCATATGATGTTGTTGAAGAATTAAATGGAAGAAAGTCTGGGTAGTTAATGATCACTATATTATTCTTCTTTGCCTTTTTTTTACAGAAATATCTGTTCTGATATATAGTGTCTATGTCTAAAATCAGATAATTTATGTATTTTTAATTTTTTCTACATGTTTATTGCTGTATGTGAGTAAATTTTTACAGTTTATCCTGATTGATAAGTTCATTGCTTTGTAAAAATTAGCCTGTTTTGCCAAATTGCATGGTTTACCTCACCACAGTGTGAGATGTCATCATTCAGCCAAGAAATAGGACATTGCCTACTGCTGTTGAAAGGGGATAAAGATTACCTCTAAATTTCTAAATGATAAAATAGAGACAGAAAGAAGCATTGGTTTTAACATACTGAATGTTCTTCATCTCTTTAAAATGTTAAATTTGTTTTAAAGGGTTTTTCAATCCCATCTTTATTTCAGCTTGTGTCCTCTTCAATGATTTTGTATTCAATTCCATTTTCTTTAAAATTTTAATCAGGCTTATTTGTTTTTTCTTGGGCATTTACTCTCCTTTAAAATTATTTCTCCAGCAGCTTGGTCCTGCTACTCCAGAAAATACTGGCTTGGGCCTGCATAGTTTCAGGGGGTCCCATTTATGAACTGTCTTTCTCAGTGTCCGTAATACTGGGGTTATATTTAGGAAGTGGTTTCCTGTGTCAATTCATTCAAGTGTACTTCTCAGTTTGTCTTCACTGAGGTTTAGTGTGGTTGGTTTTATGCTGAGGTCTTTGATCCATTTGTATATGACAATAGGTACTAATCTATTTGCATTCTTGTACATGTTGATATTTAATTATACCAACAGCATTTGTTGAATATGCTTTCTTTTTTCTATTTTATATTTTTTGCTTGTTTGTCAAAAATCGGGTGTTAGTAGGTGTGTGGATTGATATGCAGGTCTTCAATATGATTCCAATGGTCTCCCTGAATGTTTTTATGCCAATACCAGGCTGTTTTCAGTACTGTACCTCTGTAATAGAGTTTGAAGTCAGGGATTGTGATTACTACAGAAGTTCCTTTATTCTACAGTATTATTTTGGCTATCCTGGATTTTTTTGCTTTTCCATAAGAAGTTGAGTACTGTTCTTTCAAGGTCTGTGAAGAATTTTGCTGGGATATTGATGGGCTTTGCACTGAAAATGTAGATTGATATTGGTAAGATTGTCATTTTTACTATGTTAATTCTACCCATACAAGAGCATGGGAGATCTTTCCATTTTCTGCTGTCTTCTTTCATTTTGTTCTTCAAAGACTTAAATTTCTAATCATACAGGTCTTCCACTCATCTTGTTAGAATTTCTCCAAGATATTTTATGTTTTTGTGGCTATTGTGTAGAATGATCTTTCTATGATTTCTTTTTCAGTCCATTTATCATCTGTATAAAGGAGGGCTACTAATTTTTTGAGTTAATCTTGTATCCTTCTATATTAATGAATGTATTTATGAGTTGTAGAAGTTTATTGGTAGAATTTTGGGGGTCACTTATATAAACTATCATAGCATCAGAAATAGTGAGAGTTTGAGTTCTTTTTTGATTTTTATGTCATTGGTCTCCTTCTGCTGTCTTATTGCTCTAATTAGAACCTCAAGTACTATATTGAATAGACATGGATAGTGGACAACATGGGAAGAAGGAAAGTATAAGGCCTCCTGAGTAAATTGAGAGCATAAGGAAAATGTGATAGTGTAGAAGTATAGTGGGAGGAAGGGAAGGGAGCAGAGAAACATATATTACACAATAAAAACTATGGTAAGAAAGAGAAAAGTAAAAATAAAAAAAATTAAACTAGAATAGTTAATTGTGATTATATTAAAATTAAATATTAGAAAGGAAATGCAGAAATGGAATACGATACATGATTGATTAATTACAAGAGTTTCCCATTTGATCTATCTTTTCATGTGACTGAAGGTTATTTACAATTTTGATTGACAATAGTTACATTCAGCCTTTCTCTCACACATTTTCCAGCAAAGTTGTGTTTCTGTCCTTTATAAGCCTAAAGAATATTGAGGCTGTTTCTATGGTTAACTCGTTTCTTTTCTTCAAGAATTTTCTGAGCCTGGTTTCCACTTCTAATTATAGCTTTAAAATGAATAAAACTTAGTTTATGTGCTAAGTCTTAAAAAAGATTAAAAATAAGGAATTTTTCACCTTAAATTCATTGAGTTACTTCTTTGCATCTTCTTTAAATTATTTGATTCTTTGATAAAGTTTATGAATGTACTTTTAAATATTGTTCACTGGGGTTTATATAAACAATTCATGTTGGCAAACATTTCTCCAAAGCTAGTAGGTTTCTGAAAAGAGATAATGGTTTGATTTTTCTATATTGTTTTGTATTTTTCACAATGAGAAATAGGCCTGCAGATTTCTTTTGTTAGTATTATGTCTGATATGTATAGAACAGTTTGCCTCCAAGAATGAATATGCTAATAACTTTAGCTTAGAGGTTTGAAATGGTTTAGAAGTTATGAAATTAGGTTGAGAAAGGGGACTGGGCTGTTTAACATTTGTACCTTCAAAGATTGCACCATTGAAATACTTAACTAAGACCATACCTCCTAATATTCCCCATTAGCTCCTTTAACTGGGGAGCAAGTATTCAAATTTCAGAGACTATGGGGGATGTTTATCAAACCACCACAGTAGATAATGATCTGTTACATAAAGATAACTTGACAGAAGAATTCTAAGAATTTTGACCATATAAATTCACCACCCTATCTTTTCTCTTTATCTTTCACATGTATCATTTTTGTTCACCAATATAAAATCAAAGAACCTTAAACAAGTGAAAATATCAGACATTTACTTTTCTGAATCTGCCTTAATTCATTTAATATGGTGATCTAATCTTTCAATTTTCCAGGCAAATAATTTATAACTTCTTTTTTAATGTCTAAAGATAACTTTATACTCTCTTGAATTTTACTTACTTATTTTTCTCTTATATGTGTTTGAGTATAGAAATGAAGAATTTCAGAGGACAACTTCTATGAGATGATTTTCTCCTGACACTTTGGAAAATACAGAGTTTTATCTAAGGTCTTCAATGCCCATGTTATAGTGTCTATTGGCACTGAACGTTCTTGCTACTCTACACTTCTTTTTGTTCAATCCTCTGTTGATGGAAACCCAGGTATTTTCTCCCTTATACTCATAAATTCTTGGCTGGAAGTTATCATGGCCTTTGATACATTTATTTTTTTTTACACATAGCAGTATTTACACACTCTCTTTTGCTGATTACCAATACCTTTTTCCCTGGTATGCCAGACTCGGAAACTATAATATCTACTGAAGACCTTTTGCTGGTCTCAACACATTTCTATATTCACCTAGTAGATACTACTTTTCAAGCAGAAGTGCTACTATAGATAACACAGAAGACTGCCACCATAGGATTACACATCCTTCCAGAGATCCCCTATCTATAGGTGGTTTTCTCTAGTGGCATAGGTTAGTATACTTTGCATAACCCTTATCACTACCACCACACACAAAGGAATACTACCACATAACACATAAGAACAGACACTCCACCTTCAGGCAGTATCATTTTTACAACTTGTCATCTGTAGTAAATTCTTGCCATTCTGTCTTGTCATTTCTACTTGTTAATTCATCTCTGATTTTGGTATATTTGCAGACTATTGAGATTCCAGTTACAAACAGAGCACAATTCCACAAAACTCCATTCAAGGAAACTAATGCATACACTGGGCTCTTATAAAAAAGGGATAAAGATTGATAGCAAGAAAGACTCCAATGCAGCTGGACTACAAAATTATCACAAACATAGAAGACGACTTCTCTATAGCTGGTAGATAGAATATCCAGTAATAAAAGGCAAATTTATGATATTTTTTTCTTTCTGTCCTTCTTTATTGATTCTGGTTTTTGGACCAAGTTTCTCCAAGTAGCCCTGGCTTTCCAGGATGTAAATATGTGGAGCTGGCTAGCCTTGAACTCAGTGATCTGTCTGTCTCTGCCTCGCAAGTGCTAAGATTAAAGACATGTGCCATCATGCCCAATGATAACTTCAATATTTTTTAAAATGCACTGAGGTGTGATTTCCCTCTGTATGCTTGAATACCATTGATAAATAACGGAACTGCTTTGGGCCTATAGGAGAGATACAGAGGAACAGAGCTAGGCAGGGAAAACTAAGCTGAATTCTGGGAGAAAAAGGCAAAGTCACAGAGAAGTCAGGGACCCTCTGCCAGAGACAAACGTGATGAAAATTTGCTGGTAGTCCATGAACTCATGGTGATGTACAGATTAATGGAGATTGGTTAAATTAATATGTAAGAGCTAGCCAATAACAAACTAGAGCTAACAGGCCAAGCAGGGATTTAAATAGTACAGTTTCTGTGTATTTCAGATCTGGGCAGCTGGGATGAACAAGAAGCCTCCTTACAATGAGACACCAAGTAAAATCAAGTGCATCATGACATCAAGAGTGAAGAAAAATCACATTTAAAGACAATTAGAAAATTAAAAGAAAAACTCTTTCCTAAACTGTAACTGAAACAAAAAATTTTAAAGATCTCATCCATAACATATTTATTAAATAATTCCTTATATCAAACACCTTCATGAATAATACCAACATGATAAAGAGATAATATAAATGTTCACATTATTAAATTAAGCAGAATTAAGGTATATTCATTTAATATTCAGCTTAGAAATTTTTGATAAAAGGAATTTAGATTACTTAAAAAAATACAGAAGTAAGGCTTAGATAAATGTTGCCCAGCAATTGTAACTGTGCAGTTACCAGCTTGTTTTCCTGGCCACTCAAGCCACAGTCTGGTGTGAATTCTGCTCCTGCAAGTATTGGCCCTGTTGCTATCACTAAAGGTAGCTTTAACTAAATCTCTATTGTTCTAATTATGACTAAGACTCAAGCGACAAAGGTTGGGGTGAAAATTTGTGAGCTCAGAGAATCTGAGTAACAAGTAATTAAAGCTCTCTTCTTGCTGGTATCTATGGAAGAACTCTTAACTCTTATTAGTCAAACCAGAAAAGGCTGTGCCATTCCAAACCCCACACTACTAGTTTCGATGTTTCTCTGTCTCTCCTGGATGTCCTCTGAGGCTTTATGATTGTTTTCTGCTAACTAATTTCTAATTTAGCCTCCTGACCCAAGGTTAATATCATTTAATTCACCCAAATGCAAATGCTGGCTTCATGGTGTGATTGCATATGCCCGAGTAGATAAATATAACAGATTATTCAGATGTGGTTCTTCACAATTAATGACTTCAACAAACATCTGGAATATAAAATCAGCAAAATTGAAAGAATGAGCAATACACAAATAAAACTAGTGTTGGTACAAAACATGGCTCAGCTTAAAGGGAATACGAGATAGTTTATGTTGAGGCCAAATCTGAGTGACAGTGACCTAGAAACACAGATTTAGGTTTTCCAAGATTCGTAAAATGTTATAGTTAACATAATGAAAAAAATCACAAATTAATGTTATTTTAAAATACTTATGTAGATTCATTAAGTGAACAGCCAAAATATAGTGGAGATATGTCAGTTATAACCCTCAGATGCCATCTGATGACACTTAACTTTTTGTTTGGTAGAAAATTGGGGTTCTATCAAGAAAATATATTCTAAAGGCTTTTTCTTATCTGAATTCAGGGTCTTATGTCTGGCTAGAAGCAGAGTGTGAGTTCAGATGCAGATAGACATAAGAAATGGCTATTTAGCAGGTTGAAGATAACCAAGATAATTTTTTTAGGCCTGAATTCTGCAACATTCTAAACTCTTCAAAGTCAATGAGGTTCAGTACACTACTTGCTGTACACAGCTTCTTTTCAGGAATTCTCATTCAAATAAGCAATGATAAAAGTTATAGTAATAGTTTCGGGCCGTGGCAGGGTCCCGGCAAGGAGGAGCTTGGGCATTCCCCAACCCCATAGACGCCCAGGTCGCTCTGCAGTGCTGGCTACCCCCTCCTGCCTGCCATCCCAGCTCCCATCCAGGTAGGAATTCCTATATTTCTCCCTTCCCCCTGGGGCCATAAAATTTCCCCAGCTCATCTGCCTTGCAGCTGGGCCTGGGCTGTAGGCGCAGCCCGGCTCGAGGCAGTTCCTGGGTCTTAAAGGCCTCCCTGAGGACAGGTGGACCAGGTGCCAATTCAGCCACATTCCTGACCACCAGGGGCCCTGACTTCTAGCAGAGGGCCATCGGTGGGGTGAGCTTGCTTCGGGCCGTGGCAGGGTCCTGGCGAGGAGGAGCTTGGGCATTCCCCGACCCCATAGACGCCCAGGTCGTCCTGCAGTGCTGGCTACCCCCTCCCACCTGCCATCCAAGCTCCCATCCAGGTATGAATTCCTAAATTTCTCCCTTCCCCCTGGGGCCATAAAATTTTCCCCAGCTCAGCTGCCTTACAAGCTGAGCCTGCATTGTAAGCGCATCCAGGAAAGAGGGAGCGCCTGTGCTTCAATACCCTGCCTGAGGAAAGGTGGGCACTTTGTCAGTGAAGTCCCTGCCCAAGAAGGGAACCTGACCCGGTAACAGAAGTTCCAATAGAGAACATTTGAAGTAAGAGATGGGCAGACGCCAAGGCAAGAACTCATCCAACAATCTGAAAAACAACATGAAAACATCAGATCCCAAGGACCCTACAACAGAAGGACTTGAACACCTTAACCCAGAAGAAGTGGAAAATAGTGCCATTATGAAAGCAATAGAGTCCCTTAAACAGGATATGAATAACTCCCTTAAAGAATTGGATGAGAAATATAACAAAAAGTTTGAAGAAATGAGTATAGAAATAGATGAGAAATAAAACAAAAAGTTTGAAGAAATAAGTAAATCCGTGAATGAGACCCTGAGAAACCAAGAAAAAAACAATCAAACAGGTAAAGGAAACAGTGCAAGAATTGAAAACTGAAATGGAGGCAATGAAGAAAACACAAAACGAGAACCGGCTGGATATGGAAAACCTAGGTTAACGAACGGAGACTACAGAATCAAGCATAACCAATAGAATAAAAGAGATAGAAGAACGAATCTCAGAATCTGAAGATACCATAGAGAAAAAATGCTCTGGTCAAAGAAAACGGCAAATCCAACAAATTCTCTTCACAAAACATTCAGGAAATCTGGGACACAATAAAAAAAACCAAATCTAGGAATAATAGGGATTGAAGAAGGAGAATAACTGCAGATCAAAGGCCCAGAAAATATATTCAACAAAATTATAGAAGAAAACTTTCCCAACCTAAAGAACGATATTCCTATGAAGGTTCAAGAAGCATACACAACACCGAATAGACTGGATCAGAAAAAAACATCCCCTCGCCATATAATAATCAAAACACAAAACATACATATTAAAGAAAAAATTTTAAGATCTGCAAAGGAAAAAGGTCAAGTAACTTATAAAGGTAAACCTATCAGGCTTACACTGGATTTCTCTATGGAAACCATGAAAGCCAGAAGATCCTGGATAGAGGTACTGCAGAAACAAAGAGACCATGGATGTAAACCCAGACTACTATACCCAGCCAAGCTATTGTTCACTATCAACGGAGAAAACAAAATATTCCAGGATAAAAACAAATTTAAACAATACGTAGCTACTGATCCAGCCTTACAGAGAATATTAGAAGGAAAATCACTACCGAAGGAATTCAACATTCCCAACTCGGCCTACAATAACTCGAACATCTAGTGACCATTCACAAGCACAAATCAAAGAAGAAAAACACATACACTCTACTACCTAAAAAAAAAAAAAAATGACCGGAGTCAACAACCACTGGTCATTAATATCACTTAATATCAATGGACTCAATTCACCTATAAAGAGGCACAGACTTAGAGATTGGATATGAAAACAGGATCCAACATTCTGCTGTTTACAAGAAACACACCTCAATGACAAAGACAGACACCTACTCAGAGTAAAGGTTTGGGAAAAGGTTTTCCAAGCAAATGGACCTAAGAAACAAGCGGGTGTGGCCATTCTAATATATAACAAAATCGGCTTCAAACTAAAATCAATCAGAAGAAATGGAGATGGACATTTCATACTCATAACTGGAACAATTCATCAGGAGGAAGTCTCAATCCTGAATATCTATGCCCCTAATATAAAGGCACCCACATATGTAAAAGAAACTCTTCTAGAACTCAAGGCAGTCATCAAACCACACACACTAATAGTAGGAGACTTCAACACTCCTCTCTCACCAATGGACAGGTCAATCAGACAGAAACCTAACAGAGAAATAAGAGATTTACTGGAGGTACTGAATCAAATGGACTTAACAGACATCTATAGAACACTCCACCCAAATAGGAAAGAATATACCTTTTTCTCTGCAGCTCATGGAAACTTCTCGAAAATTGACCACATACTCGGTAACAAAGCAAACTTCCACAGATACAAAAAAATATTAGTAACTACCTGTGTCTTGTCAGATCACCATGGACTAAAATTAGAATTCAACAACAATGCTTCCCCCAGGAAGCCAACAAACTAATGGAAGCTGAACAGTCAACTACTAAATCACCCCTGGGTCAAGGAAGAAATAAAGAAAGAAATTAAACTCTTCCTTGAATTTAATGAAAACAAAGACACAACATACTCAAACCTATGGGACATTATGAAAGCAGTGCTAAGAGGAAAGTTCATAGCACTAAGTGCCCAATTAAAGAAAACGGAGAAAGCACACACTGGAGACTTAACAGCACACTTGAAAGATCTAGAAAAAAAAGAATCTGATTCACCCAGGAGGTCTAGAAGACTGGAAATAATCAAACTGAGGGCTGAAATCAACAAAATAGAAACAGAGAAAACAATCCAAAGAATCAATGAATCAAAAAGCTGGTTCTTGGAGAAAATCAACAAGATTGACAAACCCCTATCCAAATTAATCAAACAGCAGAGAGAGAGAACATGCAAATTAATAAGATCAGAAATGAAAAGTGGGAAATAACCACAGACACAGAGGAAGTTCAGAGAATCATTAGATCTTACTATGAAAGTTTACATGCCACAAAGTTGGAAAATGTAAAAGAAATGGACATTTTTTTAGATAAGTACCATATACCAAAGTTTAACCAAGAACAGGTGAACAATCTAAATAGACCTGTTAGTCGCGAAGAATTAAAAGCTGTTATCAAAAATCTCCCTACCAAAAAAAGCCCAGGACCAGATGGTTTCAATGCAGAATTCTACCAGAACTTCCAGGAAGAGCTAATACCTATACTTCTTAACGTATTCCACAATATAGAAACAGAAGAGTCATTGCCTAACTCCTTTTATGAAGCTACAGTTACCCTAATACCAAAACCACACAAAGACACAACCAAGAAAGAGAATTACAGGCCAATCTCACTCATGAACATCGATGCGAAAATTCTCAATAAAATACTGGCAAACCGAATCCAAGAACACATTAGAAAAATTATCCATTATGATCAAGTCGGCTTCATTCCAGAGACGCAGGGCTGGCTCAACATATGCAAATCTATCAATGTAATCCATCATATAAATAAACTGAAAGAAAAAAACCATATGATCATCTCACTAGATGCTGAAAAAGCATTTGACAAAATTCAGCACCCATTTATGATAAAGGTGTTGGAGAGACTGGGGATACAAGGATCATACCTAAATATAATAAAAGCAATATACAGCAAGCCGACAGCTAACATCAAACTGAATGGAGAGAAACTCAAAGCCTTTCCACTAAAATCAGGAACGCGACAAGGCTGTCCACTCTCTCCATACCTCTTCAATATAGTGCTTGAAGTTCTAGCAATAGCAATAAGACAACATAAGGAGATCAAGGGGATTTGTATTGGAAAGGATGAAGTTAAACTTTCGTTATTTGCTGACGATATGATAGTTTACATAAGTGACCCCAAAAACTCTACCAAAGAACTCCTACAGCTGATAAACACCTTTAGTATCGTGGCAGAATACAAGATCAACTCCAAAAAATCAGTCACCCTCCTATACACAAAAGATAAAGAAGCAGAGAGGGAAATCAGAGAAACATCATCTTTCATGATAGCCACAAATAGCATAAAATATCTTGGGGTTACTCTAACCAAGGAAGTGAAAGACCTATTTGACAAAAACTTTAAGTCTTTGAAGAAAGAAATTGAGGAGGATACCAGAAAATGGAAAGACCTCCCTGCTCTTGGATTGGGAGAATCAACATAGTAAAAATGGCAATTCTACCAAAAGCAATCTATAGATTCAATGCAATCCCCATCAAAAAATCCCATCAAACTTCTTCACAGACCTTGAGAGAACAATAATCAAGTTTATATGGCAAAACAAAAAACCCAGGATAGCCAAAACAATCTTATACAATAAAAGAACTTCTGGAGGCATTACCATCCCTGACTTCAAACTCTATTATAGAGCTACAGTATTGAAAACAGCTTGGTATTGGCATAAGAACAGAGAAGTTGACTTATGGAATTGAATAGAAGACCCAGATATTAACCCACAAACTTATGAACACCTAATTTTTGACAAGGGAGCTAAAGGTATACAATGGAAGAAGGAAAGCATCTTTAACAAATGGTGCTGGCATAACTGGATGTCAACCTGTAAAAAAATGAAAGTAGATCCATATCTATCACCATGCACAAAAATCAAGTCCAAATGGATTAAAGACATCAACATTAATCCGTCCACTTTGAACCTGATAGAAGAGAAAGTGGGAAGTAGTCTACAAGATATAGGCACAGGAGGCCTCTTCCTAAGTAGGACCCCAGTAGCACAGATAATAAGAGAAACAATGAAAAAATGGGATCTACTGAAACTGAGAAGCTTCTGTAAAGCAAAGGACACTGTCAGTAGGACAAAAAGGCTGCCTTCTGACTGGGAGAAGATCTTCACCAACCCCTCATCAGACAAAGGTCTGATCTCCAAAATATACAAAGAACTGAAGAAACTAGACACTAAAACTCTAATTAACCCAATTAAAAAATGGGGTACTGAACTGAACAGAGAATTCACAACTGATGAACTTCGAATGGCCAGAAGACACTTAAGGTCATGCTCAACCTCCTTAGTGATCAGGGAAATGCAAATCAAAACCACTTTGAGATACCATCTTACACCTGTCAGAATAGCTAAAGTCAAAAACACCAACGATAGCCTATGCTGGAGAGGATGTGGGGTGAGGGGAATACTCATCCATTGTTGGTGGGAATGCAAACTTGTGCAGCCACTGTGGAAATCAGTGTGGCAGTTTCTCAGGAAACTGGGAGTCAACCTCCCTCAGGACCCAGCAATTCCACTCTTGGGAATATACCCTAGAGATTCCCTAACATACTACAAAAGCATTTGTTCTACTATGTTCATAGCAGCACTATTTGTAATAGCCAGAACCTGGAAACAGCCTAGGTGCCCCTCAATAGAAGAATGGGTAAAAAAGGTGTGGAACATATACACATTAGAGTTTTACTCAGCGGTAAAAAACAATGACATCTTGAATTTTGCATGGAAATGGATGGAAATAGAAAACGCTTTACTGAGTGAGGTAAGCCAGACCCAAAAAGAGGAGTATGGTATGTATTCACTCATAAGTGGATTCTAACCATAATTAAAGGTCTTTGAGCCTATTATTCGTGATCCTAGAGAAGCTAAATAAGAAGATGAACCTGATGAAGATTATTTAGCTATCTGCCAGGAGGTAGGAAATAGACAAGAGTCCCAGGTAACCTCGGGTGCATGGGGGGGGGGGTGGGAGGGTTGATGGAAGGGGAGAGGGTTAGAGAGAAGGGAGTAGGGGAGGAATGGGGAAAGCTCGGTGGCCTGGGATGGGGGGGGATGGAGGAAGGATGAATATGGGATCAGGGAAGAATATATTTCAACTAAGGGAGTCATTTTAGGGTTTACAGGAGACTTGATTATATATGGGATCCCAGATCCAAGGAGAGATCCCCCAGATTGTTCTCTGGACAGAGGAGAGGGTGCCTGAATCGGCCGTGGCCCATAACCATACTGATGTATATTTTGCTTATCACCATAGATCCTTCATCTGGCGAAGGAAGGCGATACAGACGGAGACCCACATTGGAGCACAGGACTGAGCCCCCCAAGGTCCAAATGAGGAGCAGAAGGAGGAAGAACATGAAAAACGAAATCAGGACTGCGAGGGATGCTATCACCCACTGATACAAGGGAACGGATCTAATGAGAGTTTACCAAGGCCAGTTGGACTGGGACTGAACGAGGACGTGATCTAACCAGATTCTCGGAATTTGGCCGGATTCTCTGATTGTGGCTGGCCCGAAGTCTTTCTGAAAAGCCATTGACTATGATACTGGGACCTGTTTCCTCTGCATATACTGGATTTTGGGGATCCAGTCTGTTTGGATACTCACCTTCCTGGACCTGGAGGGAGGGGTGGAGGAACTTGAACTTCCCACAGGGCAGGAAACCCTGACTGCCCTAAGGGACGAAGAGGGAGGATGAGAGGGAGTGGGGGGAGTGGGAGGGTGGTGGTGGGAGGAGGAGCGGAAATGGAAACTTTTATAATTTAATAAAATTTACTTTAAAAAAAAAAAGAATCCTGCGTAAAACCAGAGACACGCAGAAAGATGGCAGTTCCACATTGAGGCAATATGAATGTTTTTTAAATGTCCTCACTTTATAGTTATAATCGAAGCATAAATGTCAATAAGTCAACCAGCCCTGGAAGAAACTGGCCACTTCTTTAATCTGCACCTTTCAACTTTAAATCTATTAAATGGAAAACAACACTCCAGTTTCCTCAGATCAGAAAATCAAGAATCCACTTTCCACCAAAAGTTAATAGAAAATGATAAGTCAACAGTGTTTAACCTGTGGGTTGGGGCCCTTCTGAGGGTAGAACAGCCCTGGCACATAAGTCTCATTCCAGACAGTCTGCATATCCGATAGTTGCATTATGATTTGCAACAGTAGCAAAATTACAGTTAAGCAATGAAAATAATGTTATGTTTGGGGTCACCACAACATGAGGAACTGTGTTAAAAGGTTGCAATTTTAAGAAGTTCGAGACCCATTGCAGTAAGTGAACAAAGTTTATTGTTCAATCTCTTTTAACTGTCAAACCTCTAAAAGTACCTGTTTCTTATGGAAATCCTTTAGGGCTGTTTCATAACCTTCCTCCAGCCAACTGAAGGCAATTCCTACATCTGTGGTCCACCATATTTGTGAGCCAGTCAGAGCCACCTGAGCTGGGAAGTCCAAGATCCATAGCTCTCTGGGTTTCTCCTCATAGGCTCCGAGGGCTTCTGCGATCACCTGGCGCACTGTTTCCTTCATAGTCTGTTCAAGCCGCAGGAGCCAGCTTTCCACTTCGGGAGAGAAGCACAGGCTTTGAGCAACAGCACTGCAGATGGACTTCCTGCCACTCTTCTGAGAAACACACAGCGCCAGCAGAGGAGAACTCAACCACTAACGGACTAAGGCTCTCCCTGTGCGACCCTTTCTACCCCTCAAATTACAGCTAACTCCGTAACCTTTCAGTGGGTAGACAGTTTCTCTAAACAGAGAACATGTCTTTCATTCCTCGGCTTTGCAGATAAAGGGGCTCTACACGGGAACTCCTCTACTGAATGTCTGAGAAGTCAAACACCATGAATCACCATGACCGCCTGTTAAGGCATGAGCTGCAGGCTAGAGCCTTCAGAACCACGATTTTAAGAATTGTATCTTCTTATTATGTTTTATTCTTCTGAAAGTTCCCCTCTAAAAATCTTCACAGTGCTTAGTCTTAAGCCAAAATGTTTGCAGTAAATATCTTAATTATATTCCTACTGGTTCCAGCCCTCACACTTGTCAGGAATTATAGATAGCATGGTGGTGTGAGAGACAACTGCCGACTTGTGAAAATTAATCTTTTTAAAAACTTCACTTCCAGTTCACGTTGCTCGCATAGATACATTCTGGCCAATTTTCCATACTGTTCAAATTGCTTTGTTATATTGATCCATGCATCTGTTTCTAGTTGGTCACATAACTACGAGACTGTACAGACTGCACATAGTAGACCCTAACAGTAAAATGGCTGTAATGAGTGCATCCCTGGGCCTCAGGAGATGAGGAAGATGATTCTGCTGGTTTCCTTCCCTGGCTCCCTGAGGATGGCAACAACATTTTCACCTCCTGAGAACTGGAATGACGCACGAATGAGCTGACTAATCTTCTTCTTGAGAGCCTCTGGGCGCAACCTGAGCAGAGTACACTGGTCAAAGATCCCTAGTCCTACTCATCTGTGACCGTCCCTTCTGTCAGCGGAACTCCAAACAACGCGGACACCCTGCTGATGCTAACACTAAAAAACCTTAAAATCAAGTCTTACATGGCCTATGCATTCACACCCGTCCTGGAACAGGACATACTCCTTTTCTTTGCTGAACATCCCGATTGCTTTGTGTGTGGGAACTTCTGGATTATCTTCGAACTGCAGATCCGAGAGGCTGTCAAAGAGTTTGACAAGGATGGTCTCAAAATCAAGGTCATTATTAAAATTCCAGTACCTGAGATGAAGCTGGCAGAGAGGAAGCGAGGCATTCTGGTCCCACTGTCATATATAGCCTGGTTCAAGACACATTAATGACGGCCGCATTCCCACGTTCTCCCTTCTCACAGCTGTACCCTCAAAGGAAACTTGCATTGAATGTGATGTGCCTTATTAAAATTGGACAAACTGAAGTTAAAAAAAATTATAGTAATAAAACAACACTATGAAGTACATTTTAAACTCTCAAGTTCAACTTGATAATATATACTCATTTATAGGATAGACAAATATAAAAGTTACATGTTTTGTTTTCTAAGCTATTACATGGCGTGTAAGAGGAAGGTCCATTACTTCAAATTCTTTTATTACATACTCTTAACTTTATTGCCACTATCATACACAAAAATAGTGAGGAGTACTATCAGTGATCATTTTCTGATACAATTCTCTTCCTGAATTTAAAAGTTTAACAGACAAATAATCACATTAAAATTCAAAAAAATAAGAAATTCCCAAATGATTGTTTCTGATAATATGTTACTTATGTGTCATCACAAAAATATTTTTTTTTTCAAATCTTGGGTATGAGCATTTTCTGTCTTGATAATCATCCCTTTTCCTTTGTTTGAAGCAGTAAAACAGGACAAGGCAAAGCTTTGCTTTATTCTTTACATTTTAATTCATACAAACTAATTGAAAAATTAAAAAGATATTCAAGTGTCAAACAAAAATATCCTCTGTGTGAAAGACAGGGAGGAAAGATTGAGGGAGCCAGAGGGTCAAAGGACAATGCAAGAAGACCACAGATACCTAGGCACATAGGAACTCACAAAGACTGAGCCACCAGAGTTTTCATGGGACTGACCTAGACCCTCTGCATATATTTTACAGGTGTGTAGATTGCTTTTCTTGTGGGACTCCAATGGTGGGAGTAGGGGCTAGCCTGTCTCTGACTTTTACCTCATTTGGGGATCCTTTTCTTCTAATGGGTTGCCTAGTGCAGACTCAATAGGAAGTGTCTAGTCTTATTGCAACTTGATATACAATGGCTGGCTGATATATATGAAAGTCCTTTACTTTTTTTAAGAGAAAGGTGGAGGAATGAATGGTGGGGGGAGGAAAGAGAAAGTAGAAACTTATTAGACTGGGGAAAATAATTAGCTAGTTAGTAAAAATAAATTTAAATAATAAAGTTCCTCTTAATGCATATATGTATGCTGCCTTTAAAAGTTTATGTATTTACAGAGCAAGGGCACCAGACATCAATGAAAACAAATGGTACAGATTATCCAGCAACTCAGATCCCCTCTATTGCAGTGTCCTTACAATTCTATATTTAAGACAGCTTCAAGGCTTCTGGCTGAGATGATTCACCCTCACAACTTACTCAAGCCAAGACTTACCCATTACCCTAAATTTTCTCAGGGTTTCTTAAAGATTCCAGTGCCCTCAGACAGCAAGAAATAATCTAGAGAAAAAATGCCCACATTCCCAGAAAATGGGTTATATATGTTCATTATCATTTAAGGGGGCTAGATTACAAGTTTTCAGATTTAGGAGAAAATCTAAAGAAAAGGGTTAAGTTCCAAGACTTCTTTCTAAAGAAAAAATAGCATATGACATAGGAATAGTAATTTTAAAAAGGTAGATTATTGAATGTACTTTAATCCAAAAAAAATCCATTAATCTCAAAATATTTATAGGATATAGATTTTGGCATATTAATGCAAATTTAAAGTTACATTTGCTATTTCATATGTATTTGTCTTCTCTTGTTTGTAGTATGTGTGTGTATGAGTATGTGTGTGACTTCAGAAAAGTCACAGTCACATTCCAACCTTATTGTCGTCATTTGCTAAAAAAAATTATCTCCCAGGAGATTTTAAATTTAAAAATATTTGAGTAAAATTTTCATGGCCTTATTGTTTGGGGGGATATCTGTATTTTCAGTTAATCCTTAAGGTCCCTTAATGGAAACACTTCTCAGATTTTGTTGTGGGAGATGCTGTTTAAGTAGAGTATCCTGAAAACAGAATTATTTTACCACTTTTCTCAGAACTGAGAGAAATTTCAGAACATGCCAATTGGCTATGTCTGAAACTTCAAGGATCTGCAAATGAACAGGTGCAACTATAACTGGTGGTAATTGATGGCTAATAATGCAAGCAATAACACTACAGGGTATGGACTTGCTTGCCAATACATACAAGCCTTATGTGTGAGATTATTAGCAGGCAAACATACAATCAGGAAATTGTATTGTACAGAGAAAATGCTTTTGAAAACACAAAATAGTTTTAAGTAACATATGCTATTTTGAAAACATATTAGTACATTACACAAAATTGTTTAATTAAAACCAAGCAATCAGACTCAGACAGAACAGTTTATAATATCCCACTAAGTGGAGATTTCTTTTACCATTCATGTAGCATTTCATCATTCTGACCACTTCCCATATGACTGTTAAATCCCAAAAGCCAGTTGGTTGGAAAAATATCAAACACCTTCATTCCCCTTTAAAAGTAGGCATTAGTGAACTAAATAAATGCTATGTGAAAGTTTATAAGGTAACACCAAAAAAATAGTTTCTTATAAACTAGCAATTATCTTTTACTTTTCTTTTTTTTTTAAACAGGAATTTTCTACATAGCACTGGTTGCCCTGGAACTCTCTGTGTAAAACAGGATGGCCTTCAACTCACAGAGATCCATCATCCTTTGCCTGCTGAGTGTTGTGATTTAAGTTATTAGCCACCACACAAGACTAAACTATCAATTATATCTGACTACTATGTGGTAAACTATTGTTGTGTGCCACCACAACAAAATAAAATATCAATTATATTTTACTACTATGTTGCAAATTATTTGCTAGTTTCTGAAGATCAACTTTGTACCCAAAAATTGACAGTTGATAGTCACCATTAAGAAAATAATGCTCTAAGCTGAGAAGAAATTTGTAGGAAAATAGTGATTGTTGTCAGGATTTCTGCCCGACCTGGTCCCCACAGTTGTTAAGTCTGAAAGAAATAACACAGAAGTCTACATTAATTATAAACTGATTGGTCCATTATCTCAGGCTTATTATTAACTCTTATAACTCTTTTAGCCCATTATTCTTTTCTATGCTAGAAACATGGTTCGGTACCTTATACAGTGAGGCAGTCACATCTTATTTCTTCTGTGGCTGGGTCACAACTGTGTATTTTCCATCTTTACGTGGCTTTATTTTAACCTCTATTTATTTTATTTTGACTTTTACTTTTTGAGACAGGTTCTCTATATATCTTTGTCCTGGAATAACTCTGTAGACCAGGCTGTCCTTGAACTCACAGAGATCCATCTGTCTCTGCCTCTCAGGCAAATTCTACTGGCATGTGCCACCACACCCTACTCTCTTTCTTTCTTTTCTTTTCTTTTTTTTACTTTGAGAACCTTAACCTTTAGCCTGTATATATTTTTAACACACTGTAAAACATTTAGAGGTTTTCTTACTCTTTGAATCTCTCTTTAATGTATATCTCTCTTTTTCTGACCACATGGGTCTTTAATTTGCTAAGGAATATGGAGAAGTTTTTTGCCACAATTCTATGGCATTTTAAGGTCCTTGCCAGGAAGCAAGCTGCAACAGTGTTTCCATAAACAACACTCAAAAGTTCCTATGGCCTTTCAAGGTCCTTGCCAGGAAACAAGCTGCAACAGTGTGTCCATAGTCGGGACTGCCGGCTTGAAAGTCAGAGTTTTCCCTGGCAGGACAGCCCAGAAAACAGGCATTTTAAACATGGCAGCTTTTTTCCTGATACGGCTGAAAACCGAAATGCTTTACTCTAGTTTTTACAAGCTTTCTCAGGCTTTCTGTGGATGCAGTTATCCACGTGGGCACCATTCTGTAACACCAAGAGGTCCTGCTCATTGGGGTTTTCTATCCTGCCCAGTTCCCACAGCTGTTTATTCCCAGAGAAAATCACAGAGATATCTCTATAAGTTATAAGCTGATTGGCCCAATAGCTCAGGCTTCTTATTAGCTCTTATGACTTATATTTACCCATTATTCTAATCTATTTTAGCCACACGGCTCAGTACCTTTCTCAGCCGGCAGGTCATATCCTGCTTCCTCAGTAGTCTGTGCAGGACTGGGAGGAATCAACTTCCTCCTTCCCAGAATTTTCCTGTTCTCATTGCATCATTTCTAATTTCTGTATGATTTTCCTGCTTATACTTCCTGCCTGGCCAATCAGTGTTTATTTAAAACATGATTGACAGAATACAGACAGTTCTCCTGTACCACAGAATAAATCCATATCTTCTCATTTTCTATGGAAAAAAAATAAAAACTTCTTCTACAAAGTAACATATCTTTTGACTTTAATTTTGAAGTCAAGCATTTTCAAAATATCTATCTTGGATTAATTCAACAGCATTTATATGCAAATATCATTTAGCAGCTGTTGCTCCTTCCTCAGCGTTCAAATAATTCAAAGAGAACATAATAACACACAGTATCCAGATTCTCTGTGTGTTTTCCACAAGGCTAACATAGACAAGAATGATGGGCTAATATAAGCGATAAGAGTTACTAGGCCTATCAGTTTATAACAAATGTAGACCTCTGTGTGATTTCTTTGGAACTTAATGACTGTGGGAACCAGGCAGGACAGAAACTCTGACAACAAGTGATTTTATTAGAGTTACTCTTTTTTATTTTGGTGCTTAGTGTGTTGTCTACACAGATTTAAGAAAGAAAATATATTCTCCTTCGAAATATTTTGGTGAAGAACTAGTAACACAGTTTAACAAGGATTATTGAAATCCAGTTCTGTTTCTGAGTTACAATTAAAACATCTCCAGATTTTACCACTTCAAATGATGTCCTCCTAGTATGTCATAGACACATCTAACCAGGGCACTGCTATTGCAATATCACCCCTTTCTTGGCTACCTACTCACATTCTGCCTGTTTCCTAACACAGCAGATAGGATGCTGGGATAATTAAAATCATGTAACTCCTCTGCCAAAGGTGCTCTAGAGTATTCAATCTCATTAAAGTGAACTCACAATTTTTTTGTTAACAACAAGTCATAAAGAAGATCTCACAAGACTTTTATAATCATTTCTATTTCTGCCTTAGTCTTTCTTTTGTCATTTCCTTAGCTTCTTTGTTGATCTTTGAAATTTATATTTACACAAATACTTGAGCCACTTTATTTTGTCTCTACTCTTCTCTCAAATTACTTCTACCTACATAGGTACCTAACTAAAATCTTGCCAAAAATTTTATCTTAAAAGGCACACTGTTCAATATGTTTCTGATGGAGGAGGGTTATCTGTCTATTGTGTTATTTTCATTGGTCAATAAAGAGACTGCCTTGGCCCATTGATAGGACAGAAAATTAGGTAGGCGGAGAAAACAGAACAGAATGCTGGGAAGAGGGCTATGAGGCAGATGCCATGGAGCCAGCCACCAGGTCAGACATGCTGAATCTTTTCCGGTAAGCCACTACCTCGTGGTGCTACCACGAGATTATTAGAAATGGGTTAATATCAAGATATGAGAATTAGTCAGTAACTAACTCTCTAGAGATAATGGGCCAGGCAGTATTTAAATGAATACAACTTATGTGTTATTATTTCTGGGGCTAAGCTAGCCATGCGGGAGCTGGGCAGGATGAAAAGCAGGCCTGCCCGCAGCCCCTCACTACATGTTTCTCATCTAGTTATCAGCAATTATAATTTAAGCATTCTGATAATGTATAAAAACATGTCATTAAGTTTACAGGAAACTTGATTATATATGGGATCCCAGGTCCAAGGAGAGATCCCCAGATTGTTCTCTGGACAGAGGAGGGGGTACCTGAACCGGCCTTGGCCCGTGACCATACTGATGAATATTTTGCTTATCACCATAGATCCCTCATCTGGCGTTGGATGACGATACAGATGGAGGCCCGCATTGGAGCACCGAACTGAGCCCCCCAAGATCCAAACGAGGAGCAAAAGGAGGAAGAAAATGACGAAGGACTGCGAGGGATACTATCACCCACTGATACAAGGGGTCGGATCTAATGAGAGTTTATCAAGGCCAGATGGACCGTGACTGAACGAGCATGTGATCCAACCAGATTCTCTGAATGTGGCCGGATTTTCTGAATGTGGCTGGCCTGCAGTCTTTCCGAGAAGCCATTGTCAATGACACTGGGACTGGTTTCCTCTGCATATACTGGATTTTTGGGATCCAGTCTGTTTGGATGCTCACCTTCCTGGACCTGGAGTGAGGGGGGAGGAACTTGGACTTCCCACAGGGCAGGAGACCCTGACTTCCCTTGGGGACAAAGAGGGAGGAGGAGAGGGAGGGGGGGAGTGGGAGGGTGTGGGGAGGAGGGGCGTAAATGGAAACTTTTTATAATTTAATAAAATTACAAAAAAATAAAATAAAATAAAATTCTATACCAACCTTAAAAAAAAAACATGTCATTAAGACATTCATCACAATGTAATGAGTGTTATAACAGATATATGACCAAAAGTTTTAGTAGGTATAGAAATTGGTCTGTGTGAGATTATTAAGTCAGTAGCATAGAAAAAATTGTAATATATACCATTCATTCATCTTCATCAGGATACTCTGACATGAACAGGTCAATTGAAGGCCACTGGCTACATTCATAGTTAAACATTCTGTTGCTAGAAGAAAACAAATCATGCTCACACCCTAGACAAAATATTCTATGGGTAAACAACTCCCTGGGTAGAATCCATTTCTATCTCCTTAAGGGAACTGGAACCTTAGGTGGATTCTTAGACTTTTCTTTGAGGTAGAAACAGATAAACTCTATTTCTGAAATATAAGGTCTGAATATTAGCCACACATGTTGACAATATCCTTGACAGAAGAGAACTAAATCTAAATCTAAATCTAATCTACATATAAATCTAAAGCTAATCTAGGTGGGACCTTTGTGTGAGTTAGAAACACAATAATTTTGAAGAAACACAGGTAAGTTCCAACTCTCTGAACTTTGATCAAGGTGGAAAGAGGCCTCCACACTTAAAACATGTAATTATGCAAATATGTAAAAGCCCCAGACAGATTAGAGCATTACCCAGTTACAGGAAGGATGAAATAATGTTATGTGTTGGACAAATAGATAGATCAATATCAAGGAGAGTGAGAAAAAACACATATTTTCTAGTATATTTGATATGTACATTATATGTAAATTTTGTGTATACATGTGTATGTGTGTGAGAGAGAGCAAGAATGTTTGTCTATGTGTGTGTGTCTGTGTGTGTGTCTATGTGTGTGTCTGTGTGTGTGTGTGTGTGTGTGTGTGTGAGAGAGAGAGAGAGAGAGAGAGAGAGAGAAAGAAAGTGGGTTAGAAATAGAGGGAAGACTATTTTGAAGTGAAAAGGATTAACACAAATAGGTCAGCAGTACAGAAGAAGTAGTAGGGAGTGAATACAATTTGGTAACCTAGCAATAAAGTTAGATTAAAATGTCATTGTGCATCCCATTGCTACTTACAAGTAATATACACTGCTAACAAAAACTTTAAAAGTAATGTTTGTTAATATTTTGAGTGTTAATATGCTGTAAAAAACAGGTTGGTTCCTTAATTATCTTTTTATTTGTTGGCTTTGTTTTGTAGTTTGCTTTGCTTTTTATAGCACTATTTCTTTTATTTATTTTCTTTCCTTGCTAATCATTAAAGCTACTATTACTTTTTAGTAGAGAATCCATTGAAAAACTATGTTTCTCAGTTTACATAGAATCAGAATTGTACAATATCTTTCATTTTATGGGGGAGGGTTGCAAATGGTTGAAATTCCAACATTGAATGATAAATCCCTCGGAGTATATTTGTATGTTAGTCACCCATCTCCAATTAGTACTATATTCTCTCATTTCACTAAGAAAGGGCTTAATTCTCTTCTAAATAACATAGTGCCATTTTATAAATTTGTGTATTTTATTTTTATTGTTTTCTAGATGACTAACTTCTTGAGCACAGGGCCAAGATTTATTGATTTTATTCTGTAAGTTCTCAATATTGTCATATTTATTTAATATGGCATAATGGATTAAGATAAATTTTATTTGGGTAAAAAATTTTGTATATTTCATATGAAATGCACATGCTTTAACATACTTATAACTATGTTTGCTTGAAATAATGCATCTTAAGGTGGATATTATGGTAAGAAATATTAGTAGATGATAATAAAAGTGTTCTGGAAATAATAGTATTTGTTAAGCTAAAAGATTTCACAAAACTCCAAATCATGAATTTGAGAAAATAAAAGGCAGGGAAAAGGGGTCTTGATTGGAAGAAGAGAGTATAATCAGAATACATTTATATATTTATATAAATTTATATATCTTGTACACATATGTGTGTGAAACTGTTAAAAAAAACAAAATTAATTTTAAAAGGAATAAAGTCTGATTTGGGATTCTCCTCAGTATGTATTGAATACCATTGGCTAATAAAGAAACTGAATTGGGCCTGCACAGAACAGAACTTAAATAGGTGGGGAAAACTAAACTGAATGCTGAGAGAAAAAAGGCAGAGTCAGGAAACGCCATGGAGAAGCCAGAGGAGACAGACATGAGCTGTCAGCTGGAACCTTGCCTTTAGGCCATGAGCCTTGTAGTAAAATATAAAAAAAAAATGGAAGTGGGTTAATACTAGATGTAAGAGCTAACTAGCAATACACTTCAGTGATTGGTCTAGCAGTGATTTAAATAATATTGTTTCTATGTGTTTATTTCAGGAGTCTGGGCAGCAAGGAAATGAACAAGTGGCCTCCTATAACAACAAAAGTCTTTAATAGATTACCATTTTATTTATTCTATGGGAATAGAAGATTAAGTGGGGAAGTCAACAAAGGTGGTAAAGAAGATAGTAAGAGGTAATCATTTCTCTTTTATTAATTTTTATTGAATTCTACATTTGTTCTCTGTTCCCTTCTATCTCCTGAAAAATAATTTATTCAATTATAATGAGCATGTTTTAATTCCACTTTTGCACCAGCTAACGATGCCTTAAACTAGTCATTTCAAGCTGAATTTTAGATTTCATCATTTGTTAAATAAAGATAGCATGACAATTGCTTTAGTACTTCACTTTTAAGAATTACATGAGAAAATATATTTGAGCTATTAGTTGATTATACTACAGCCCAAAATTATTACTGGTCATAACCATTGTCATTCCTGAACACCCAATATATTGATCTTTCTCAAATATTTACAGTTTTTAGCTTTGCTTTGTCAGTGAGATCATTTATTAAAATAAAATATTTTGTCAAATGTAACTTATAATATGGAATTATGACTGAAGTAAGAACATGCCTCAGTATCTATTGTCAGCCTCCCCCTTCAGCTTATATAAAGAAAGCTGGGAGTCTTCAGAATAGAGAATAGGTTATTGTGAACCTTTGTAAAAAACATGATTTGACCCAGTATGTCCATTTTTTAGACAACAATGTATGAATATATAGAAATTGCTTCTCTACTTCTCAAAACATTAGAGATAAATGAGATGGGCCTATAAAGAACAAAAGCTCAAACTCCATAGAAAATATAGAGGACATATGTTGAACTATTTCTACCATATTTTCAACACTGAAAGTATTCTCTCATTGTTTAGAAGTGTAACTAAAACATTAATAGTACTTAATTGCCTTAGAATTGATAAGACACTGGTAGCGAAATACTGGGGGTTAAAACAGAGTGATGTTAAACTAATATGATAGGATGTTTATTAAATATCTGCATTAATGGAACATGGAAAATCCATTTGATCTATAAAATTTAGTATTTGTTCTATTAATTAGAATGGATTTCCAGAGTTAGTGTTCTTAACAGTACATATGTGTTCAAATACAATGCCTGCTGTGTAGTTGAGGGATAGAAAAAAGTAGAGTATGGGAAAAGAGATTAGGAGGGGAAGATCTGTGGATTCTACTAGCGGTGAGATGGCAGGAGATTGCTGCAGATATTTTTCTGTAGAAGTGTGGAATAGATAAGGATTTGACTTAGAGAAATGAAAGGAGAGGTGAAGATCTGCAGTTAGCCTATCTTCTTCTTTTGCAGGAGTGGTTGTGGGTTCTCAGGGAGTGCCTATGGGAGTTGGGAGTTGGGATACAGCAGAGTGAGGAAAGAGGGGTTAGGAGAGTAAGATAATATAAAAATATTTGATCATTTTTGTTTATTTCTGATCTCTATAGGAAAATCAGTATCACATAGATAGATATAGATATAGATATAGATATAGATATAGATATAGATATAGATATAGATATAGATAAAGATATAGATAATTGTCATTAGTTGGGAGTTTTTGCCTTTTGGAGTAGGCTATATATTTTAGAAGAAAAAATTTTCTGCTAGCTCTGTGCAATAAGACTTACAGCAATATGTTTTTATTTCTTTTTAGAATCTCTTCACATCTTATTTTAATTTTTTCTGAATTTGGCAGCCCTACTTTACATATTTGCAACAAATATAAAATTGTAGGTATCCATATTTTGTCAGGATAGGATTTATTTTTATCTGTTCAAGCTAAAATGAACTTGGAGGATCTATACTGTCGTTTGCATTTGAAAATGAGTTAAAAGAAACCTAAATCATAAAAATCACCAACTTAAGTGGAAAGATGGGCTGCTGTGTTTTTTACACTATAGGAATGTGACATTCTCATCTGTCATAACCACTTTTGCTTCTTGTGTACATGCTGCTCATTTTGTTTTATTATTTTGTTCTATAGGATTGCTACTTCTGAGCTTTAAAAACAGACAATTCTTGACAATTTGCTATTTCATTGTGAGGTTAGAACTCAAAAAATTTACTTTTTCCCCATATAAGATATTTTTCTAATGATGAAACCAAAGTATGTACATTAAAAAATAGAAGAATAGAACAAGAAAAATATTATCTTATAGTTTGTGATTTTTCTATATTCTTTAGCTCCACCACCATTCATTGTTACAATTCTCAGTCAGGTTCAGTGTGATTTTGGTAAAATAATTTACAAGTTTGAAAGAGGTATAAACCAAACAATAAAAAACTGTCAAATTGTTCATCCCCACATTAATATCTCCTAGACTTTGGATATTCATCAAATTTCCAGGACTCTTACTGTCTTCTACTGACATTTGATATCAATATAATTTTCATCTCCAGTACAAAACCAAAATGTGGACACATACAGAAAGCGCATTAGAGATATCAAGGAAGTCTATTATTCAAATATTCTCATGTTTTGCTTTGTTCCTTGTTTGTTTTAGAAGAAGTCTTTCTAAAAAGCCTAAGTGATCTGAAACTAGGGCCCTTCTACCATAACCATCTATGACCTGAGAGTATAGGTTTATATGAATGTACTTAGTTTTATTTAAATATGTTCAAGCTGGTTTGGTTAATAGTGTGGAACTTTTCCCAAACAGTGATTGGTTGTGGCCATCTAGTTACTGCCAGTTCCCATTTATGTTTTTAGGACAAATTTAGGATCTGAATATATTACTCTTTCCATTACATTTTCTTGCTTTCCTAAGTACTAGCTCAGCAGATACACTTGCAGTTTGATAAAGTGCATTGCTTTCCATCAATTCCCCCTGACTTGCTTCTGTATTTCCTTCTTTGCTAAGCCTCCTGTCCTCATTTGTATTTTTGTTTCTGCGATAGACCCTATTAAAAAAGGGAAACAAAGTGCAAAATATTGAATTGGCTTATATGGCTCCTTCAAAGTGTATCACTGAGGGAAGGCAAGGTAGGAATTCAAGCAAGAGCAGAGGCAGAAACTGGTATGGAAAGTCCTTCTGTATATGTGTTGCTTTTATTGTTTAATGAATAAAGTTTCCTTGTCTTATGGCAAGGCAGAATAGAACGTGGTGAAAAAACTAAGCTTAATGCTGAGAGAAAGTAGGCAGAGTCAGAGAGACACCATGTAGCTGTAGAAGGATTCAGACTCCTGTTGAAATCTTGCTGGTAATCACCTTGTTGTGATGCATAGATTAATAGAGATGGGTTGATTTAAGATTTATGTATTAGCTAGAAATATGCAGAAGCTAATAAGCCAAGCATTGTTGTAACTAATACAGTTTTGTGTGATTATTTTGGGTCTAAGCTGCTGGGAAATGAATAAGTAGTCTTGGCCTACGAATTGGCATGCCAACAAGGGCTTACTACAAACTACATCCACATAAAATGTGAGAGAGGTTGGAAAGGAATTTTAGACACAAAAGAACAGAGTTAATTGTACCTTTTAGGTAGTCACATTTTTTTTCAAATGGGCTCAGTTTGCTGGCAGCGAGCATTGGCACCATGGCTCTGAGGCTTCTTTAGCGAAGGGCTTACTGGTTAGTGTTAGTTGCACAAATAGCTCTGGCTCTTTCAGGAGACCATGTACTTAAATGTGGTCTGTGATCAGTGTGTTACAAACTGTTTAATAGTGACATAGACCCACTGCAACCCTGGAGCCAGGACAGTATATATGGCTCTCAGAGGCAGTGAACATGCCTCCACCATGTTGGACTGTGCAGAGCCTACATGTAGGGTCGCAGAGTTAGTCTGAGATATGAGTGCTTAGCATTTAAAAACACAAATGTTCTTCTGGTCAGAAAATAATTATAGATATGCACACAATAAACACAAATTCAGATGAAAAAGACCTCTAAATCAGTCACAGTGTTGGATAAATGTATGTAAGATTGAGAAAGAGAGGAAAAACAGTATAGACAGCTATAATATAAAAGAATAAAGACAGTCATAGATTAAGAAAGTAAAAATAATAAAATAAATATTAAACTTGGAGAAAAATTGATAGAGTAAGAAGAATATGCCATATAAAATGGAATATAAACAAAGAATTTAAATTATGTACATTATTGTGTTTTCTTTGAAATTTTTGGCTGTGAATGAAATCTGTACAGAGAGATATTTGATTCTGTGGGATGCTAAGTCAAATTAGCATATATATTTTAAAGGTTTCTTGACTTCAAAATTTGAGTCTAGGGATATGTTGTTTTGGAAAAGAGGTTCTGATTTTGTTTCCACAGAGGATGAGAACCTGTGGATTCCTTCCAGACTAATCTGGTTTGATGGGCCAAGACCCTCTAAAACATCTCTGTGAATGCCAAAATTATTCTCTCCCACAAAAAGCAGAAAGCATTTTGGAACGAACTACACCCAAATTCACATTTTTTTTTATAAATGTTGGTTTACACTTAAAGGAGAATATGCTATAAGATGAATACTTTGCATTGTATGGATTTTGGTTTATTTATACAAATTTAAGGTTAATTTTATTATATGTATTTTTGCTCTTGTTTAATGTATTGTGTTTATGCACCTCATTTAAAACAGTAATATATAATTAAGAAATATGGGTTAATAGATAGTCATCTATAATAGTCAAGCTCGTAGTCATGTTATTTAGGTTTTCTAGATGTACAGAAATATATTCAGATGGATGGTTATTTAAACCTTTCAAAGGCTAACAGAATATGACATTTAAAATGTTTAAGAAATTAAGACTTTTTACAACAATGAGATGCTTCTGCTCCTGGCAGCAGCAATCTACTTCAAGAAGATGATGGGCATTGAAGAGGTTCCTAATGAATTTGATTAGCCATTTGGACATGAAATTGCTCTTGCCTGTACTACTTGGTGGTATTTTGTATTAACTGAACATGCAGGACCCGCAGAAAAAATGACTGCTAAATGGCCTAAAGGTGAGACAGAGTATAGGGATTCCTGTTTCATGAAATAGTACTGCCTGACATTGTGTAGGACACAGAAAAAATAAGGCATAAGACATCTTCAAGTTTTCTGATTTTTGGAAAAGTCTGCCAGATACTATGTGCCTGTAGGCTGAAGATGGATGCTTCAATGATACAGAATAGCTTTGAGCTACTGTCCAGGAAGTGAGATGTCTCTGCCAATTCTAGATCTTCAGAAGTTGCTTACAATGCACTTTCTGTAATATTATGTCCTTGTTGAATCTTTGATGGTGTTTGAGGATAGTTATAATTATAGTTTCCCTTAGTTATGATAAGAGATAAAACAGATATAAATGCTATTGTAATTCTTCTTTGATAACTGTTTTGCTGTATGTAATTTTACTATGTCAAAGTTTAAACCTTCCTCTTTATTTAGCCAGAAAACGGGGAATTGTGTGGGAAGTCCTTCTGTATATGTTTTGTTTTTGTTGGTTAATGAATAAAGCTGCTATGGGCTGACAACAGTGCAGAATAAAGCTAGGCAGGAAATCTAAACTGAATGCTTGGAAAAAACAGGTAGAGTCAGAGAGACACCATGTAGCTGTCGGAAGAGAAAGACTCCTGCCAGAAACTTGCTGGTAGTCCATGACCTTGTGTTGATGAAAAGATTAATAGAGATGGGTTGATTTAAAAGGTAAGAGTTAGCTAGAAATATGCATAAGCTAATAGATCATACAGTGTGGTAACTAATATAGTCTTGTGTGATGATTTCTGGTCTATGTATCTGGGAAGCAAATAAGCTGTCTCTGCCTACAAAAAACCACAAAGGAATGACACTTACTGGCATCTTCCAATAGCGTGCATAACTATTTTTCTTATATAATCCTGTCCCCCTTGACCACAATGAACTAGCCTTCCGAAAATACTCATTAATGAAGAATATGGCCTACATTTCAATCTGATGGTGTTGATTCCTGAATTGAGGTTTCATCTTTCCAAATGACCTAAGTATATATACAGGTACCCAAAACCAATAAAGAGAATTTATCTCACATTTTCCATCTATTTGTTTTATCTTACTCTTATCTAACCTTCAAAATTAAATGGATGTGTTTCTCATTACATCACAGCATCAGAAATATTACGCAGCCTGTGTCTTACATTAAATATTTCTCTGTCAGTTGGGTAGTGGTGACACACACCTTTAACCCTAGCACTTGGGAAGCAGAGATGGGTGTATTTCTGTGAGTTCAAGGTTAGCCTGGAATGAGTTCCAGAACAGGCTTCAAAGTTACACAGAAATGAAACAAAACAAAACCAAAACCAAAACAAAAAATTCTTTATCTACATTCAAATTCTATAGTTCACTGTAGTTTTTTCTTTAGATTTATCTGTTACCAGCACTGCAATTAAAACAGGGAAATGAGGTAGTTTGATGAAACTTAAGGAAGTATGAATGAAGACTGCTTATGAAAATCCTGTACTTTTAAGCTCAATAAAATGTAATTCCTAAAAAAATTAAAGAGAAGTGATGTGACAGTCCCCTCTCTGTGCTGTGATTACCATTAACGAATAAAGAAAACTGTCTTGGCCTATAGCCTGGGAGGAGGATGGCAGAGTTAGAGAGATGTCATGGAGTCTCTGCTGGAGACAGACAAGCTGAAAATTTGCTGATAGGTCATGACCTCGTGGTGATATACAGATTAATGGAAATGGATTAAACTAAAATGTAAAACTTAACCAATAAGAAGCTAGAGCTAATGGGCCAAGCAGTGATTTAATTAATATGGTATCTGTGTGATTATTTCAGGGCTAAGTGGCTGGGAACCAACAAGCGGCTCTCTTTCTCAAACAGAAGAGCACTATATGGGAGTGGACAATGCAGTTCTGAGAAGATGTGTTATTAAATTAAATTCTCAGTGCCAGAAACAAGATATCTCCTATGAGTTATTTGTAATGGAGGTTACAGTGACACTCAAAACATGATGGGTTATTGTCATTATACTTGGTTGTCTACAATAAAGTCCTATTGTTAAAGACAACATATACTTTGACTCAATGGCATAAAAAAATCAATATTAGAGAAGCTAGGCAACTTTCTCCATGATGGAGATCTTTCTTAGTTCCAAAAAATGCTACTCATACTGCTTAGAAAGAAACTACATCAGTGGCTTTACATAGCACTGGAATACATGATACAATACTGACATGCAGGAAAGATGTGTTGTGATATTTCATTTTTATTTTAGTAAATAAAGCTTTCCTGAAATCCAGAGAGTAAAACAGCCCAACTGGTCAGCCTTAGAGAACAGGCAGTGGTGATATACACCATTAATCACAGTAGCCATACTAGTTTGGTATAGAAACTGGGTGGTAGTTTCTATGCCTTTTAAAAAAAGGTACATGCCTTTTATCCAGGGTTTGAATAAAAGGTACATGCCTTTTATCCAGACCCTAGAAAGGAGGCAGTTCTCAGACACAGTCTCATTCTGAGGATTTCTGTAGGGAGGATCACCATTTCAGAGAGAGGAAGAGATAGGTATCAGTGGTTGGCTGACACCACACTTGGTGTTCTGACTTACAGGTTGAATCCCAATATCTGTCTCTGGGTTTTTGTTAATCATGGTGCAATGTGCCCAAAGGTGTAATAGGGGAAAGACATTATCAGGCAATCAAATACTTTTTAATTGGATTGTGTTCAGTTACACAAGATGGATTTTCATGTCCAATAAACTTGATAAAAAAATTTCCTGAAGGACTATTGAACCTAGAAAAGGAACTTACTTCTTTTATTATAGTAAATTGTAACATAACATGATCAAACTAATTCCAAAATATCAGTGTTTATACCCATAGATTTCTACTGCTCTGTCTTCAGCAAAATGTTTAGAAGAAGCCAACAGTTGATAAAACATCCATATCAAACCCCTCTCCTCCACAGCTTAAGAAACACTGGGGAAAAGGAAAACAGAAAGAATATAAGAGGTAAGGATGAGGAAGAATGCAGTGTAATATCACATGGATATGACATACATGTTGCACATGGACACTCACACCAGCTATGTCTACACATATGCAAGATCAAACCAGTTAAAATTCCAATGTAGCTGAGGGCCTGACTCCTGAAGCACCCATCAATAGCTGAGGGAATAATTGTAAGTTGACTGTTGCTATGAAAAAGTAACTTTTGTTTTGATGTTATGGTCGCTTGGCTGTTTCCTGTGCACCACCAGATGATAACATTCTCATGCATACAGAGGTGACACTAATTTGAATCAGTGAGTTATAAGCAAAAGTAGTCATGAAACTAAATTTGGGGTAGAAACGTGTTAAGAGGTTTCCATGAGGAGCTGGAGAGGAAAGGTACGCTGTTGATTTGGTCAAGATATTCTCTCTCTCTCTCTCTCTCTCTCTCTCTCTCTCTCTCTCTCTCTCTCTCTCTCCCCCTGTGTGTGTGTGTGTGTGTGTGTGTGTGTGTGTGTGTGTGTGTGTGGTGTATGTGTTTGTATATATATGAAAATTTCAAGTAATAAATAGATTTTTTATGACTATTTTAGGACATAGTACTAAGCTATGCATGAAACACTTCCTGTGGAGTGAGTCTCAAAGCCAACCAGAAGGTAGTTGTTTAGCTTCATAACTGTTATGCCACAATTGCACCACTGGGTACATCTTGCCAAGCAGGTAGGCATTGCACTATTCAAGTCCAGCTCTGAGTAAGACTACAAATATCTCTCATCTCCCAGCACCCTACATAGTACTTTATTGCACTAATACTAGGTAGTAAGGACAATTTTTTTTCTGGCCAGTTAAAAATATTTTTATGTGTCCTGCATTGACAATAGTGGTGTCCTAAGGAATGGACCTGAAAAATATGAATCCAGTCAAAATTACAATGTAACTTGGTAGGGACTCCAGAGATTCTCCCTCAGTGGAGACATTGGATATAGGATATTTGAAGAGAGAGAGAGAGAGAGAGAAAGAGAGAGAGAGAGAGAGAGAGAGAGAGAGAGAGAGAGAGAGAGAGAGGAAAGTCATTCTCCTTAAGGGATATGGCTGCTATCATGCTTTCAATGCCTCAATAGATGGACCACATCCATGTATATAATAGCAAACACTATTGAACTTGGAAGATCAATAATGATCTTATCAAGAACAAAATAAATGAAGCATATGAAACAGGAACAGAGAAGGAGTTGGAAATACTAAGTTGAGATGGAGGGAGATACATGCTTATGATAAAAATACTTTGCATGAATATAGAAAATTGTCAAGTAATAAATCAAAATTATTAAAAAGTGTGAACTAAGCAAGGAAGTCACAATATTTTCTTTCTTTCTTTTATTTTTTTATTAAAAATTTCCACCTCTTCCTCTTCTCCCATTTCCTTCCTCCTCCCTCCACTCCCCTCCCCCTCCTTCTCCATTCCAAAGAGCAGTTAGGGTTCCCTGCCCTGTGGGAAGTCCAAGGTCCTCCCCGCTCCATCCAAGTCTAGGAAGGTGAGCATTCAAACAGACTAAGCTCCCACATAGCCAGTACATGCAGTAGAATCAAAACCCAGTGTCATTGTCCTTGGTTTCTCAGTCAGCCCTCCTTGTCAGCCACGTTCAGAGAGTACAGTTTGACCACATCAGTCCCAGTCCAGCTGACCTTGGTGAGCTCCCATTAGATCAGCCCTATCGTCCCAGTGGGTGGGCACACCCCTCGTGGTCCTGACTTCCTTGCTCATGTTCTCCCTCCTTCAGCTCCTCATTTGGACCTTGGGAGCTCAGTCCAGTGCTCCAATGTGGGTCTCTATCTCTATCTCCATCTATCACCAGCTGAAGGTTCTATGGTGATATACATGATATTCATCAGTGTGGCTATAGGATAGGGCCAGTTGAGGCGCCCTCTCCTCAGCTGCTCAAGGAACAAGCTGGTGCCATCTCCTTGGACACCTGGGATCCCCTCTAGAGCCAAGTCTCTTGCCAACCCTAAAATGGCTGCCTTAATTAAGATATATACTTCTCTGCTCCCATATCCACCCTTCCTCCATCCCACCCGTCCCATTCCCCCACCCCACCCGCATCCCCAAGCTCTCAGTTTTTTCTTGGTGAGTGCAAAATGTCTTTGAAAACACTATGTACTCAACTATTTGCAAAATTCTACTACATTGCATTATCCCATATTATGTAACTCTATAGCATAAATGGTGAAAGGTTTTGATCTAGGTTTTTAAACATATTACTTCTAAAAGACTCAGGGATCTTAAGAAAGAGGGCAGAACAATGATTGCTAGGGGAGGAAGAATCCAATTTTCAAGGATGAGATCCTTGAATAACAACCCATACCCCAATTCTATATCCATGGTCTTGTACCTATGCACACACAAGTTAAGTGAACTTGAAAATTTACTATGTGATTTGGGAAAAAATATAGGGGTCATAGGGAGGAGTTTTAAGGACCGTGAATGGGTAGTGGATTTGATCAGGTATGTTATGAAGGTATGAAATTCAAAAACAAATTCAAAATTATGAAATAAAATTAAATCACGTAACTATTCAAATGATATTATTCAGCATATCATGGTGTTAATTCAGTAGTTTTATGAAATTCTAATAAAGGTAAGTGAGAAAACTTTTATGGTTAAATAAAGTTTTAAAATTCTGTTGTCAAAATTTTGTATAAACATATATGTGGTTGTGTGTATAAATATATGTTTCTGTTTTCGAATTTTAAGGTTTGCTATGTATGTGTTTGCATGACAAATCACCATTAATAGGGTTTAGTGTACATTGCACCAAAGATTCATTTAAGGAAATAGGCTTACATTCTGAGTGTCTCCAGAAGCTAGTGCTTTGCAAGGCATTTTGATAAATGATAGTATAGTTTAACACCATTATGCTACTGAGACTTTGAGCATACTTATTGATGCAATGAAGGAACAGGAAGAGCTCTAGAGTTATATCTTCATCAAGAAAGTATATTCTGTAGTTTTACAGATGTTCTATGAAATAGTGGCTTAGAACATAATTCTTGTATTCATTCCTAATCTTGATACCTACATTTGCTAGTCCATACCTCTGTGACATTAAGCTATTACAGTATTCTGTGCCTTGGGTTCCTTGTAAATTGAGGATATTAAGAGTAGCTCCCTTGAATCATTGTTGAGAAAGTTAAAGAAAAGCAATATAAATCTCAGGATATTTTGAATCTTATATTCATTAAAATTTAAGAATGTAAATCTTGTGATCACTATTAACCAATTTATTAAATTTAAATTCTGTGATGCATTGATGAAAAGATGCCAACAAAATGATTCATTCTTGTGAAATGTGGGTCATTCTGATATTCTTTCCCTCTGTCCTTCCCTCCCACTTGTGTTTCCTCCCTTCCTTTATTCATCTGAAATTTATCTTAGTAGATGTTAGGAAATAGACAAAGACAGTTAGGACAGGAGTAAAAGAGTTTTTCTGGACCTATAGTCAGTGGATATGTAGATAAAACATTTGAAGGAATATTTATTTTTAATAAAATAGGATAAAATTAGTTATTCCTGACATGAGGGTAGGAAAGAAGAGCTGTGAAAAGACCCAGTAGCATAGAGAAAGTGGTGATGAACATGGTGCTTTGAAACCATGTGCTCTTGACCTTAGACCTATATTGTCTGCATTTATTTGCGTGAACTTGAAGTAGGACATTAATGAGAGGTGGTTATTTTATTTTTCAATATACACACTTTTTATAACACAATAGATAATAAAAGCTATCAAAATTTCTTCCACAAAAATAAAACAGATAATGTATGTAAAATATCTAATACTACAGTAAGTGCAGAGAAATAGTTCAACCTATGCTCAATCATACTACAAGGATATTTGTTCAACTATGTTCATAGCAGTATTAATAACCAGAACTTGGAAACAACCTACATGCCTTACCACCAACGAATGGATAAAGAAAATGTGGTACATTTACACAATGAAGGTAACTCAGAGGTTAAAAAACAAAGGCATCTCGAAATTTGCATGCAAATGGATGGAACTAGAAAACACCATTTTTAGTGAGGTAACCCACAAAGATGAGCATGATGAGTACTCACTCATAAGTGTGTACTAGCTGTAAAGCAAAGGATAATAGTCCTATATTCCTCGACCCCAGAGAAGCTAATTAACAAGGAAAACCTTAAGAGTAATATATATAGATCCCCCAGGGACGGGGGAATAGACAAGATCTGCTGAAAAATTGTGAGCATGGGGGTGGAGTAAGAAGATATGGCAGAATGGGAGGAGGAAAGAAGAAAGGAAGGAGGAAGGAGAACTTGAGGGAATGGGATAGTCAAGATTGGGGAAGTTCAGAGACAGCAAGGAAAGGGATACCTTGATCGAGAGAGCATTTGTAGGGTTAGCAAGAAACCTGGCACTAGAGAAATTCCAAGGAATCCACAAGGATGTTGCCAGCTAAGACTCTAGGCAATAGGGGTGAGGGTGCCTGAACTGGTCTTGCCCTGTAGTCAGATAAATGACTATCTTAAACATCACCAAAGAACCTTCATTCCATGATGGAAACAGAGGCAGAGACATACAGAGGAGCACTGGACTGAGCTCCCAAAGTCCAGTCAAAGAGTAAGAGGAGTAAGAATACAAGCAAAGAGGTCAAGACCATGTGGATACCCACTGAAAGTGTTTACCTGAGTTAATAGGAGTTAACCAACTCTGGTCAAACAGAGAATTAACCAGCATAGAACCAAACTATGTACTTGGAATGTGGAAGACAGTTGTATGGCTGTGGGACCAGAATTTATCCCTACTGTTTGTAATGGCTTTTTGGAACCCATTCTCTTTGGAGGGATAACTTGCTCATCCAAGATATAGTAGGAAAAGCCTTGGTCCTCAAAGCAATATACCTTACTCTCGCTGAGGAGCGGATAGGGGGAGTGTGTTTGGGGGAAGGTGGAGGGAACTGGAGGAGAAGAGGGATTGAGAACTGGAATTGGTATGTAAAATGAAAACATGTTTTTTAGTTTTGTTTTAATAAAAAAATAACAATACAAAAATCACAAACTTTTATAAGAATTTGAGTATGCCTAAATGGATTAGTTTATTCTAAATGGAAATATTTAGAGAATATTCTACATTGTAATTTGCCATGAGTATTCTTTCTGTGCAATGAGTAGTTTATATTATGATTGATTTGTTCAAACAGTAGATAGATAGATAGATAGATAGATAGATAGATAGATAGATAATAGACAGACAGATGAATAGATAGATAATAGATAATATGAATTTATGATATTTTACTTGATCTTTTTCTATTTAAAAACTAAGTTCTACATTTGTATTTTTCGTGAATGATAGTTGTATCTATTGAGAAAAAAATTATCAATCACATTTTACTTCAGTTGTTCTTCTAAATCAAGGTAAAAATTAATTATTAAAAATAACTATACGAAGACTCATTTCTAGAGGTGATGATATAAATGGTCTATGGAAACTCCTTGTAATTAGAATTTTAACAAACCACCAGGAGATACAAATATGTAGCCAGAAATGATATCCAAACTGTTCTAAGGCTTAGTGGATTTATTCAAAATCTATGTACCCTTTTAGTACAATCTATTTTCCACGGAAAAATGTAGTTTCCTTTTTCATCCCTCTATGTATATAGCAATCCTGCATCCATGATGATCAGGTGCTTCACTGAGCTTAACAAATACTACTATTGATGATGCCAACACGGACTTTCTCAGCAATGATCTAACAGACTAGCACATGGGTAAAGTGTATTATGTGTGTACTGAGAGGATAACATTAAACTTGCTGGACAATTAATTAATGAAATATATCTTGCTGCAGTGGTTTGGAATTTCAGAGTTCCTGCATGATAATTCTTACCACAGTGGTCAGCAGAAACACTATATGTACTGATGCAAATTCACTGGGGATTCATTTAAAAAGCTCTGTTCAGGGAGGTACATATTTATGTGAAGCCATTTATTTTGTTTGTTTGTTTGTTTTTATAAGAAAGTAATTTTATTAAATTATAAAAGTTTCCATTTCCGCCCCTCCTCCCAACACCCTCCCACTCCCCCCACTCCCTCTCCTCCTCCCTCACCATCCCTAAGAGCAGTCAGGGTTTCCTGCCCTCTGGGAAGTTCAAGTTCCTCCCCTCTCCAACCAGGTCCAGGAAGGTGAGAATCCAAACAGACTGGATTCCCAAAATGCAGTATATGCAAAGGAAACAAGTCCCAGTGTCATTGTCAATGGCTTTTAAGAAAGACTCCGGGCCAGCCACATTCAGAGAATCCGGCCACATTCAGAGAATCTGGTTGGATCACGTCCTCGTTCAGTCCCAATCCAACTGGCCTTGGTGAACTCTCATTAGATCAGTCCCCTTGTATAAGTGGGTGATCGCGTCCCTCGCAGTCCTGATTTACTTTTTCATTTTCTTCCTCCTTCTGCTCCTCATTTGGACCTTGGGGGGCTCAGTCCTGTGCTCCAATGTGGGTCTCCATCTGTATCGCCATCCATCCTCGGATGAAGGTTCCCTCTGGTTTTGCCTTCTTTGCTCACTTTCTCTTTCCTTCTGCTTCTCGTTTGGACCTAGGGAGTTAAGTCCAGTGTTCCAATGTGAGTCTCTGTCTCTATCTTCATCCATTGCCAGATGAAGGATGTATGGTGATAAGCAAAATATTCATCAGTATGGTTATGGGCCAAGGCCGGTTCAGGCACCCTCTCCTCTGTCCAGAGAACAATCTGGGAATAGCTCCTTGGACCTGGGATCCCATATATAATCAAGTCTCCTGTAAACCCTAAAATGACTCCCTTAGTTGAAATATATTCTTCCCTGATCCCAATTCATCCTTCCTCCCTCCCCCCATCCCAGTCCACCAAGCTTTCCCCATTCCTCCCCTACTCCCTTCTCTCTAACCCTCTCCCCTTCCAACAACCCTCCCACCCCCCCATGCGCCCGAGGTTACCTGGGACTCTTGTCTATTTCCTATCTCCTGGCAGATAGCTAAATAATCTTGATCAGGTCCACCTTCTTATTTAGCTTCTCTAGGATCACGAATAATAGGCTCAAAGACCTTTAATTATGGTTAGAATCTACTTATGAGTGAATACATACCATACTCCTCTTTTTGAGTCTGACTTACCTCACTCAGTAAAGTGTTTTCTATTTCCATCCATTTGCATGCAAAATTCAAGATGTCATTGTTTTTTACCGCTAAGTAAAACTTTAATGTGTATAAGTTCCACACATTTTTAACCATTTTTCTATTGAGGGGCACCTAGGTTGTTTCCAGGTTCTGGCTATTACAAATAGTGCTGCTATGAACATAGTTGAACAGATGCTTTTGTAGTATGTTAGGGAATCTCTAGGGTATATTCCCAAGAGTGGAATTGCTGGGTCCTGAGGGAGGTTGTCTCCCAGTTTCCTGAGAAACCGCCACACTGATTTTCACAGTGGCTGCACAAGTTTGCATTCCCACCAACAATGGATGAGTGCTCCCCTCATTCCACATCCTCTCCAGCATAGGCTATCATTGGTGTTTTTGAGTTTGGCTATTCTGACAGGTCTAAGATGATATCTCAAAGTTGTTCTGATTTGTATTTCCCTGATCACTAAGGAGGTTGAGCATGACGTTAAGTGCCTTTTGGCCATTCGAAGTTCATCTGTTGTGAATTCTCTGTTCAGATCAGTACCCCATTTTTTAATTGGGTTAATTAGAGTTTTAGTGTCTAGTTTCTTGAGTTCTTTGTATATTTTGGAGATCAGACCTTTGTCTGATGAGGGGTTTGTGAAGATCTTCTCCCAGTCGGAAGGTAGCCTTTTTGTCTTACTGACAGTGTCCTTTGCTTTACAGAAGCTTCTCAGTTTCAGTAGGTCCCATTTATTCATTGTTTCTCTTATTGTCTACACTCCCAGAGTTCTGCTTAGGAAGTGGTCTCCTGTGCCTATATCTTGTAGACTACTTCCCACTTTCTCTTCTATCAGGTTCAAAGTGGTCGGATTAATATTGATGTCTTTAATCCATTTGGACCGGAGTTTTGTGCATGGTGATAGATATGGATCTATTTTCATTCTTCTACAGGTTGACATCCAGTTATGCCAGCACCATTTGTTAAAGATGCTTTCCTTCTTCCATTGTATACCTTTAGCTCCCTTGTCAAATATCAGGTGTTCATAAGTTTGTGGGTTAATATCCGGGTCTTCTATTCGATTCCATAGGTCGACTTCTCTGTTGTTATGCCAATACCAAGCTGTTTTCAATACTGTTGCTCTGTAATAGAGTTTGAAGTCAGGGATGGTAATGCCTCCAGAAGTTCCTTTATTGTATAAGATTGTTTTGGCTGTCCTGGGTTTTTTGTTTTTCCATATAAACTTGATTATTGTTTTCTCAAGGTCTGTGAAGAAGTTTGGTGGTATTTTGATGGGAATTGCTTTGAATCTATAGATTGCTTTTGGTAGAATTGCCATTTTTATTATGTTGATTCTCCCAATCCAAGAGCAGGGGAGGTCTTTCCATTTTCTGATATCCTCCTCAATTTCTTTCTTCTAGGACTTAAAGTTCTTGTCAAATAGGTCTTTCACTTCCTTGGTTAGAATTACCCCAAGATATTTTATGCTATTTGTGGCTGTCATGATAGGTGATGTTTCTCTGATTTCCCTCTCTGCTTCTTTGTCCTTTGTGTATAGGAGGGTAACCGACTTTTTGGAGTTGATCTTGTATCCTGCCACTTTACTAAAGGTATTTATCAACTGTAGGAGTTCTTTGGTAGAGTTTTTGGGGTCGCTTATATACACTATCATATTGTCTGCAAATAACGAAAGCTTAACTTCTTCCTTTCCAATTCGAATCCCATTGATCCCCTTATGTTGTCTTATTGATATTGTTAGAACTTCAAGCACTATATTGAAGAGGTATGGAAAGAGTGGACAGCCTTGTCCTGTTCCTGATTTTAGTGGAATGGCTTTGAGTTTCTCTCCATTCAATTTGATGTTAGCTGTCTGACGGCTTGCTATAAATTGCTTTTATTATATTTAGGTATGATCCTTGTAAACCCAATCTCTCCAACACCCTTATCATAAAGGGGTGTTGAATTTTGTCAAATGCCTTTTCAGCATCCAATGAAATGATCATATGTTTTTTTTTCTTTCAGTTTATTAATATGATGGATTACATTGATAGATTTGCATATGTTGAACCAGCCCTGCATCTCTGGGATGAAGCCCACTTGATCATAATGGATAATTATTTAATGTGTTCTTGGATTCAGTTTGCCAGTATTTTATTGAGTATTTATTTGAGTATTTCATCAATGTTCATGAGTGAGATTGGTCTGTAATTCTCTTTCTTGGTTGTGTCTTTGTGTGGTTTTGGTATCAGAGTAACTGTAGCTTCATAAAAAGAGTTTGGCAATGATTCTTCTGTTTCTGTATTGTGAAATACATTAAGGAGTATAGGTATTAGCTCTTCCTGGAAGTTCTGGTAGAATTCTGCATTGAAACCATCTGGTCCTGGACTTTTTTTGGTAGGGAGATTTTTGATAAGAGCTTCTAATTTTTCACGACTGACAGGTCTATTTAGATTGTTTGCCTGGTCTTGGTTCAACTTTGGTATATGGTACTTATCTAAAAAAAATGTCCATTTCTTTTACATTTTCCAACATTGTGGCATATAAATTTTCATAATAAGAGCTAATGATTCTCTGAATTTCCTCTGTGTCTGTGGTTATGTCCCCCTTTTCATTTCTGATCTTATTAATTTGCATGTTCTCTCTCTGCCGTTTGATTAATTTGGATAGGGGTTTGTCAGTCTTGTTGATTTTCTCCAAGAACCAGCTTTTTGATTCATTGATTCTTTGGATTGTTTTCTGTGTTTCTATTTTGTTGATTTCAGCCCTCAGTTTGATTATTTCCTGTCTTCTAGACCTCCTGGGTGAATCAGCTTCTTTTTTTTTCTAGATCTTTCAAGTGTGCTGTTAAGTCTCCAATGTGTGCTTTCTCCTTTCTCTTAAATTGGGCACTTAGTGCTATGAACTTTCCTCTTAGCACTGCTTTCATAGTGTCCCATTGGTTTGAGTATGTTGTGTCTTTATTTTCATTAAGTTCGAGGAAGACATTAATTTCTTTCTTTATTTCTTCCTTGACCCAGGGTTGATTCAGTAGTTGACTGTTCAACTTCCATGAATTTTTTGGCTTCCTGGGGGTGACACTGTTGTTGAATTCTAACTTTAATCCATGATGTTCTGACAAGACACAGGTGGTTACTAATATTTTTTTTGTATCTGTGGAAGTTTTTCTTTGTTACCCAGTATGTGGTCAATTTTCGAGAAGGTTCCATGAGCTGCAGAGAAGAAGGTATATTCTTTCCTATTTGGGTGGAATGTTCTATAGATGTCTGTTAAGTCCATTTGATTCAATACCTCCAATAATTCTTTTATTTCTCTACTAGGTTTCTGTCTGATTGTCCTGTCCATTGGTGAGAGAGAAGTGTTGAAGTCTCCTACTATTAATGTGTGTGGTTTGATGACTGCCTTGGGTTCTAGAAGTGTTTCTTTTACATAAGGAGGAGGATTTATATTAGGGGCATAGATATTCAGGATTGAGACTTCCTCCTGATGAATTGTTCCTGTTATGAGTATAAAATGTCCCTCTCCATCTCTTCTGATTGATTTTAGTTGGAAGTCAATTTTGTTAGATATTAGAATGGCCACACCTGCTTGCTTCTTAGTTCTGTTTGCTTGGACAACCTTTTCCCAGCCTTTTACTCTAAGTAGATGTCTGTCTTTGTGGTTGAGGTGTGTTTCTTGTAGACAGCAGAATGTTGGATCCTGTTTTCGTATCCAATCTCGTAGTCTGTGCCTTTTTATAGGTGAATTGAGTCCATTAATATTAAGTAATATTAATGACCAGTGGTTGTTGACTCCGGTTATTATTATTTTTGGTTTGTTTGTTTAATAGAGTTTGTATGTTTCCCTTCTTTGAGTTAAGCCCGTGAAGGGTCACTAGATGTCTGAGTTATTGTAGGCAATGATGGCAATGTTGGATTCCTTGGGTTGCGTTTTTCCTTCTATTACTTTCTGTAAGGCTGGGTTTGTGGCTGTGAATTGTTTAAATTTGTTCTTATCCTGGAATATTTTGTTTTCTCCATTGATAGTGAATGATAGCTTGACTGGGTATAGTAGTCTGCGTTTGTATCCATGGTCTCTTAGTTTCTGTAGTACTTCTATCCAGGACATTCTGGCTCTCATGGTTTACATAGAGAAGTCTGGTGTAAGTCTGATAGGTTTACCTTTATAAGTTACTTGACCTTTTTCCTTTGCAGCTCTTAATATTCTTTCTTTAATCTGTATGTTTTGTGTTTTGATTATTATATGGTGAGGGGATGTTTTTTTTTTTTTTTGATCAAGTCTATTCGGCATTCTGTATGCTTCTTGAACTTTCATAGGAATATCATTCTTTAGGTTGGGAAAGTTTTCTTCTATTATTTTGTTGAATATATTTTCTGGGCCTTTGATCTGCAGTTCTTCTCCTTCTTCAATCCCTATTATTCTTAGATTTGTTTTTTTATTGTGTCCCAGATTTCTTGAATGTTTTGTGATGAGAATTTGTTGGATTTGCTGTTTTCTTTGATCAGAGCATTTATTTTCTCTATGGTATCTTCAGACTTGAGATTCGTTCTTCCATCTCTTGTATCTTATTGGTTATGCTTGATTCTGTGGTCTTTGTTCGTTTACCTAGATTTTCCATATCCAGCTGGCCCTCGTTTTGTGTTTTCTTCATTCCCTCCATTTCAGTTTTCAATTCTTGAACTGTTTCCATTACCTGTTTGATTGTTTTTTCTTGGTTTCCCCGTGTATCATTCACGGATTTACTCATTTCTTCGAACTTTTTGTTATACTTCTCATCCATTTCTTTACTCATTTCTTCAATCTTTTTGTTGTACTTCTCATCCAGTTCTTTAAGGGAATTATTCATATCCTGTTTAAGGGACTCTATTACTTTCACAATGGCACTTTTTCCCACTACTTCTGAATTAAGAGGTTCAAGTCCTTCTATTTTAGGGTTGTTGGGATCTGGTGATTTCATGTTGTCTTTTAGATTGTTGGAGGAGTTCTTGCCTTGGCGTCTGCCCATCTCTTCCTTCAAATGCTCTATATTGGATCTTCTGGTACCAGGTCAGGTTCCCTTGTTGGGCCGGACTTCACTGACAGAAGGTCTACCTTTCCTCAGGCAGTCTATTGAAACACAGGCACTCCCTCCTGCCGGGTTTCACTCACAGCCCTGGCCCAGCGGGCAAGGAAGCTGCTCTGGGGAGATCTTGTGGCCCCAGGGGGAAGGGGGGAAGAGAGGAAGGTGTACTTGGATGAAGGCTTGGATGGGATTGGGGAGAGCTCCGCAGGTTGGAGCCACCACTGCAGGGTGACCAGAAAGTCGAGGGGGGCGGGGAAAGTCTGAATTCCTCCTAGCCGAAGCCCTCGGGCCAGGAGCAAACTCACCCCTCCTTCAATGGATGTCTGCTAGAAGTTCACTGTCTCTTGCTGGTCAGGAATGTGGCTGAGCTGATTCAGGGCCTGTCTGTCCTCAGGCAGGCTCTCAAAGCACAGGAACTGCCCCTGCCTGGCTGAGCCCACAGCCCATCCTCAGCGTGCAAGGGAGAAGCTCTGGGACGATCTTGTGGCCCCGGGGGAAGGCTGTGAAGCCATTTTTGATGAAGCATGAATGCATGTGCACATGTAAAGGTCTGAGTTCTACATTAAATAATTTCTTCAATCACTTTTCTATCTGATTTTTTGAGACAGGTTCTCTCTTTGAGCTTGGAACATGCTGATTTGTCTACAGATGATGGTCAGCAAGCACTGGGAATCCTATTATCTGTCTCCTCAAGGCTAGGATTGAAAAGTTGTTTATGTGGGTGCTGAAGATACAAACATAGAGCCTTGTGTTGAACTGCAAGTATTTTATTGACTGAATCATCTCCTTGGCTTCATATCAAATATTCTTGAAATAATTTTCATGGAACAAAATTTAAATCATCTTGAATATCTGTTCATTGCAATTTTGAATGCTGATTTAATAACATCAGTTGTGTTTTTCAATCAGTGCTCTTTAAATCTTTCATAAATGCCCATATACTAATGTTTTAGTTTTTCTTGGTTGTATGCCTCTTTGAAACCTAACCAATTTTGAGAGTGTGATGACAAAATGTCAAAAGACAATGAGCAAAAAAAGAAAAAAAAAGACATGAAAATTACTGTTTCCAATAAAACTTTATTTTCCCAAGCAAATCACTGGCTGGATTTCATCCCTACACTATGATTTTCTATCATGTAATATAGAGATTAGTTAACAACGACATTGTTTGGAATTAATAGGTTAACATTTTCCACAAGTGATGCAGAGATCATTGTTACATGTGAAACTAGAAATTGATACTGTGTAAAGATTGGAATCAATTTTGCATTTAGAAATTGCAAATCCCAGTGTTCAAGGTAATGAAATAAGGAAAGTCATGATTATATAAAAAAAGAATAATGTACATTAAAACATTTTAGGAAAACAAATGAAACACAACCAAAAACATTATAGGGAGAGAAATCTTTGCATATATAAAGCCTTTTTATTTTATTATTCTGAAATTTAGTGACTGATTAGACAAGCCAGGACCTAACAAGTAAGCAGATTTCATCTATTTTACTTTCTCAAATTGAAAACTTTATCAATTTATTGCCAGTTCCTACAAAATACAGCTTCCTTCTTTAATTTATTTAGGATTGATGTGTAGTGTGTGTGTGTGTGTGTGTGTGTGTGTGTGTGTGTGTGTGTGTGTGATGAGTTTATATGAATACAGGCACTTGTTTGCCACTGTCCACATATGGAAGTCACATGACAAATTTCAAGATTTGTTTGTAAAAATTAGGCAATAGCTTATTGTTTGTAAATATATGATAATCCAAACTACATTCAAAATCAAACAAATGATAAATGTAAGATGTTTCTGAGAGCACAATGATGTGGTGAATTATTCAAATTCTGGGTGCTATGATGACAATAAAACACCATGGATCAAATTTCATACTAATGAAGGCTATGGACTATAGTGTTTTCTTGATACATATAGAACTTTCTCTTCTTATGAGAATGTAATTATTTAATTAAAATTTGAAAGTCTTATAACAGTTTCTTATTTCTATTCCTTTGTATGCAAATACTGAATTATTTTTTCAATTATATTTTATTTTAATATTTTATTTAAAAATATCTCTATTTGAGTTGAAAGTGAAACCACTTAGTGAGATTTGTGGTTACTACAGAATTTCCATCTGTTACTGAAGCTACTTTCTAATATGGATTGATCTAAAGTGATATTTCCTATACTATTGTTTACAGAAATGAAAATATTCATCAACTCAGAAAAATCTTAAATACTCTTCATGTGGTATAGTATCAAATATTCTGCTATATATTAATTGTTTATATGGAAACAAATAACATTAATTTACAATTTCTCCTTTCACAAATCGAAAACTTATGTGTTCTTTAAAGATTTGTTTTAAAAGGAATTTCTTGAAAATGCTTGATTTGTAAGTCTACTACATATACCTTTTTACTAGGGTTCACATTAAAAAACATGTTTTGAGATTAACTGCAATGCAGTTAAAGAATCCTGTGAGATTCCTTTGGTAGAATTAAGCTCATAATTAATTTTAATAAATTCTCTTGACTTCATGATCTTGTTTATTTATAATTAACCTACTTTGTATATTAAGGTTTCTGATTTGCATTGCTGGATTTAGTAAACCTAAATTAGTGAGTCATTATGGGTAAAGTTGAAAAGGTGAAGAATTGTCAGCAGTCCTGCAGTTTCTTATTAATTCAAAAAGTAATTCTAAAGGAGACTTGTGGAGCATTATTAAGTTTCAAAGGTTGTTTAAAAAAACTCTCAGTGATTAAATTACTTATTTTCACCTTGATATTACAAAAAACTGATAGTAATACCTTAAAGACAGAGATGTTTATTTTGTCTCACTGTTTCATTGTAGCAAAGCATTCTGGCCAGTGGTGAAGGAGTTTAAAACAAGCCTTTTTCACATTTTATGATTCAAAGAATGTCTTATGATTCTTAATGTCTTCCCTTACTGCACTATATTAAAATTAGACCCTATGCACCAAAGGTTCCATAACCACTCCAAACTCTACAACAATCTGTGAACCAAATATTCAAGCACAAGTGTGTGGGGGAGACATTTCAAATTTAATGCATAACAGTGATTTAAAATATATGAAAATTAATTTTGATTCAGGATGACTAGTTGTCACATAACATTAAAATGCAAATTTAATGTACAGTGCAAATTGATTCATAGTAAAGTTGAAATTATGCTTCCAGGCCTAAATACAAAGAAGTGGGAAAAATTGCTCATAAACATCTCAAACACTTTATTATACATGAAAAATAAAAAAGGTCATGAACTGAAGACAGGGAGACTTGAGGAAGGGATTAATAGAAAACACATAGCTATTCAATGAATCTTTACTATGAGAATAAATGTGATAATAAAATTGAATTAAAAGGAAGAGTGAACACTTAATTTGTTCTTGAGATTTGAAAGATGACTGGATGATAAACTGGAGGACAATATAGAAGCAAACTCAAAAAAAATTATGGTATCTAGTGTTAGGGATGAAATAATTCTAGAAAAATCAAGGAAGACCACAGAGGATAGGAATATAGTTCAGAAGAAGGGACTTTCTACACTGCTTCTTTCAAAGTACTCTACATGAACACTAACTTACCGTTAGGATACAACTGGCACTTCTACAATAAGGTATCTAAATACTCAGTACAGATATATAATCTGTTTCCCACTGTCATTATTTCTAGTGTGAGACAGAGAACTTGCAGAGCTTACTGTTGAGTATTTTCATTCTTTACATACATATGTAACAATTTATCTCAATCTAAAAAATACATAGTATCTTCACCATTTGAGTCACTAGTATGTGAAACAAGGAATAAATTTGATAAGAGATGAAAATGTCAAAATATTTAATGAATAAAATAGGGAAGAGTTCAGCTAGAGAGGACATGATTCAAAGTTTGGTGTTAGTTAGGTTTACTTAAGTAAATATTTATATTTTTTAAATTTATTTTCTAATTTATATGTATGTTAGTATCTGTGCATGGGCTTGTGTATGTTAGTGAAGAATCTAATGAAGACATATAGAAGAAGTTTGATCCTTGGATCTAGAGCTACAAATAGTTCTGAGCCACCTCATTTGAATGCTGGGCACAAAACTTGAATGCTAGGACAGAATACCAAGTGCTTTTAACGATTGAGACATCTATGTTTTTTTCTAAATATTTTATTTATGAGATCTTATTGTATGGCAAGTAATGTATTAAACACTGTGAGTACTTTACAAAGAAACCATATGTTAAATCTTACCTACTTTTATCCAGTTATGTGGATAGGCAACAGCCAAGAAACAAGTCAACATTGATTATTGGTCAGTTATTGAAAAGTGTACACTAACTGATTTTTAAATTTGTTAAGTCATAGTTTAGCAAATCATAGGTGCATGTTTTACAAAAGTTCTATAGAATCACACCTTTATATGGTCACATTTAAGAATACAATTGACTGAAGTGACTGACAGATAGAGCAGTGTACTTAAATGTCACATGTGGAGAATGTATTTGGTATGATTATGGAACTACAACAATGCTTGTGTGAGTGAATACTGCTCCTGAGTTAAGTCAAGTATCACTATGGATTCTATGTCAAGTGCAGACTGAATATAAGAATGGGAACACAGCTTGTAAGTTACTACAGGCTTTAGAGGTTTGGGCAAGTGTGAGAGTTGTGAAGGAACACACAAGGAATAAGAGGTGGTTTATTCTGCACCCATGTTTAATGACTACCTCCTGCTAATAGAGATTTGGGTTACCCCACATTGCTTGTTCCAATGTGAAAGTAATTTCATGAAGTTTCAATTTTAAACAAGAAAGAAGGCAATAAATTAGAACAAAAATACATTAGTTGATACATTGGAATGGCAGTTACAGAAAGATGAGAGAAATTTTCTATACATTGGAAGTGCTATATGATAATATTCTCAGTTTTGGAGTTGGTGGAAGTTAGTGAGTCTGTTAAGTTAAAACACACCAAACCTCTTTATCTATTAGTCACAGGATATTAGTTTTGACAGAGAAGTGGCCAATGATCTAGATATATTTTAAAGATAGAGACAACACTATTTGCTGATGGGTTGAATGTATGAGTGAGAGAAAGATAAGGATGAAAGATAACATAATGGATTTTTTTCACTTTGTTGAGCAGCACGTAAAATGGGGATAAAAAATCGACTACTGACGTGATTTACGGAAGTAGTTTCTACGAAAACTATAAGTAAAGAGAACAACTAATTCAACAAAGGAAATTGAAAGACAGTAGTCATGGAGAAAATTACACTATCAGGAGAGTTGTTTCTGAAAATCAATTGCATAAATTATTTCAAAGGAAGAATTCTTAAATAAACTCACTGAAGAGAACTAAAGATTGATCAGTGCAATTTTCTGTAAAAAACAAAAAGAAGGAACCTTCAAAATCTTGAGGAGTCTATGACAATAAAGATGTCATTCATTGTATGCCCTTCATTTTTTAAAAGGGTATCCATTCTGAAATATTTTATGCTGTTACAAGTGATATCACACATAAGTGAATAGTTCTTGATTTAAGGTCATTAGGAATTCCAAAAAAGAAAAGAAACTGACACATCAGAGGCATAGCTAAAAGCTTAGAACTCCCTCCAGAGAATATTCCCACAATGGATGATAATTACATGGATCTTGACAAACTGTCATGAAAGCCAGGGGAGACTTTCAAGAGTGCAGTGTCCAGACTCCGAATAAAGAAAGAAGGAATGATAAAAAGCAAAGACTTTGGGGTAGTAGAAGTCAGAGCTGTCATTGGATAGTAGGAGTCAGAGCTGTCATAAAGAATTAGCATTATGAAAGTACGCGGCTTGAAAGCAATGGAAATAGATTTGTTCTAAGGAGTCTGCTCCCTGACTTTGAACCAATCATAGAAAAGGTTTGCAATTTGTCACAATAAAGAACCTTAAAATTGAATCAGATCCCAATAATAACTGAATGTTTCAATTAATCTCTAAATCATGTTACCAGTGTTGAAAACATTCATTTTTTTAATAAACAGGTTTTTCTGAAAATCAATGACTAGAGTTAACATACATATATCCTGTGTATAGGGAATTAGAAACTATAAATATTTCAAAATCTATAACATGAAAAATGGTATAGCGTAGGGAATCAAATATGAGATATATTTGCATAGGATCAATGAGTTTTGAGGTTGAGTTTCTGATGTAAATCTAACCATATCAATTATAAGAGGTTGTATTGTTGATACTACATGATAAGTCCAGTGAGTAGAAATGTACAAGCTTTTACTTGACCCCTATAACTTGTAAATCATCTGATAAAACAAATGATGCTTTATTAAATTATGTTTCCTGAGTAAAAGGAAGCTTTGTGAGTCTTTTTATTAAAAGAGAAAAATAAAATCAGTACATAGACAGAAGGACCTCCCACACCATTATTTCCATTCTAGGTGTCCACGATGAACAAGCAGCCCTCCTCCAACAAATACAACATGGTGTGCCAACATGGGTAACTGCATCTATACAAAAACCTGAGAAAACTTAAAAATTAATTCTAGACACAAAAGAACAGATTTAAGCATGAGTTTGCAGTGATAATTTTTGGGGTGGGCTCTGTTTGTCAGAAGCAAGCAGATGCATGGTTCCTTTAAGAAAGATTTTCTTGATTCAGCTATAGCAGAAAAAAGCAGAATGGTTTTAAAATACAGCTTCCTGAGCTATTCTGCCAATGCAAACTCTGACTATGGAACGTTTAAATGGCATTTTTGCCCTGGGTGTTTGTGTGCCCACTCAGGGTCAGGAGGAAACTAACTGAGACCATGCACACAAGTCAGTACTCCCTGCATGGACAGGTGGCAGGATCAGATTTACTGGGCGTGCACAGGCAGGAGAGCATGGCAGATTTCCTGCCAACAAACACATAGATATTTCCAGGCTGTGCAGTATTCTGCATGTCAGATTTATCTATTACTCAGATAAAAAGTGATTATATGCAACCCACTCATTCTCAGAGTTAAAGTGCTGAGTATGGCTCCTTCCTGGCAGCCCCAGAGATGGCAGTAATGTTATCTCTACCATTTTAAAAGTGGAGAAAGGCAGCGACAACATTCAGAGCAGCTTCAAGCAAGCTGCTCATCATTTTAAATCTCTTCAAGACAGTAAAAAAATTACAGATAATGCAATAAGGAAATATTCAGACAAAGAACTCTAAGTGGTTCACAGTATTGGATAAATGTATGTAGACTTGGGAGAGAGAAGAAAAAGTGTATAGAAAGCTGGAAAAGAAGTAAAGAAGTAAATTAATTGTTTTTTTAAACAACAAAGTCCTTAAAGAGACAGCATACAGATACTCATAGATTAAAGGAGTAAAGATAATAAAATAAATATTAAAATGTAATAAAGTAAACGCAAGTCATATATAGATGGAGAATATAGAGAGAGTCTGGAGTATGCATATTATTGTGTTTTCTTCGAGATATTTGATTGTGAATGACATAAGGACAGAGAGACATTTTATTATATGAGCTGCTAAGCTAAACCATCTTGTATATTATAAAGGTATCATGATTTCAGAATTTATATCTAAGAATATGTTTCTTATGAAAAGAGGTTCTTCTTTAATTTCCATAGAGGATACAAACCTGTGAATTCATTCCAAGCTAATGTGGTTTTTGATGCACTAAAACCACTGAAAGGTTGCTTTGCATACCACTCAAAAATTTTTCTTCACCCAATAAACAGAATGAAGCAGTTTGGAAATAATTATGCCCATATTTCCAAATTTGTTTATAAATATTTTTTATGTTTAAAGGGGGATATGCTCTAGAGATTTTCATTGGTCTGGCTCTTGGTTTATTGATACAAAGCTAAGGTCAATTTTGCTATACTGAATATGGAGACAACAACATCCATATTCCTAAATATCATTTACAAATATTCTTTGCATTTAAAGGGGGATATATTATAGAGATTTGCATTGGTATGAATCTTGTTCTTTTGATACAAATTTGAGATCAATTTTGTTATTTGTGTATTTCTGCTCTTGATTGAGGTATTGTGTTCTTATAGCTCATTTGTAATTAAGAAGTACAGGTAAATAGAGAGTCATCTATAATATTCAAGCTTGTAATCATGTTAGTTAGATTTTTCAAGATGTACAGAGATATATTTCAGATGGACAGGCATTCTTCAAAACTTTCAAAGACTACAAAATATGTAATTGAAAATGTTTAAGAGCTTAGTACTTTTCATGACAGTGAGAAACATCTGCTCCTGGCAGCATCAATTACTTCAAAAGGAAGATGGTTATCTAAGGACACTCCTTATGAAGTTAGTTTGCCATTTGGGAAAGAAACTGCTTTTGCCTGAACTGCTTGATGAACTGGATATGCAGGGCCCACAGAGAAATGACTGCTGATCTTGCCTAAAGATGAGGTGATATTTCATGGCTCCTGATTCATGAAAGAGTCTGCCAGACATTTTACAGGACACAGAAGAAAATGTGACAAAAAAACTGCCATATATAAATGAACTGTCTTTGAAATTTCCTGCTTTGTGGAAATGTCTGCAGACCGAAGATGGATGTTCCAATGTTACATAAGAACTTTGTGTGACTGTCTAGGCAGTGTGATATCTCTGTCAAAGACAGTTCATCTATATATGGCTTCTCTATGATTTTGCCTTCTCTCTCCCAGCATTAAGCTTAGTTTTCTCTGCCTTGGTCTGTTCCGCTATGGCTTTGCTATAGTCCCAAAGCAGTTTCTTTATTCATCAGTGGTAATCACAGAATACAGAGGAAAATCCCATAACACCTCCTGAAGGGGTGAGGTCGATCAGCAATTAAAGATCAGCTAGACTAGCTTAATACAAAGGATACAGCTTTAATAAACAGAAGGAAAACTTACACCAGAGTCCCAATAGTCCATCCAGAATGCAGGAGCCAAGCGAGAGTGGGCGGGCAAGCGTACCCACCAGGTTTATAGGTAAATATTTGCCTTAGGGCAACACACCCAACAGAAAGAATGTGATTGGCTGAACTCTCCAATCATCTCCCCCTTTTTTCTAAAATAAGACAGAACAAAAACAAATACAGCTATACACAATAGAAACAAATAATAAATATAAAATTACAAACAACAAACAATATTAAGCAAGAAACATATAACAAAAGTTTTACTAAACATTCTATTTCAAGGAGTCTAAATAATGTAGAGGGTAACTACAACTATTTAATATTCAACTCCATCAAAGATCTGAGAAGGAAAATAATTTTACTCAAACAGCCAGGAAGTACAAGTGAGAAACTTCCGAAATGTGCAACAAATAACAGAATCAACTGATTACCTGGGCAATCACCCAAAGTCTCATTTGTATTGTTGAGTAAACCAAGTTTGGTTAAGGTCTGATGTAACTGACATGCCATTTTCAAAGGCAAGAAAACTTTTAGAACTCTATTACCCTGTCTTGGCAAGATAAGACAATCCTGTTTTTATCCATTTATGGATATTCTATAATTCTGTCAGTGGTCGAAGTATGGGCTTTTTTTTGCCCAAAGGCCAGTTCTGCCAGGAAGAAGACAAGCTCCAAGTGGAGTGTCTTTGGTGCTCAACGTTCTCTCTGGAGTAGAGCAGTGATGCCAGGAGTAATTGTGTCTCATTAGTATGGAACTCTAGATTAGATTAAAGGCCATTTTCTACAGCTCTTCGAAGAGGTTGAAGATTATACTATCTATACTAAATATGATCTCTATGCACCTAAATAACCTGACTAGCCTAAACATAAGTATGTCAAACATATATGACTATTGATTTATATCTGTCTAACTTGAAGACTAAGAGAATAAACAACATTGGATGACAATGACCTCCAAATGTAAGCAATGTATACAATATCTTAATCAGAGCTAGAAATGTAAATATATATATATATATATACATATCAATACAAATAGAGGTAGAAGCATACTCGCATACAATATATAGAGGTAGATGCATACTCACATACAATATTCAATATATCAATGTACAATAATCAACACCAATACAATTTTCTAAATACAATAACTCACAAATATCAATATATTATTATCCCATTACCAATCAATTTCCCCCCTTTTTTAAATAAAGATAAACATCCCTAAGCTTATAAAATACCTCTCCCATCCCCTCATTCCTATATCAATTTTAACCAACCCCTAGATGATGTCCCTAAACCTGAGGGCAAATTCTACTGGGAGAGGGGACATCATCCTCTTAAATTGCTTCCAGCTGTCATGGGGGTGACGTTTTTCTTAGGGTGTCCAGTGAAAATAAATGATGATAAAATTCCAATATTAATATTTGGTGTGAGAACGTTGCAAATAGTCTCTGAGTGTTTTGAGGCGGTCTGGCCAGAGTGTTGTGAAAAACTGTGAACCATTAGGAACTGTCTTGAGCAGCTGGTACCAAAAAACAGGTCTAAAAGTAGTGCTATCAACATTATGACATCATAGTAACCAGGTGGAGTTGATGTTGTGGGGCCCCATCTTCATCCTAGAAACTTTAAAAATTAAAGTTAAACATTCTCTACGAAGACATATATAGACATATATATTAATAAAGAAAGAAAGAGATGTGGGGAAAGGAAAAGAAAATTTATCAATTATTATTCTGTCCCATATCTTGGCTCTTGACTTAAGAGAGAAACTCTGGGATACCTCTTATCCACAGGCTTGGAAATGAAGAGGGACTGAGACATAGTCCAACTCCAAAACCAGCTCTACATATTTATAAATAAATGCACATTAGTACATATTAAAAATAGTAATACTTACCTAAACTATTTGGTTTTATTGCTGATCCTCTTTGGGTTGTTGATGGTTTCTATACATCAGTATTGAAATATCCAGGGTCCCTTAAATTCTTTGAAAATGAGTGTTTTCCTGTGGAGACAAGAAGAGAACCTTACCCCCAACCTATATGTTTTTCTTACCTTTGGTGTAATTATTATCCTTGTAAATGAGTTGTTATTTATCTCTGCCAAGAGGCTTCTCCTCTTCCAACTGAAACTTTATCAATTTTGATGGTATTCACAACTTTTCCTCTCCTGTGGAAACAAGAGCATATTCCCTTCCCCAACGCAGCACATCTCTTGGCTTCCATTGTGAGGTAAGCACATCCTTGAAATAAATTGGTTGATTTAATTCAGCAGACTTTTCCATTATCCAATGTCTTACTACAGCCATTGTCCCCTTCTCATTAGCGTTGAGAAAATTCACGGTTATTAAAGCATTATGTAACTTATTTCTGGGGGTATTTTCCACTCCTTTTTGTTTGTTCAATATATCTTTTATAGTTCGATTTGATCTTTCTATAACTGCTTGACCTGTAGGATTGTATGGTATTCCTGCAACATGCTTAATGTTGTAATAAACAAAAAAAACGTTTAATTTCCCTAGAAACATAAGCTGGACCATTATCCATCTTTATTTGTGCAGGTATACCCATGATTGCCATAACTTCTAATAAATTAGTGATTTCTGAATCAGCTTTTTCTGAGCTTAAAGCAGTTGCCCATGGGAAACCTGAGTATGTGCCAATGGTGTGGTATACATATTACAATTTGCCAAATTCCGCAAAGTGGAACACATCCATCTGCCATATTTCATTCCTTTGAATACCCTTTGGATTAGTCCCTGCAGGCACTGGTGTTTGGTTATAGAAAGAGCAAGTAGGTCATTTCTTTACAATCTCCTTAGCTTGCTTCCATGCAATAGAGAACTCTTTCTTTAAGCTTTTGCTATTGACGTGATGTTTTTAATGAAATTCAGAGGCCTGCAGCATACTTCCAATCAATAATTGACCAATGTTTGCATTACCTTGTGCTAGAGGACCTGGCACACCCATATGGGATCGGATGTGTGCTATATACATAGGGCAAAGCCTATTCCTGATCATTTCTTGTACCCAGATAAACAATGAAGTCAGTTCTGTTTCATCTGGTACAAATTCAGCAGTTTCAATATGCCAGATAACTCTTTCTGCATATTGTGAGGCAGTAATGACATTAAGAGGTTCTCTAAAATCCCTTAACACCATAAGGATGACATATAATTCTGCCTTCTGGACAGAATCATAAGGACTTTGTTCCACCTTACTCAATTCTTCTGATTTGAAACCAGCCTTTCCTGATTTATTAGCATCAGTATAAAATGTATGGGCTCTAGTTATCGGAGCCTCACCAATGATTCAAGGAAGAATCCAAGAAGTTTTCTCTTTATAAAGTTAAGCCTATTGTTTTTGGGATAGTTGTTATTAATTTCTCCCAAAAATTAGCACAAATTCTTTGCCATGGTTCTTTGTCTTCCCATAGCTTTTTTTTTATCTCATCAGCAATAAAAGGCACTATAATTTCTGCTGGATCTATGCCTGCTAGTTGACGAAGTCTCAATTTACCTTTTATAATTAATTCACATAAGTTTTTAATTTCTTACTTGGCTTATGTGGTAAAAAGATCCATTTTAAGATAATATCATCTCTCTGCATAAAGATTCCTGTAGGAGAAATTCTGGAAGGCAATTTGACAAGAATACAACTAAGCTTTGGATTTGCCCTATCCATGTGTGCCTCTTGTAATTTTTCCTCAGTCATTGTCAGTTCCTTTTCTGTTTCAGCTGCTAATTCTCTAGAACTTTTTAAATCTTTATCACCATTCAAGGTTTTGTTTAAATGAATTATTAGATCAGGTGCTATCCCAACAGCTGGTCATAGGCTGGAAATGTCTCCTAATAATCTTTGAAAGTCATTAAGAGTCTGTAGCCAGTCTCTCCTGATTTGTCCCATTTGTATCTTAACTTTTTGTAAACCTATTTTATAACCTAGATAATTCACAGAATCTCCTCTCTGTATTTTGACAGGAGCAATCTGCAATCCCTGTTTAGGTAAAACTATCTTTATTTCTTCAAACAGTCTTTCAAAAGTATCTATGTTTGAATCAGACAACAGGATAACAAATGAGTAGAACAACAAATTCCTAAAGTATAGGCCCAGAGTTATTGTTCAAGACTAAAAAGGATATGTTTATACATGTCTATAAACTCAAAACTTCTGAGGCAGAATGGTCAAGAATTCTGGGCTAATCTGGGTTCAAAACAAATTCCAAAACCAGTTATGACTGTGACTTAAAGAAATAGAATGTGAGGAAAGTTACATTAGCAGGGTTTGGGGTAATGGGTTCAGTCCGGATTGAGTGGCATTTGTCTAGGGGTTTCCCGGTGAAAAGCAATGGTGGTACTTCTGTAGATCTCTTCTTCATGGAGGTTTGAGGTTACATTGGTTCCTGATAAAGCTTCTTGGTTACCTGGAGAAACTTCTGAGTCCGCCTTCCAGACTTTCTTTTACTCGGGAAACTTGTAAATTTAGAATGATTGTCACAATCCTGGATGGATTACTGTGCTACTGAGTGACAGCCATCTTCAGGCCCTACTAGAGAGTTGTCTGCAGAGTTGAAATGTTTATTGTGGTAACCTCCGACCTTACGTGATTAAGGGTCTTTGATGTTCCACTGTATTCTACCCTGGCCCCACCATTGCAATTTTGTCTCCTGTGACCTTGGAACACCAGCTGTCCCTATTTCAGTGCTGATGAGTTCCATCCTGAGGGGAAAATATGTGCTGTCCTGGGTGGACTTTCCTGGTAGAGACAACAGTCCCCCTGCCAAGCTTCTGCTGCAGGGTCTTCTGTGTTCCACTCGACTCTGCCCTGCCCCCATGGTTGCCCTATTGTCTCCTGTGTCCTTGGAATACCAGCTACCCCTATTTCAGTGCTGAGGAGTTCCATCCAGAGGGCTGTCCCTATTTCAGTGCTGAGGAGTTCCACCCAGAGGGTGCTGAGGAATTCCATCCAGAGGGCTATCCCTGTGTCTCTGCTGAGGAGTTCCATCCAAAGGGTGCTGAGGAGTACCATCTAGAAGGACAGGAATAGTTCCTGTTCCTGCACTGAAGAGATCCACCCAGAGAGTAAGTAACAGCAAAACTGAAACAAGACACCAACATTCTCCTGGCTCCATTCGAAGGAAGAGATGGGCAGGCGCCAATGCAAGAATTCCTCCAAAAACCTGAAAGGCAACATGACATCACCGGAATACAGGGATCATGAAACTAGAAGAATTGAACACCCTACTCCAGAAGGACTAGAAGAAATTGACTCTAAGCGAAACTATAGAAAAATAATAGAGGAACTTCAACAGGAGGTGAAACTATGCCATAAAGAAATGGAAGAGAAGTATAACAAAAACTTTGAAGAAATGAGTAAATCTGTAAATGACACCCTGGGAAACCAAGAAAAAACAATTAAACAGATAATGGAAACAGTTCAAGAATTGAAAACAGAAATGGAGGCAATGAAGAAAACACAAACCAAGGGCCGGCTGGCTATGGAAAATTTAGGTAAATGAACAGAGACTTCAGAAACAAGCGTAACAAATAGAATACAAGAGATAGAAAAACAAATCTCAGATTCTGAAGACACCATAGAGAAAATAAACGCTCTGACCAAAGAAAACAGCAAATCCAACAAATTCTCATGACAAAACATTCGGGAAAGGGAGACACTATAAAAAAAAATCTAAGAATAATAGGGATAGAAGAAGGAGAGGAATTGAAGATCAACAGCCCAGAAAATATGTTTAACAAAATTATAGAAGAAAAATTTCCCAACCTAAAGAACGATATCCCTATGAAGGTTCAAGAAACATACAGAACACTGAATAGACAGGATCAAAAAAAAAAATCCCTTCGCCATATAATAATCAAAACACAAAACATTCAGATTAAAGAAAGAATATTAAGAGCTGCAAAGGAGAAAGGTCAAGTAACTTATAAAGGTAAACCTATCAGACTTACACCGGACTTCTCTATGGAAACCATGAAAGCCAAAAGGTCCTGGATAGAAGTACTGCAGAAACTAAGAGACCATGGATGCAAGCCCAGACTACTATACCCAGCCAATCTATTGTTCACTATCAAGAGAGAAAACAAAATATTCCAGGATAAAAACAAATTCAAACAATACATAGCCACAAATCCAGCCATACAGAAAGTATTAGAAGGAAAATCACAAACCAAGGAATCCAACATTGCCAACACTGCCTACAATACCTCAGACATCTATCTAGTGACCCTTCACAAGCACAACTCAAAGAAGGGAAACACACACACTCTACTACCAAAAAAAGGAAAATATCCAGAGTCAAAAACCACTGGTCATTAGTATCACTTAATATCAATGGACTCAAGTCACCTATAAAAAGGCACAGACTTAGAGATTGAATACGAAAACAGGATCCAACATTCTACTGTTTACAAGAAACACACCTCAACAACAAAGACAGACACCTACTCAGAGTAAAGGGTTGGGAAAAGGTTTTCCAAGCAAACAGAACTAAGAAGCAAGCAGGTGTGGCCATTCTAATATCTAACAAAATTGACTGCAAACTAAAATCAATCAGAAAAGATGGAGATGGACATTTCATACTCATAACAGGAACAATTCATCAGGAGGAAGTCTCAATCCTGAATATCTATTCCCCTAATACAAAGGACCCTCTAATGTAAAAGAAACACTTCTAGAACTCAAGACAGTCATCAAACCACACACACTAATAGTAGGAGACTTCAACACACCTCTCTCACCAATGGACAGGTCAATCAGGCAGAAATCTAACAGCGAAATAAGAGAATTATTGGAGGTATTGAATCAAATAGACTTAACAGACATCTATAGAACATTCCACCCGAAACGGAAAGAATATACCTTCTTCTCTGCAGCTCATGGAACCTTCTTGAAAATGAACACATACTGGGTAACAAAGCAAACTTCCACAGATGCAAAAAAATATTAGTAACCACCTGTGTCTTGTCAGATTACCATAAATTAAAGTTGGAATTCAACAACAATGCTACCCACAGGAAGTCAACAAACTCATGGAAGCTGAACAGTCAACTACTGAATCACTTCTGGGTCAAGGAAGTAATAAAGAAAGAAATTAAAGTCTTCCTTGAATTTAATGAAAATAAAGACACAACATACTCAAACATATGGGACACAATGAAAACAGTGCTGAGAGAAAAGTTCACAGCACTAAGTGCCCAATTAAAGAAAACAGAAAAAGCACACATTGCAGACTTAACAGCACAACTGAAAGCTCTAGAAAAAAAAGGAAGCAGATTCACCCAGGAGGAGTAGAAGGCTGGAAATAATCAGACTGAGGGCTGAAATGAACAAAATAGAAACACAGAAAACAATCCAAAGAATCACTGAAACAAAAAAAAATGGTTCTTGGAGAAAATCAACAAGATCGACAAACCCCTATCCAAACTAATCAAACAACAGAGAGAGAACATGCAAATTAATAAGATCAGAAATGATTAGGGGGACATAACCACAGATGGAGAGTGAATTCAGAGAATCATTACTTCTTACTACAAAAGCCTGTGTGCCATAAAATTGGAAAATGTAAAACAAATGGACATTTTTTTAAAAAGTACCATATACCAAGGTTGAATCAGGACCAGGTAAACAATCTAAATAAACCTGTTAGTCGCAAAGAATTAGAAGCTCTTATCAAAAATCTCCCTACCAAAAAAAGCCCTGGACCAGATGGTTTCAATACAGAATTCTACCAGAACTTCCAGGAAGAGCTAATACCTATACTCCTCAATGTATTTCACAATATAGAAACAAAGGGTCATTGCCAAACTCCATTTATGAAGCTACAGTTACCCTGTTACCAAAACCACACAAAGACACAACAAAGAAAGAAAATTACAGGCCAATCTCACTCGTGAATATCGACGCGAAAATTCTCAATAAAATGCTGGCAAACTGAATCCAAGAACACATTAGAAAACTTATTCATTATGATCAAGTAGGCTTCATTCTAGAGATGCAGGGCTGGTTAAACATACACAAATCTATCAATGTAATCTTTCATATAAATAAACTGAAAGAAAAAACCATATGATCATGTCATTGGATGCTGAAAAAACATTTGACAAAATTCAACACCCCTTTATGATAAAGGTGTTGGAGCGATTGGGGATACAAGGATCATACCTAAATATAATAAAAGCTAGTTACAGCAAACTGACAGCTAACATCAAATTGAATGGAGAGAAACTCAAAGCCATTCCACTAAAATCAGGAACACGACAAGGCTGTCCACTCTCTCCATTCCTCTTCAATAAAGTGCTTGAAGTTTTAGCAATAGCAATAAGACAACATAAGGGGATCAAGGGGAATTGAGTTGGAAAGGATGAAGTTAAACTGTCGTTATTTGCAGATGATATGATAGTGTACATTAGGGAACCCAAAAACTCTACCAAAGAACTCCTACAGCTGATAAACACCTTTAGTAATCTGGCAGAATACAAGATCAACTCCAAAAAAATCAATTGCCCTCCTATACACTAAAGGATAAAGAAGTAGATAGGGAAATCAGAGACAAATCACCTTTCATGATAGCCACAAATAGCATAAAATGTCTTGGGGTAACTCTAACCAAGAAGTGAAATACCTATTTGATGAGAACTTTAAGTCTTTGAAGAAAGAAATTGAAGGTGGATACCAGAAAATTGAAAGATCTCCCATGCACTTGGATTGGGAGGATCAACATAGTAAAAAAGGCAATTCTACCAAAAGCAATCTATACTTTCAATGCACTCCCAATCAAAATCCCATCAAAATTTTTCACAGACATTTAGAGAACAATAATAAATTTTATATTGAAAAACACAAACCCAGGAGAGCCAAAACAATCTTATACAATAAAGGAACCTCTGGAGGCATTACCATCCCTGACTTCAAACCCTATTACAGAGCTACAATATTGAAAATAGCTTGGTATTGGCATAAGACCAGAGAATTCGACCTATGAAATCGAATAGAAGACCCAGATATTAACCCACAAACCTATGAACACCTGATTTTCGACAAGGGAGCTAAAGGTATACAATGCAAGAAGGAAAGCATCTTTAACAAATGGTGCTGGCATAACTGGATATTAACCTGTAGAAGAACGAATGTAGGTCCATATCTATCCCCATGTACAAAACTCAAGTCCAAATGGATTAAAAACCTCAATATTAATCTGACCACTTTTAACCTGATAGAAGAGAAAGTGGGAAGTAGTCTACAAGACGTAGGCACAGGAGACCACTTCCTAAGTAGAACCCCAGTAGCACAGACAATAAGAAAATCAATAAATAAATGGGACCTCCTGAAACTGAGAAGCTTCTGTAAACAAAGGGCACTGTCAGTAAGACAAAAAGGCTACCTTCTGACTGGGAGAAGATCTTCACCAACCTCTCATCAGACAAAGGTCTGATCTCCAAAATATACAAATAAGTAAAGAAAGAAGACACTAAAACTCTAATTAACCCATTTAAAAAATGGGATACTGAACTGAACAGAGAATTCAAAACAGATGAACTTCGAATGGGCAAAAGACGCTTAAGGTCATGCTCAACCTCCTTAGTGATCAGGGAAATGCAAATCAAAACAACTTTGAGATACCATCTTATACCTGTCAGAATAGCTAAACTCAAAAACACCAGTGATAGCCTATGCTGGAGAGGATGTGGAATGAGGGGAACACTCATCCATTGTTGGAGGAATTCAAACTTGTGCAGCCACTGTGGAATTCAGTGTGGTGGTTTCTCAGGAAACTGGGAGTCAACCTACCTCAGGATCCAGCAATTCTACTCTTGGGAATATACCCAAGAGATGCCCTATCATACTACAAAAGTATTTGTTCAACTATGTTCATAGCTGCACTATTTGTTATAGCCATAACCTGGAAAAAACCTAGGTGCCCCTCAATAGAACAATGGTTAAAGAAGATTTGGAACATATTCACGTTAGATTTTTACTCCGCGGAAAAAAAGAAACAATGACATCTTGAGTTTTGCATGCAAATAGATGTAAATAGAAAACACCTTACTGAGTGAGGTAGGCCAGACCCAAAAAAGAGGAATATGGTATGTACTCACTCATAAGTGGATTCTAGCCATAATTAAAGGTCTTTGAGCCTATAATTTGTGATCTTAGAGAAGCTAAATAAGAAGGTGAACCTGAAGAAAATCATGTAGTTATCCTCCTGGATATTGGAGGTAGACAAGATTGCCAGGCAAACTTGGTTGCACGGGGAGGGGGGGGGTGTAGGGTAGAAGTAAGGGGAGATGGTTAGACAGAAGTGAGAATGGGAGTACTGGGGATAGCTTGGGGGAATGGGATGTGGGATAGGGAGGAGGAATGGATATGGTAGCAGTGAAGTATATATCTCAACTATCGTAGCCATTTTAGGGTTTGCAAGAGACTTGATTCTAGAGGGGTTCCCAGGTCCAAGAAGAGGTCCCCAGATTGTTCCCTGGGCAGCAGAGGAGATGGTGCCTGAACTGGCCTTGGCCCATAACCATACTGATGAATATTTTACATATCACCATAGAACCTTCATCTGGCGATGGATGGAGATAGAGACAGAAACACACATTGGAACACTGGACTTAGCTCCATAGGTCCAAATAAGAAACAGAAGAAGGGAGAACATGACCAAGGAAGTTCGGACCACGAGGGGTGCGTTCACCCACTGATACACGGGGTCTGATCTAATGCGAGCTCACCAAGGCCAGCTGGACTGGGACTGAACGAACATGTGATCAAACCGGATTCTCTGAATGTGGCTGACATGGGAGCTGACTGAGAAGCCATTGATAATGGTACTGGTTCTTGTTTCTTCTGCATGTACTGGCTTTTTGGGATCCTAGTCTGTTTGTATGCTCACCTTCCTAGACCTGGAGGGAGGGGGGGAGGATCTTGAACTTCCCACAGGGCCGGAAACCCTGACTGCTCTTAGGACTGGAGAGGGAGGAGGAGAGGTAGTTGGGGGAGTGTGAGGGTATTGGGAGGAGGGGAGGAAGTTTAAATTTTTATAAATTAATTAATTAATTAAATAGAATGCATGGATGGAAAGCAATAATTGTAATATTGTAGTATCTAATTTAAATGTGAAATTGTCCTTTATTTTTCATGCAGTGGAGGAGTAGTTATTAACCCATAGCTTTTTTGTTGATATTTAAGGAGAGACAGGCATATACAAAGGGAAATTTATTAAGATATATGTAGAAGAAGGTAACCATAATGTCAAATTAACAGTCTTTGATCACACAGTTCTTACAAAGTTTTAGAAGGAACCAATCTTGATATTACATCAATTTTTATCTTCAAAACAAGCATATAATATACTTACATGTTGTAATCCACAAAATTTCTGTACTTCATCATATTAATACCAGGAAACTGATACAATAGTGACTTCTATTGCTTTAAGTGGAAATAAAGTAACAACAGTATAAATTTTTAAGGTAGTCAAAAGATTTTGAAATTTATCTTGAACTTTATTTGGCTAATACAAAATGTTATGCTGTGTCTTCTGTTTGTATGTTGCTTTCATTGGATAATCAATAAAGAAACTGCCTTGGCCTAGTTGATAGAAAAGAACTTAGGTAGGCAGAATGAACTTTGGGAGATTGTACAGGAAGCAATATGTCCCTTTCATTTCTAGAGATTTGGAAGTTGCTTACTTCTCATTTACTTAGGTAATATTATATCCTTCTGAAGCATTTGATGGAGTTGAAGAATATATAGATAGTTAAAGTTATAGTTTTCCTTTGTTATGATAAAAGATAAAATAGATATAAATATTGTAACTAATTCTTGCTTGATCCCTTTTTTGTTATATGTAATCTTACCATGTTAAAGTTAAAGCTTTCCTTTTTATTTAAACAGATAAGGAGAGGTAAACCAGGAGTCCCATCTTTATGCTCTTTATGTTGAGATTACCATAAATAGATAAAAAAAACTGATTTGGTCCAATAAATAGGCAGAACTTAGGTAGGCCCTGAAAGCTAGGCTGAATGCTGGGAGAAAGAAGGACAGAGTCAGAGAGTGGTGATGGGGCTGCTGCCAGAGTCAGACATGCTGAATCTTTGCTGGTAAACCATTGTCTTGTGATGATACACTGATTAATGCAGATGTATTAAATTAATATGTAAGAGTTAGCAAATAAGAAACTAATGATAGTGGAAGGAGTTCCTTCTGTTTGTGTGTTGCTTTCATTGGATAATGAATAAAGAAATTGCCTTGGCCTAGTTGATAGGACAGAACTTAGGTAGGCAGAGTAAGCAGAAGAGAATGCTGGGAAGAAGGGCAGAGTGGCTGATGCCATGCATCTCCTGCCTGAGATGGATGCTGGTTAGAATCTTGCCATTAAGCCATGGGCACATGGTGATACACAGATTAATAGAAACTAAATAAATTAAGATGTAAGAATTAGCCAATAAAAAGTTAGAGCTAATGGGCTCGACAGTGTTTAAATGGATACAGTTTCTGTGTGATTATTTTGGGCGTAAGATAGCCAGGCAGCTGGGACAATAAACAGCCTTCTCTTCCTGTTACATAATTATGTGACATAATTTCTTGGAGCTTGATTGGAATATAGATGCACATAGATATATGTGTGTGTGTATACATATAATACACAGCAAGGTACTCTGCCTATGTGAAGAAGAAATGTAAGCACCATTCCAACCACAAACCCTTTAATCTACAATGGTATCCCTGCCTCACAGATAAGCTAGAACAATGGTGGTACAAACTTTGTGCGAGTAGCCAACCAAAATCTTCCTTCTTACTCCACAAGAGGGAACCCATACCAAACCCTGCTTGGGTAACCAAGTACATGAGACTAAATGGCCAAGGTATCAAGGATAAAACCAAATAATACTGTTTGTTGTTCTTTTTAAAAATGTAGTAGAAATAAAATGACTCCTAATGACATTCTGCTATACTCACAGAGTAAGGTCTAGCCATCATCAGAGAAGATTTGTCTTGCAGCAGAGAGGAACAAATACAGATACTTACATCCAGGTACAATGCAGCAAGTGAAAGACTGATGCCTCTATCAAATCCCATTACAGCTAAGAGAACCCCATTGAAGAGAGCAAAAGTGTGTAAGAACCAGAGGGTTTGAGGGCACTTAAAAATTAAGGCCCTTCTTTTTTATTGATTTTAATGAGCAATAAATTTTTCTCTGCTCTTTTTCTTGCCTCTGCCCTCCCCTTCAACCCTCTTCCATAGTCCCCATGCTCCCAATTTACTTAGGAAATCTTATCTTTTACTACTTCCCATATAGGTTAGATCCATGTATGTCTCTCTTAGCATCTTCATTGTTGTCAAGGTTCTCTGGGATTGTGATTTGTTTGTTAGTTTTCTTTTATTATTTTATACTTAAAAACCACTTATGAGTGGGTACATATGATAATTTTCTTTCTGGGTCTGGGTAACTGAAGAAGGATGCTTAAAAGAAATCTCAAACTAGTTCAGAATTGAGCATTAGATGACTATTTATTTAGGGGTAGACTCACAAATCAAAATCCTCTGCTTGAACAGAGATCAGAAGCCAAAATCCACAACTGAAACAGAGAGGCCGGCAAAGAGGTCAGACCCAGGTTCTACATAAGCATATATAGTATAAGAGGCCACACCCCAGTGGGTGGATAACCACTGGCTGTAAGACTGCCTATAGTACCTTTTGTTTCAATAAGAGAGTTCTAAGCCATTATGAAAAATTATATACAATAAGAATAAATATATTCAATAATTATCCTATGCTAACTAGTTTAAGTCTTGTACAATAAATAACTTGACCAACTCATGAGAGAAAAGTAACTACTATAATGGATTTGGTATGGGTTCCTTGCAGCTTGCTGCAGGGTCAAGACCACATGGCAGGTCTCCAAAACAATGTGGCTGGTCCCCAGCCATGTGGTGGCTGGCTGGTCCCCAGCGATGACAAATGGATAGGTGGAGGGTGGGAGACACAGAGATAGACACACTGTACATGTGCCATGTGGCAGCTGGCTGGTCCCCAGCGAGTGGTCTGGGCAAACAGCCAGTGGGCCACACAGATGCTGCAAGTCTCCAAGATAGACACACCATACTGAATAAAGTTGGACATTTATTAGGTGTTATGAAGGGGAAGGAAATGGGGAGACGAGAAGAGAGAGAGAGGGAGAGAGAGAGAGAGAGAGAGAGAGAGAGAGAGAGAGAGAGAGCAGGAGGGAGGGAGAGAGAGAAAGGGAGAAGTGGGGAGAGAGGCAGAAGCTGCCTCCCTGATAGAGGGATGGGAAGAGAGAGTGGGGCAGAGGCTGCAAGCAGGAACGGATTGGGCGTGGCTTGTCTCTTAAAAAGACAGAATGTCACAACTACAATTATGTAGTATTCAACTCCATTGAAGATCTGAGAAGGAAAATATTACTTGAGTAAGCAATAATGCAATAAAGCAACTTCCAAAAATGTGCAACAAATGACAGAGATGATTGACTACCTGGGCAATCACCCAAATTCTCATTTACAATGTTGAAGCAACAAACTTTGGCTAAGGTCTAGAATAACTGGCATATCATTTTAAGAGGCAGGAAAGTTTTCAAAACCATGTTATCCTGTCTTTGCTAGATTTGACAGTTCTGCTTATCCTTTCTTTGCTCAAAAGGCCAGTTTTGACAAGAAGAAAACAAGCTCTAAGTGGAGTGTCTTTAGTGCTCAACATTCTCTCAGGAATAGATCAGTGTTATCAGAAGCAATTGTGTCACATGTCAACAGAACCTAAGTAATTTTAATGCCATATTCTAAAGCTATTTGAAGTGGTTGAAGATTACCTATCTATGCAGAATATAATCTCTATGTATATAAAGAACCAGATTAGTCTAACTATGACAAACATAAATGACTTCTGATCTATAATGTTTAACACCTATATCACTGGAAGACTATGACTTTATATTTGAATATTGTACAATAAACAATTGTGCAACAAATGAGGGCAATGACCTCAAAAGGTAGACAATGAATAAGTATCTTGTTTAGCAGTAGAAATGTACATTGCAATATGATAAATATGTATCAATATATAAAAATGTTTTAAGCATAGGTTGAAGCATGCATGCATACAATATTCAATGTAATTTAACATTCTATCAATATACAAGAATCTATTCTAATGAAATTGCCTAAAAATAAAAACTCACAAGTATTTACTCTATTACTCACTATAATTATTAGTGTGAGTATGCTCATACTAATTTATTATTCTATCCAATTTCCCCCCTTTTTTCAAGGAGATGCCAAAGTCTATAAAATTTCCCCACCAACTTCCATCCCTATAACAGTTACAATCAACCCCGAAATGATGTTCCTAACCCTGAGGACAAACTTTATTGCAAGAGGAGATGTAATCTTCTAGAATTACTTCCAGCTTTCATGGAGGTGATTTTCATTTTATGTGATCCTATGAAAGGAAAATGACAGTAAAGTTTCAATATTACTGTCTGATAAAATTGTAAATAGTCTCTGTATAATTTGGTAGGGGTTTTCTGTGGTTTCTATTTGGAGGTCTGACCAAAATGTTGTAAAAAAAGTGCACCCTTTCAGCTAACCAAGTTGGAACCATCTTGAGCAGCTGGTACCCAAACCAGGTCTTATAGTAGTGCTATCAGCATCATGATGTCATATCAACCAGGTGGAGTTGTGGTTGTGGGGCACCATCTTCCTCCTGGAAACTTCAGAGATTAATGCATAAAAATTCATTATTCATTGTGGAAAGTTAAACATTATTTATATAGACATATACATACATATATGCTCAATGAAAGGTATACTAGAGCCAAAAGTAGATATGAAGAAAAGTAGATTTTTTTCTAAATTCTCTTTTCTTTCTGCCCCATATCAAACGGCTCTTGACATGATACAGAAATTCTGAATTTTTATTTTAACAACATGCTTGAATTTAGAGAAGCACAGAGCCATTGTCCAAACCCAAAACCAGATTTTTTATATATTTATAAATACACACACGTGCGCGCGCACACACACACACACACACACATATGTTTAAATGTATTTGTATCAGTTACCTGTTCTCATAAATTAGATTCCTTTTTCTCGAAGATTCTTAGTGGATAGTTAATTTTCCTTCTGTCAGCATCTAAACATCCAGGGTCTCTTGAATTTTTGAAGACAAGTATTTTCCTGCAAAGAAAATAACAGAACCCTGCCTCAAAACTCATGAGGTATTTCTTTCTATCTGTATGGTTGTCACCATTATGGATGACTGTCATTTCTCTTTTTCAAGGTTTCTCTTTTTCAAAACAAATCTTTATTAATTTTGATGGTATCCATTGTTTTTCTCCTCCTGTGGAAACAAGAACAAAACCCCTTCTCCAATGTAGCATATCTCATTACTTGAGTCATGAGGTCAATACATCTGTGAAATAAACTGGTTGATTTAATTCAGAAGACTTTTCTATTATCCAATGTCTCTCTTCTGCTGTTGTCCCTTTCTCATTAGCATTAAGAAATTTCAAGGTTAATAAAGCATTATGCAATCTGTCTCTGGGGGCATTTCCACCCCTTTCTGTTTGTTTAACATAGAGGACCTGGCAGACTTGTTTGGGATTAGATGTGTGTTATGTATATAGGGCAAAGAATATTCCTGATTATGTCTTGCAACTGGATAAATAATGAAGTCAATTCTGTATCATCTGGTAAAAATTTAGTGGTTTCAATATGCAAGATAACTCTTTCTGCATATTGTGAATCAGTAACTGTAGTAAGAGGTTCTTTAAATTCCTTAGCACCATGAAAATAGCACATAATCCTGCCTTCTGGACATAATTAAGGGCTCTGTTCAACCTTACTTAATTCTTCTAATTTGTATCCTGTCTTCCCTGATTTGTTTACATCAGTATAAAATGTACAGGCTCCAGTTATTGGAGCATCGTGTACAATTTGGGGAAGATTGCAAGAAGTTCTCTTTATAACGTTATATAAAGTCTAAAAAACTTAAGTCTAAAAAACTTATAACTTTATAACGTTAAGTCAAAAAAATAGGACAAGCTCTTTGCCATTGTTCATTGTATTCCCATAATTTTTTCTATTTCATCAGTAGTGAATGGCACTATAATCTCTGCTGGGTCTATACCTGCTAATTGGTTTACTTGGCTTATGAGATAAAAAGATCAATTCTAAGATAATATCATCCCTCTGCCTTAAAATTTCTGTAGGAGAAATTCTGGAAGGCAACATGACTAGAATATAGTTAAGATTTGGATTCACCCTATCCACATGTGCTTCCTAGAATTTTTCCTCCTTAATCATCAATTCCTTTTCTGCCTCCGCTGTTTATTCTCTGGGATTATCACCATCTAAGGTTTTTTTAAATGAATTAGATAAGGTATTATACCAACATCTGGTCATAGACTGAACATTTCTCCTAACCATATTTGAAAGTCATTAAGTGTCCACAACTGGTCTCTCCTAGTTTGTGCCTTTTGTGTCCTAATTTTCTGCAAACCTATTTTTTACCCTAAGTAATAGTCAAAATCTCCTTTCTGCATGGTTTTTTTTTTCAGGAGCAGTTTATTATTCCCATTTTGGCAAAATTTTCTTTACTTCTTCAAACATTCTTTCTAAAGTATTCATGTTTGACTTAGCTAGCAAAATGTCATCCATGTAATGCTAAACTATAGACTTAGGAAATTGATTTCATATTATTTCCAATGGTTGACTTACAAAGTATTGGCTCAATGTGAGGCTACTATGCATTCTTTGTGGGAACATAGTTCATTGATACCTCCTAGTTGTCTGAGAATTATTATAAGTAGGTACTATGATGACAATTTTTTTTCTATCTTTTTCTTGTTAAGGTATAATGAAGAAACAATCTTTCAAATCAATAAGTATAAGAGACATACTTTTGGGTAATAGAAAAGGCAGAGGAATTCCAGATTGTAGAGGGGCCATAGGTTGAATAAACTTGTTGTCAGCTCTTAAATCTGTCACCATTCTCTATTTACCAGATTTCTTTTGTACAACCAATACAGAAGAATTCCAAGGGCTGGTTGAGTCTTCAATATGATAAGCATCTAGTTGCTTTTTTTACCAGCTCTTCTACAGCCTGCAACTTATCTTCACCTAGAGTCCACTACTTAACCAATACAGGCTTCTCAGTTAAATATTTTAAAGGTAAGGTTGTTGGTACTTCTAAATGTTTGCTAGTTGCTTTATGTTCTGGTACAGTCTGAATGGCTTGTCACCTTTGTGCATAGTATCTTATAATATTCTTTCCAGAATTATGAGTTCCTGAGACTGGAGGAATGTTAATCTGGGTATTCCCTTGCTACAGGAGGTCATGACCCCATAAATTTATTGCAATATTAGCCACATATGGCCTCACCTTTTCACCTTGACTTTCTGCTCCAATCCAATCAACTCATCTCGTTCTTTGTTTAACTTGAGATATGGTTCCAACTCCTAGTAATTAAACATCTGCCCCTTTAAGAGGCCAACCTGAATGCCAAGATTCTGGAGTAATGATACTCACATTCGATGTGCATCTATCAAACCAACAAGTTTGATGCCATTCATATGCACTCTTAGCTTTGGTATTTGATCATTTAGAGAAGTCTTCCAGAATATATGTTTCTTATATTCTATTGGAATTTTTGACTTATTCTCTGTATTTATGCCATCATCTAGAACAGTATTGTCATTTACAGAAGGTTCTGGATTTTTAAATTTTCCAGGTGAGACATATCTTCCACAGTTACTGAAAATGACTGGGCCACTTTTGGCTTGGGAGCCTGCAAGAGTCCCCTCAAGGAGTTTCCTGATGGTATCAGTTTGCCTTGTCTGTCTTTTCTTGATCTGAATTCATTGGTCCAATGTCGCCTTTGCCATACCTTCTACATATACCTGGAGGCTGAGGCCTCCTATTCTTGCCATTCCCAGAGGCGATAATATTCCTAGTAATTCCTTGCCTACAATCCCATCTTAGATGTCCTATACTACCACAATTAAAACTTTTGGCATTTTGATGTCTTTCCATTCCTTTAGAAATTGCTTTTCCTACTCAAGATTTAGTATTATAATCAAATATCTTAATTTCCATTATGTGCATGATCCATTCATACATAGGTGCTAATCTAATCCTTAAATGCTCAAGTATCTTTTTGCACTTTAACTTGGCATTTTCAAAAGCCAGAGATTCAATAAGTACTAATCTAGCATCTGGATCTGTTACTCCTATTTGTACAACCTTAGTTAATCTTTGTTTAACGTCAGTTTACAAAGCCTTGTTTAACCTTTGTATATGAGTCAATACTTTTTTCTAGTCCTTGAATCCTGTCTCAAGTATTTAAGGATGCTTTGTGGCATAGGGACAAGATTTTTTTTCATTGTAATGACCTTGAACCTGTGGGTCACAATAAGAGCCTTCACCAAGAATTTGATATTGGGAAGTCTCAAGGTCTTTTGCTTTTCCCTGTTGTTCCAAAATTTTGGCCTCTTCTCTGAAATAAATTTTAATCATTAACTGAAGTTTATCATACAGGAGTGCTGCAACTAACTGAAAGAAACCATCTGGTGTTGTTTTGATGCTAGAAGTTCAAGTCTTTATCATCTCCCTAACAAATGCAGAATGGAAGCCATTATTTATAACAGCCTGCTAAATTTCTTTTAGATTATTCACTCCTATAGGCATCAATCTACCTTCTTTGTATACTTTTGGGCCTTTGGAACTTGATGTTTTTTTCAGAGTAGATTACAGGGTAGGTTGCTACAACCCTGGGTAAATCATCTCTGACAGCTACTGGTGATGATGAATCCTGTTCTTGTGCCTTCTTTCCCTGTTCTTAAACTCCAATAATTTCTTCAATTATTTCATATCTTTTTATTATTGTCTTTTGGAAAGACTGAATCTCCTGACCTGTATATATTTTTAGTGATTTCATTGAGGTACCTAGCTTATGGTCCTCATTCTGCACATATGATTCCAAGGTCTGAAGTTTCTCCTTTAAAGATAACATTTCATCCACAGACATTACTTAAATAGTGTGAAGATTCTCATCCTAGAGAGATAGTCTTTTAACTAACTTATCATAACTTTTTAACAAATTTCTATTGTCAAATTCAACAGTATGAATTCTTTCAGATAATTTCTTAGTACCTTTATATATGGATTCAATTTAGTCTATAAAATTAATGTTATCCTTTTTAATAGTATTAATTTTTCAGGCAAATTTTATTTTCAATGATATTAGTTCTGTCAACTAGCTGTTCATTATTAGTCCATAAAGATTTTATCATTCCTAAATGTGCCATATTCTTTCTTAATGATAGAATATGGAGAAGAAAGCTGAATCCCAATACCCAATAAATTGAAGTATCTCCATAGCCATATAAACCTTACATAATACAATCCATAGTATTTGAAAAAAGTTACTAAAAGTTGCAATATTAATGAAATATACAATATTGATTTGTTAATTGCCTGTTATTTGATCTGGTAAATTACAATCTTTATTGTCATGGTTGCAGAGTTGCAAATAGAAGCAATGCAAACAACTGGAGACAGGAATGGTCCTGGACTGCTTTTGTTTCCGAGCTGCTTTAGTTTTCTACCTTGGTACTGGTTAAATACAGAGAAATATACTTTGCTTGTCAAAGTAACAGCAATTAAATCAATTCCATACAGAAAGTAAGAAAACCAGAGCTCATGGGCAAGGAGCATAATCCGAAAGCTGCACAAGTCACCATGTAGAAAGGAACTGCACCAGCAAATGCGACAGTCGTGTGTGTGCTTGGGAAATTTCCAAGTTGTTACATGCAGTAAGCTCCTCTGTGGCAGGGATTATACAAAAATCTGCTTAGGTAAAAGCAAGCCAAGCAGGTGGGGTTGGGAGACTGTCTGGGCCATGGATCAGCTAGGCTGTTAGGCCATCCACCTCGTAGGCATGGAGTCTGAATGCACATAGGCATTAAATGAAGAAGGATGCTTAAAAAATATTTTACCCTAGCTCAGAATTGAGAAATAGATGGTTGTTTATTTATGGGTAGACTCACAAATCAGAATCCTATGCTTGAGTGGGGATCAGAAACTGAAATCCACAACTAGAACGTAGAGGCCAAGAAAGAGGTTGGATCCAGGCTCTACATATACATATATAGTATAAGAGGCCATGCCCAGTGGTCAGGTAAGCACTGGCTATAAGACTTCCTATAACAAGTTACCTCCCTCAATATGATATTTTCCAGCTCCAACCATTTGGCTGCAAAGTTCAAGATGTCATTAATTTTCTCTGCAGTGTAGTACTTCATTGTGTAAATGTACCACATTTTCTTTATCCATTTTTTGGTCGAGGGACATTTAGATTGTTTCCAGGCTATAACAAACAATGCTGCTATGAACATAGTTGAGCACATGTCCTTTTGGGATGATTGAGCATCCTTTGGATATATACCCAAAAGTGGTATTACTGGATCTTGAGGAAGGTTGTTTCCTAATTTTCTGAGAAATTGCCATACTGATATCCAAAGGGGTTTTAACAGTTTGCATTCCCACCAGCAATGTATGAGTGTTTCCTTTTCCCCACAACCTCTCCAGTATAAATTGTCATCAGTGTTTTTGATCTTGGCCATTCTGACAGGTGTAAGATGGAATCTCAGAGTTGTTTTGATTTACATTTCTCTGATGATTAAGGATACTGGACATCTCCTTAAGTGTCTTTCAGTCATTTTAAATTCCTCTGTTGAGAGTTCTCTGTTTAGGTCTGTACTCCATTTTTATTGGGTTATTTGTTATTTTGATGACCAATTTCTTGAGTTCTTTGTTTATATTGGAGATCAGACGTCTGTCTGATGTGAGGTTGGTGAAGATTTTTTCCCAGTCTGTAGGCTACCATTTTGGCTTATTGACCATTTCCTTTGATTTACAGAAAATTTTCAGCTTCAAGGGATCCCATTTTATTACTTATTTCTCTCTGTGTCTGTGCTGCTGGGGGTATATTTAGGAAGTGGTCTCCTGTGCCAATGTGTTCAAGTGTACTTCCCATTTTTTCTTCAGTGTGGCTGTCTTTATGTTGAGTTCTTTGATCCATTTGAGCTTGAGTTTTGTGCATGGTGATAGATATGGTTCTGAAAATAAGGCCCTTCTAAATCAACAGAATTGAAGCACATATGAATTTACAGTGACTGAGGTAACATGCAGAGAGACTACATAGATGTGTACAAGAAGGGATCTTAGAGCACAATGAAGGTGTGAACACAGACACTAATCCTAATCCCAGAAGCAATCTCCAATTGATAACCACTTCCAAACAAAAATTGAGTTTTCTCCCAGGGATTATCACTGGGGAAACAAATTAGATTTATTATTTATTTAATCCTGACCTCAGTTTTCCCTCCTTCCTTTCCTCAATATTCCTCCCTCCACCTGACTTCTGCCACTTCTTCCCCATCTACTCCTCTCTTTTTATTCAGAGTAAGTTAGGCCTCACATGGATTTCAACAAAAATGGCTTATCAAGTTTCAGTAAGACTAAGCTCCCCTTTTCATATTAAGGCTTGAAATGACAACACTTAAAGGCAGGCTGCACGTCCAACAGTAGACAGTCAACAGAAAATAAACTCTCATCAGAATATTTGGAGGTTCTTGTCACATTATGTTCCCAGGGCTTTTTATTTTTAATTTTATCTACCTTAGTCTTATTTTTATCATATATATATATATATATATATATATATATATATATATATATATATATATATTTACATGACTGGTTCTCTGAATACATATCATGGCTTCTGGTTAATGTTTTTTATGATATTCCTAACTGTGAATGAGTGAGTCTCTTTCTATATACGCCTGTTTAATGTGCCTTTTCCAGAGCTCTTTTTTCCTATTTTTGTTATATTTTGATTTATTAGCTTTTTTTTTCATCTTATTATATTTTGTTTTATTATTACCTCATGGAAGCCTGTTTGTTTTCTAATGACAGATACAAAAAGTTTAATCCTTGGGGAGGGTGTTGTATAGAAAGGAATTGAGAGGAGTAGAAGAAAGTAAAATTACAATCAAAATATATTATGTAAGAATAAAATGTTATTTTAAAAAAGTATAGAATGATTTCCATATTAAAATAGAGATCCTGTCATCACAGCAGAAAAATTTAATAAATTTACTTTCCTGGAATATTTCTTTTATTTGATTCTTTCTTTGTCTTGTTCTCATATATTAATTCTCATGTAGGAAACATTTTGGGATAGTTTATATTTTTATTTAGGATGATATTATGTTATTCAAATCATATTCCATTTTATTATGCCATTTCAGGAGGAATAATTTTAATATAATTTTTTAGAGAATATTTTTGGATCACAGTGACTCTAAAATATGAATAAAATAAAATAATATAAAATGAATTTACAATTACTTTAATATATATGCATATAACACATATTATAGTATAACATATTATATAATATCTGTGTACACACACATACAACACATTATATATTATATTATATATACATTACCTCAACATTATATATTAAGTGCAAACCACATCATTTCATATATTTCATAGTATTATATACACAGACACACACATATAAACATATATCATATTATTACCACAACATGGTCATTGTCTGTGGTTAAAATTTGAGTTTCATCTCTACCTCATACTGCCGGAGATACCTTGGGAAATTACTTTCTTTCTAAACCTATCTTAGTTAAATGGAAGAAATGGATAAAAGTAAAATCTACCACGGAGGTTGAGAGAGACAACTGAAGTATGAAACTGAAGACTTTATTAAAGTGGTTTATTGATTTTGTTTCTCTCTAAGTTAATCTTGTAAATGAAATATCAATTAATAGCCCACTGTTTTATGTGAAATAAAACATAACAATCACTCAACCCTTGATTCATACCAACAATGGATTCTTACTTGCCTTGCATTGTGAGTCTGTAAATGACTTGCAACTAGGAAATCCAATAGAGTTAAAAAGCTATGCACAGGCATGAAATAACCATGGAGCATTTCCTACGATCTCTTTCTGTGCCTTTCAAATTGAAATCCACTCAATCTCAGGATACAATAAAATTCTGATTTACTGCAATTCTATGATACCCACTTTCATGCTCTTGTTTTATTTCTCAACTTCCTTTAAACATCCCCAATATTTTGCTAAATGTTTGGAGGAAAGTCTGACATAATATTTTGTACCCTACTCCAGAAGAAATAGAAGAAATCAACTCTAAGCGCTTCTTTATGAAAATAATAGAGGAACTTAAACAGGAGGTGAAAACCTGCCGTAAAGAAATGGAAGATAAGTATAACAAAAAAATTGAGGAAATGAGTAAAGAAATGGAAGAGAAATATACCAAAAAGTTTGAAGAAATGAATAAATCCGTAAATGAAATTCTGGGAAACCAAGAAAAAACAATCAAACAGGTAATAGAAACAGTTCAAGATTTGAAAACTGAAATGGAGTCAATGAAGAAATCACAAACCGAGGGCCGGCTGGCTATGGAAAATCTGGGTAAACGAACAGAGACTTCAGAAACAAGCTTAACCAATAGAATACAAGAGATAGAAGAAAGAATCTCAGACTCTGAGGACACCATAGAGAAATTAAACACTCTGTCCAAAGAAAACAGCAAATCCAACAAATTCTCGTCACAAAACATTCAGGAACTGTGGGACACAATAAAAAAACCAAATCTAAGAATAATAGGAGTAGAAGAAGGAGAAGAATTGCATTTCAAAGGTCCAGAAAATATACTCAACAAAATTATAGAAGAAAACTTTCCCATCCTAAAGAACGATATTCCTATGAAGGTTCAAGAAGCATACAGAACACCGAATAGACTGGATCAGAAAAAAACATCCCCTCGTCATATAATAATCAAAACACAAAGCATTCAGACTAAAGAAAGGATATTGAGAGCTGCAAAGGAAAAAGGTCAAGTAACTTATAAAGGTAAACCTATCAGACTTACACCAGACTTCTCGATGGAAACCATGAAAGCCAGAAGGTCCTGGATAGAGGTACTGCAGAAACTAAGAGACAATGGATGCAAACCCAGACTACTTTACCCAGCCAAGCTATTGTTCACTATCAACGGAGAAAACGAAATATTCCAGGATAAAAATAAATTTAAACAATACGTAGCTACTAATCCAGCCTTACAGAGAATACTAGAAGAAAAATCACAACCCACGGAATCCAACATTCCCAACACTGCCTACATTAACTCAGACATCTAGCGACCCTCCACAAGCACAACTCAAAGAAGGAAAACACATACACGCTACTACCCAAAAAAATGACCGGAGTCATCGATCACTGGTCATTAATATCACTTAATATCAATGGTCTCAACTCACCTATAAAGAGGCACAGACTTAGAGATTGGATACGAAAACAGGATCCAACATTCTGCTGTCTACAAGAAACACACCTCAACCACAAAGACAGACACCTACTCAGAGTAAAGGGTTGGGAAAAGGTTTTCCAAGCAAATGGACCTAAGAAACAAGCGGGTGTGGCCATTCTAATATCTAACAAAATCGACTTCAAACTAAAATCAATCAGAAGAGATGGAGATGGACATTTCATACTCATAACTGGAACAATTCATCAGGAAGAAGTCTCAATCTTGAATATCTATGCCCCTAATATAAAGGCACCCACATATGTAAAAGAAACTCTTCTAGAACTCAAGGCAGTCATCAAACCACACACACTAATAGTAGGAGACTTCAACACTCCTCTCTCACCAATGGACAGGTCAATCAGACAGAAACCTAACAGAGAAATAAGAGATTTACTGGAGGTACTGAATCAAATGGACTTAACAGACATCTATAGAACACTCCACCCAAATAGGAAAGAGTATACCTTCTTCTCTGCAGCTCATGGAACCTTCTCGAAAATTGACCACATACTTGGTAACAAAGCAAACTTCCACAGATACAAAAAAATATTAGTGACCACCTGTGTCTTGTCAGATCACCATGGATTAAAATTAGAATTCAACAACAATGGTACCCCCAGGAAGCCAACAAACTCATGGAAGTTGAACAGTCAACTACTAAATCACCCCTGGGTCAAGGAAGAAATAAAGAAAGAAATTAAAGTCTTCCTTGAATATAATGAAAACAAAGACACAACGTATTCAAACCTATGGGACACAATGAAAGTAGTGCTAAGAGGAAAGTTCATAGCACTAAGTGCACACCTAAAGAAAACAGAGAAAGCACACATTGGAGACTTAACAACACACTTGAAAGCTCTAGAAAAAAAAGAAGCTGATTTACCCAGGAGGAGTAGAAGACTGGAAATAATCAAACTGAGGGCTGAAATCAACAAAATAGAAACACAGAAAACAATTCAAAGAATCAATGAAGCAAAAAGCTGGTTCTTGGAGAAAATTAACAAGATTGACAAACCCCTATCCAAACTAATCAAACGGCAGAGAGAGAACTTGCAAATTAATAGGATCAGAAATGAAAAGGGGGACATAACCACAGACACAGAGGAAATTCAGAGAATCATTAGATCTTACTATGAAAGTTTATATGCCACAAAGTTGGAAAATGTAAAAGAAATGGACATTTTTTTAGATAAGTACCATATACCAAAGTTGAACCAAGACCAGGTGAACAATTTAAATAGACCTGTTAGTCGTGAAGAACTAGAAGCTGTTATCAAAAATCTCCCTACCAAAAAAAGCCCAGGACCAGATGGTTTCAATGCAAAATTCTACCAGAACTTCCAGGAAGAGCTAATACCTATACTCCTTAATGTATTCCACAATATAGAAAAAGAAAAGTCACTGCCAAACTCCTTTTATGAAGCTACAATCACCCTAATACCAAAACCACACAAAGACACAACCAAGAAAGAGAATTACAGGCCAATCTCACTCATGAACATTGATGCGAAAATTCTCAATAAAATACTGGCAAACCGAATCCAAGAACACATTAGAAAAATCATCCATTATGATCAAGTAGGCTTCATCCCAGAGATGCAGGGATGGTTCAACATACGCAAATCGATCAATGTAATCCATCATATAAATAAACTGAAAGAAAAAAATCATATGATCATTTCATTGGATGCTGAAAAAGCGTTTGACAAAATTCAACACCCTTTTATGATAAAGGTGTTGGAGAGACTGGGGATACAAGGATCATACCTAAATATAATAAAAGCAATATATAGCAAGCCGACAGCTAACATCAAATTGAATGGAGAGAAACTCAAAGCCTTTCCACTAAAATCAAGAACACGACAAGGCTGTCCACTCTCTCCATACCTCTTCAATATAGTGCTTGAATTTCTAGCAATAGCAATAAGACAACATAAGGGGATCAAGGGGATTCGAATTGGAAAGGATGAAGTGAAACTTTCGTTATTTGCAGACGATATGATAGTGTACATAAGAGACCCCAAAAACTCTACCAAAGAACTCCTACAGCTGATAAACACCTTTAGTAACGTGGCAGGATACAAGATCAACTCCAAAAAATCAGTGGCACTCCTATACACAAAGGATAAAGAAACGGAGAGGGAAATCAGAGAAACATCACCTTTCACGATAGCCACAAACACCATAAAATATCTTGGGGTTACTCTAACCAAGGATGTGAAAGACCTATTTGACAAGAACTTTAAGCCTTTGAAAAGAGAAATTGAGGAGGATACCAGAAAATGGAAAGACCTCCCCTGCTCTTGGATTGGGAGAATCAACATAGTAAAAATGGCAATTCTACCAAAAGCAATCTACAGATTCAATGCAATCCCCATCAAAATCACATCAAACTTCTTCACAGACCTTGAGAGAACAATAATCAAGTTTATATGGCAAAACAAAAAACCCAGGATAGCCAAAACAATCTTATACAATAAAGGAACTTCTGGAGGCATTACTATCCCTGACTTCAAACTCTATCACAGAGCTACAGTATTGAAAACAGCTTGGTATTGGCATAGGAACAGAAAAGTCGACCTATGGAATCGAATAGAAGACCCAGATACTAACCCTCAAACCTACGAACACCTAATTTTTGACAAGGGAGCTAAAGGTTTACAATGGAAGAAGGAAAGCGTCTTTAACAAATGGTGCTGGCATAAATGGATGTCAACCTGTAGAAGAATGAAAATAGATCCATATCTACCACCATGCACAAAACTCAAGTCCAAATGGATTAAAGACATCAACATCAATCTGTCCACTTTGAACCTGATAGAAGAGAAAGTGGGAAGTAGTCTACAAGATATAGGCACAGGAGGCCACTTCCTAAGTAGGACCCCAGTAGCACAGACAATAAGAGAAACAATGAATAAATGGGACCTGCTGAAACTGAGAAGCTTCTGTAAAGCAAAGGACACTGTAAGTAAGACAAAAAGGCTGCCTTCTGACTGGGAGAAGATCTTCACCAACCCCTCATCAGACAAAGGTCTGATCTCCAGAATATACAAAGAACTCAAGAAACTAGACACTAAAACTCTAATTAATCCAATTAAAAAATGGGGTACTGATCTGAACAGAGAATTCACAACAGATGAACTTCGAATGGCCAGAAGACACTTAAGGTCATGCTCAACCTCCTTAGCGATCAGGGAAATGCAAATCAAAACCACTTTGAGATACCATCTTACACCTGTCAGAATAGCTAAAGTTAAAAACACCAATGATAGCCTATGCTGGAGAGGATGTGGAATGAGGGGAACACTCATCCATTGTTGGTGGGAATGCAAACTTGTGCAGCCACTTTGGAAATCAGTGTGGCAGTTTCTCAGGAAACTGGGAGTCAACCTCCCTCAGGACCCAGCAATTCCTCTCTTGGGAATATACCCTAGAGATGCCCAAACATACTACAAAAACGTTTGTTCAACTATGTTCATAGCAGCACTATTTGTAATAGCCAGAACCTGGAAACAGCCTAGGTGCCCCTCAATAGAAGAATGGTTAAAAAAGGTGTGGAACATATACACATTAGAGTTTTAGTCAGCGGTAAAAAATAATGACATCTTGAATTTTGCATGCAAATGGATGGACATAGAAAACGCTTTACTGAGTGAGGTAAGCCAGACCCAAAAAGAGGAACACGGTATGTATTCACTCATAAGTGGCTTCTAATCATAATTAAAGGTCTTTGAGTCTATTATTCGTGATCCTAGAGAAGCTAAATAAGAAGACGAACCTGATGAAGATTATTTAGCTATCCGCCAGGAGGTAGGAAATTGTCAAGAGTCCCAGGTAACCTTGGGTGCATGGGGGGGGTGGGAGGGTTGTTGGACGGGGAGAGGGTTAGAGAGAAGGGAGTAGGGGAGGAATGGAGAAAGCTCGGTTGACCAGGATGGGGGGAAGGGAGGAAGGATGAATGTGGGATCAGGGAAGAATATATTTCAACTAAGGGAGTCATATTAGAGTTTACAGGAAACTTGATTATATATGGGATCCCAGGTCCAAGGAGAGATCCCCAGATTGTTCTCTGGACAGAGGAGGGGGTGCCTGAACCGGCCTTGGCCCGTGACCATACTGATGAATATTTTGCTTATCACCATAGATCCCTCATCTGGCGTTGGATGACGATACAGATGGAGGCCCGCATTGGAGCACCGAACTGAGCCCCCCAAGATCCAAATGAGGAGCAAAAGGAGGAAGAAAATGACGAAGGACTGCGAGGGATACTATCACCCACTGATACAAGGGGTCGGATCTAATGAGAGTTTATCAAGGCCAGATGGACCGTGACTGAACGAGCATGTGATCCAACCAGATTCTCTGAATGTGGCCGGATTTTCTGAATGTGGCTGGCCTGCAGTCTTTCCGAGAAGCCATTGACAATGACACTGGGACTGGTTTCCTCTGCATATACTGGATTTTTGGGATCCAGTCTGTTTGGATGCTCACCTTCCTGGACCTGGAGTGAGGGGGGAGGAACTTGGACTTCCCACAGGGCAGGAGACCCTGACTTCCCTTGGGGACAAAGAGGGAGGAGGAGAGGGAGGGGGGGGGAGTGGGAGGGCGTTGGGAGGAGGGGCGTAAATGGAAACTTTTTATAATTTAATAAAATTACTAAAAAAAAAGAAAACAAGAGGAGTATTCTCAACAGTAGTATGACTATTGATATCACTATTCAATAAATATATCAGGGTTATAGATCCATATGGCAAAATATATCTTAAGTTTTATGAATGATCTCAGTAGTGACACTGAAATGTTCTTACCAAAGTTTGATCTCCTTGGTATATTTCTGAGGAAATTAAACAGATTACATATGTATGTAACTATATCTGTATCTCATTAACATATATGTCTCTTCAAATATGTATTTGAATCTTAGATTACTTCTGTCATTTCAAAATGTGTTACTAAATATATACTTCATTGCCATCTGCTCATCTGGCATCTCCTCTAAACTCTAAAGATTCCCAGAAAATCATAAAAAATCTGTGAAAAATTTTCAAACTCTACATTGTTTAATTATAGCACTTGTACCATGGATGGCACCAGAAATCCCAACACAGAGCACATACCTGCAAAGATATACTTGATAAACTATAATTACTATCTAGTTGATATTGTATAAATGTTTTTGTACCACTGAATATCAAAATTTTCTTCATGAAGTGAAACAATAAGCATCATATGAAGCACTACAATTTGGGCAAATATTATCAAAGGTGATAAAATAAATGAGAAGACCCCAAAAAATGTTATATAATAACATTTTCTTATGTATTACCTTGGTTAAAACAGTGTAAGGAAACCACATTTGAGTTAATTAAAATGATGTCAGAATTTATGTGAGAAGTAGGTCTCTAAGTAAGAAATAGTTAAATGACTACTAATGCCTATGTGTATTTGTGCATGATGTCATATATATATTCACCCAATATTTCTGAGATTATATCCATTAATGTATCCAACAAATAACCACACCAAGATTCACTTCTTCCAGACACAACAGGAATGATGCACATATAAACTCATGGAGAGACAATAGCAGTATTCACAGTGTCTGCACAGGTTTAAGACAGATGGTGCTGCAGCATAGATAGGGGGAGACGAACTGGAGTTAACATCCCTAACCAAAAAGCTATGGCTGACTGATATCTGATTACAAAGGAACAATTAGATTTCTCTAATAGCTTCTCACTGGATATAGAAACCATATGCAAGGAAGGCTCTGTTCCTAGCAGTAGATGACCAACATCAAGACAACGCAAGGGCATTTTTGAATTTTTATCTCATATTGCTTTGTTTAAACATATTTTCTTACATTACTTTTGCTTGCATACTATGTTTTCCAATTTATTTTGATGATTTTTTCTTCATATGAGTTTTCTTTGGTTTTTTCTTTGATTTTTTTTTAATATTCTTATTTGTTTTTTGTTTTGGTTGCTTTATGAAGAGAGAGAAAGAAAAAAATGTCATGAAGTTAATTTGGCACATGGGGGGAAGATCTAGAAGGAGTCAGGGAAGTGGAAGCAATTATCAGAAATATTGTATGAAAAAATGTTAATTAAGAAACATGAAAGTAACAGAGAATATTGAAATCACAAAACAAAAACGACATCTTGATAATAGCACTTTTTAAAATTATTGAATGGAGTAATAGCTTGTAAAAGAATGTTTTATCCAGCCAAATTACCTTTTTTTTAAATCTTTCTTTTCAAAGTTTATTAAATTATAAAAGTTTCCATTTCCGCCCCTCCTCCCAACACCCTCCCACTTCCCCCACTCCCTCTCCTCCTCCCTCTCCCTCCCTAAGAGTAGTCAGGGTTTCCTGCCCTGTGGGAAGTTCAAGTTCCCCCCCCCCCTCACTCCAGGTCCAGGAAGGTGAGTATCCAAACAGACTGGATCCCAAAAATCCAGTATATGCAGAGGAAACAAATCCCAGTGTCATTGTCAATGGCTTTTCAGAAAGACTCCGGGCCAGCCACACCCAGAGAATCCGGCCACATTCAGAGAATCTGGTTAGATCACGTGCTCGTTCAGTTCCAGTCCAGCTGGCCTTGGTGAACTCTCATTAGATCAGTCCCCTTGTATCAGTGGGTGATGGCACCCATCGCAGTCCTGATTTCTTTTTTCATTTTCTTCATCCTTCTGCTCCTCATTTGGACCATGGAGGGCTCCGTCCGGTGCTCCAATATGGGTCTCCGTCTGTATCGCCATCCAACGTCGGATGAAGGTTTCCTCTGCTCTTGCCTTCTTTGTTCACGTTCTCCTTCCTTCTGCCTCTCCTTTGGACCTAGGGAGCTAGGTCCAGTGTTTCGATGTGGGTCTCCGCCTCCATCTCCCTCCATCGCCAGATGAGGGTTCTATGGTGATATGCAAAATGTTCATCAGTATGGTCGTGGGCCAAGGCCGGTTCAGGCACCCTCTCCTCTGTCCAGAGAACAATCTGGGGATCTCTCCTTGGACCTGAAATCCCCTTTATACCCAAGTCTCTTGTAAACCCTAAAATGACTCCCTTAGTTGAGGTATATACTTCCCTGATCCCATGTCTATCCATTCTCCCTCCCCCCCATCCCAGTCCCCCGATCTTTCCCCATTCCTCCCTTACTCCCTTCTCTCGAACCCTCTCCCCTTCCAACAGCCTCCCCGCCACCCCCATGCACCCGAGGTTACCTGGCACTCTTGTCTATTTCCAATCTCCAGGAGGATAGTTACATGATTTTCGTCAGGTTCACCTTCTCATTTAGCTTCTCTAGGATCACGAATAATAGGCTCAAAGACCTTTAATTATGGTTAGAATCCACTTATGAGTGAATACATACCATATTCCTCTTTTTGGGTCTGGCTTACCTCAGTCAGTAAAGTGTTTTCTATTTCCATCCATTTGCATGCAAAATTCAAGATGTCATTGTTTTTTACCGCTGAGTAAAACTCTAATGTATATATGTTCCACACCTTCTTTAACCATTCTTCTATTGAGGGGCACCTAGGTTGTTTCCAGGTTCTGGCTATTACAAATAGTGCTGATATGAACATAGTTGAACAAATGCTTTTGTAATATGTTAGGGCATCTCTTGGGTATATTCCCAAGAGTGGAATTGCTGGGTCCTGAGGGAGGGTGACTCCCAGTTTCCTGAGAAACCGCCACACTGATTTCCACAGTGGCTGCACAAGTTTGCATTCCCACCAACAATGGATGAGTGTTCCCCTCATTCCACATCCTCTCCAGCATAGGCTATCATTGGTGTTTTTGAGTTTGGCTATTCTGACAGATGTAAGATGATACCTCAAAGTTGTTTTGATTTGCATTTTCCTGATCGCTAAGGAGGTTGAGCATGACCTTAAGTGCTTTTTAGCCATTCGAACTTCATCTGTTGTGAATTCTCTGTTCAGTTCTTATACAATAAAGGAACTTCTGGAGGCATTACCATCCCTGACTTCAAACTCTATTACAGAGCAACAGTATTGAAAACAGCTTGGTATTGGCATAACAACAGAGAAGTCGACCTATGGAATCGAATAGAAGACCTGGGTATTAACCCACAAACGTATGAACACCTGATTTTTGACAAGGGAGCTAAAGGTTTACAATGGAAGAAGGATATCATCTTTAACAAATGGTGCTGGCATAACTGGATGTCAACCTGTAGAAGAATGAAAATAGATCCATATCTATCACCATGCACAAAGCTCAGGTCCAAATGGATTAAAAACATCAACATTAATCCGACCACTTTGAACCTGATAGAAGAGAAAGTAGGAAGTATTCTACAAGACATAGGCACAGGAGACCACTTCCTAAGCAGAACCCCAGGAGCGCAGACAATAAGAGAAACAATAAATAAATGGGACCTACTGAAACTGAGAAGCTTCTGTAAAGCAAAGGACACTGTCAGTAAGACAAAAAGGCTACCTTCTGACTGGGAGAAGATCTTCACAAACCCCTCAACAGACAAAGGTCTGATCTCCAAAATAGACAAACAACTCAAGAAACTAGACACTAAAACTCTAATTAACCCAATTAAAAAAATGGGGTACTGAACTGAACAGAGAATTCACAACAGATGAACTTCGAATGGCTAAAAAGCACTTAAGGTCATGCTCAAATTACCTTTTAAGAAGGGAAAAAAATTTCTTTCAAAATAAACAAAATCTGAGAGAACTGTTATTAGCAGACTTTATAAGAACTACTAAAAAAATGTACTTCTGGAGAAAAACCAATAACCAGCAAGTAATTTGAATCTGCTGTAAAGAAAAAGCCTGCCAGTAGAGGTAATTGATAAAGAAACTATAGGGGATAGGAGAATTACATATTCTTTCTTCTCTTAATCAAAATAAAAATTCAGTAAATAAAACAAAAATAAATAATTTTACTCTGTTGACTGTAAGAAACATAAATGTAAGAAATACAACCATAACAATACAACACAAGAAAATTGGTAGGGGAATATTTATATGAGAGTAAGGAAATTGCACCAGTCCAGAGGAGTAAATGACTAAAACCTGAAGCTGTACTCTAAATAAGAAGGTTCAGAGAATAAATTCAGAAAGCTATAATTACCCCTCCCCTTAGTTTTCTTAAAAGAAACAGTATCGTATAAAGAAATACGGGCTTGAAACTCCATAAAGTATTTTATTGTTTCTGAAGACATATTAATTAGGCAAGAATTGATAAGAAAAGTTTTATTTTACAAATAGAAATCTATGTTTGAACATACAATGATCTTATACATCGAAAACTGAGAAATTCTGTAAAAATGCCTAATTCAGTTCAACAGAATGCTGAAGTAAAATGTCAATATACATATGCACTTGCAAACTCATAAACTAGGAATGAACAGGTCATAGATGAAATAAAGAAAAAAGTCCATTTAAAAATTCATGATAGGCAGATATTTACCAGTATGTTAAGAGTGACAAGACTGGAAATGCTTGAAAAATGATCAAGTTAAAGAAACGGAAGAAACTTGAAATCTAAAAATTATGAAACATTGCTAGAGGAAATAAAAGAGTCATTAAGGATTGTGAGGATATTCTAAGTTCATAAATTAATGATAATATTTTTATATTGTTATAATTTCCCATATTAGCATATTTAGTAAAATCCTTGTTAAACTAAAGCAGTTTGATTTGTAGTGATATGTTTGAAGATATTGACAAATTCAACCATATATAGACACACACACATATATATATACATACACATAAATATACATATATATGTATGTATGTGTATAACTCATGTATTAATACATAGATATATGTCATACAGTCTTTAGATTGTTACTAGTTTTTAATACCAGACACTGAGAATACAAACAATGTGAAAATAATGAAATAAATTTGACTAATGTTATAAAGAGTGAGAAAATCACATATCTGATCAGATACTTGCCTTCAGCCAGGCAATGGTGGTGCATGCCTTTTATTCCAGCACTTGGGAGGCAGAAGCAGGCAGATCTGTGTGAGTTCAAGGACAGTCTGGTTTATAAGAGCTGATTAAGTTCCAGGTCATACTACAAAGCTACACAAAAAAAAAAAACCTGTCTCAAAGAGAAAGGAGATACTTGCGTTCAGAATATATGATGCAAATACGGTACAGCATTCACTAGTGAAGTTCAGAAGGCAGAGACAGGCAGATCACAGAGTTTCATGTTAGTCTGGTCTACATAGTTAATTGCAAAACAGCCAGAGCCACACTGAGAAATCTTGTCTTAATAAAAGCAGAATAATATTCTGATTTTGGAATGAACAAATGACCTAACTCTATTTCTAGCAGCACCCTCTTCTGCTTCTGAGGCAGTAGACAGCCACAGACTCATGAGTGTATGAATGGCACAGGTAAGAAGCAATGAACTATTCTAAAAAAAACAGAGTACCTGAAGTTAGAGGACAGGTGGGGAAAAGTGAGTGGGTAGAGTAGGAGGATCATATTATCAAAATACTGTCAGACCAAGATATATGTACATATGTATGGATGTATGTGTGTATGTGTGTGTGTGTAGATGTAGTGATATTTCATTTCTTTTTGTTCTCTAAAATAGTCTCATGGCTGGGCAGAGAGAGGGACATAAGGTGGAAGGATTCAGAAGCTCTGTCTTTTTTTGCCTGAGATATAAGTAAGGTAACAGTTGACAAAGGTTTGTTGCTATGTCTCTCCAATCTTTAAACATTTACCCTAATATCTGGCTTGTATTATTAATATCTGGTTTGTATTATTAAGACCAGTTAGAACTCAAACATCATATCTAGAAATATATACATGCAGATAACACTGAACAGACTTTGCAGGTTGTAATATATACTGATCATTTTGTATGCATTTTTAACAATGATTAAAAAAGAAGAAAAAATATTTAATTGAAAATATATATATTTATAAAATTCTGAAAGAATTAATTAGAATATTTTCAAATGATGTCTCTTACCACTACCAACTGCATAAATTTTTAAGTTTCACACAATATTATAGATAAGCAATTTTATTTCAGAAAGCATAACAAATTAATCTAGTGGATAATTTTGCAAGAAAATATTACTTAGTTATGAAATTTAAAATAATGTTTCTTTGAAGAAAATTAATGTATCTAGCATGGAAAACGTAAGAGTTTTTTTTAATTATTAAAAGTAGAACTATCATAAATTCTTGTATCCTGTTCATGAGCGTATATCTAGAAAGAATAAAATCAATATTAGAAAAAGATGCTTGCATGCCTATCTTCATATGGAATTATGAACAAGATCAGAGGTATGAATTTAATGTAGATGTCTACTATCAAGTAAATAAACAAGGATAATTAGCTATTTGAATACACAACTGTTATTCACAAACACAAAAATGAAAACGGGTAATTTGAAGAAAAAGTATGGCACTGAAGAATACTATATTAAGTAAAATTATATACACACAGAAAGGTAAATGTTGTAAATAATCGCTCATATCTAGAAGCTTAAAAAGAAATGGCCTGAAGTAATACTAGTGATTGCTTTCGAATGAGATGGAGAGTGAGTTGAGGTGCAGTTTAAGGGTGGTTGAATATGATCAGTGTAAGGAAACATTATTGTGAATCCTATTAATAATTACAATTATTTTGTTTAAAAATTAAAATGCATTCATTAGCAAGGAAAGCTGAAAAGATATACCACAAAATGGAGACAGATAGAAACAAAAATGGGAACAGAAATGCCTTGAAGTTGATGAGGTAAATACTTATAATCTATTTCTAGGGTACTTGAAACATTTAAACCTGTGTATGTATAAGCAAAAGTAAATGGACTTATTATGAAACATATATGCATATATATGGAAGAATAATTGAAGAAGAGGTCATCAATTTTTGATGGAATGTAAGAGACAGGGGAGCAGTTCTAGGGGAAGAGGAAGAAGTGGAAATGCTGTAAATAAAGCACTTGTGTATGACATTTTCAAAAATAGGATACTTTTAACAGTCAACAAATGTGAATCTTGTAAAGTTTTCAAAAAACCTAAAAGCCTTTCAGCACCATAATGGATGAATTATGTATATTTCAAACACAGAATAATAAGCAGTGGTGAATATAACTGAACACTTAGCTGCAGTGACGTAAATCTAATAGTATATTGAGGAAGTCAAGCATAAAAAGCAATGCGATGTATGATTCTATTTCTATAGACTATGAAAATGGAGAGGAAAATTATACTGTTTAAGATTGTAAATGGTCAAAATACAAAGGAAAGTAAGAAATTAATAAAATAGTCAGGGGTGAAGTAACCTTGCTAGATGAGGTTGGGGTATGTTCCTGGGCAGCACTGTAAAGCTGTTTATTCATTCTTCCAGGCAAGAACATGGAATTCAATGCCATTAACTTGTACAGGTTTTATTTTATTTCCCCTTCAAATTTCTTTCTTTTCACAGTAAAAAAAAAAATGCTTAATGCATTTCAAGGTTAGTGAAATGGCTCAACTGATGAAGATGTTTTTAATCCAATCCTGGTGACTTGATTTTAATGCCAAGAACCCATGGAAAAGTGAAAGAGAACTTATTCCACAATTTTATCTTCTTATGCACAAGCAGCCTGTGGAATCTGTGCCTCCATAAACATCACACATGCACACATTAATACACATTCATGATAATAATAGTAATAACAATAATAATATTACAAGGATAAATTATATTTGCAATATTTTCAGTGTGCAAGAATAAGACAAATACACATATTGCATAATATACATGCATATTATAGTTTAGTTACAAGAAGGAAGATAGTTTATCCAAGACAGCAATGAGGAAAATAAGGCTTAAAAAATATTAAATATGTCAATAAATTCAATAATATTTTCTGTTGATGTAGATATCAGGATACAGATTGAATCCTAAATCTTGTATTTTTCATGGTACACAATAGTTGTGTGAAATTTTATGTTCCCAAATTAAATTTATTACCCTATGCTTTGTAGTTGCTTTAATGAGCACAAAGGTGGGAGTGTATGTGTATATATAAACACCTATGCATGTGTACAAGCATGTGTGCATGAATATAACTACTATATTACTATTATTACAATGGAATGGCCATGATAGAGATTTTAATCACATTTTAACATTATTATTTACCATTTGTTTGGAGCTTCCTATATTCAATAATAACAAGTTTTTATGGTGGTAAAGTTAGTTTAAAATACAAGAGAGTCTCATGTATAATTTATGCCTGTGACATATTAGATGTTAGTGTATGATAACTATAATAATTAGACTGTGATAACAAATTACCAAATCTCTGTTTGCAACTCTAAACTTGAGAGATAAGCCTAACCAATTACCTTGGATGCACTGAGATAATATATCTCCCTAACATCCTGTGTTCTAGCTATAGATGTTGGCCATTCATTTGAACTTGGCATTAAGAGCCACATTTTGCTCGATAAGAAGTATTTTTTAATTTATTTACTTTTTAAAAAATAAAGTCTTTTTGATTTTACACACCAGTCCTAGTTCTCATTCTCTCTTCTCCTCCTGTTCCCCCAAACTTCCCCTTTACTCCATCCCCATTCACTCCTTGTAGACGATAAGGCTTCTGATGGGGATTCAACAAAGTCTATTATATTGTTTGAGAATGAATCAATGATGTAGGAGTCTCCGCTGTATGCTGTAAATACCATTGGTTTATAAAGAACCTGACTTGGCTAAATGCAAGGTAGAAAGAAGGGTGGAGTCTGAGAGTATCCATATAGCCCCAACAGAGACTGACGCTGGAACTTGTAGCTAATAAGCCACAGCCACGCGGTAATACACAGATTAATGGAGACAGGCTAAATTAATATGTAAGAGCTAGCCAATAAGAAACTGAGTGTATGGGGCAAGCCGTGTTTTAAATAATATATTTTCTGTGTGATTATGTTGTTCTGGGTGGCCAGATTAAACAAGTGGCCCTCCACTCAACAGAGCAAGACCTTCCCCACTATATCTAGGCTGAGAAAGGTACCCCTCCAAAGAGAATGGGTTCCAAAATGTCAGGACAAGACTAGGAATAAATCCTGGTCTCACTGCCAATGGCCCCACAGTCTGCCCCAACCATACTACTGTCACCTACTTCAGAGGACCTAGTTTGGTTCTATGCTGGTTCTGTCAATCTCAGGCTGGAGTTGGTGGGCCCCCATTAGCTGAGGTAAGATGTTTCACTGAATATCCCCATCATGGTTTTGATCACTTAGCTCATATTCTCATTCATTCTACTCTATAACTGGACTTTGGGAGGTCAACACAGTCCTCCCCTGTGAATTTCTGCCTCTGCTTCTATCAGTTGCAGGATGAAGATTCTAAGGTGACATTTAAGATAGTCATCAGTCTGACTATAGGGGAAGGCTACTTCAGGCACCCTCTTCACCATTGCTTAGGGTCTTAGCTGAGGTTATCCTTGTGGATTTCTAGGGATTATTCTAGTGCAAGGTTTCTTGCTAGCCACATAATGGCTCCATCAATCAAGATATCTCCTTTCTTGCTCTCTTTGTCTGTATTTCCTCCATCTTGACTATCCAGCTCAAGTTCTCCTCCCAGCTCCCCTACTGCCCTGTTTTCTTCCCCTACCCTCATGCTCCCAATTTTCTCAGGAGATCATGTCTATTTCCCTTTCCCATTGGTAACTACATATGTTTCTCTTTGAGTTCTCCTTGTTGTTTAACTTCTCTAGGGTTATGAATTATAGGAACTTTATATTTGCTTTACAGTTAGTATGCACTTATGCATGAGTACTGTAATGCCCTGTCTTCCCTGTTCCTCATGGCCAAAGCACAGGATGCAAGAAATGTTTACACTAACCAGCTTAGCTTCCCCTGCTAGATTCTGCCAGCTGAAGGGGATTAGTTCAGAACCTTGTTTCTGTCTTTGCTATGGTAATTTCACCTGCTAAGGAGGGTTCTCACAGGCTCCATGAATCTCCTCCTATCTGTCTGTCAGGTTTCCCAGCTTGGCACCCCCTGCCTGAAACTTGGCCCCAGGCCCTCAACACCATGATCTCACACCTGGCTGGGAGGGGTTTTCCTTACTGGGGCCAAAGGGTATTTTAACCCCGGATTAAGTTAAATAATTGGGCATTCTCCCTGAGAATGACTCAAACTCTGTGTCTGGGTCGTGTGTGTCTTGTGTTCAACCCCTAGGACATTAGAGCTCATGAGAAGAATGGAGTCGCGGTCCATACCGGGTGGGTGGTGATGCAGGACCCCGTGGCGTGGAACGACCGCCACAAGTACATACCATGCTCATCTTTCTGGGTTACTTCACTCAGGGTGTTTTTTTTTCTAGTTCCATCCATTTGCATGTAAGTTTCAAGATGTCATTGGATTTTACCTCTGAGTAGTACTCCATTGTGTAAATTGACATGGAAATATCAAGATGTCATTGTTTTTTTTAAACCTATGTGTAGTACTCCATTGTTATATCTATCATCTTTTCCTTATCCAATCTTCAGTACAGGTGCATCTATATTGTTTCCAGGTTCTGGCTATTACAAATAATGCTGCTATGAACATAGTTAAATTAATAATGTCTTTGTATTATGACTAAGCATCTTTTGGGTATATTCCCAAGAGTGGTATTGCTGGATCTTGAGGTCAGTTGATTCCCAGTTTTCTGAGAAATCACGATACTGATTTCCAAAGTCATTGTGCAAGTTTGCATTCCCACTAGCACTGAAGGAGTGTTCCCCTTGCACTGTATCCTCTCCAGCATAAGCTATTCCTGCTGTTTTTTATCTTAGTCATTCTGACTAATGTAAGATGGTATCTCAGAGTCATTTTGATTTGCATTTGATTGGTGGCTAAGGATGTTGAACAGTTTCTTAAGTGTCTTTTCACCATCTGAGATTCTTCTGTTGATAATTCTTTATTTAGTTCTGTACACTATTTTTTATTTGGATTATTGGGTATTTTGATGTCTAATTTCTTGAGATCTTTATATATTTTGGAAATCAGTCCTCTGTTAGTTGTGGGCTTGGTGAAGATCTTTTCCCATTCAGCAGGCTACCTTTTTGTCTTATTGACTGCGTCCTTTGCTTTACAGAACTTTCTCAGTTTCGTGATATCATATTTATTTATTGTTGCTCTCAGTGTCTGTGCTACTGATATTATATTTAGGAAATAGTCTCCTGTGACCATGCATTGAAGGCTGCCTTCAACTTTCTCTTCTGTCAGGTTCAGTGTGGTCAGATTTATATGGAGGTCTTTAATCAATTTGGACTTGAGGTTTTTGCATGGGGAATATGGATCTACTTGCAGTCTTCTACATGTTGACATCCAATTTTGTCATCACCATTTGTTAAAGATGCTTTCTTTTTTCCATTGTATAATTTTAGCTTCTTTGTCAAAAATTAGATGTTCATAGGTGTGTGTATTAATATCCGGGTTTTCGACTCAATTCCGTTGGTCAATCTGTCACTTTTCATGTCAATACCAAGCTGTTTTCATTACTGTAGCTCTATAATAGAGCTTGATGTCAGAGATGGTGATGCCTCCAGAAGCACTTTTATTGCACAGGATTGTTTTGACTATCCTTGGTTATTTATTTTTCCATATGATGTTGAGTATTGTTTTTGCAAGGTCTCTGAAGAATTGTGTTGGTATTTTGAAGGGGATTTCATTGAGTCTATAGATTCCCTTTGGTTGAGCTGCCCTTTTTATTATGTTGATTCTACCCATCCAAGAACATGGGAGATCATTCTATTTTCCTATTTATTTATTTATTTAGACAAGGTTCTTCTCTACCTTTGGAGCCTAGCCTGGAACTAACTCTTGTAGACCAAGCTGGACTTGAATTTACAAAGATTCACCAAGCTTCTGCCTCCGGATTGCTGTGATTAAAGACATCTGCCACTACCACCCTTCTGATCTTTGCAATTTCTGGTATCTTCTTTGGTTTTCTTCTTCAAAGACTTAATGTTCTTATTGAATAGGTAATATTCTTTAAAATATATTATTCTTTAAAAATGCTGGCGTACCCCCTGAGCAGCCTACCCAAGATCCCTGGGCAGCTGGATCGCAGAGCAGCTGCGAGCCCGGCAGAGACGGCTGCCAGAGTGGTGCAGATTCCCCACGGTAAGCGGAAGAGCAGTGACTCATCCCTGACAGGCTGGTGCTGCCATGCAGCTGGGAAAGTAACCCAAGCGGGCAGGTGAACAGGCAGCAGATAAAAGGCTTACAAGACATAGTAAATAGACATAAAGATAAACATTTATCACTTAAAAGAAAAAAGAAAGACAGAAACAGAGAGAAAGAGAAAGAGAGAGAGAGATGGGGGAGACATGTGTGTACATGCCAAGAGAGAGAACAGAAAAGAGGTCCAGAATGCGATGAGAGGTCAGAAGTCTCTGGGAGTAGGCGTGGCTTGCCGCTTAAAGGGACCAGAGATCAAAAGAATAGCAATAGGTCTTTCACTTCTTTGGTTAATGTTACCCCAAGATATTTTGTTGCTTGTGGCTACTGTGAATAGTGATGTTTCTCTGATTTCTTTCTCAGATTCTTCTTCATTTGTATAAAGGAGTGCTAATTATTTTTGAGTTGATCTTTTATCCTTTAACATTATTGATGTTATTTATCAGCTGTAGGAGACCCCTGGTAGAGTTCTGAGGTCACTTATTTATAATATCTTGTCATCTGCAAAAGTGAAAGTTTGATATCTTTCTTTACAATTTGTATTCCCTTGATCTTTGTTTGATCTCTAATTGCTCTAGCTAGAACTTCAAGAACTATGTTGAAGAGATATAGAGAGAGTGGACAGCCTTGTATTGTTACTGATTTTATTGGAATTGCTTTGAGTTGCTCTCCATTTAATTTGATGTAGGCTATCAACTTGTTGTATATTTCTTTTATTATGCTTAAATATATTTCATGTATCCCTGATCTCTTCAAGACCTTATCATGAAGGGGTGTTGGATTTTGTCAAAGGCTTTTTCAACATCTAATGAAATGATCATATGCCTTTTATCTTTCATTTTATGCCACACCAACTCCAGTGTCGTCTGTGCGACATGATATATGTCATTATGCCAGATGGGAGTTCCATGTCCTATGGGACTAGGCTTCCTGAAGGTCAATGGCAGATGGCCTGGTATTGGCAGCCCTTTCGGCATAGACAGGTTTCTCTGTTATCTGGCTATGTGGGATATGGGCTTTGCACAATCTCTTTCATAATAGTGATAGTCTTTACATATACATGACAAGGATTATCTCTTCAGGAACAGCTCTGGGATAGGGAAACATAGTATGGGATTGTATAAGACTACAGAAGAACCTTTGTCATACACAGGGTGTATGATGAGCAAGGGAATATATGGGTTAAGGTTGATGGACAAGAATGTTATATTATACTCTTAACATTATGAATAGGCTTGCTAGTTCCCAACACCTGTGGTGTCTGCTGCATAAGAAGGTACTAAAAAGTATATTTCAGCAGGTGCAGAGAACTGATTAGGTATATTTGGTCACTAGATGAAATGAAGAAAGAGTTAGAAAGAGGAAGGATCATGATAGCGATAATAAGACAGAAACTTTCTGTTTATAAGAAGAAACTACTTATCTGAGGTTTATGTTCCCAAGGACAAGATTTCCTCTTCTAAGGATGCTTTATGTCTATCACCTGTTCCTGATAATATACTTTTTCTAAAAATATCGCTGATGTGACTAAAAGAAACTTTCATACTGTGCCAGACAATGATACATGCATGACCTTCTGATTTGTTCTTCGTTTGAATACTATATAACGAAAACATGAATTCAGTAAAATTGCAGGAGATTCCAACCACTTTCTTGTGTGTTGTGTCTTTCTGTCATTTGCTGAACTTGTGCCTTCCTGTTGCCAAGACCCTGCTTCTCCCACAGTCTGAGTGACTCCCCTGGGCCGGTCCGTGGCAAGTTTATTTATTTAGTGGGTTACACTGACAGATTTTTGTATGTTGAACCATCCCTGCATATCTGGAATGAAGCTGACTTGATCATAGTGGATGACTTTTTGATGTGTTCATGAATTCAGTTTGCCTGTATTTTATGCATAAATGTATGTATTTATGCATAAATGTTCATAAAGGAGATTGGTCTGTAATTCTCTTTCTTGGTTGAGCATTTGTGTGGTTTCAGTCTTAGGGTAACTGTAGCCTCACAAAAAAATTTTGGAAATGTTCATCTCTTTCTATTATTTGTAACAATTTGTGGAGTATAGGTGTTAGCTCTTCTTTGATGATCTGGTAGGATTCTGCACTGAAATCAACCAGCCCTGGGATTTTTTTACTTGGGAGACAGATAACTGCTTCTATTTTCTTGCAGGTTATGGATTTATTTAAATTGTTCACCTGCTCTTGTTTTGGTTTTGGTATGTGGTACCTGTCCAGAAAATTGCCCATTTCTTTTACATTTTCTAATTTTGAGGAGTACAGGTTTTTGTAGTATGACCTAAGGATTCTCTGGATTTTCTCAGTGTCTCTGGTTATGTTCTGCTTTTTGCCACGGACCGGCTCAGGGGAGCCATTCAGACTGTGGGGAATCAGGGCGAAGGCATAGGAGAAATCAGTAAACGGCGAGGAAATTGACAGACAGTCATTCTCAATGAGACATACTGCTGTAACTTTATTCTCTTAGTGTGAGGTTTTTATATCTTAGCAAACAAAGAACTTTGGTAAAGGCATATATCATCAGATTATAAAATAGAAAAGATCAGCACAAAACAGTTTTACAAAGAGAATCTTTGAAGATGCTTTGGCATGGGTACAAGGACTTTTGCTCCCTCATATTCCGTTAAGTCAGCCCTTTTTTCTTGTTATTAAAGAGACCACTGTTCTTGAGTTAGGTCTTTTTTATCAGCTTACACCAGGTGGCCGGCTTGTCTGAGCTAGGTGACCTTGTGTGCCTGGGTGGGAAAGAAGAAGGCTACTATCTTCCTGGGGAAACTTTCCGCTAGGAAATTTCTAAGACATGATCTCAACTCTCCTCCCTTCCTGATGCTCAGGTGTTGTTATCAGTCTAGGTTTTCTGGCCATAAGGAAGGCTGCATAGGCCTCCTGTTGAATTGCAGTAAATGTCTAATACTGTTTTCCTGTAGAAGGTTTCTAAGGTTTTTCCTAGTAAAATTAACTCCTTTTATTCCACATCATCAAGGAATTATCCTAATGATGATCCTGCCAATTCCCAGAACTGGCTACTTCTTTTGAGGCTTTAATGAATGATGGGGCAGAATTCAAAATGTCCTCAGCAGTCTTGTTTGTATCCGCAACTGCCCGGAATAGTCTGATCTGTTAGCAATATGCAAGCATCATAAAGAACACACAGACAAGGGAAAAGACACACATTATGGCTCCAAGGACAGCGAAGTCGAGTCAGTACAAACAGCAACTCAGGTGGCATTACACCACAACTGATTGCCACGGGACAGCCAGGGACTCAACTCTGAGAAGCACTGATCCCAATCCTCGGCAACACTTGCCTGCCTAGTCAGCATTTCTGCTACACTGGTGAGACAGCCGTGGATGTAGCAGCTTTCCATTTCTGATTTTGCTAATTGGATGTCCTTTCTCTGCCTTTTGATTAGTTTGGATAAGGGTGTCTATCTTGCTGAGTTTCTCAAAAAAAAAAAAAACAGCACTTTCTTTCATTGATATTGCTTTCTTTGTTTCTATTTTATTGATTTCAGCCCTCAATTTGATTATTTCCTATTGTCTACTCCTCCTGGGTGAGTCTGATTCTTTTTGTTCTAGAACTGTCAGGTGTGCTGATAGGTCACTAGTGTGAAATTTCTCCACTTTCTTTATGTAAACAATTAGTGCTATGTGCTTTTCTTTTAGCACGGCTTTCGTAGTGTCTCACAGATTTGGGTAAAATATGCCAACATTTTCACCAAATTCTAAGAAGTATTTGTTTCTTTATTTCATCCTTGACCCAATTGAAATTGAATTGAATTTCAATTCAATTCATCAATTGAATTGAAAACTATTCAATTTTTGTGAGTTTGTAGGCTTTCTGCAATAATCCATGGTGATTCAATAATATACATGGGGTTATTCCAATTTTTGTGTCTGTGGAGGTTTGCTTTGTTACTGAGTATGTGGTTGATTTTAGAAAAGGGTTCAGGAAGTGCTGAGACAAAGATATATATATAGTTTTGGGGTGAATTTTCTATCAATGTCTGTTAAGTCCATTGCAGTCATGACATTTGTTAGTTCTCTTATTTCTCTGTTAAGTTTCTGTGTGGTTTACCTGTATGTAGGAGGAGAGGCCGGCCTCTTGTTTGTCCTGGCTGCCCGGGTAGCTTACACCCGAAATAACCACAGAGAAACTGTAGTCAGAAACACTCCTTGACCCATTATTAGTTCTAGTTTTTTTATTGACTAATTCTTACATTTTAATTTAACCCTTTTCTGTTAATCTGTGTATCACCACATGACTGCGGCTTACCAGCAAAATTCTAACCAGTGTCTGTCTCTCACTCTACCCTTCTTCCCAGCATTCAGATCAGTCTTCTCCACCTACCTAAGTTCTGTCCTATCAGACCCAACACAGTTTCTTTATTCATTAACCAATGAAAGCAACACATTAACAGAAGAAGCTCCTAAAGCATGTTCCCTTTTCTGTTTAAACAAAAAGAAGGCTTTAACCTTAACACAGTAAAATTACATATAACAAAACAGGTATCAAATAAGAATTACAGATATAATACATATATTTACTTTATCTTTTATCATAACTAAGGAAAACTATATCTATTCTTCAACTCCATCAAAGACTCCAGAAGTATATAATATTACCTAAGTAAACAGAAAGTACATTGTAATTCCAGAACTCTAGAATTGAAAGAGACATCTTACTGCCTGGAGAGTTACCCAAAGTTCTTCTATGCCACTGGGGTATCCATCTTCTGCTTTCAGGCCCATAGTATCCATCAGACTTTTCCATGAAGCAGGAAATTTCAAAGACAGTTCCACCTTTTGCCAGTTTTCAGTTACTTTCCTCTGTGTCCTGCAGAATGTCTTGCAGACTCTTTCATGAAGAAGGAACCCCGATGGAACATCTCACCTTTAGGCAAGTTCAGCAGTCATCTCTCTGTGGATACTGCATATCCAGTGAAGCAGTCCAGGCAAGAGCAGTTTCTTGCCCAAATGGCTAGCAAACTCCATAAGGTGTCTCTTTGTTGTCCATCTTCCTCAGGATGTAACTTGGTGCTGCCCGGAGCAGATGTGTCTCGTCACGAAAAACCCTAAGTTATTAAAGCCTTTTAAATACAATATTCTGTAGTCTTTGAAAGATATGAAGAATGTCTATCTATCTGAAATATATCTATGTACATCTAGAAAATCTAACATGAGTTCAAACTTGACTATTATAGATGATTATCTATTAACCTGTATTTCTTAATGTTACATTAAATTTTTTAAATGAACTATACAATCACAATACCTTAATCAAGAGCAGAAATATACATTTAACAAGACTGACCTTAAATTTATATCAATAAGCCAAGATCCATACCAAAGTAAATTATTCATATTTATATCACATCCCCCTTTAAATGTAAAAGAATATTTTAAAACAATATTTGGGAATATGGGCATGGTTTTTTCTCTCCAAACTGTTTCGTGCTGTAAGGGGGTGCTGTTATTCAGTTCTTTCATGGTGTATCCTGTGTGCCAGGTTCATCTCAATCAGCAGTTGAGCAAAGTAATTTTTTGAGGGTGTTCACAGCAACCTTTCAGTAGGTCTTGGTCCATGAAATCATATTCACCTGGACACAATCCGAAGGTTCTCATCATCTGTGAAAACAAAAGAAGAACCCATTTTTCAAATCAACATATCCTTAAACCCAAATTTCTAAGTCATGATACCTTTAGAACATATATGCTGGTTTAGCTCAGAAGCTCATAAAATAAAATGTTTCTCTGTACTTAGCATCTTCACAGTCAAAAAAATTCAAAGAAAACATAATAATACACATAATCCAGACTCTCTGTGTAGTTTTCATCTTTATGTGAGTTGTTTTCCTTTACACCTTTTAATCTATGTTAATCTGTACTTTGTCTCTTTAAGGCTTTACTCTTTTTAAAGCATTAATTTTATTTTATGACTCTATTCTTTTGTTTTTCTCTCTTCCAAGTCTATGTCCATTTATCTAACACTGTAACCTATTTTGAGTTATTTTATGTCTGAATCTGTCCTTATTGTGAATTTGTAATTCTCTACTGTTCAGGAGCACTTATTAAAATGCAAAGTGCTTCTTAAAACCTTAAATTGTGCCATTAGTATGGGTAATATGGTAACTTGTTTGCCTGCCCATTCTAAAATTTAAACTGCGTTGTTTTTACGGTAAACACAGTAGTTTCTGCTAGCTCTGCACAGTCCAGCTTGGCAGAGCTGCTTTAGTCTCTGAGCCGTGTACACTATTCAGTTCCAGGCACACAGTGAGTCCTCATTGCCATCAAGCAAGCATCACACTTTATTCACGTTGAAGCACCAATTATACGAGGGGGGGGCACTTTTTTGTCCCGGCTGCTTGGCTAGCTTACACTCAAAATAACCACACAGAAATTGTATTCATTAAAACACTGCTTGGCCATTTAGCTCTAGTTTCTTGTGGGCTAATTTTTACATCTTAATTCAATCCATTTCTATTAATCTGTGTATTGTCACATGACTGTGGCTTACTGGCAAGATTCTAATCAGTGTCTGCCTCAGTCAGAAGATCCATGTTGTCTTTCTCCCCTTCTTCCCAGCAATAAGTTCAGTCTTCTCCATCTACCTAAGTTTTGCCATATCGGGCCCAAAGCAGTTTTTTTAAATTCATTAACCAATGAAAGCAACACACGAATGGAAGAACCTCCTACACCACCTGTACAGTAGAGAGAGTGGTGTGTTGAAGTCTCTTACTCTTAAAGTTTGAGGTTTAATGTGTGATTTAAGCTTTAGTAATGCTTCTTTTGCATATGAATGTACTCTTTTATTTGAAGCATAGGTGTTCATGATTGTGACTTCATCTTGATGGATTTTTTCCTGTGATGAGCATGAAGTGTCCTTCACCATCTCTTCTGATTGATATTCGTGTGAAGTCTATTTTGTTAGATATTGGTATTGCTAAATCCTCTTTTTTATTAGGTCCATTTGATTGGAAAAATATTTTCCAAACCCTTTACTCTGAGTTAAAATTTTTCTTTGAGGTTGGATTGTGCTTTTTTGTATACAGCAGAAGAATAGACCCTGCTTTTATGTCTTTCATAGGTGAATTAAGTTCCTTGATATTAAGATATATTAATTACCAGTTAATGTTAATTCCTGTTATTGTTTGGTGGTATTGTTTGTGTGTTTCCTTTCTTTGAGAATTGGCGAGAGGTTATCTATTGCCTCTGTTTTTCGGGGATGCAGTTGGATTCCTTGGTTTGAATTTTTCTTCTAGCTCTTTCTGTAGGGCTGTATTTTTGGAAGGTATTGTTCAAAATTTTTTTATCATAAAATGCCTTGTTTTCTTTCATCAACTTTGATTGAAAGCTTTGCTGGGTATAGTAGTTTGGGCTTGCATCTATGGTCTCTTTGTGTCTGCACTACATCTTTCCACTTGACCTGCAGTTGCAGTTGACTTCCATGGTTTCTACTGAGAAGTTGGGTAATTTTGATTGGTCTGTCTTTATATATTTCTTGTCTCTTTTTCTTTTGCAGCTCTTAATGTTCTTTATTTTGTATATTTTGCATTTTGATTATTATACGGTGAGGGGACATTTTTTTGTTCCAGTCTATTTGGTGTTCTGTAAACTTCTCGTACCATCATTGGGATATCCTTCTTTAGGTTGGGAAAATTTTCTTCTATGACTTTGTTGAGTATATTTTCTGTGCCTTTGAGCTGGAGTTCTTCTACTTCTTCTATCCCTATTATTAGTAAGTTTGGTTTTTTTCATGGTATCCCATATTTCCTGGCTGTTTTGTGTTGTGAATTTGGTGAAGTTAATGTTTTCTTTGACAAATGAATCTATTTCCTTTATGGTACATTCAACACCTGAGATTCTCTCTTTCATATCTTGTACTCTGTTGGTTATGCTTGCATCTGTAATTCTCATTCATTTACCAAGATTTTCCATTTCTAGAATTTCCTCAGCTTTAATTTTCTTTATTGCCTCTATTTCAATTTTCAAGTTTTTAGCTGTCTGGAGTGTTTGCTTCATCTGTTTGATTGGTTTTTCTTGGTTTTCTTTAAGAGATTTATTGATTTCTTCCAATTTTTTGTTTGTTTTTTCTTTCCATTATTTAAAAGAAATTTTCATTTCTTTTTTATGAGGCTCTATCATCCTCTTAAATTTACATTTAAAATTGTTTTCTTCTGCTTATTCTGGGTTAGAATGATCAAGTTTTCCTGTGATATGACCACTGATCTCTGGTGTTACAATGTTGCTTTTTATGTTGTTGAATAAATTTTTGCATTGGTGCCTACCCATCTCTTCTTCCAATTGGTGCCAGAAATGTCTTGGCCTCTTTGTTCAATCCTTTGTCTTTGTCTTAGGAGCTCTCTTTGTCTTCTCTGTACTGTCACTGTCTGTGTCTCAGGGAGCCATTGAGGTCTCGGCCCATTCTCTTGGTCCACTCTCTTGGTCTGATTTGTGCAGTTGTAGCATGTGCTTCAGCGTTCCTTTGAGGTTTCATGGAATTGGTAGGTTTGAGGGCAGAGTGGGACTTATAGCTTACAGGGTCCAATAGATGGGTGGGGGTGATGGAGAAGAATACATACAGGAAGCATATAGAGTATTGGTCCACTCCGTAAAAGTGTATTTTTAATATAATATTATTTAATTTTTAGGAATCTCACATGTTAATGAAATGTATTTGAAATATATTCACATCAATCTCCCTTTTGCTATTTCCCCTATCACTTCATTTTCTCTTTTTAGTAACCTACCAAGTTCAAGTTCAAGTTGTACTGCTTATATATCCATGGATGTAAGGTCATCCACTGGAACTTGATCAACCTACCAGGTGTCACACTTCTTGTTGTGTATTTTACTCTTTACTCTTTAAGAGACCACCACTCAGGTCCCAAATAATAGCATGGAGATTTATACTTTTTTATGAATGCCCAGCCTTAACTTGGTTTATTTATAGCCAGTTTTTCTTAAATTATCCTGTGTACTCTTTGCTTCTGGTAAAACTGTCTCTATTTCTATTTTTTAAATTAATTTATTTATTAAAAATTTCTACCTCCAATCCGCCTCCCTTTTTTTCCCCTCCCCACCTTCCCCTCCTTTTCTAGTCCTAAGAGCAGTCAGGATTCCCTGCCCCTTGGGAATTCCAAGGTCCTCCCCACTCAGTACAGGTCTATAAAGGTGAGCATCCAAACAAACCAGGCTCCCACAAAGTCAGTCCATGCAATAGAATCAAAACCCAGTGCCATTGTTCTTGGCTTCTCAGTCAGCCTTCATTGCCATCCACATTCAGAGTGTCCAGTTTGATCACATGTTCCATCACTCCCAGTCCAGCTGGCCTTGGTGAGCTCCCATTAGATCAGTCCCACCATCTGAGTGGGTGGATGCACCCCTCTTGGTCCTGACTTCCTTGCTCATGTTCTCCCTCCTTCTGCTCCTCATTTGGACCTTGGGAGCTCAGTCCAGTGCTCCAATGTGGGTCTCTGTCTCAATCTCTTTCCATCACCAGATGAAGGTTTTATGGTGATATGCAAGATATACATCAGTGTGGCTATGGGACAAAGCCAGTTCAGGCACCCTCTCCTCTGCTGCCCAAGGAACAATCTGGGGACCTCTCCTTGGACCTAGGAACCCCTCTAGAGTCAAGTCTCTTGCAAATCCTAAAATGGCTGCCTTAATTAAGATATTTACTTCTCTGCTCCCATATCCATCCTTCCTCCATCCCACCCATCCCATTCCCCCAATCTCTCCCGAATCCTCCCCTTCTACCTTCTCTCTACACATCTTCCCTTACTTCCACCCACCCACACCCCTGTGCACCCAAGTTTTGCCTGGTAATCTTGTCTACTTCCAATATCCTGGAGGATAACTATATGATTTACTTTGGGTTCACCTTCTTATTTACCTTCTATGGGATTATGAATTATAGGCTCAATGTCCTTTAATTATGACTAGAATACACTTATGAGTGAGTGCATACCATATTCATTTTTATGGGACTGGGTTACCTCACTCAGTAAAGCATTTTCTATTTCCATTAATTTGGATGCAAAATTCAATATGTCACTGTTTTTTTACTGCTGAGTAAAACTCTAATGTGTATATGTTTCATGCCTTCTTTAACCATTCTTCTCTTGAGGGACCCCTAGGTTGTTTCCAGGTTCAGAATTGTGATAATGCCAAAACCATAAAAAAATAGCAAGCCTAAGCTGTAAGAAAGAGGAAATTTTTGTACTACCTCTGTCATGAATGGAAGAGGTGCAAGCCCAGTACTTTTAAAATTTTATTTTTCTTACAGCTTAGTCTTGCTCATTTTAGCCTAAAAAAGAAATTAAAATCTAAAAAAAAATATATATTTTGTGGTTCTTTGAAAGAGAATGGCCTCCAATGAGTTCCATAAATTTGAACTTTGGTTAACTAGGAGTGTCCTTGCTTGGGTAGGAGGACCTTGTTAAAGGAAGTATATTACTAGGGGTAGTAGGTTTTGAGGTTTCAAATGCTCAAACCAGGCCCACCCATTGTCACTCTCTCATCCTGCTGCCTTCAAAATCCAGATGTAGAACTTTCAGCTACCTCTCTAGCACAGTATCTGAATTCTACCATGCTCTTTGCCATGAGAATAATGGACTAAACCTCTAAAACTGTGAGTCCGCCCCAATTAAATGTTTTCCTTTATTAGAATTGTCAGTAGTCCTGGTGTCTTTTTCCAGCAATAGAAGGCTGACTAAGGCATAAATCAAACAGGAATTTTAAGTCAGAAGGCATAACCATTTTCAAGGAAAGTTTTTATATGGATGAAAAGATGGCTCAGCTGTTAAGAGGAATGGCTCCACATTCATAAGACAGAGTTTTAATTCCCACCACCCAGATGACAGCTCACAACTGTCTATAATTCCTGTTCTTGTAAGTCTGACACCAAATTGTGGGCTCTGTGGGTACCAGGCCCACACAGGATGCACAGATAAGTATGTATGCAAAATGCCTATATACATTAAATAAATAATTTTTTTAAAGGAAAATAAAATTATAAGAAGAAGGTAGGTGATTGACTCTACAGTGTCTTAATCCTTATGATACTAAAATTAGCAAATAACAGTATCCCTGAGATTAAATGCAGTCTTAAAACTGCAAACTTTCTTATGGAGTAAGTGGTGAAACATTGACTACAAAAATTTGATTTGTTATTCTAATCTCCTATTTACAAAATCAAGAATATTTTGTCTGTTAGTTTGGCTAGTTTTGTTTCTGAGACAGGGTCTCAATATGTGAAAATTTGCCTTCAACTCACTATGTAGACTAGACTGACCTCAAAATTGGAATTTTCATGTTCTTCTTGTCAATTGCTGGGATTGTGGGTGTATGCCACCAACCTGACCATAATGAAGACTTTAAAGGCCAGTTTCCCTTTTGGAGAGTACAAGATATTTACTTTAAATTAGAACTGCCACCAGGACCATGATACATACAATGAACATTTCTAAACATTCCAAACACATCTAAAATAAGTAGAACAAATCATAATTATATTCCTTGGCCACAGAAGATCAGTACGAACTGAATGCAAGGCAGCAGTATACATTCAGGCAGAAAATCAAGACAAATTGCTGGCTGCTGGGAGATATTAAATGCCAAATCAGCTTAATTCAAAACTAAGAAAAAAGATGGCTATAAAAGCAAGAGCATATAAGCTGGTTGACTGTATTTTTACATGCTACAAAATGAAAGGGATGAAAGTGCCTAGACAACACAGACTCTGATTAATATCAGGAGTTCTGATAATTTTCCCTGATGAATAACAGTGGATTCCATCATTTCTATCTCTATCTACACTTGATTTCATGTTAACTTTGATTATCCTACTTTTGCCACAGAAGACATTTAATACTGGCATTAACACTTTAGCTTCTGTCTCTGTTTCTTTGCTTTTCTCTCTGCAGGTGTTTGTGTGAGGAGGGAGGGATAGAAGACTACACATCTTAGACTTTTAATTGTCACAATCCTGCTTCTAATGCCTCAAGTCCTATGATTGTGGGTATCAGCATCTCTGCATCTCTTTCTTGTTATAATGACACTGAGATTTGAAGTTGTTGTTGCATATGTAGCAGGACAGAATGTTTGTTCCTTATTCTTCCTGTATTCTTGGGGTAAAAAGTATAAGGAAAGAACAATTGTTATGTCCTCTACTCCAGTTCCAATATTCAGCCCTGCTTTTTGATTTGTTTACTGAACAATGAATAGAACACATAATTTTTGTTTCTTTTGGTGTTTTTTGGTTTTGTTTTTTTAACTTTATTTGTGTGGTTGCATTTCTTTATCTCTTGAAACCTTTCCCTTCATTGTTATTCTGACACATGCTAACTTCTTTACCACAGGGTAGACTTTTTAAATTGAGAGACTAAGGAAAAGACAAAGTTTACTTTAAGTTGATAGTCACATTCTTCATTTACTTAGAAAACATTACCTTTCAGTGAGATACACTGAACACTATTTAATTCACTATTAAATTATTTTCTCTTCAAATCTGTTTCTCTTTTGATATGAGAGTTTTATAGCAGAATATATCCCAATTTGAGCACTGTGTAATAGTGAAGTTTTTAATGTGCTGGTTAAATAAAAGGTTTTCTTTTTTTTATCTTAGCGAAAGATTCCTTACAGAATAGATTTTGCTAACTAAATATGTTATCTATTGGTTCCTTTTAATTTTTGAGAAAATTGGCTAGGTTTAGTTTCCTAGGAAATGATTTTTTGTCATGGAGAAATAAATTTGGATTGATTAGTTGCTTTAATTATAGGTCTTGTCATTTTGTCACAGGAAAGAACAGTTTTCTGTGAAATACAAGTGGTTACATAAAAAATATAACTAATTGTGTGATAGACATCATTATTACAAGGTAGCCAGAACACTAAATTAGATGGCAAAAAAAAAATGGTTCTAGAACTGCCTTGTCCATTTACTGAGTGTATAAAATAATGCTAGTTGTAATGTTCTGTTCTGTCCCATTAAGAGACAAGCCCCATCAAATACCTTTCCTGTCCACTGGCCTGAGTCCTTTCCTTTCCATCTCTCACCCAAAGAGAAAGCTGCTGCTGTGACTACTCTCCTCTTGTCCCCTCCTCTCTCACACTTCTACTTTGCCCCCCTTCACCTCCAAAACACACTAAATAAATATTCAACCTCACTCTGCATGGGGTGCCTATCTATGACTCTGTCTCTCACCTGTCACATGGCTCCCTGCCCAAGACCAGCTGTCTTCAGTGACCTGCAGTGTGGTCTCATGGCATGTCTATCCCCCACCAAGAGGCTCTCTGTCTGGGACTTGCTCCCTGCCTATAACTGCCTGCCTTCATGACCCTCCATGGTCTCAGGACTCACTGCCCACTGCCTGCCACTGCTTGGAGAACTGCAGCCTTTCTGCCACTGTGCCCCTTGGGAAACCTGCATTATTTTATTTAAACCATTCCATTGGTGCTTGTGACTTGGCCAGACTTTCTATGGTCCCATATGCCAGTGGGCAAGCCATCTGAGGACACTTGGAACCCTTGGCTCCCAAACCAGCTTTCTTTGCAACAGTTTCTGAACACCAACCCCTACGTACACCAAGGCCTATGGTGGTGAGTTTTCACCTTCCAGCCCCCAACCAGAGCCTTCATGGCTATGGTTAAGACCTTCATTAACATTCATCTCTGCTTGTTTTCCATAGATAAAAACATGACTGGACAACTTGAAGTCAATCCTCCCCACACAAACACCTTACACGCTGTGCGGTGCATTCAAGTAGGGACCCAGGGTCCCTCATATTTTTCTTTCTCCTTTTTCCTTTTCTTTTTTTTTCCTTTGTCAGTGATCCCCACCATGGAAGACTGCTCAGAGTGGCCTTCAGTTTCTCTGGCTTCTGAGTTGCCAAGACCAGAGCCAGTCAGACTTGAACACCTGCCTGTTGAGAAATCATGCTCTTCTACAAGCCCTATGGTGTTTGTCATCATTTCACACCCCACCTATATAGAGAGTATACTCTTCTATAGGCCCTGTGGTGTTTTTGGTAGTTTTCATGTTTTCAGCTATGGTATAACCCCTCAAACAATGCTCTGCCATTGTCCTGTTTGCTCTGCTTTTCCTCAAACTGTCCCTGCTACTGCTGCAGACAAGATTGATTGGATTCACAAGGTAGTTGTTTTCAATTACAGCCTTATGCTCCCCGCCACACCTAGTGGAAGGCTGGCTCAGCAACAGGCTGGCTCATACATCTAGCAACAGGTTGCTGTTCCATACAACATATGACCACTGCCATATTGACTGAGGTCAGGTGACCTTACCATCATTTGAACTGAGGTCAGGTAATTTCATCGCTAAAGCAGTAAGTCACAAAACAATCCCACACAAGTTTGGAATTATGATTGATTAATTAAAAGGGTTATTTATTTATTTATTTATTTTTATTTATTCCTTTATTTATAAAAAATTTTCACTTCCTCCCCTCCTCCCAATACCCTCCCACTCCCTGCACTCCCTCGCCTCCTCCCTCTCCAGTCCCAAGAGAAGTCAGGGCCTCGTGCCCCATTGAGAGTTCAAGTTCCTTCCCCCTCTCTCCAGGTCCAGGAAGGTGAGCATCCAAACAGACCAGGATCCCAGAAAGCCAGCACATGCAGACAAAACAAGACCCAGCACCATTGTCAATGGCCTCCCAGTCAGTCCCCATGTCAGGCACATTCAGAGAATCCAGCCCTATCACATGCTCGTTCAGTCCCAGTCCAGCTGGCCTTGGTGAGCTCCCACCAGACCAGTCCCCTTGTATCAGTGGGTGAACGCACCCCTCGGGGTCCTGACTTCCTTTTACATGTTCTCCCTCCTTCTGCTCCTCATTTGGACCTTGGGGGCTCAGTCCAGTGCTCCAATGTAGGTCTCCTTCTCTATCTCCATCCATCGCAGTATGAAGGTTCCCTCTTATCCTGCCTTCCTTGCTCACGCTCTCCCTCCATCTGCTTCTCATTTGGACCTAGGGAATTAAGTCCAGTGTTCCAATGTGTGTCTCTGTCTCTATCTCCATCCATCGCCAGATGAAGGTTCTATGGTGATATGCAAAATATTCATCAGTATGGTTATGGGCTAAGGCCAGTTCAGGAACCCTCTTCTCCGCTGCCCTGGGAACAATATGGGAACCTCTCCTTGGGCCTGGGAACCCCTCCAGAATAAAATCTCTTGCACACCCTAAAATGGCTCCCTTAATTGAGATACATACCTCCCTGCTCCCATATCCATTCTTTCTCCCTCCCCCCGATGCCATTCCTCCAAGCCATCCCCAATCCTCCCCCTTTCCCTTCTCTCCAACCATCTCCCCTTACTTCCACCCCCCCACGCCCCGTGCACCCAAGTTTGCCTGGCAATCTTGTCTAATTCCAATATCCAGGAGAATAACTACATGATTTTCTTCAGATTCACCTTCTTATTTAGCTTCTCTAGGATCACGAATTATAGGCTCAAAGACCTTTAATTAAGACTAGAATCCACTTATGAGTGAGTTTATACCATATTTCTCTTTGGGGTATGGGTTACCTCACTCAATAAAGCGTTTTCTATTTGCATCCATTTGAATGAAAATTTAAGATGTCATTGCTTTTTACTGCTGAGTAAAACTCTAATGTGTAAATGTTCCACACCTTCTTTAACCATTCTTCTATTGAGGGGCACCTAGGTTGTTTCCAGGTTCTGGCTAATACAAATAGTACTGCTATGAACATAGCTGAACAAATGCTTTTGTGGTATGATAGGGCATTTCTTGGGTATATTCCCAAGAGTGGAATTGCTGGGTCCTGAGGGAGGTTGACTCCCAGTTTTCTGAGGATCCGCCACACTAATTTCCACAGTGGCTGCACAAGTTTGCATTCCCACCAACAATGGATGAGTGTTCCCCTCACTCCACATCTTCTCCAGCATAGGCTATCATTAGTGCTTTTGATTTTAGCTATTCTGACATATGTAAGATGGTATCTCAAAGTTGTTTTGATTTGCATTTCCCTCATCGCTAAAGAGGTTGAACATGACCTTAAGTGTCTTTTGGCCATTCGAAGTCATCTGTTGTGAATTCTCTGTTCAGTTCAGTTCCCCATTTTTTAATTGGGTTAATTAGAGTTTTAGTGTCTAGTTTCTTGAGTTGTTTGTATTTTTTGGAGATCAGACCTTTGTCTGATGAGGGGTTGGTGAAGATCTTCTCCCAGTCAGAAGGTAGCCTTTTTGTCTTACTGACAGTGTCCTTTGCTTTACAGAAGCTTCTCAGTTTCAGGAAGTCCCATTTATTCATTGATTCTCTTATTGTCTGTGCTACTGGGGTTCTACTTAGGAAGTGGTGTCCTGTACCTATGTCTTGTAGACTACTTCCCAATTCCTCTTCTATCAGGTTCAAAGTGGTCAGATTAATATTGATGTCTTTAATCCATTTGAACTTGAGTTTTGTGCATGGTGATAGATATGGATCTACTTTCATTCTTCTACAGGTTGACATCCAGTTATGACAGCACCATTTGTTAAAGATGCTTTCCTTCTTGCATTGTATACCTTTAGCTCCCTTGTCAAAAATCAGGTGTTCATAGGTTTGTGGGTTAATATCTGGGTCTTCTATTTGATTCCATAGGTCGACTTCTCTGTTCTTATGCCAATACCAAGCTGTTTTCAATACTGTAGCTCTGTAATAGAGTTTGAAGTCAGGGATGATAATGCCTCCAGAGTCTCCTTTATCGTATAAGATTGCTTTGGCTATCCTGGGTTTTTTGTTTTGCCATATAAACTTGATTATTGTTCTCTCAACGTCTGTGAAGAAGTTTGATGTGATTTTGATGGGGATTGCATTGAATCTATAGATTGTTTTTGGTAGAATTGCCATTTTTCCTATGTTGATCCTCCCAATCCAAGAGCAAGGGAGATCTTTCCATTTTCTGGTATCCTCTTCAATTTCTTTCTTCAATGACTTAAAGTTCTTGTCAAATAGAGCTTTCACTTCCTTGGTTAGAGTTACCCCAAGATATTTTATGCTATTTGTGGCTATCGTGAAAGGTGATATTTCTCTGATTTCCCTCTCTGCTTCTTTGTCCTTTGTGTATAGGAGGGCAACCGATTTTTTGGAGTTGACCTTGTATCCTGCCATATTACTAAAGGTGTTTATCAGCTGTAGGAGTTCTTTGGTAGAGTTTTTGGGGTCACTTATGTACACTATCATATCACCTGCAAATAACGAAAGTTTAACTTCACCCTTTCCAAATCGAATCCCCTTGATCCCCTTATGTTGTCTTATTGCTATTGCTAGAACTTCAAGCACTATATTGAAGAGGTATGGGGAGAGTGGACAGCCTTGTCGTGTTCCTGATTTTACTGGAATGGATTTGAGTTTCTCTCCATTCAATTTGATGTTAGCTGTTGGGTTACTGTCTACAGCTTTTATTATATTAAGTGTGACTCTTGTATCCCCAATCGCTCCAACACCTTTTTCATAAAGGGATGTTGAATTTTGTCAAATGCTTTTTCAGCATCTAATGAAATGATCATATGTTTTTTTCTTTCAGTTTATTTATATGATGGATTACATTGATAAATTTGTGTATGTTGAACCAGTTCTGCATCTCTGGGATGAAGCCTACTTGGTCATAATGAATAAGTTTTCTAATGTGTTCTTGGATTCGGATTGCCAGTATTTTATTGAGAATTTTCGTGTCGATGTTCATGAGTGAGATTGGCCTGTAATTCTCTTTCTTGGTTGTGTCTTTGTGTGGTTTTAGTATCAGAGTAACTGTAGCTTCATAAAAGGTGTTTGGTAATGACTCTTCTGTTTCTATATTGTGAAATACATTAAGGAGTATAGGTATTAGCTCTTCCTGAAAGTTCTGGTTGAATTCTGCATTGAAACCATCTGGTCCTGGGCTTTTTTTGGTAGGGCGATTTTTGACAACAGCTTCTAATTCTTCACGACTAACAGGCCTATTTTTATTGTTCACCTATTCATGGTTCAACTTTGGTATATGGTACTTCTCTAAAAAAATGTCCATTTCTTTTACATTTTCCAATTTTGTGTCATACAGGCTTTTCTAGTAAGATCTAATGATTCTCTGAATTTCCTCTGTGTCTGTGGTTATCTCCCCTTTTTCATTTCTGATCTTATTAATTTGCGTGTTCTCTCTCTGCCATTTGATTAGTTTGGATAGGTGTTTGTAGATCTTGTTGATTTTCTCCAAGAACCTGCTTTTTGTTTCATTGATTCTTTGGATTGTTTTCTGTGTTTCTATTTTGTTGATTTCAGCCCTCAGTCTGATTATTTCCAGTCTTCTACTCCTCCTGAGTGAATCTGCTTCTTTTCTTTTTCAAGAGCTTTCAGGTGTGCTGTTAAGTCTGCAATGTTTGCTTTCTCCGTTTTCTTTAATTGGGCACTTAGTGCTATGAACTTTCCTCTTAGCACTGCTTTCATAGTGTCCCATAGGTTTGAGTATGTTGTGTCTTTATTTTCATTAAATTCAAAGAGGACTTTAATTTTTTTCTATATTTCTTCCTTGACCCAGGGGTGATTCAGTAGTTTACTGTTCAGCTTCCATGTGTTTGTTGGCTTCCTTTGGGTAACACTGTTGTTGAATTCTAACATTAATCCATGGTGGTCTGACAAGACACAGGTGGTTACTGATATTTTTTTGTATCTGTGGAAGTTTGCTTTGTTCCCCAGTATGTGGTCAATTTTCGAGAAGGTTCCATGAGCTGCAGAGAAGAAGGTATATTCTTTCCTATTTGGATGGAATGTTCTATAGATGTCTGTTAAGTTCATTTAATTCAATACTTCCAATAATTCTCTCATTTCTCTGTTAGGTTTCTGTCTGATTAACCTGTCCATTGGTGAGAGGGGTGTGTTGAAGTCTCCTACTATTAGTGTGTGTGGTTTGATGACTGCCTTGAGTTCTAAAAGTGTTTCTTTTACATAAGTGGGTGCCTTTATGTTAGGGGCATAGATATTCAGGATTGAGACTTCCTCCTGATGAATTGTTCCTGTTATGAGTATGAAATGTCCATCTCCTTCTCTTCTGACTGATTTTAGTTTGAAGCCAATTTTGTTAGATATTAGAATGGCCACACCTGCTTGTTTCTTAGGTCCATTTGCTTGGAAAACCTTTTCCCAACCCTTTACTCTGAGTAGGTGTCTGTCTTTGTGGTTGAGGTGTGTTTCTTGTAAACAGCAGAATGTTGGATCCTTTTTTCGTATCCAATCTCTAAGTCTGTGCCTTTTTATAGGTGAATTGAGTCCATTGAAATTAAGTGATACTAATGAACAGTGGTTGTTGACTCCAGCTATTTTTTTATTTTTATTTTTATTTTTGTGTAGTAGAGTTTTGTGTTTCCCTTCCTTGAGTTGTGTTTGTGATGTGTCGCTAGATGTCTGAATTATTGTAGGCAGTGTTGGCAACATTAGATTGTTTTTTAATTTTATTTTATATTCCAACCACAGTTCTCCCTTTCACCCCTCCTCCAACCCCCTTTGCCTCTCACAGCCTACTTCCTATCCACTCCTTCCAACAGGTAAGGGCTCCCCTGGGAAGTCAACAAAATCTGACACTTTATGTTGGAGCAGGATCAAGCCTCTCCCCACTGAATTAAGGCTGATCATGGCATCCCCCTATAAGGGATGGATTCTAACATTGTAGCTCATGCACTGTTGATAGATTATGGTCCTACAGCCATTCTTTATGAAGAGTAGCACAAAGCTTCAAGACTTTTAATATCTGTTAAAGTCACTCTTACCTTCTCTATCTGATACTTCATATGTGTGTTTTGATCTGTGATTCCCAGTACCAACTTTTCCTATAATTCACTCTTATCACGTGACTTACTAGATGGGAGGAAGGTAACAACAAATGTGAGTTCTAATAAACCCTTAGTGTTTCAACACATCTTTAAAGATGTAGTTTCAAATTTGCTTTTTATACTTCCTAGAATTTTCTTGAATACTTACATTCAATCTTCAAAATTCTCTGTCCCCCAAAACATAAGCTTATTGGCTGCTGAATCTATCAATTCTATCTGTGTATGTATCAAGCGACACATGCATGTATACACACATGCATCCATTTATATTTAAACACATGGATACATACATCTGTGTATCTGTGATATAGTTTCTTAAGTAAAAATGAGTGTCAATATACATAGTTATTCAAAAAATTTAGTTCCAAAGAAAATCTAAAGGGCAAGAGAGATGGCTCATTGATAAAATGTACTAGCTGCTCTTCCAAAGAACCTGTGTTCAATTCCCAGCATCCAAATGACATCCCACAACTGATTGTAACTCCAGTTTCAGTGAATCCAACACCCTCACACAGATATGCATTCTGGCAAGACATGAATTAATTTAAAAAATAAAATGAAAAAGAACCTAAGATAGATATAGCATTCAAGTAGATAGAGATAAAAATTACAAATTACTTATTGCCAAAGAGAAATTAGAAGTTTTCTACATGGAATTTGAATGAAAACTGAGCACTTCTAGGCATAATAATTTTACCCCTTCAGATTAAAAAAAAACAAGTGAAAATTAACCAAAGTATTTCCAATATTAATCAAATTATGTTTTCTAAGAAATTATAAAATAATACAAATACAATTCCAGCTATATAAAACATTAAGTCAGGAAAATTAATGTTATATTTTATTTGGTGTTTTAACACAAATATAATGAACAGGTAGTGTAGGAGGTCCTTCTGTTTATGTGTTGCTTTCATTGCATAATCAATAAAGAAACTGCTTGGTCTGGTAGGGCAGAACTTATACAGATGGAGAAGACAGAACTGAATGCTGGGAAGAAGAACAAAAAGAGAGATGCCATGGAGCTCTTGTCTGAGACAGACGCTGTGTAGAATCTTGTCGGTAAGCCACAGGCATGTGGCAATACACAGACTAATAGAAATGGGTTAAATTAAGATGTAGAAATTAGCCAATAAGAAGTTAGAGATAATGGGCCAGGCAGTGTTTAAATTAATACAGTTTCGGTGTGATTATTTTGGGTGTAAGCTAGCTGGGCAGCTTGGACGAGAAGCAACCTGCTCTTCTTGTTACAAACAGGTGAAAGTCTAGGTTACAGGTTAAAAAAAAACAAACTGAAAAAAAAATTGAAGTAATTTAAGAAGGGGAGTTTGAGTGTTAAGAGTGATGAGCTCACAGGTGGTTGTTCAGGGATGTTGAATAGGATTGATGGTGTTCTCAATTCTTATTTTGGATATTGGGTATAGACTTTATTATATTTGATGAACTAAGTTTTATTTACTTGGAATACTTCTTAAAACTTAGAGCCTTTTCTGAATTGGAGTCTCACTGTAGGATTTGTATCAGTTACATTTATTTTCATATTTTGAAGTTAGTCCAGCATCATCTTGAACACCTTACAAATTCCTTCATAATGTCCTTAAACTTTTTCTTCTCCCACCAACACTGGAGGGGTGTTCCCTTTACCCCACATCCTCTTCAGTATAAGTTGTCATCAGTGTTTTTGTTCTTGACCTTTCTTACAGGTATAAGATGGAATATCAGAGTTGTTTTGATTTGCATTTCTCTGATGTCTAAGGAGGTTGAGCATTTCTTTAAGTTTCTATCATCCATTTTAGATTCCTCTGTTGAGAGTTCTCTGTTTAGGTCTATACCCCATTTTTTTTATTGATTATTTGTTCTTTTGATGACCAATTTCTTGAGTTCTTTGTATTTTTTGGAGATCAGCTCTTTGTCTGATGTGGCGTTCCTGAAGATCCTTTTCCATTCTGTAATCTTCTGTTTTGTCCTGTTGACTGTGTCCATTGTTTTTGTTGGTGGGAATGAAAACTGGTTGAGCCACTTTGAATTTCAGTATGGCAATTTCTCAGAAAATTAGGAAACAACCTACCTCAAGTGTAGGCCCATATTTGTACATGGTGTGACAGCAAATATGGCCATGGTTGGTATCCAGAGCAGTCATGCACTGTGGAGGGCCGGACCACATTCTCCATTGCTTCTAGGAACAAAGGTAGAGATTGACCTCTGTGACCCCAAGGTGTGGCGGCACACGCCTTTAATCTCAGCGCACGTGCTTTGTAACTCTCTACCGCTGCGTCCCTGCCTACTCCCGAGGTTTCACCTGGGACTGGGAGCAGTCAGCCAATCCGGGAATGACACGTCCAGGGCAGGGTCTGTTTCCTTTATAAGGGATGGGTTCCATCTTATCTGGGTCCCCACGGCCGTGTTGGCTTATGCTCTGCTCCCAAGAGACATAAAGCTATTCTGCAGAAGGATCCTAGTGTTCCATGTGGTTCTTGCTGGCGAGACGGTAGCGCGGGACAATGCACCTTTCCAGACAGGCTGTCACTACCCTGACATAAGCTCAAGACATGCTATTCCTTTTCTTTTGTAATTATGTAAATAGCCTAAGAAGAGGTGTTAGTGTCAAGCTAATGACAGAGCTGCAGATGTGACTGTAGTCCTGCTACCCCAGAAACAGAATGTTAATGAACTTCTACCTTAGTTTTCCTTAGGGGATAAATGGTGTCTAGATAATAAACTCTGGTGATCTTCAGGATTTGAATGAAGCCTGAGACTTCCTTCTGATATTGCTGTGTGAACTGTGACTCAATTATTCCTGTACCTCCATGCTGGTCCAAGGAAAAATAGTTTATGTTGGGACATCAGACCCTGACACTCAAGACCCAGCAATATTACTCTTGGGTATATACCCATAGGATGCTCAATCATACCACAAGGACATGTGGTCAACTACGTTCATAGCAGCATTGTTTATCATAGCCAGAATCTGGAAACAACCTAAATGCCCTTTGACTGAAGAACGGATAAAAAAATGGGGTATATTTACACAATGGAGTACTACAAAGAAGAAAAAATAATGGCATCTTGAAATTTGCGAGCAAATGGATAGATCTAAAAAATATTATATTGAGGGAGGTAACCCAGACCCAGAAAGACAAATATCATATGTACTCACTCATAAGTGGCTTTTAGACATAAAGCCAAAAAAAGGAACCTGCAATTTACAATCACAGGGAACCTAGACAATAAAGAAGGCCCTAAAAGAGACATACGTGAATGTAATGTACATGGGAAGTAGAAAAAGATAAGATCTCTTGAGCAAATTGTGAACATGGGAAACATGGAAAAAGGTAGGAAGGGAGGAAAGAGAAAGGGAGGTAGAGGAAGGGAGGGGAGTATATATATATATACATATATATCAATAAAAATAAATAAAAAAGAAACTTTTTCTACTCTAGGCACTGTTTGACAACATGCTGTGACACAAGGGGCCATAGCTGTTTTTTGTTTTTGCTTTTTTTTTCTCAGCCTTAACACCCTGTTACCATGATTCTCTTTTTATTTTTTTTAGATTTTTTATAACAATCCTTTCTTTTTTATTTATTTTTATTGCTTGATAAATAATATCATTCAAAATTTCCACTTCCTCCCCTCTTCCTCTTATGTTCCCACTCCCCCACTCACCCCCTCCCCCTCCCAGTCCTAACAGAGGGCAGGGTACCCTGCCCAGTGTACAATGATTCTAAGATAGACACTTTTTTTTTCTGAAAGAAACAACAGTCTAAATTTCTTTCTGGCTCTTAGCTTATATAATGATTTTTAGTTTTTGAACACTAAAAATTATTGTTCTTCTTTAACAAGATCTTCATCTTGATAAGAGATGTTGTTTCTATGACATAGGCTAGTCATTTTCATAACTAACAATCTCATTTTTCTGTTTAGAAGAGCAAGTTCTTATTTCACAGAACAGTATCATTAATTTATTAGTATATAGACAGTATGAGTAATGATTTTCATGCACAGAATAAATTTCCCTCCAATGTTTGCATCCTACTCTCAGAACACTTTTCTCATTCCAGATACCTGGGTTACTTAAGTTGTAGAAAAGGAAACAAAAGGCTGGGCTCTGGTTTTGGCAGTTTTTTTTACACAGTGCTCATTCCAAATTTCCCCCCACCCATTTCTCCAAAATAGCAGTGCTGGTGTCATAGTCTTAAATAAAAGTCTGGACTGTTAAACAGGATTGCCATTGGGTAAACAATTCTAAATGTGGGTTTCTGTTTATTAGAAAAGTAGATCTCTTAAGGGGGTTTTGTTTACCACAAACCTCCAATAATTCTCTAGAAGCCTCACTTACCATTCCCCCAAAACTCACTTGTGTCACTTATGACTATCCCTGAGTTGGAAGAGGCAGTAACATTGCTAACTGGTGAAGGATTATTGAGCCTGTTGAAACTATGAAACTGTAGTTAACTCTGCTGCTATTCTATTCAGTTTGCTTTAATTTTCATTCAGGAGTCACATCTGCCATATATGACTGGCTCCTATTAATGACTAGATCTCTAAAATTTTGTGACAAAAGTTGTATTTTTTCCTGTTAGTTAATGGGTACATTTTTAATCCTTTAGCCATCCTCCTCCTCCTCCTCTCTGGGTTTGTCTGTGTGTGTGTTGTGTGTGTATGTGTTTGTATGAAACTTTGTATTTGTGAGAACAGAAAATGGTTATGAAGTATACACAAGGAGTTTCATATAATGCCAAAATATTGTTTACTAGAACCTATTTATGTTCAAAAAAGTTAAACATGGCCTACTTGTGGATAAGAAGTGCATAGCTGATATTAGCTTCTACTGAACACAATACAGGGTGGAAGCTGGGGAACGGAAGGCAGGTAATGAAAATATAGAGTAAACATTTTTTTAAAAAAAAACTTATGCAGTTTCATAATGTACTTTTGTTTTTCTCATTTTCACTGACTGTAAAGAGAAAAAGTTGCATTGTTTTTTACATATTAGACTTTTAGTGGCATATGTACATAATCAGACTTTCATTAAGAAGGCAAATAAACACAGGAAAATGTTACCATATGAACTGAAGCAGAGAAAAGTTAAATTGCCACAGCAATAAAACCAGATGATTAACAGAAATTAACAAATTTTCATGACAAACAAAAAAAATTTGGAAGTAGAAAACTGGTTGAGGTGTTATATTTAGTTGATACCAGTCTGCACCTTATTGTGGATGAAGCAATTTCAGAATGTCAATTTACAGATGAATTTTGCCAGCACTGAGCTAAACACTCCATTAACTTTAATTCTTTTTCTTACTTACTGACTCTTTCTTATGTCATATTCCTGTTGAAATTGTACAGCTGAACAATATGCCAAATCCAGATGAATACACAACAATAGCAACAAAAGAACTGTTAGCAGCAAGGGCACAGAGCTAGATATTTCACATTGACTCCAGTGAGGCATCAGCAAACATAGAGCTGCCCACAGGCAGCACAGAGTTCATTCCAAAGGCAATGTCTCCAGCTCTGTCCCCTCTGCTGGAAAGGGGATGACATGTACTTGGCAGTACCTTTATTTTGTCTGGTTTTTTTTGCAGTGATAAAAATCCAGTATCGGTTCTGTTCAGTTTCAAAGGAAATTCCCTCAGATTTCAAGACCATTGAAGTAGTAATTGCTTCTCAAAATAAGAGAAAGATATTCATCTGTGACCAACTTTTGTGAAAATTATTGCAGAGGCTTTTTACACATGTGTCATAGACTGTCATTGAAAAAAAGAGTGCAAATGAAAAACCAGGGGCTTCTATAGATATAACAGTAAGGCAATACAGACTTTGCAATAAAATAGGAGAAAACAGTGTTCACTAGGCATAGAAAGTTCAAATTAAAGAAGGTTGTGTTTGGACACATGCTGCTTTCACAATGACAGCATTGCAAACTGCATCATGAACTGTATACAACTATAATTTGGATTCTCACTGCTGCTGCATCTTTCTGTCACCTGACATTTTGTCTTTTACTAATTTTCCTTTCTTCCTTTTGCTTAATTCCTTTAACTGATTGGTGTCCTTTGACTTGGCCTTTATAGTCATGTCTCCTTACACTCTGATGAAGAAACAGCTTACAGAAAATGGATGGGAAAAAAAACAGATTTTGCAATCATACCAGTCAGATTTTTTCTTCTCTCTTTTTCCTACTGGGATCATGGAACAGGAAAGACAGGAGGCATTTTCTAACATAACTTAGTCCAATTATGTATTTGTATCAAAATCAGCAATAACATATTTAGTGCTCATCATTACATCTCTGCACATATGCTCAACATCACCATTATTCCAGAAATCCTACTTGTCTACATTAAGTCTTATTCATAGAAGTTCCATTCATGCAGATTCCTGGAATCCCTACAGTGGTGTGCCTGTGTAAATGACTTTCTATACCTTCAGCACAGTGCAAGATTCCTTTTTTTAACCATCTTTATACATAATCATTCAAAAATATATATGAATGTACTATAGGAATGTATTTACATGTCTTACTGAACAAAAGGTTCTTTGAAGATAAGAGAAGTTGTTACCAGGGAAATTGGATTCATGAATTCATCATACTAAAAACAAAATTAGAAAACAAAATTGCAAGCATATTTTTCTGTCTTACCAGTCTGCTCCCAAATAACCACACAGAGACATTTTATTAATTATGAAAGCTTTGTCGATAGTATAGGCTTATTCCTAACTAGTTCTTATAATGTAAAGAAACCCATATTTTTATAGATCTATATTGTATCAAGTCTTTTACCTCTATCCAATTTTGTGTGTTCAGCTTATTCTACATCTCTCTGCCTTCTCCACAACTTCTTCCCAACACCCTCTCTGCCCCAAAAATCATGCCAAGATTTTGGCCATTTAACATTTTATTAAACAAATCCCGGTGACACCTCACATCATATAAAGGAATATTCCATAATACAAATTGATAGATGAATGTGTATGTTTGGCTAAACTGGAGAAAAGAAAGAATCCTGGTATTTCCCTGGGGTGTCAGGAGTAGCACTGAAATTTTATAAAGGAGATTACACAAAAGCCAGCAAATATGAATATGTTAAATTAACTGTGTGAAGTCTCTTCTTGGGAGGCAATGTTCTCCTTTGGTTTACAATGGAGATCTTTTCTTCCTTCCGCTGACATTGAATTCCTGAGGAATTTTGTAGCTCTTTGAGATCTATTCTAATCCTCTGACAGCTGAAGGGCAGCAGACATAAATCTCCCCTTCTAGTGTCTCTTGTTCTGTCTGGGTCATAGTTACAATATAGTGCTGTATTCTTCCTATTGTATCATCGACTACAATGGGAAGCATCTGATTATGTCCATGTTTGCAAAACAGAATGATTCCTTGAAAAATGATTTATATATTTAATAGCATAATTTTACATGAATCACTTTATATACCTTGACTTTCTTTGCTTGTTACTATAAAACCTTATGAAACTGCTTTGAATTGGAACATAGACTCAGATAATTAAATCTGTGTTCGTGGGCCATGGCACTTCAATTTTACCCAAGAATAAGCTACCTTAAGCCCTCTGAGATGAGAGTTTTGATTTTTGTGTTGACACTTCTTTGTCTTTGTTACTCTTTCTCCCTCACACACAGTCTCTTTCCTTTCATTTTTGTTTTCTTCCTTTTCGCTTTGTATTTTAGCCCTCATAAGGATCTAACACAGAATATTTCTCATGCTAGATGAGCACTCTCCTATTGTGTTCTTAGTCCCATTTTCTCATATTTTAAGCAGCTCTTACATGATGCTTATTTGTTTTTGTTTTGTTTCCTGTTAAACTTTAAGATACCACAGATGGGTCTAATTCATTCTCTGCACTTAGAACAATTTCTGACATAAACCTGCCAAATACTTAAAAACTGATCTGTCTTACTATATTCCTCAACTAATGTGCAAAGGAAATTTTCTTAAGATTCTTTTTAATTTGTACCTATTGTTTTCTGTCACCTAATTCATTATATGAATTGTTCACTAGATAACTTGTAAGTATCAAAAATTTTAAACACAATAGACTTTGACAATAATTCAGCAAATTCCGATCTTATAAGCTAGTATTTACACAAAGTGATCAGTTCTAATTGTGTTTGGATTGGGATGTAGCAAATAACTGTATAGTATAAGTAATTCAATCTTGGTTAATTCTATATCATGCTGATAAAGTGTGATGAACAGTCACTGATAAAATGCTCTAAATTTGACAAGAAAGATAAAATTTGGGATTTCAGTACCTCTATATCTCATAAAGTACTCTTTACACACAAATATTCAGGCACTGCATAGAGGTACTTTTATTCCATACTTTATTCTGTTTGCTTCAAACATCTGTGTCTATTATCTGTGGAGATTAGGATAAACGGGACCTCTTGGACAAATTCTGTGGTTTATTAAAGTAGTTAACTATTGTCAACTGTGAAAGAGATTCATTTTAAATTAAAAGGAAGGCAGGAAATATGTCATCATACCTACTGCATCTTTTGTGCCAGAAAATTGGCTTTACTGTCCTAATGAGAACAATTTGCATGTTTTTTGTTCAAGATGACATGGGAAATTATTGAAATCTTCATTGTTCTTATACATCTCATGAATTTGTAATATTCAGTGTCATCATAATAAGTGAATGCTGCAATACTCATGCAAACTAGGTGAAATGCAGATGAGCATTACAAGTTACAAAATGACAAATATGGTGCAATTGACATTGCCTGGAGAGTTATGAGATAATTCAAACAGTAAAAAGACAATAGCATGCGGAAAGGAACAAAAATTACGGTTTGATTATCACAGAGTTGATTACATATTACAGAATCAGTAGCTAAAATATAGAAAGAGAAATGCCAGAGAAAGAAAAAGAAGTTTAAGATATTCAAGAGAAGAGTATCAAATGCCATGTTTAGGTAATGCTGAATTTTGGTACTGGGTTGAAAAAATTGGAGGTAAGAATTTTGACTATGTTCAAAATGCTTCAGCTCTTATCAGAAGCATGTAGAGGACTCATAGATCACAGCAACAAATAAAAGTAGGGATTGATAGGAATAATGAGAATAGTAATAAAATAGATTGAGGATATAGTTGGTGACAACATGATTAATACTATACAGCGCAAAGCTCTGGATCTGTGACTGCTGCAGCTTGAACATCAAAATATGTCATAGTATATTTTGAGAACAGAGAAATGAAATGGAAAAGTCATTAAGGAGATCCGCCAACAGGAGTCATCGCAAACAAACCCACAAAGGTACAGTTAGTTCACTTCCTCACATACAAACTACTTTTATGAAAATTCAGGCTAGAATATTTGCAGCTCTTACAATCTCTGAGAGGCTCAGCGAAAGATGTGTTCATAAAAACCATAGGGATGCTGAGATCCTTTTAGAACTTCATGATGTAATACACATTTTATTCGGATTTTCCCAAATTAAAATCATCCCCATCTTCAATATTTCCCTCTTGAACTTGAAATGTCTATTTGGAAACCTGTGTCATCAGGATGTGGAGTCTTTTCCACATCTTATTATTATTCAGATATTATTTAGATAATATTTAGAAGAAACCTACACTTAGGAGTCAGTGTAAAAATCAGGTAAGAAATGGGGGCTATTAGGATGTAATAAAAATATTTGCATGTTAAAAGAAAATCTGTTTTGGGAGAGAATGATATGTCATGAAAATAGTATATAAATCAAGTCCATAATATTTCTGAGGCTTTTTGGAAGGCTCCTTCCTTTGTATTCCTGGTTTCATTATTGGGGAGAATTTGACATATCCAACAAGGCAAAACACTACCAAGAATTTATGTAAGAGAGAAAAATTAGTAGATAAAGCACATGTACACAATTAGGATTGAGGTACATTGCTAATACCATGACTTTGTAATTAACTGGCAAACTTTTTATAAAGTATATAAAGGTATATACCTTTGTAAAACACTATGCTTTCATATATTGTGCGATAGGTTGCAAACCACATTTGAAAGCCTACCAAGATTTGGCTCACATAGCAATTTCTACAGTTGTGAACTGATTTTACCTTGAGAAATGCAATATACACTTCCACACAAGCTATGACCAATGTTGTAATAAATTATTGCATCATTATCCACTTAGAACCCTGACAAAGCTAATAAGCAGCTAATGATAAAATTATGTCATTATTTTGCTTATGCAGTCACGTATATTACACTTGAGGTAATGGACATAGTATATAATTATCTTACCATCATTTAATAGTAACAGAGCTGGGGAGCTAGCCTTCAAGTGTTAGACAAAATGTCTGTGAATTTACAGGAACAGAACCCATCCTTAGCAGTATTAAACTGCAGTTCTCATTACAAAACAGCACAGTTTGCAAATGAAGCATGCATTTTAGCCTCGGACACTTTATTTAACTCCATCCCTATTTGTGAAAAATAACAACAGAGCTAAAGAGAAATTGTTCTCAGTGGCATGATCTGTTGAGGGAGAAGAAAAAGCCATGAAGTGAGGAATTCAGGTTTCAGGGAATACTTTAAGCAAAGTGCCTTTTGAGAGATACCTCCCTCTTTCCATCTGTAATCACCTGTTTACTTTAAAAAAAATCTAACAAAACTAAAAGAATAAACTAAAATTTTATGGGGTATTACTTTTCTACCTTAGTCACAGTGGCTGCACTTTAAATTACCATCTATGGGCTCCTAAGACCTTAGCCTGGGGGGATTCTGTTTCCCCAGACAATGGCTCTGCACTTTTAACTAAATATCTCATTCTAATAAAGCTGAAGATTCAAAGGTTAAGGCAAAAACATGGGAGCTCAAAGATTTAGAGTAACAACTGGGTAATTCTTTCTCGGTTTGGGGGCGCCCCTGAACCTCTCTGGTTCCACATTGCCCCAACTAACAAACCCTCCTTCCTGCTACTTTCTGTCAGCTAGTTGCTAACTCTGCCTCTCAGAGCTCAGGTTAATTTTATTTAATTAACGCAAATGCAGCACATTTACACAGTTAAATAAATGCAGCATAAACAATGTAACCCATCTTTGCCTAGTTAAAGGAAAATTCCATAAGTTATCTGACACACTGATATGGATGACTTGTTCTCTTTCCATCATAATGTTAAAACATAAGGTGAAATAGAGTGAGTTGTGAGAAGGATTAGTGAGAAGCTATGACATGTTACCAACTGAAGACTTTTCCGCAAATCCATAGATGACTTTTAAAGTACGATTTTCCTTCAGGAAACTGGGAGTCAACCTCCCTCAAGACCCAGCAATTCCACTCTTGGGAATATACCCAAGAGATGCCCTATCATACCACAAAAGCATTTGTTCAACTATGTTCATAGCTGTGCTATTTGTAATAGCCAGAACCTGGAAACAACCTAGGTGCCCCTCAATAGAAGAATGGTTAAAGAAGGTGTGGAACATATATACATTAGAGTTTTACTCAGCAGTAAAAAACAATGACATCTTGAATTTTGCATGCAAATGGATGGACATAGAAAACGCTTTACCGAGTGAGGTAAGCCAGACCCAAAAAGAGGAATATGGTATGTATTCACTCATAAGTGGATTCTATCCATAATTAAAGGTCTTTGAGCCTATTAATCGTGATCCTAGAGAAGCTAAATAAGAAGGTGAACCTGAAGAAAATCATGTAGTTATCCTCCTGGAGATTGGAAATAGACAAGAGTGCCAAAACCTTCATCTGGCGATGGATGGAGATAGAGACAGAAACCCACAATGGAACACTGGACTTAACACCCTAGGTCCTAACGAGAAGCAGAAGGAAAGAGAACGTGAGCAAAGAAGGCAAGACCAGAGGGAACCTTCATCCGACAATGGATGGCGATACAGACGGAGACACACATTGGAGCACCAGACTGAGCCCCGCAAGGTCCAAATGAGGAGCAGAAGGAGGAAGAACAAGAAAAAGGAAATCAGGACCGCGAGGGGAGCGATCACCCACTGATACAAGGGGACTGATCTAATGAGAGTTCACCAAGGCCAGTTGGACTGGGACTAAATGAGCACGTGATTCAACCAGATTCTCTGAATATGGCCGGATTCTCTGAATGTGGCTGGCATGGGGTCTTTCTGAAAAGCCATTGACAATGACACTGGGACTTGTTTCCTCTGCATATACTGGATTTTTGGGATCCCGTCTGTCTGGATACTCACCTTCCTGGACCTGGAGGGAGTGGGGAGGAACTTGAACTTCCCAGAGGGCAGGAAACCCTGACTGCTCTTAGGGATGGTGAGGGAGGAGGAGAGGGAGTGGGGGGAGTGGGAGGGTGTTGGTAGGTGGGGCGGAAATGGAAACTTTTATAATTTAATAAACTTTGGGGGAAAAAAGTACGGTTTTCTTGAAGTATACCCTTTAGTGAACCTTCAAAGTAGGTGTTCCTTTCCTGTCTGCCGGTCACAATGCAAATCATTGGTTACACAGGACTCTGGCACATTGCATATACAGAAATTATATTGTTACTTCTGGTTCATCGTGCAAGCTAAAAGTTCATTTATATTAGTAGTTGAGGAATATTTATATCCTTTTCCCTAACATCTCAGTATTCCAAACTTAATATATGAGAGTCTGAATGAATTATCAAGTAGATAAATTAGTAAATAAAACAACATTGTTAATGCTGGAGACATGCTCTTGTTCCAAGTACCTTTTCTACTGTAAGTAAAGTCTATGATGTATACATTCATATTTAATGATATGGCTATAAAATGTTAATGCAGATAGATTTATGAAGAAACTACATATTCAGAGAGATAATCATTTTTCATTAGCACTTACCCATGAATATAAGCATACTATATTTAACCACCTCATAATTTAATTCCATTTAGTCCAACATTATTTATTGGATATCCCTATGTGCTCAATTTTTTTCAGTGAATAGTTGAAATATTTTCTCAAATTTAATCTTCACTACACCTAATAATACAGTTAACATTTTGAATATCACTTTAAAGAAAGAAAACTAAGACAGAGAGGTTTGTGTAGTCTTCTATGTTTCAAACTCATTTTCATGGCTTAAATTCAATAACTTTTAAAAGGCATAATAACTGTCATTTTGGTGATGCTGTGGTTGCAAAGTTTTCAGTATCTACAATAAGATCGGTTCTTTGAACTGAGAAAGATGAATCAATATTCTTTCAAACTTGCAGAGTAGGAAAAGGCTACCACAGTGAAAAGAAACATTCTTAGAGAAAATATAAATACCTAAGTATATCTATCTTTTCAAAAATGAAAGCAATTGCCACTAAATGATAAAGTCTGATAACATTCTATAAATAAGGCACATAAATTATCTAATTGTGTAGAAAACATACCAGACCCATCATTCATTTCTTTATTACAGCACTTCATGTCTCAAACCCAGAGTGATTTTATATTTTATATTTAGACTAAGAGAAATAGAATCTCAACTATTTTAATGGCTGAAATTTAAATTCTATACATTTTCTACTTTTATTTTCTTCATAGCATGTATAATTCTGTCATATCTCTGGAATTTATAAACTTTTGTGTAATATGATTACATTTTAAAATGATGCACATAATCCAAGTTTACTAATTTGAGAAAACAAAGAACTCATACATATTTGTTCATATGAGGTAACATAGGAAAAATAATTAAGATACAAACATGATTGTAAACCTATATGTTAGCTGGGAACCAAAATTACTATGCAGTTATCTACTTTTATTTGTATATCTACATAGAATAATCAGTTTATCAATGTTTACATTTTAACAGTATTTATCATTTCATTTGTTTTGTGGTATACTCTATCTCATCTTTTGCCTTTCACACCGAAAGAAAATCCACCACTTATTGTATTTCCAATCCAATCTGCTTGCATTTATCTTGAAAGCCATAGCCCACACTACTTGTTATTTGAAACATTAGAAGTTTTTACTTTTGTGTCTCTTAGATTAAATTCTAAATAAAATAGTGGAAGGGCTATTATTAACTTACCTTTGTACACTTTCACAGCTCTTGGCATATTGATTGACACAAAATCAAGTGCTAAGAAAATGTTAGACATATATGTGGTAGTCATTTTATTAAGAAAACAAGAGTATGAAATTGTACCAATATCACATCAATGTAGACAGTTGTTTCCAAACATTATAGAACTCATTTGACAGAATCTTTGAAAATCTACAGTTCTAAAACACAACCCAGAGAGTCTTATTAGAAAACTTCAAGCATCTGCAGCATTAAGGTCATAGTATTTCTTCAAAAGCTATGAAAGTCTAGAACTTAGAGCTATTCAATCACTATGGAATATCAAGCAAGTTATAACCTTGAAGGGAAGTTGGAAGAACTGCTGCTGAGAAGACTGACTGGACTTGAATTCTGAAGATACAGGACATGATTCCAAATTATGTGTACACACTGATGCTGAAAAGCAAATCTATTTTTTCATTAAATTATTTTAAAAGAATTTTAGGGGAATTAAATGAAATTAATAATTTAAAACATCACAGTGTTCAACATACATGAATGCACATTTGTTATCATCCATTCAGCAGGCTTCTGCAAACTCCAGATCATTAGACTTTTTTGACTTTACTTTTCAGATCTTCATTTATTCCTAGGTTTTCATAGCCTTTCATCTAGGATGTGCAAAGGATAGCTTTAAACAGTTCCATTGTCACATTCAAATCCTCTTTGTATGATTCACAGTCTTCAAACTTATTTTTTCCTTTAATGCATTTAAATAAAAAGTCCATACAGAGTAAGTAATGTTTTAAGAAATGGGGTCTTTCATGGATCATCAAGATAATGGAGTTCCTCAGTATGTGTTAGAGTGACATTTTGTCATCTGTTAAATCATCTGTAAGTTCCACAATGCTCATGATTCACCAAATATTTGTTGAACACATCAAAGAATTATTTAATATGCTACTATGCTTCTTAGTATACTGTAAGATTCCAACACTTCCTCTCCTTATAGATCTTTCCAAGGTTTGTTGTAAATTGCTATAATCACAAACACAAACTCAATATATTACAGAATGTTATATACTCTACTCTTACATCTGAAAGGATGCAAACCTAAACAGAGAATAAATAGTCTATGCTTACATGAATAACGGCATTCAGGTGAAAGTTTGCAAGGCAGACATTATGAGTATGACACTTTGTCCTTTTAAATATCTATTTGAAACGTCTGATTGGAGAAGACAGAGATCAAAGTGAACACTAAGATAAAAATCAGTCCTAAATCATACTTTGACAAATGGAAAAAATGAAGATATTCAATAATGATATTAACATTTCTCAGTTTTCTAGATGACCATCCAAGAAGAATGAGCTACATTCTTCTTCCAGCATTGTTATTAAGTACCATTCTCTTTCTTGAAATATATTGACATTTGAGTTTTACAGCTAAAGATTCTTATAGGCTCAAAACCATGTCCAAGCATATACAAAATTAATGAGTTTTTACATGGAGCTATAATAATAATATTTTTAAAAATCATCTTAGTTAAGTCAAGAACCAAAAGAAAAAGGAGGCCAACACATTTAAGAATGACACATGTACACTTGTGTCTATTGGATTATTAACTTATAACAGATATAGAGAAACTAAGTTATTAAAATTACCAACATCCTCAGAAAGTATTCACACTTAGTGGAGGAGAATGAAGTTTAAATTCATTAAGCCTTAAGCACTATTTATCACTTTGAACAATAAAATTTCTTTCATGTTTTCTTATAAGAGGAAATACTTTATAATCAGAATCTACCTGAATATAACAAATCGTTTTGGTCAACAGGTTTAGAACACATAGAAAAAAGCAATCTATGAAACTTACCTGTTAAGATTGATAGCAAATTGATTGGAATCAGAAACATAATACAGTCTCAGCATTTTGTATTCTAGAGGAAGTGTCTTCATCTTTTACCTACAAATAGACGGGGAATCATGTAGCTGTAGTCAAATCAGATGTCAGATTAGACAAATCTTTCTTTTGTTACAACTGAAAGTTTGCTGTTATGGTAATATACAAGCAAAAAAACTGTCCATCAGCACCAACATATCTTCCTGGTTTAAAAAATAAACAAAGAAATGCTAGAAATCAGTGCATGTTAATTCAAATCAAGGTGATTGAAAAGAAGACACCTTGAAGGGTCAAGACATAATGCCAGGAAAAAGAAGGATTGGTGAGGAAATATCACTCTAACTCACATGTTTACAATTTAAAGTCAATTTTGTTATATGTCTATATATTTCTGATCTTGATTAAGACATTGTGATTGTACAGCTCATTTAAAAATGTAATGTATAATTAAGAGGTACAGGTAAATAGAGAGTCTAGCTAGTAGTCATGTGAGGTTTTCTAGATGTATAGAGATATATTTCAGTTAGATATTCTTCAAATCTTACAGAGACCTTCAGAATATGGCATTTGAAATGTTTTATCAATTTAGGACTTTTCCTGACAGTGAGACACATCTGCTCCTGGTAGTATCAATCTACTACGAGGAAGATGGGCATCAAAGAGGCTACTTAATGGAGTTTGTTAGATTAACTGGACATGCAGGATCCACAGAGAAATGACTGTTAAAGTTGCCTAAAGATGAGATGATCCTTTGGGGTTCCTGCTTCATAAAAGAGTCTGCAAGACATTGTGCAGGATGCAGAAGAAAGTGGCTGAACTCTCTTTGAAATTTCCTGCTTCATGGAATAGTCTGTCAGATACTATGGGCCTGTAGGCTGAAGATGGATGCCCCAATGTTACAGAAGAACTTGGGATGACTGTCTAGGTGAGATGTTTCTGTCAATTCTAGAGTTTTGGAAGTTGCTTGCAATGTACTTTCTGTTTACTTAGGTAATAATATGTCCTTCTGGAATCTTTGATGGAGTTGAAGAATTTTTAGTTATAGTTTTCATTAGTTATGATAAAAGATAAAGAAAATATAAATATTGTAACTGTAATTCTTGTTTGATACCTGTTTTCTTATATGTAATTCTACTATGGTAAAGTTAAAGCCTTCCTTTTTATTTAAACAAAAAGGGGGTGGTGATGTGGGAGTATCCTTTGTGTGCTGTAATTGCCATTAATAAATAAAGAAATTGCCTTGGCCTGTTTATAGGGCAGAACTTAGGTAGGCGGGGAAGATGGAACTGAATGCTGGCAGAAGAAGAGTCAGGGAGACTCCATGGATCTGCAGCCCAAGGTAGATGTGCTGAAACTTTGCTGGTAGGCCACGACCTTGTGATGATATACAGATTAATAGAAATGGGTTAAATTAAGATATAAGAGTCAATAAGACACTAGAGCTAATTGGCCAAGCAGTGATTAAATTAATACAGTTTCTGTGTGATTATTTTGGATGTAAGCTAACAGGGTGGCCTGGAATGAACAAGCAGACCTACTCCTACACATACACAATTATATTTAAAAGACTTGTGAAAGAAAAGTCTATTTTATTATGTGGCAATAAATAAAAACTAGATTGTCATTTTAAAAAGCTGCAGATTTACATATTTTATTCAATATTGTAGTGTGGTTACTGCATGTTTATAGACACATATGTGCAGGTGTACTTTCTTTTGCATGTGTCCATGGATGCCAGAAATAGACACAGGTTTTCGTCTTGAGCTGTTTTCCACCATATTTTGAAGCAACATCTCTCATTTAAAACTGGAGCTCACTAATTTAGTTACAGGCTAGGCAAAAAGGTCGAGAAATCTGTTTCTTGTTGTTCCTCTATCTGTGTGAGTTATAGATGAACTGCACCAAGTCCAACTTTTACAAGGGGTCTAAGGATACTAACTTTAATATTCATGCTGGTGTTGCATGTGCTTTTCCCATTGAGCCATCTTCACTGTACTGAAATTATATTTTTAAAATAAGGTCTATAGTGTATATACTCAATGTAGTTGACACTAATCATGAGGGCTTTGCAGCTAGGTAACTATAATGATGTTAATAAGTTTTCAAATCTCTGCTGAAATTTCTTTTTTTTGAAAGTAGTTTTATTAAATTATAAAAGTTTCCATTTCCGCCCCTCTTCCCAACACCCTCCCACTCCTCCCACTCCCTCTCCTCCTCCCTCTTCGTCCTTTAGGGCAGTCAGGGTTTCCTGCCCTGTGGGAAGTTCAAGTTCCTGCCCCCTCCCTCCAGGTCCAGGAAGGTGAGTATCCAAACAGACTGGATCCCCAAAATCCAGTATATGCAGAGGAAACAAGTCCCAGTGTCATAGTCAATGTCTTTTCAGAAAGACTTCGGGCCAGCCACATTCAGAGAATCTGGTTAGATCACATCCTCGTTCAGTTCCAGTCCAACTGGCCTTGGTAAACTCTCATTAGATCCGTCCCCTTGTATCAGTGGGAGATAGCATCCCTTGCAGTCCTGATTTCCTTTTTCATGTTCTTCCTCCTTCTGCTCCTCATTTGGACCTTGGGGGGCTCAGTCCGGTGCTCCAATGTGGGTCTCCATCTGTATCACCATCCATCGTCGGATGAAGGTTCCCTCTGATCTTGCCTTCCTTGCTCACGTTCTCTTTCCTTCTGCTCCTCATTTGTACCTTGGGGGGCTCAGTCCGGTGCTCCAATGTGGGTCTCTGTCTGCTGAAATTTCTTAACAGTTAAGTAGAGATGATCATGCTGATTGACACACCAGCAATCAGCTCTGCTTGAAATAGTTTAAAAGATGTATGCAGTTTTAAATAATTATGCAGTACAATTACAGATGTTACCAGATGACACATGCATCTGTTTAATTTACATTTTAGATATTATGCATAATATTTGGTTATCAAAATAATGTTATGAATGTTTGACTAGCCCCAACGGGCTCACAGGAAAATCAAACAGAAACATCTCAAAATAAAATAATATGCTTTAGTATCTACTTGGTAAATACAGTGGACCTGATTTACAACTATGAATGCTTCATTTCTCCCTGGACTTCTGGATTCAATATGTGGTTTATACTTTGTTAGAATAATGAACTGATGGGAGATTTCTGAGATTTTTTGATGTAGGTGGGCCTTCTGTCTTTGTTATTTTCATTGGTTAATAAAGAGACTGCCTTGGTCCTTTGATAGGACAGAAAATTAAGTAGGCGGAGTAAACAGAATAGAATGCTGGGAAGAGGGCAATGAGCAGATACCATGGAGTTAGCAACCAGGTCAGACATGCTGAATCTTTCCTGGTAAGTCACCACCTCGTGGTGCTACACAGATTATTAGAAATTGGTTAATCAAGATGTGAGAGTTAGCCAGTAACTAACTCTCTAGAGATAATGGGCCAGGCAGTGTTTAAATGAATACAATTTGTGTGTTGTTATTTCTGGGGCTAAGCTAGCCGTGCTGGAGCCGGGCGGGATGAAAAGCAGGCCTGCCCGCTGTTCCTTCTACAATTTTTGAATGAAGCTATTGTATGAAAAGCTCTAGGGGCTGTAATGATGGCTCAGGACTTAAGAACACTGGTTGTTCTTCCAGATATCCTGAGTTCAATTCCCAGCAACCACATAGTGACTTGCAACTGCATGGCAGCTCACAGTCACCTTAATAAGGTCTGGTGCCAATGTCTGGCCTACAGGGACACATGCAGGCAGAGAATTTTATCTCTCTCTCTCTGTGTCTCTCTCTCTGTCTCTGTCTCTGTCTCTGTCTCTGTGTGTGTGTGTGTGTGTGTGTGTGTGTGTGTATAAAATAATATAATATAAATCCTAAAAGAAACACTAGTTCCAGAACATCCAGGGCTACACAAAGAAACCTCTATCTAAAAAAAAAAAAAAAAGCTCTATCTACTTTAGTTCATGAGATTCAGACAGTTCCAAAAGAAATTTATATATTATATGACAACAGAGGATAGTCTTCTCTGTATTGAAGAGAATTGTTCTTGTCTGGCCCTCTGTTCTGCCCATTTTTCTTAGCGTTATGCAGATACTACATTTATTAGCTCATTTTTTTTATTCTAACATTTTCAAATGAACTAAGCTATAGCATACACTATACATGATGCTTAGAACTCAGATGTGAGAGCATCCTGGCTCATATTCTTACTGTCTATATACTATTATAGATCGGTATAAGAAATGTCAATTATGTTGACCTACTCCAAAATAATTGAGTGCAATGATGTTAGATTGGTGGCATGAGAGACAAAAGGGGGCATACTTCAATATACATACCTGAAATTTCAATCACAGTGATTCCATTATTGTGCATTATTTTTAGGATATGGAAAATTATGTTTGAACATAAAAAATGAACAAACAAACATCAACAAAACAAAATTTTTCTACCTGTGATCTCTGTAATACAGTATGACTTAGGAACCTTGGCCAATTGTACGGGATTGAACAAAATAAAGCAATCAATAAAATTATATCTTAATTCTACTCCATCAGAAAGACTACAGTCCAGCTATGCATAAGTCAGCTCCACTAGTAAAAAGATGGGCAGAGGAATGAAGGAATGAAGCAAATCCAACTAAAAGGGATGTATTCAGGAAGTCACAGCATCAGCAAGTTGGAAAGTCACAAAAGGAAGGTCTAATTAGAAAATCTAAGAAGCATGTTCAAAGTATTTTTTTTTTTCTGCCAGAAGGGTCTGAGGTAACGATTACAAGTTCACACAATTACCTGAGTATCACAGAGGAAATAAAAAGAAGCAAACAAATAGAATAGTGAAGATGGCAGAAGGGCAGAGAGTGTTACCAAGGGGAAAAATATGAATATAGTCTATTGGATTAGTTGCTAAGGCTTCAAGTATAAATTTTCATCCAGAAGCAACAAAGGCAGAGCACCTTTCTCATGAGCAGAACAACACTGGACTTTTCAAAGCTTCCTCAGATCTGGTAACTCACAGAACATAAGTAACAGCATTCACTTAAGAGCCATGCTTTCATTGGAAGACCTGATTATGCACTTGAAGGACAGTGCAAGATTTAGTCCAATAGTTCATATGCTCCACACAATAGTTTATATGGTAAATAGTAATTACAATAGTTCATATGCTCCATACAATTGTTTATATGGTAAATAGCAATTACTCCTATTTTAAAGATGAAGGAAAGGTTAGTTGAAAAGGGAAAAAATGGCAGATCTGAGATTCAGTTCTAGAAATGTTTGACTATTGAAAAAACTCAACTCTCTTTCAATCTCTAGGAAATAGAAAATTAAAGTTGCTTCCTTATCCTTGTTATTCTGAATTCTAGTCTGGAGATACTGTCTTCAAAGATAAAGGTAGTATTGAGAATAAAAAGCATCCTTTTTGTTAGTCATTATCTTCAATTAATGACTGTACTGAGGATTTTGACCTTAATATTGTACAATGAATTTCTCATACAAATAGAAGAATGGTAGGTTTGGGTTTGTTTGATTGATTGCTTGCTTGCTTGGATATTGTTTCTCAAATTTTATTTCAAACAAATATGTGACACTAGAAACATATCCTTCCTAATACTAAATCTCTCCCTGAATACACACATATACATATATAATACACACATATATAACATGTTATGTATATAGAATGCATTATATATACCAATATATATGTGTAAAATTTATTATATGGCGATTTCTAATCATTAAAAGTTTTTTGACTTAGACAAAATTAATTTCTAAAGCATTTCCTTATAGGTATTCCAGGCAAAGTTGCAAAGTATCTTTTAGTTAATAAGGTGAACTATTGCATTTTTATTGGTTTTATTGAGTTATACATTTTATTATATTTTATATATAAAGAAAATCCAAAGTTCAGATAAGTCAAGTTAAATAAATTAAGCAAATGACAAATGAAGGTCATTTCAGTTTGAGACAGAACTGAAATTAATATCAGGCTTCTTTATATATATATATATATATATATATATATATATATATATATATATATTTAGTGAAACTGCTCATTCATGAAATGTGAAGCCAAATGATACAAGCAGCTGTGCACTCCATGTTGTTAAAACTTAAAGCAGAGTTTTACAGTTTGATGAATTATTTTTAGAGCAGTGGAAATTAAATTATATCTTTAGTCTCTTCAATGAGTAAATCTAGAACTAGAAATACAGGAATATTGCATATGTAGTTCTATGAAACTCTTTTAAGCATGCAAAAATGCAGCTAGATGATTTGAGGATCAAAAGTAAATGTGCTTGTTCTTGTTTAAATTTAGTTTTTGTTAAATATGTTATGATGGATGTAGATACGTATGCATAAAATTACCAAAATAATTATTTTAATATAAAAATTTTATAGCTGTATTTTAACATTTTGTTTTATAATTTCTAGTTTGTGTGGGCATGACCACACATGCCATGTAGTTCCATGTTCACATGTTTGTGTGTGATGTAGATGTTAGAAAAACTTCAAGACTCAATCTACAGGGATCATCCTCATGTTTTTTAAACAGTTTCTCTAACTGGCCTGTGACTTGTCAACAAGCTCCAAAGATTTGCCTATCTCTCTCCATGGTATTTGAACAATACATGTGCTCCATCACATTGGAATTTTTAAAAATAATATTTTCATTTATTTTTTGAAAATTTTTTACATGTATTCAATGTATCTTGATTATATTCAATTTACCCCATAACACCCCCATAACACGGATTTTTCGAGTTGGATCTCAGGGATCACACATAGGTCTTATGGTTTGAAAGGCAAGCACTTTATCAACAGAGGTAGGGTCTCAGCTTTACTGATACTTTCTTCATTTGAACTAGGTAATTTTAGTAGGTAAAAAGAATACTTTATGCTAAAATATTCAAAATAAATAAAATTTCAATAAGAAGTACAAAAATTTCTTTAAATTTCTCATATAGATGGTATGTGTGTATACATTCTATAACACACACACACACAAACACACACACACACACACACACACACACACACACACACATTTTAATCCCAAAATTCCAAATTCAGTAAATACAACTCTCATTTACTGATATATTAGAAGTCAATGCATCTTGCTTGCTTGTTTGACCATTTCTGAAACTGAAAATATGTTCTTACTTAAAATAAGTACAATTTACTTTCATCAAGTTGGTTACTGTTCATGTTGCAGTGACATAAAGTATAATTGGCCAAGTTACACCCTTAAGTTCAGAAGAACAACCGTATACTTTTCCTCAGTCTATTACTAAATAACAAGGGAAAATGAAAATAAATTGGATAGGATCTGAGGGAAGTTAGGGAACAGGAGATAATATGATCAAGGTCTAAATACATTGAATGAAGTTATAAAATACAAAACACCAAAATACCATATAAAATAGGGAGAAAACCATGAACACATACATTAAAATGTGTTAAAAGACATGTAGGGAATATGGTTCTCTAGACTAGTCTTGCTTCCCCAAAATTCACATATTTAAACCTTCCTCCAAATGTGATGGCTTTTAATCAGTGAGGCCTTACAATGTATTTAACTCATGAAACTGGATATCTTATAAATAGGTTTAGTATCCTATTCAGAGAAGCCTTAAAGCACACATTTACTTCTGCCATCAGATGATAATAAAACACAAAGACTCCCAGATGGCACAGACATATAATGTAATTCTAGCTGTGCAGTAGGCTGAGCAAGAGAATCAAAGTTCGAAGACATCTGGAGATAAAGAGTGATTAAGGGGTAGCCTGAAAAAAAATGAATGAGATCCCATTTCAAAATAAAAATGTACAAATAAGGCAGGGGATATAGACTATTGATAAGACTTCTTGCCCTATGTTCAATTATAGCCCCAAATGCAGGAAGCCGCTTCAACTTATAAGGGAGTAGAACTTCACCAAATGTTGAATTTATTGTTCCCTTGGTTTGGACTTATTACCAAAAGAAGAAATGCATTCAGCCATCAGTAGTAGTTTAATACAAATTGAGTGGACTAAGAGAAAAGGTAAATGGGTAAAGAAATCATAAGGAAAATGAAGAGAAGATACAGAATAGATACAGAATAGTTGGCCTTCCTGTGTATCTATGTTTGATGATACAATCTGACTATGTATAAATTTTGATAAATTAATATTATCAAACATATATTAATAAACATATATTAATGTTAAAAAATGAGAAAACAGTGATACATTTTGTATGCATACCCAAAAATTAGGCTTTTAAAATATGAAATATAGTCCTTCTTACAAAATACATTGGTAATTTTTTTCTATTAATTATGTTTCTTTAATCTGTTAGCATTGTATTCTTTATTTCCTTATGTGTTCTTTATTTCTTTTTATAGTAATTTAAAGAAAGAATAATTTTATAATATTAATTTGAATTTTTCCTTTAGAATTTGTCTCTATGGTATTACTTATTTTCCTTCTGAAGAACTGCATTCCAGTTTTTATTATAAGACATGTCAAAAAAGGCCAGTGCAGTTTTTTTAATTTCTCTCATCTGGGCCTCTCTTTCCTTTGTTTTCATGCTTCAAAAACAACTTTGCTTGATAAAAGATTTTTATGTAAGAGTTTTCTTTGTAAACTATGAATATGCTAATATGCTAACCCACTCCTTTTTTCATCTATTGTTTCTGTTTTTTTTTAACAGCTATTATTTAATGTTGTTTTGCTGTGTTGGATCAGTTTTCTTCCTGATTGCTTTAATCATTTCTTTCTTTCTTTCTTCTTTGCAAGTTTAACTATGATCTGAGTAGCTTTTGTATTTGTTCTACTTGGACTTCTTTGAATTTTGTTAATATGGAAAATATTCTCTTGTGACATTTTTAGCTACTTTGGTCATTATTTGTTCAAATATTACTCTTTAAATGCTTCTCATTTTGACACTACCTTACATCTATGCATAATATATATTCACTCATGAAACTGTGAGAGACATTATGTCTTCATCTCAATGTGTGCCAGTAGGCTGATAACTAAGCAAGTGCTGATGTTGCAGTTTTGAAGCTAAATATCTTTTTAAAGAAATCACATATGTGATATTAAAGTAACAATCAAATGATGTAGAAAGAACATTATGAGCATACTGCCAGAAACATAGATAAACACACTGTGTCTTTGCACAATGTCAAAATGTATTGAATATTATTTAAATAACAAATTTTAGTATTTTCAATTACATGAAAACATTATATAGTCCCACCCATCTTAAGTGAGGTAAAGACAAACTCATTTACTCCATTTTTAACTCGTATCATTGTTTCCGAAATCAAAAATCACACAGTACACAGCAAATATGTCTATATGCATATATATGGCTTACAGAATGAGCACAAGTTACCAGGGCTTAAGCAGAGTCCATGAGGTTTAATAAGTAGACTGATAAATGTCTATATTGGCAAAGAATTGGACCAGTGCTGAAATGCAAACCTAATTAACCTTGACAATAAAAACCCAAAGTCAGATATTGAGGGTGAAAGCTGAAAGATCAGAGAAGCAGAGCAACAGCCACAGCCACTTCTTACGTCTCCAGAATCTCAGACAGAACTGGTGCGATTCTGTCTCTACGAATCCTCAGACTGAATGGAGAGTGTGATTCCACATCCACCAGCCTTATGGAACATATAATACTGTCTCCACCTCCCTAGAACTGGGATAAAAACTGAGCCTCCCATGTGCTTGGATTAAAGGCTTGAACATTCTTTCTTTTTGTTTCCTTCCAAATATTGGGATTAAAAATATGTGCTACCACTGCCTGGCCTCTATGGTTAGCTAGTGGCTAGTTCCACCCTCTGATCTCCATGCAAGCTTTATAAGAACATTAAAAATATGTCACGACACAGTGACAGGAAGGAGCTGTTGCTGGAAGTGCTAGAGTCTTCAACAGAAGGTTAAATTCTGAAATATAGTCTGAGAGCAGAAAACAGTGGGTTCAGGTTAGATAGATAGATAGATAGATAGATAGATAGATAGATAGATTGATTGATTGACAGGCAGGCAGTTGAGTAAAGCACATCAATAACAGGATACCAAACAAGCCAAAGTTCTAGGGACAGCCAGGGAATTATCTGCTTGTCAGTTTTTGATACACAGATAAGGTATCTAATGGTAGGTTGATCTGAGATTCCGGCATCAGTGTTACATGTCCTTAACTTTATGTGGTCCAGGTGAGGCAATTCTAGCCTTTTCTTGATCTGAAGTATCTACACAGTTCTTGTGCCTGGTTTTCTTGATACTGTTTTAGAATGCTTGTGTGTCCTCACAGAATCTATTTATCCCAATAAATTAGCTGGGTAGCTCCATTTCTACTATATTAGCAACATTTAAAAAAAAACGCAAAGAATCACGTTGATAATGTTCAGATTAATAGATTAGTGACACAATTTAGCTAAGAGGGATAATAAAAATAACAATAACAATGAATATTGGCTTGCTTAGTTGTATCTTTCAAATTTTAGAGGTTTGCTTTGTGATTTTCATTTCTTTTTTTTTCTCCTCTGTTTAGTTTCTATAATCTCCTTGGGACTAATTTCAAGATGAATGATTCTTCAGTGAGTTGAAATCTACTGCTGAGACTTCACAGAAAAACAGATTCATGGATAGACTTACCTGTAATACTAGAAAGAGGACAGTTCTGGCTGTAGAATACAGCATTAGGTCCTGCTTGTTGGGGTTTCTGTCCTGCCCAGTTCCCACAGCCAATAAGACCCAAAGAGAGCATACATTAGATATAAACATTAGATATAAACTGATTGACCCATCAGCTCAGGCTTCGTATTAGCTCTTATAATATATAATAGCCCATTATTTTAGTATATGTTAGCCACATGGCTCAGTACCCTTTTCAGAAGGGCAGGTCACATTCTGCTTCTTCGGTGATCTGGGCAGGACTGGGAGGAATGGGCTTCCTCCTTCCTAGAATTCTCCTATTCTCATGACCCCACCTCTACTTCCTGTCTTGTTGACTTGCCTATTCTCCAGCACCACTTCCCCCTCTATTTTTTTTAAAGAAAAGAAAATATCCATAGTCCATTTTTTGGGAATGTGGGCATAGTATTCTAGTCTACTTCTTCCTAGTTAGGGGTGCTGATAATCTTATGGAACCCTAAAGAAAATTAAGAGTTATGATCAAGTCCTGACTGGAGTATCCTGTGAGGCTTGATCATCTCAGACAGCAGTCTTGAATCTGTTCTGGATGTAGAACTCAGACATCCAGGCCATCAGTTCCTATCAGAGATTTCTCAGGTGGTCTTCCTTGATCAAACACCTCAGGGTTTTTTTTTTTAACTCAGAATGAATCCTCAGTCACTTATTTCCTGTGGAAACAAAAGCAAAAACTCTTCTCCAAAGTAACTTACCATTTGACTTCAATTTTGAAATCAAGGTATTTTCAAAATTCCTATCTTGGATTAATTTAGCAGCATTTATAAGCAAATATTTTTAGCAGCCGTTGCTCCTTCCTCAGCACTCAAACAATTCAAAGGGTGCACAATAACATGTAGTATCAAGATTCTCTGTGTATTTTCCATCTTTATGTGGCTTTACTTTAACTTTTATTTCTTTTATTTTTACTTTTACTTTTTGAGACAGGTTCTCTGTATATCTTTCTCCTAGAATAACTCTGTAGACCAGACTGTCCCTGAACTCACAGAGATCCACCTATCTCTATCTTCCCAGTGCTGGATTAAGGGTGTGTGCTACCACACCTTGAATTCAAAGAGATCTGTCTGTCTCTGCCTCCCAGGCATTGGGATTAAAGGTGTGTGATAACACACTTTGAAGTCCCAAAGATCAGTCTACCCCTGTCTGCCAAGTGTTGGGATTAAAGGTATATACCACCATACCCAACTACTCTCTTTCTTTCTTTTTTATTTTAAGAACTTTAACCTTTAGCCTGCATATTTTTTAACACATTGTAAACCACTCAGAGGTTTTCTTCATCTTTGACTCTCTCTTTACCGCACATCTCTCTTTTCCTGACTACACAATTCTTTAATTTACCAAGCAATTTTGGTAGGATTAAAGCTGTGGCTTTGATAGTTGGATCCAGCCCATTCCTTAGCTTTGTGAGATTCCAGGCTCATGGCAGAGGTCCTGGCTATAGCCATGTTTATTGCCACAACTCTATGGCATTTCAAGGTCCCTGCATGCAAGCAAACTGAAACAGTGTATCCACAAACAAACTCAAATGCTTTCTCTGTAGCTGGACCTCCTGCCTCAAAGAGTCAGAGTTTGCACTGGCAGGGTGGCCCAGAAGTCAGCGTTTTAAAATGTTGTAGGAGGTCCTTCTGTATTTGTGTTTCTTTCATTGGTTGAATAAAGAAATTGCTTTGGCCTTTTGATAGGGCAGACTTAGGTGGACAGAATAGACAGAACAGAATGCTGGGAAGAAGGCAGACACTGGTTAGACTCATGCCAGTAAGCCACTGTCAAGTGGTGATACAGATTATTAGAAATGGGTTAAATCAATATGTGAGAGTTAGCCCATAAGAGGCTAGAGATGATGGGTTAACCAGTAATTTAATTTATACAATTTCTGTGTGATTATTTCAGATGTAAGCTAGCCAGGTGGGATGGAACAAAGGGCTGTGGTCCTCTTGGGCAACTGGGATGACAAGCAGCCTGCTGCTCTTCCCTACTACACTATGGCATCTCAATGTGGTCAACTACCTCCACGAAAAACCTGAGAGGGCTTTAAAAGGAATTCTAGACACACATAAAGAGTTTTATGAACAGCTTTTTGCTGTTTGCTGGTGGGGTGTCACAGAGAAATTTTTCCGACTCAGCAATCACAGCAGGAAGAAAGCTGCACCATTTTAAAATGAGGCTTCCTGGGCCCTGCTGCCAGTGCAATCTCCAGCTATGAAGCATTTGTGGGCCTAGATATTTGTGTGCCCACTCGGGGTCAGGAACAATGTACCTGAGACCATGCCTGTGGCTTGGTGCTCCCTACCTGGGTAGGCAGCTGGATCAGGTCTACTAGAAAGTGGAGATTTTGAAATACCAGTTTCTGGGCTGTGCCGCTAGCAGGACCTCTGTCTCTTGCAGGAGACAGAGCATTCCAATGGGGTTTCGACTAAAGTACTATGGTTTGTTTCATGGCAACTGAACTCGCTGTGTGCCTAAAAGGGGGGCATTGCATGCAATGGCTCAGAGGCACAAGCAGCTCCAACATGCCAGCGGTGCAATGCACACGGCTCAGAGTCACATGTGGCTCTGCCGTGTTGGACTGGGTGGTGGAAGCAGGCAGTACCTGTATTTGATTGTCACAGCTTAGATTCTTACGAGCTTACTTTTTAAAACCACAAAGCTAAAGTGTTCCTGGACAGTAAAGAATTACAGATTCACAAAGGATAGATTCAGCCATAAACAACCTCTAAATGGGTCATGGTGTTAAATAAAGTGCATAGGCTTGGGAAAGAAAAGATAAAGGGTATATAAAGTCATAATATAAATTTAATGCTTTAAAAATTGGGTAAAGTCTTTAAAGAGAGAGACAACAGATAGTCATAGATTAGAAAAATAAAGAAAAATAAGCCACGTAAAAATGGAAAATTCACAGATAGCCTGGATTATGTGTATTATTGTGTTTTCTTAAAATTTGTTGATTGAAAAGGAGATAAGTACAGAAAGACATTTTATTCTGTAGTCTACTAGGCTAATCCAGCATGGATATCATAAAAGTATCTTGACTTCAGAATTTGGGTCTAAGGATATGATGCTTTGGAAAAGAAGTTCTTCTTTTGTTTTCCCAGAGGATGAGACCCTGTGGATTGTTTCTATACCAATATGGTATGATGGACCACTTCCTCCTGAAAGGTTGCTGTGAACACCTTCAGAAAATTACTTCACTCAACTGGTGACTGAAATGAACCTAACACATAGGATACACCATGGAAGATCTGATTAACAGGGCCCACATTCAGCACAAAGCAATTTGGAGAGAAATAACTGTGCCCATATTTCAAAATATTGTTTATAAATGTTCTTTTACATTTAAGGGGATATATGATATAGAGATGAATAATTTGCATTGGTATAAATCTTGATTTATTGATATAAATTTAAGGTCAATCTTGTTATATGTATTTCTGATTTTGATTAAGGTATTGTGAGTGTTTAGTGGTTTACTTAAAAATGCAATGTATAATTAAGAAATATAGGTTAATAGATAATAATTTATAATAGTCCAGTTTGTAGTCATGTTAGTTAGATTTTTTTAGATATACATAGACATATTTCAGAAAGGCATTCTTCATATCTTTCCAAAGACTGGAAAATAAGTCATTTAAGATGTTTTAATAATTTAGAGTTTTTCATGACAATGAGACACGTCTGCTCCTGGCAGCACCAGCTACTTCTAGAGGAAGATGGGCAACAAAGAGGCTCCTTATGGAGTTTGCTAGCTATTTGGGCAAGAAACTGCTCTTGCCTGGACTGCTTAACTAGACACAAAGAACACACAGAGAGAGGACTGCTGAAATTGCCTAAAGGTGAGATGATCCTTCAGTGTTCCTGATTCATGAAGGAGTCTGTGAGACATTCTGCAGGATACAGAAGAAAGTGACTGAACTGTCTAAAATTCCCTGCTTCATGAAAATATCTGCTGAATACTATGGGCCTGTATGCTTAAGATGGATGCCCCAATGGTACAGAATATCTCTGGGTGACTGTCCAGGCAGTGAGATGTCTCTGTCACTTCTAGAGTTTTGGAAGTTGCTTACAATGCACTTCCTGTTTTTTTTAGGTAATATTATATCCTTCTGGAGTATTTGATGGAGTTGAAGAATGGTTAGTTATAGCTATTGTTTTCCTTTGTTATGATTAAAGATAAAATAGATATAAATATTGTAACTGTAATTCTTGATTGATAACTGTTTTTTTTTATGGACCTTTACTATGTTAAAGTTAAAGCCTTCTAATTTATATAAACACAAAAGGGAAAATGGTGTAGAAAGACTTTCTGTATTTGTGTTGCTTTCATTTGTTGAATAAAGAGACTGCCTTGGCCGTTTGATAGGGCAGACTTAGTTAGGTGGAGTAGACAGAATAGAAAGCTTGAAGAAGGCAGATGCCATGGTTTTCCTGCCCGCGACAAATGCTGGTTAGACTCATGCCAGTAAGCCACAGTGAAGTGGCAATACAGATTATTAGAAATAGGTTAAATCAAGATATGAAAGTTTGTCAATACGAGATTAGAGATGATGGGCCAAGCAGTAATTTAATTAATACAATTTCTGTGTGATTATTTCAGGTATAACCTAGCCAGGTGGGATGGAACAAAGGACCTGTGGTCTTCTCGAGTGGCTGGGACAACAAGCAGCCTGGCCACTCTTCCTTACTACAGTAGAATATCATTTATCAGTGAAAATTAAGCTCCTTTATTAAAGAAGTCAAGTTAAATATAGGAAATCAAGATCATCATGCAGTTATTTACATTTCCTACTGAATAAATGGAAGCTATGTGATTTATTGGTTCTCTAAAATATATGCAAGTATTCACATTCTGTATCATAAAGCAAAATATATAGAACAAAATATATAAACAAGTAGACAACATTCAATAAAGACTTCTTATTTCTTCATTTTAAACACCAATTAAAGAATATCATCAGACTTTAAAAAAAAGCCTCATCCAGAAGAAGATACAAAAAAACACAAACCATAAAAATCCTCCCAAGAGAAATAGACATTTTAAAAATGTATTTATCATCAAATACAATTAGTTTCTGAAAAGAGGCACAAATTAGTGCACCAATAAAAAAATAGAATGAGAATAGAAGGGGAAAATAATTATAAATAAAATATACAATCACTATATTAATGCATATTATCTTTATACATATTACCAATGAGAATTTCCAAACCAGTATTTGTAGATAAATTTAAATATACCTTCCTAAAAGAGAATAAAATGAGAATAAAGATTTTACATTTAGATAAATTATGAAATGAGGCATTATCTCATGATATTATTCAACGTCTCGTGAGAATCATCAATTACAAAATAGAGATGCTTCACTTACCTTGTCCCTCACCACCTGCAGCAGGCAGGAGGGCTGACCCAACCCCTCAGCTGCTGCAGCACTCTGGAAAGCAGGCCCTGCCCCTTTTCTGAACAGCACCGCAAAGCTGAACCTGTAGACAGGAGTATAGGTGAGCCATCCCAGAAAACAATGTGGGAAATCTGGCACTGCCATTTACCTTTCATGGGAGAGATGCCAATACAATCCCCCAGTGCCCCCCTACACTCACTGCCTGGGGCAGTTGGGGGAAATTTCCCTGATGTCATAAGAACAGGAGAGCTGTCTCTGCTCCTCACCAGCTGCAGTACTCAGGAGAGTGGCCCTAGCACCTCACCTGGGCAACACATTAGAGCTCTCCCTGGTGGTGCAGGAATGGGTGAGATGAAAGTCTGACAACTGGTCCTGCCTCTTGCTCCTTGCTGCATAGGCAAACTAGACACATCAAAGCTTTGGAGCTCATCCTGGTGGAGAGAGCTGTCAGGCCCACCAACCCTGCATTTACTCGGGTCCTGAACCAGAGCTATGATTTGGCTCACACCAATATTCACCCATTTATAATTTGCTGTACCAAAGGTGCATGCCCTGCAGCTCCAAAGCTGCAGGATCTCCATGACATAGGGCAGCAAAAGAATATCCTAGAGGACTCCCAGTGAGGGTCCAGTATTTATGGTGTAGCAGAAACCAGAGATCTTGAATCAGACCAATGACTCATTGCAATGAACACTTGCAAGTAAAGATAAATGGAAAGTATATACTGTGTGACTCACTGTGTCACACTACAGCTTCCATGATGATTTTTTTCTTTTTTCTTAAATTTTATCTTTTATTGGAGGAGTTGAAAAGGCAGGACATAAATATGAATGGATTGGGGTGTAAATGGAACTGAGATGCATGATGTGAAACACACAAAGAATAATAAATAAATAGAAAGTTAAGAATAAATAATACAAAAAAGAAAGATAGGGAGATAGAAAGAAATAGAAAATAGAAAAACTATATAGAACACACCCCATAAATAATAGAGGAGAATTTCTCAATACAAAAGCAGATATGTTTTCAAATTAAATGGTTAGTAATAAAAATGAACATGGAAAAATTATGAATATAATTCTAAAAATTAGCAATCACAAAAGAAATGTAAAGAACATGTCATATTCCTAAGGCTGAACGCAATGTTGTTGGATGAGGTACCAATCATAAACAAAGAGTATGTGTAAGGTTTACATCATATTTTTATATGTAATGTTGAGCATTGGAAAGCCAAAAGAAGTGCTCAAAATAATTCAGACAAAAATTTGTATATGTGAGAAGTTTACAACTCACTGAACTATGAAACATGAAGGCAGAATTCAGAGCCTATCAGGTAAAACTGATTCAAAAGTTTTCATCTTTTGTAGTCTATGATGTTATTAAAAAATGTTTTTTTAATGTTTAAATATTTAAATGTTTCCTGTATGTTTTACAGGAAAAAGAGAAATCAGAATGTTAAAGACATAGAATCCAGTAAATTGTTAAGGGAAATGCTAGGATTAATTTCTCATTACTCAGGAGTTGTACAAAACCCATAGTACAGCTATAATTGTGGAAATGATAGGATTCATGATGGAAGTCTCTGAGATATAAATAGAACCAATGCATTTGATCAAATTCTTGTTCTTAGGGTTACTTGAAAATACATTAAAATTATTGATAACAAAGGGGAAAAGTGAACATATTTGAAACAAAATCAAGGGATATTTACTTATATGTAACAAGGTAACCATGACTCTGGCAGGGAATCTGTTTGTGAGTGTTCTCCATGATTATATCATGATAAATACATAATTGTCAATAGTAATATATTTTTCATTTATTCTTTTACAAAAACCACTAAAGGTTAAAATAGGTACAGAATACACTAAACCAATTGTTAGTTTTGGACAGAGTTAAGATAAACATATTGCTGATTATGATTAGAAGGAGGGAAAGTAAAGGGCAAAATAAAAGGAAGGTAAAAGCACTGACCTGCTTTTCAAGGAGACAGTGCAGTATAATATGGAAATCTCGGAAAATAATCAATTTAATAGCATTTAAAGTTTCAGATGACATATGACAAGCATGCTGGAAGAAATGATAAAATGATCAGTGACATAAATGAGTTTAATTCATTTTGCTTAAAAAGTAAAAAGCAATAAAATTAGTAAATAGTATTTAGCCACTGATTTAAGTACTTAACACATATTATTTTGTTTTTATATAATTCCTTTAAAAATGATGCTATATTTATTTCTACTCAAATGTAAGGCAGCTGAAAAATGCAGTCATATATTTCATAGTGGCTTCATTTTAAAATATTGCCAATAGAGCTTAAATTGTCATTAGGCAAGGTACAACTTGACATCCCTTTAGGAAAATTCAGCAATAATGAACTTTTGCTACTTAATAAGTGTAATAAAAACCATTTTTCTTTCATATTTGATACACATTACTGACTTTATGTTTTAGCAAACACCCTTCCCAACCAAAAAAATGTATAAATCAAATAAAAATGTGACTTGAGTGTACTTCACTCCTCAGCAATACCTCTGCTTTTCACTTTTTAAAAATGACAACGCATCCTAGTAATCAGCATTATTAATGATTTTATTTGAAGTTACCTAATGAGTATTGATATTTATTTTATTTAGGATGACTATTGTTATAATGAAATATCATGATCAAAGCAAATTATGTTGCTTTCACTTCCTCATCACTGTCCATCACTGAAGGAATTCAGGACAGGAACTCTATTTGGGTAGCATCCTTGAGGCACGAGTTGATACAGAGGCCATAGAGGAGGGCTACTTACTGGCTTACTTCGACTGTTTCATTCAGCCTGTTTTCTTATATCATGCAGGACCATCAGCACAGGCTTGACACCACTCACAACAGGCTGGGCCTTTCCTCAGTGATCACTAATTAACATACATTAGAGCTGGATCTTGAGAAGCCATTTTATTTCATATGAGATTCCTACCTCTCTGATGACTCTAGCTTGTGTCAAACTGTCATAAATTCAACCAGTACTTTCATTTGCTTGTTGGCCATTCATATGTACTTTGTAAAGGCATGTTTGGAAATTCAGTTCAAGGTGTTTAGTTTTTAAATTAGGTCAAACTATCCTTTTGTTATTGACTTGTAGGAATTCATTATATATTCTGGATAGTGAACACATGTATAAAATTCAATTTGATACTATTTCCTTCCATTTTGTGAAAGGTTGCTTTTAAAAACTTTCTTTAAACATTTTAATTGATTTTAACCATTCTGACAGTTGCAAGATGGTATCTGAAAGTTGTTTTGATTTGCATTACCCTGATTGCTAAGGAAGATGAATATGACCTTAAGTATCTTTTGGCCATTTGAACTTCTTCTGTTGATAATTCTCTGTTCAGTTTAGTACCCAATTTTTTAAATTGAGTTATTCAGAATTCTATTGTCTAGTTTCTTGAGGTCTTTATGTATTTTGGAGATCAGGCCTTTGATTGATGCGGGATGGGTGAAGATCTTCTCCCATTCAGTAGGTTGCCTTTTTGCCTTAATGACAGTGTCCTTTGCTTTACAGAAGCTTCTCAGTTTCAGGATGTCCCATTTATTCAATGTTGTTCTTATTGTCTGTGCTACTGGGGTTATATGTAGAAAGTGGTCTCCTGTGACCATGTCTTGTAGACTACTTCCCACTTTCTCTTCTATCAGGTTCAATGTGGTCAGATTTATACTGAGGGCTTTAATCCATTTGGACTTGAGTTTTGTGCATGGTGATAGATATGGATCTATTTTCATTCTTCTACAGTTTGACATTCAGTTATGCCAGCACCATTTGTTAAAGATGCTTTCTTTCTTCCATTGTATACTTTTAGCTCCCTTGTCAAAAATCAGGTGTTCATAGGTTTGTGGATGCTAGAGAGGGTGTGAAATAAAAGGAACACTCATCCATTGTTGGTGGGACTGCAAACTTGTGCAACCACTTTGGAAATCAGTGCGGCAATTTCTCAGAAAACTGGGAGTCAACCTACCTCAGAATCCAGCAATTCCACTCTTGGGAATATACCCTAGAGATGCCCAATCATATTACAGAAGCATGTGTACAACTATGTTCATAGCAGCACTATTTGTAATAGCAGGAACCTGGAAACAACCTAGATGCCCCTCAATGGAAGAGTGGATAAAGAAGATATGGCACATATACACTTTAGAGTTCTACTCAGTGGCAAAAAACAATGACATCTTGAATTATGCATGCAAATGGTTGGAAATAGAAAACACTATCCTGAGTGAGATAACCCAGACCCAAAAAGATGAATATGGTATGTGCTCACTCATCAGTGGATTCTAGCCATAAGCAAAGGACATTGAGCCTATAGCTCATGATCCTAGAGAAGCTAAATAATAAGGTGAACCCAAAGAAAAACATACATTTATCCTCCTGAAAATTGGAAATAGACAAGATCGCCGAGCAAAAGTTGGGAGCACAAGGGTGGGAGTGGAATGAAGGGAAAGGGAGAGGGCAAAAGAGAAGGGAGAAGGGGAGGATTGAGGGGAGCTTGGGGGAGTGGGATGGTTAAGGTGGAGGAAGGGTGGATATGGGAGCAGGGAAGAGGATATCTTAATTAAGGGAGCCATTTTAGGGTTGGCAAGAGACTTGGCTCTAGAGGAGTTTGCAGGTGTCCAAGGGGATGTCCCCAGCTAGGTCCTTGGGCAGCAGAGGAGAGGGTGCCTGAACTGGTCTTCTCCCATAGCCACACTGATAAGTATCTTGAATATCACCATAGAACCTTCATCCGACGATGGATGGAGATAGAGACAGAGACCCACACTGGAGCACTGGACTGAGCTCCCAAGGTCCAGATGAAGAGGAGAAGGAGACTTCCAGATGAGCCAGGAAGTCAGGACCGCGAGGGGTTCATCCACCCACTGAGAGGGTGTGAATGATCTAATGGGAGCTCAGCAAGGTCAGTTGGACTGAGACTGAATGATTATCTGTTTAAACCGGACTCTCTGAATGTGGCTGACAATGGGGGCTGACTGAGAAGCCAATGATAATGGCATTGGGTTTTGATTCTAGTGCATTTACTGGGATTTTGGGAGCCTAGTCTGTTTGGATGCACATCTTCCTAGATCTGGATGGAGAGGGGAGGTCCTTGGACTTTTCCCAGGGAACGATACCCTAACTTCTCTTAGGACTAGAGAGGGATGGGGGATGGAGAGTGGGGAGGAGTGGAAGGGAAATGGGTGGAGGGAAATAGGTGAAAATTTTTAATAAATAAAATAAAAAATAAATTTAAAAAAATTTACAGAAAGAAAAAAGAGTTTTAATTGACTCCCCATGGGAGGCATACCTCTTTCGGAGGAGTGAATATGGGTGGGTTGGGGCATAGATGGGGTGGGGAGGATCCAGAGATGGGGTAGGAGGGGGAATTGTGGGTGGTATGTAAAATGAATAAAAAATAGTAAAAAAAATTAATGACTTTTTAAAAATGAAAAAAAATTGATTGGTAGTTTATTTTTTATGAAGACAGGCCAAATTATATATATTTCCTTTTGATTAATGTCAGACTTAAGAATGTTTCAAAATTCAAGTTAAAAACACTTATTCCCATTTTATATAATAATTTTATGATTTTAACACATGTGTTTAATTTTGTTAATTTTTATTAGTTTTAGATATGTATAATAAGGTAGTGAAGTTTCTTAGATTCAATTGCTTTGAGGATTCACCATGAACGCACAATTCTTATAAAATAAAGCATTTAATTAGGAGCTTGATTACACTTTTATTGGGTTAGTCCATGATCATTATGGCAGGAAAGAAAAAGGCATGATGCTGGAGCAGTAGCTCAGAGTTATATATATCCAGATCCACAGCCAGCTGGCAGAGGAAGGGACTCTGTAAATGGCAGAGGCTTTTGAACTCTTAAAGTATACTCTAGCCGTACACATCTTCCAAAAAGACCATACCACACCTCTCCCAACAGGACCACTCTTCCTAATATTTCTCAAACAATTCCACCAAATGAAAACAAAGTATTCATACACATAAGTCTATGGGTGCCATCATAAGTCAAAGCTCCAAAGGTTTCAATATTCATTCACTGTTTGACAAGAAGAAAGAAAACTCACAGAACCATATTTGGGTGATTTGAACCTATTATCAAAACAAATAATTTACAGAACTGTGAAAATTTACTTCTGGTGTTTCAATTGCATTCCACTGTTTTATATGCCTATCCTTAGCTATTACTACACTATCTTGATTATCTTAACTTTTTAGTCACTAATAAAATTGACAAATGTGAATACAATTTTCTTAGATACTGTTTAGCTATTTAGGAGTCTTGTAATTCCATAATGAGCTTAAAGTTAAGACCTTCAATTTCCTTTAAACTATATTAGAATTTTAATATGGATTGTCATGAGCAAAGTTAAATTCTCCATAAACATGAACACAAAGTACCTTTCTATTCATTCATGTTTTTCTTTTAACATTTTCAACAATTTTTGGAAAATAATTACAAGTGTACAAAACTTACTTGCCTTGTATAAATTCTTTATTTTGGATGACATAATAATGTGATTATTTTAAAATATCATTTAGATTATTTACTACTAGTATATAAAATAACAATGAATGTTTCTGTGAAATAAGTGAGAAAAGAGTAAAAGAAAAAAGATTGTGTTGCCCGAATAACACCTGTTTTTAAATTTTATAATTTATTTATCATTTCTTTGGTATTAGAGGAATTACAAATCCCTTGTATTAGAGTGACAGAAATTACTTATATGGTAAATTTGTCTTATCAACTTTATTTCTTATTGCTGAGCTTATATAGTTGATACTATACAAAGTAAACAAATGAAATGTTCAAGCTCTGTTATTCCTGCTTTGTATCTTTCACTGAAATTCAGCACACCTATTATTTAATATCAAAATGACACATAATGTAACTCAAGTAGTAAGACATTGTAGAGAATGATATACTAACAAATGATAAAACAAAAAAGAAGTATAGTTGAGGTTGAACAGGTTAAAATACCTTGTAATATTTTAATAAAATAATAGGTAACTCACTCAATATAGATAGTGAGGCTTAGGTGTAAAATGGATAGTTGAATAGTTAATATGTCAACTGTAGAGCAAGAGAAACAGCCTGCTATACTGATAACAGATAATGCACATAATAGTTAAATATAACTTCACAGGAACATGGCATAAAAGAGAGAAAACTGTATGAAAATACAAATACATGATCAATATTCATTTGTTCATTAATTTAATCAATATATTTGTTTGGTGACCTTCAAGTGTATGTCATTAACTGTACTAGGAATTGAAAACTTTGCCAAGTGAGACTTGTGCTTACTATTCTCATGGATTTCTGAGTTTGCCACATATTACTTTGGAAGATATTAAGAGATACAAGGGAATTTTTTTTAACTAAGAAGTTAGACAGGAAGGGAGATGCTGGTTAAGAATGATTATCATCAAGATTTCAATGTAAAGACTTATATGAACAAAAATAGAGTACAAAGTGAGCTATGCAGAGAATGGTAGACATAAAGAATTGATGAATCTTAGTCATCAGAGAAATGCAAATCAAAACAACTCTGAAATTCCATCTTGCACCTGTAAGAATGGCCATCATCCAAAACACTGATGACCACTTATGAGAGGTTGTGGGGAAAAGGGAACACTCTGCATTGCTGGAGGGAATGCAAGCTGGTACAGCTCCTTTTGATGTCTGCGTGGTGATTTCTCAGATAATCAGGAAACAACCTTCTCCTAGACCCAGTAATACTGCTTTTTGGATATATATCCAAAAGATACTCAATCATTTCACAAGGACATGTGCTCAACTATATTAATAGCAGCATTGTTTCTCATAGCCAGAATCTGGAAACAATCTCAATGTCCTTCAACTAAAGAATGAATAAGAAAAATGTGGTACATTTACATAATGGAGTACTACACAGGAGAGAAAAATAATGACATCTTGAAATTTGCAGGCAAATAGATTGAGCTAGAAAGCATCATATTGAGTGAGGTAATCCAGACCTAGAAAGACAATTATCATATGTACTCACACATAAGTGGTTTTTAAACATAAAGCAAAGAAAACCAGCCTACACATCACAATCCCAGAGAACCTAGACAACAATGAAGACCCTAAGAGAGACATACATGGATCTAATCTACGTTGGACTTAGTAAAAGACAAGATCTCCTGAGACAATTGAAAGCATGGAGACCATGGGAGACGGGAGGGGAGAGGAAAGGAGGGGAGCAGAGAAAAATGTAGAGCTCAATCAAATCAATTTAAAAAAGAATTGATGGATATGGATATATACTAAGCAGTTGAGGTAGTTTATAAAATAAAAGGAAAAATAATAAGGGTGGCTAAATGATTGAAAAATGATTTAAATGTAGATAACTGTTGTTGTTAAATAGGTAAATAAAAATAAACTACAGAGGTAAGAAGATTCATGATGATATGGTGATATATAAAGATAATTTTGTGAAGAAATTAACAAATAACTTATCTTAAACAAAACTTTCAAAACATACATATTTGTACTACTACATGTCTTTAATTTCTGGAAATAATTATGTAAACTATGTCGTTTTTTTCTGGAAACAATTATGTAAACAATTTGTATTTTTAAACCTAACAATAAATCAATATAAACAAAACCTTAAACCAAGAAAGAGCTTTGGTGAATATAGCAATTATTTGAGAATAACAAATGTTTAGCTAAGACAAGATAATTTACATTACAATAATATAAATAAATCTTTTTTTCTTTCACAGTTTTATTTTTCTTCCTCAAGCTTTTTTTATTTGAGTATGAATTTTTTTTACTTCATTATCATGATCAATGCTACATTAACAAAATGCTATGGTATCATCTTTAATCTAAAATTCTCCTTACTTTTACTTCTCACATAAATTTCAATAATGTTTCAAACTTTTGTTTTTCTTTTCCAATTTTTCCCAGGCATATTATTTTAAAATATTCTTAACACCCTGTTTCTGTTTTATTTAAGTTTCACAGAAAGAACAACATTCATTTTTTATTTTATGTATAAATTATATCATCATCAATTTAATAAAATTATTGAAATAATGGCATTAACATGGATAGATTTAAAACCAAATATAATAGCTGAACATAAAAATCAATAACTCAGTAGGTTGAAGCAGACATGTACAATATGTGTTATGACCCATGAGTTTTCATTTTCTCTCAGAGTATTAATCAGATTTTTTGTTTTCCCCAGAATGAACCAAGAACATTACTAAACTAACAAGAGATTGGGTAATAAAATTCCAATACTATGCTGAACATAGTCCCAAATGTCTTGAGAAATTGTGAGGAACTAACAGCATTAACATTAAATTTCACAATTTTTTTTTACATAGCTGAGATGAATTTAAGTCTTTGCTCTCTGATTAACTTTAGGACTGTGACATTAGCCTGTCAGTTTCCTGTTCAGGGCTTAAAATTCTCCATTTAGGCAATGAAGCTTGATGAGGCATGGTGCGGTCAGTAATAAAAGAGCCACCAGACTAGCTTAATACAAAATATACAGCTTTAAGAGACTGAAGGAAGACTTACACCAGAATCCCAACGATCCATCCTGATGCAGGAGCCAGGTGAGAGAGGGAGAGGGGAAGCACACTTGCCAGGTTTATAGGTAAACTTTTGCCTAAGGGCGACATGCCCCACGAACAGAATGTGATTGGCTGAACTCCCCTATCATCTCCCCCTTTTTTTCTAAAATAAGACAGAACCAAACCAAATACAACTATATACAATAGAAGCAAATAATAAATACAAAGTTACAAACAACAAACAATATTAAGCAAGAAACATATAACAATAGTTTTACTAAACATTCTATTTCAGGGAGTCTAAATAATGTAGATGGTAACTACAACTATCTAATCTTCAACTCCATCAAAGATCTGAGAAGGGAAATAATTTTACTCAAGCAGCCCGGAAGTACAAGTGGGAAACTTCCTAAATGTGCAATAAATGGAAGAGACAACTGAATACCTGGGCAATCACCCAAAGTCTCGTATGCAATTTGAGTCAACCAACTTTGGCTAAGGCCTGATGTAACTGACATGCCATTTTTCAAAGGCAAGAAACATTTTAGGACTCTCATCCTGTCTTGGCAAGATAAGAAAATCCTGTTTTTATCCATTTACGGATATTCTGTAATTCTGTCAGTGGTTGAGGTATGGGCTTTTTCATTGCCTAAAGGCCATTTCTACCAGGCAGAAGACAAGCTCCAAGTTGAGTGTCTTTGATGTTCAATGTTCTCTCGGGAGTAGAGCGGTGATGCCAGGAGCGATTGTGTCTCACTACTATAGAACTATGAGTTAGATTAAAGGCCATTTTCTATAGCTCTTTGAAGAAGTAGAAGATTATACTATCTATACTAAATATGATCTCTATGAACCTAAATAACCTGATTAGCCTAAATATAAATAAAACAAACATATATGACTCTTGATTTCTATCTATCTATCTTGAAGACTAAAAGAATGAACAACTGTGCAATGAGTGAGGACAATGAACTCCAAATGTAAACAATGTATATCGTTACATAAATATCTTAATCAGAGGTAGGAATGTAAATATATATATGTATATATATATATATATATATATATATAGAGAGAGAGAGAGAGGTAGAAGCATACTCACATACAATATTCAATATATCAATGTACAAAAATCAACACCAATACAATTTTCTAAAAATAATAACTCTCAAATACCAATATATTATTATCCCAACAACAATCAATCCCCTTTTTCTCTTTTCTTTTTTGATAAACACCCCTGAGCTTACAAAATACCTCCCCCATTCCCTCATCCCTATATCAATTATAACCAACCCCTAAATGATGACCCTAAAGCTGAGGGCAAATTCTACTGGGAGAGGGGACATCATCCTCTTAAATTGCTTCCAGCTGTCATGGTGGCGACGTTACTCTTAGGGGGTCATGTGAAAATCATTGATGGTAAAATTACCATATAAACATTTGGTGTGAGAAAGTTGCAAATAGTCTCTGAGTAGTTTGAGGAGGTCTGGCCAGAGTGTTGTCAAATTTTGTGCATCATTCAGAACTGTTTTGTGTAGATGGTACCAAAAAAAAAAACAGGTCTAAAAAGAGCGCTATCAACATTATGACATCATAGTAACCAGGTGGAGTTGGTGTTGTGGGGCCCCATCTTCATCCTAGAAGCTTTAAAGATTACTGCAGGAAAATTTATTGTTTGTCATGGGAAAGTTAAACATTATCTACGAAGACATATACAGAAACAGATGTGGGGAAAGGCAAAGAAAATTTATCAATTATATTTATTCTGTCCCATATCTTGGCTCTTGACTTGAGACAGAAACTCTGGGATATCTCTTATCAACAGACTTGGAAATGAAGAGGGACTGAGCCAGATGATGAGGCGTGGTGCGATCGGTAATAAAAGATCTGCCAGACTAGCTTAATACAAAATATATAGCTTTAATAGACAGAAGGAAGACTTACACCAGAATCCCAATGATCCGTCCGGACTCAGGAGCCAGGAGAGAGAGGGATAGGGGAAGCGCACTCACCAGGTTTATAGGTAAACTTTTGCTAAGGGTGAAACGCCCCACCAATAGAATGTGATTGACTGAACTCCCCTATCAGAAGCTGTATATTTACGTAATGAAACTGTTAGACATATTGCCCTAAGTAAACTCAATGATGTCATTTATTTTTATGAACTTTTTTTGAGTTTTTAAACTTAAAAATATGTTTTTGCTATTTAAATAGAATAATTGTTAAAACCTTGAACATCAATTTAAACTTACTACTAATTATGAATTTATACATTGAGTCTAGAAATCTGAGAAGTACCATTCCTAGCTCAGGTGCCATCAGTAATTAATAGTTTAAGACAGAGGCATTCAGTTTTCTCTAATTGTGTAGTCCTTAGTGAGTACAGGATACTTCCATGAAGGCACACACACACACCCTCACACACACACACACACATACACACACACACACACACACACACACACACATACGAATCTATGGATAACACAAATTGTACTAAGTGATTTTTTTTAATAAAGGACACAGTGTAGTATAGGCGCAAAATTGGGTAGGATCTGGAAGAAAACTGAGGAGATGAGGATGAATATAATCATAACAAATTATACACAATTCTCAAAGAACTAACTGAAGATGAGAAACAAAAGAAAAAATCGAATAAAAGAAATATGTTTTTCCAATGACTGACAGTTTGGTATAACAGGAGAACTTATTAAGAGTCAAATATTTAGAGTTCAGCTGAGCCTATAGCAATTTATATAGCTTCTAGTTCAGTGAATTCTTGGAATTCAAATTTATTCTTCATAAGACAGAATACCTGAACGAGCACGTGATCCAACCAGATTCTCTGAATGTGGCCGGATTCTCTGAATGTGGCTGGCACGGGGTCTTTCTGAAAAGCCATTGACAATGACACTGGGACTTGTTTCTTCTGAATATAATGGATTTTTGGGATCCAGTCTGTTTGGATACTCACCTTCCTGGACCTGGAGGGAGGGGGGAGGAACTTGAACTTCCCAGAGGGCAGGAAACCCTGACTGCTCTTAGGGATGGAGAGGGAGGAGGAGAGGGAGTGGGGGGAGTGGGAGGGTGTTGGGAGGAGGAGCGGAAATGGAAACTTTTATAATTTAATAAACTTTTTTTTATTAATTTATTTATGTGTTTATAAAAATTTCCACTTCCTCCCCTCCTCCCCATTCCCCATACCCTCCCATTTCCCCCACTCCCTCTCCTCCTCCCCACAAACTCCCTCCTCTCCTTCCTCTCCAGTCCTAAGAGCAGTCAGGGTTTCCTGCCCTGTGGGAAGTTCAAGTTCCTCCCCTCTCCCTCCAGGTCTAGGAAGGTGAGCATCCAAACAGACTAGGATCCCAGAAAGCTAGTACATGCAGACAAAACAAGACCCAGTGCCACTGACAATGGCTTCTCAGTCAGCCCCCATGTCAGTCACATTTAGAGACTCCGGTTTGATCACATGCTCCTTCAGTCCCAGTCCAGGTGGCCTTGGTGAGCTCTCATTCGATTAGTCCCCTTGTATCCAAGGGTGAACGCACCCCACACGGTTCTGATTTCCTTTTTCATGATCTCTCTCATTCTGCTCCTCATTTGGACCTTGGGGGCTCAGTCCAGTGCTTCAATGTGGATCTCCGTCTCTATCTCCATCTATCGTCAGGTAAAGGTTCCCTCTAGTCCTGCCTTTCTTGCTCACGTTCTCCCTCCTTCTGTTTCTCATTTGGACATAGGGAGTTAAGTCCAGTGTTCCAATGTGTGTCTCTGTCTCTATCTCCATCCATCGCCCGATGAAGGATCTATGGTAATATAAAAAATATTCATCAGTATGGTTATGGACCAGGGCCAGTTCAGGTAGGCTCTTCTCCACTGCCCAGGTAACAATCTGGGGACCTCTCCTTGGAAACCCCTCCAGAATCAAGCCTCTTGCAAACCCTAAAATGGCTCCATTAGTTAAGATATATACTTCCCTAGTCCCATATCCATCCTTCCTCCCCCCATCCCATTTCCCCAAGCCATCCCCAATCCTCCTCCTCTTCCTTCTCTCTAAACATCTCCCCTTACTTCCACCCCCCACTCCCTGCACCCTAGTTTGCCTGGCAATCTTGTCTACTTCCAATATCCAGGAGAATAACTATAAGATTTTCTTCAGGTTCACCTTTTTATTTAGCTTCTCTAGGATCACGAATTATAGGCTCAAAGACCTTTAACTATGGCTAGAATACACTAATGAGTGAGTACATACCATATTCATCTTTTTGGGTCTGGGTTACCTCACTCAGTAAAGCGTTTTCAATTTCCATCCATTTGCATGCAAAATTCAAGATGTCATTGCTTTTTACCACTGAGTAAAACTCTAATGTGTATATGTTCCACACCTTTTTTAACCATTCTTCTATTGAGGGGCACCTAGGTTGTTTCCAGGTTCTGGCTATTACAAATAGTGCTGCTATGAACATAGTTGAACAAATGCTTTTGTAGTATGATAGGGCATCTCTTGGGTATAGTCCCAAGAGTAGAAATGCTGGGTCCTGAGGGATGTTGACTCCCAGTTTTCTGAGAAACCGCCACACTGATTTCCATAGTGGCTGCACAAGTTAGCATTCCCACCAACAATGGATGAGAGATCCCCTCATTCCACATCCTATCCAGCATAGGCTATCATTGGTGTTTTTGAGTTTAGCTATTCTGACAGGTGTAATATGGTATCTCAAAGTTGTTTTGATATGCATTTCCCTGATCGCTAAGGAGTTTGAGCATGACCTTAAGTGCTTTTTGGCCATTCGAAGTTCATCTGTTGTGAATTCTCTGTTCAGTTCAGTACCCCATATTTTTAATTGGTTTAATTAGAGTTTTAGTGTCTAGTTTCTTGAGTTGTTTGTATACTTTGGAGGTCAGACCTTTGTCTGATGAGTGGTTGGTGAAGATCTTCTCCCAGTCAGAAAGTAGCCTTTTTGTCTTACTGACAGTGTCCTTTGCTTTACAGAAGCTTTTCAGTTTCAGGAGGTCCCATTTATTCATTAATTCTTTTATTGACTGCGCTCCTGGGGTTCTGCTTAGGAAGTGGTCTCCTGTGCCTATATCTTCTAGACTGCTTCCCACTTTCTCTTCTATCAGGTTCAAAGTGGTCAGACTAATGTTGAGGTCTTTAATCCATTTGGACCTGAGTTTTGTGCATGGTGATAGATATGGATCTACTTTCATTCTTCTACATGTTGACATCCAGTTATGCCAGCACCATTTGTTAAAGATGCTTTCCTTCTTCCATTGCATACCTTTAGCTCCCTTGTCAAATATCAGGTGTTCATAAGTTTGTGTGTTAATACCCGGGTCTTCTATTCAATTCCATAGGTCGACTTCTCTGTTCTTAAGCCAATACCAAGCTGTTTTCAATACTGTTGCTCTGTAATAGAGTTTGAAGTCAGGGATGGTAATGCCTCCAGAAGTTCCTTTATTGTATAAGATTGTTTTGGCTATCCTGGGTTTTTTGTTTTTCCATATAAACTTGATTATTGTTCTCTCAACGTCTGTGAAGAAGTTTGATGGTATTTTGATGGGAATTGTGTTGAATCTATAGATTACTTTTGGTAGAATTTCCATTTTTACTATGTTGATTCTCCCAATCCAAGAGCAGGGGAGGTCTTTCCATTTTCTGGTATCCTCCTCAATTTCTTTCTTCAAGGACTTAAAGTTCTTGTCAAATAGAGCTTTCACTTCCTTGGTTAGAGTTACCCCAAGATATTTTATACTAATTGTGGCTATCATTAAAGGCGATTTTTTTCTCTGATTTCCCTCTGTGCTTCTTTATCCTTTGTGTGTAGGAGGGCAACTGAATTTTTGGAGTTGATCTTGTATCCTGCCACATTACTAAAGGTGTTTATCAACTGTAGGAGTTCTTTGGTAGAGCTTTTGGGGTCGCTTATGTACACTATCATATTGTCTGCAAATAACGAATGTTTAACTTCATTCTTTCCAATTCGAATCCCCTTGATCACCTTATGTTGTCTTATTGCTATTGCTAGAACTTCAAGCACTATATTGAAGAGGTATGGAGAGAATGGACAGCCTTGTCGTGTTCCTGATTTTACTGGAATGGCTTTGAGTTTCTCTCCGCTCAATTTGATGTTAGCTTTTGGCTTGCTATATATTGCTTTTATTATATTTATGTATGATCCTTGTATACCCAATCTCTCCAACACCTTTATCATAAAGGGGTGTTGAATTTTGTCAAATGCTTTTTCAGCATCCAATAAATGATCATGTGTTTTTTTTTCTTTCAGTTTATTTATGATTTCAGTTTATTATATGATGGATTACATTGATAGATTTGCATATTTTGATCCAGCCCTGCATCTCTGGGATGAAGCCCACTTGATCATAATGGATAATTTTTCTAATTTCTTGGATTCAGTTTGCCAGTATTTTATTGAGTATTTTTGCATTAATGTTCATGCGTGAGGTTGGCCTATACTTCTCTTTCTTGTTTGTGTCTTTGTGTGGTTTTGGTATCAGGGTAACTGTAGCTTCATAAAAAGAGTTTGACAATGATTCTTCTGCTTCTATATTGTGAACTGCATTAAGGAGTGTAGGTATTAGCTCTTCCTGGAAGTGCTGGTAGAATTCTGCATTGAAACCATCTGGTCCTGGGCTTTTTTGGTAGGGAGATTTTTGATAACAGCTTCTAATTCTTCACGACTGATAGGTCTATTTAGACTGTTCACCTGGTCTTGGTTCAACTTTGGTATATGGTACTTATCTAAAAGAATGTCCATTTCTTTTACATTTTCCAACTTTGTGGCATACAGAGTTTTCTAGTAAGATCTAATGATTCTCTGAATTTCCTCTGTGTCTGTGGTTATGTCCCCCTTTTCATTTCTAATCTTATTAATTTGCATATTCTCTCTCTGCTGTTTGATTAGTTTGGATAGGGGTTTGTCAGTCTTGTTGATTTTCTCCAAGAACCAGCTTTTTGTTTCATTGATTCTTTGGATTGTTGTCTGTGTTTCTATTTTGTTGATTTCAGCCTTCAGTTTGATTATTTAAAGTCTTCTAGACCTCCTGGTTAAATCAGCTTCCTTTTTCTAGAGCTTTCAATTGTGCTGTTAAGACTCCAGTGTGTGCTTTCTCCTTTTTCTTTAATTGGGCACTTAGTGCTATGAACTTTCCTCTTAGCACTGCTTTCATAGTGTCCCATAGGTTTGAGTATGTTGTGTCTTTATTTTCATTAAATTCAAGGAGGACTTTAATTTCTTTCTTTATTTCTTCCTTGACCCATGGATGATTCAGTAGTTGACTGTTCAACTTCCATCAGTTTGTTGGCTTCCTGGGGATAGCACTGTTCTTGAATTCTAACTTTTATCCATGGTGGTCTGACAAGACACAGGTGGTTACTGATATTTTGTTGTATCTGAGGAAGTTTCCTTTGTTACCCAGTATGTGGTCAATTTTTGAGAAGGTTCCATGAGCTGCAGAGAAGAAGGTATATTCTTTCCTATTTGGGTGGAATGTTCTATAGATGTCTGTTAAGTCCATTTGATTCAATACCTCCAATAATTCTCTTATTTCTCTGTTAGGTTTCTGTCTGATTGACCTGTCCATTGGTGAGAGAGGAGTGTTGAAGTGTGTGTGTGGTTTGATGACTGCCTTGAGTTCTAGAAGTGTTTCTTTCACATAAGCAGGAGGCTTTATATTTGGGGCATAGATATTCAGGATTGAGACTTCCTCTTGATGAATTGTTCCTGCTATGAGTATAAAATGTCTGTCTCCATCTCTTCTGATTGATTTTAGTTTGAAGTCAATTTTGCTGGAAATTAGAATGGCCACACCCACTTGTTTCTTAGGTCCATTTGCTTGGAAATCCTTTTTTTCAACCCTTTACTCTGAGTAGGTGTCTGTCTTTGTGGTTGAGGTGTGTTTCTTGTAAACAGCAGAATGTTGGATCCTGTTTTAGCATCCAATCTCTTAGTCTGTGCCTTTTTATAGGTGAATTGAGTCCATTAATATTAAGTGATATTAATTACCAGTGGTTGTTGACTCCGGCTATTATTATTTTTTGTTTGTTTGTTTCATAGAGTTTGTATGTGTCCCTTCTTTGAATTAAGCTCGTGAAGGGTCACTAGATGTCTGAGTTATTGTAGGCAGTGTTGGCAATGTTGGATTCCTTGGGTTGCGATTTTCCTTCTATTACTTTCTGTAAGGCTGGGTTTGTGGCTACGAATTGTTTAAATTTCTTTTTATCCTGGAATATTTTGTTTTCTCCATTGATAGTGAATGATAGGTTGGCTGGGTATAGCAGTCTGGGTTTGCATTCATGGTCTCTTAGTTTCTGCAGTACCTCTATCCAGGACCTTCTGGCTTTCATGGTTTCCATAGAGAAGTCTGGTATAAGTCTGATAGGTTTACCTTTATAAGTTAGTTGACCTTTTTCCTTTGCAGCTCTTAATATTCTTTCTTTAATCTGTATGTTTTGTGTTTTGATTATTATATGGCAAGGGGATGTTTTTTTTTTTTTGATCAAGTCTATTTGGTGTTCTGTATGCTTCTTGAACCTTCATAGGAATATCATTCTTTAGGTTGTGAAAGTTTTCTTCTATTATTTTGTTGAATATATTTTCTGGGCCTTTGATCTGCAGTTCTTCTCCTTCTTCAATCCCTATTATTCTTAGATTTGTTTTTTTTATTGTGTCCCAGGTTTCTTGAATGTTTTGTGATGAGAATTTGTTGGATTTGCTGTTTTCTTTGATCAGAGCATTTATTTTCTCTATGGTATCTTCAGACTCTGAGATTCGTTCTTCCATCTCTTGTATCCTATTGGTTATGTTTGATTCTGTACTCTCTGTTCATTTACCTAGATTTTCCATATCCAGCCGGCCCTTGTTTTGTGTTTTCTTCTTTGCCTCCATTTCAGTTTTCAATTCTTGAACTGTTTCCATTACCTGTTTGATTGTTTTTTTCTTTGTTTCCCAGTGTATCATTCATGGATTTACTCATGTCTTCAAACTTTTTGTTATACTTCTCATCCATTTCTTTACTTATTTCATCAATCTTTTTGTTGTACTTCTCATCCAGTTCTTTAAGGGAGTAATTCATATCCTATTTAAGGGACTCTATTGCTTTCATAATGGCACTTTTTCCACTTCTTCTGAATTAAGAGGTTCAAGTCCTTCTATTTTAGGGTCGTTGGGATCTGGTGATTTCATATTGTCTTTTAGATTGTTGGAGGAGTTCTTGCCTTGGCGTCTGCCCATCTCTTCCTTCAAATGCTCTATATTGGATCTTCTGGTACCAGGTCAGGTTCCCTTGTTGGGCCAGGACTTCACTGACAGAAGGTCTACCTTTCCTCAGGCAGTCTATTGAAACACAGGCACTCCCTCCTGCCGGGTTTCACTCACAGCCCCGGCCCAGCGGGCAAGGGAGCTGCTCTGGGGAGATCTTGTGGCCCCAGGGGGAAGGGGGGGAGAGAGGAAGGTGTACCTGGATGAAGGCTGGGATGGAATTTGGGAGAGCTCTGCAGGTTGGAGCTACCACTGCAGGGTGACCAGAAAGTCAAGGAGGTCGGGGAAAGTCTGAATTCCTCCTAGCTGAAGCCCTCCGGCCAGGAGCACACTCACCCCTCCTCCAGTGGATGTCTGCTAGAAGCTAATTTAATAAACTTTGAAAAAAAAGATCATGATGTATTAACTACTTGGAGGGATTTTCTTTAATAGCAAAGATAACTAAAGGAGAAAAACACGATTCAAGGGAAATGATTCTTAAAATGAGAATATACCATACTACTCTTTTCATCACATGAAAACTTGATGTGTATTTACTTATGCTGATACTTAAAAGGAAAGTGACTCTCAGCTTTTATATCCCTTGTCATTTTCTTCTCCCAGAGTTGGCATGAGAAATACCTCCCTTGTGCTGCAGAAAATGACTTTATCTATAGACTTGTCTCATGGGTGTGAGGATGAAGGGGTAATTGTTGAAGTCTGGAATTTCCTTGTTCCCATCCTTGTGATTAAGTCAAACAAGAAGAGATGTGGCAAGCACAGATCCTGGAAAAGTCAGGCGAGATAGAAAATGTGTTCTTGTTTTTCTCAACTGATTAGACTAGAGCAAGGCCAAATAACCCTGCAGCTGGAAAGGGTGAGCAGGAAGACACTTCTCAGTGCTAGAGAGAAAAGCAGACAAATTTCCATTCCCAAATTCTCCTTTTAAAATTTAGAGTATTGAGGTATTGTAGAGAATTATCTTTTCTTGAGACAGGGTCTTAGTGTGTAACCCTGATTTGTGTTAATATTACTCTGCAAACCAGGCTGGTTTCAAACATCTAGAGATCCACCAATGTGGGATTTCCCTCTGTATGCTGTGATTACCATTAATGAATAAAGAAACTGCTTTGGACCTATAGTAGGGAAAAACTTAGGTAGGTGGAGAAAACTAAACTGAATGTTTGGAGGAAGATTCGCAGAGTCAGAGAGAATCTATGGAGCTGCCACCAGAGTCAGACATGCTAAAACTTTACTGGTAAGCCATTCCCATGTGGTAATACATAGATTAAAAGAGAAGGATTAAATTAATATGTAAGAATTAGTAATAAACAGTTAGAACTAAGGGGGCAAGCAGTGATTTAACTAACACAGTTTCTGTGTGGTCATTTTGGGTCTAAGATAGTCAGGTAGCCAGAAATTAACAAGTGACCCTTCCTCCAACACAGTGTTGGATAAATGCATGTACATCTGGGAGAGAAAAGAAATAGAGAGTCATAAAAGGAAATAAATTATTTATCAAAAATAAAACAAAGTCTTTAAAGAAACAAAGTAGACAGTAATAGATAAAAATAAAGTAAAAAAATAAGCCACGTAAAGGTGGAATATTTATAGAGTCTGGATTATTTTTATTATTGTGTTTTCTTTTCATTTTTTGGCTGTGAAGGAGCTAAGTACAGAGAGAAATTTCATTGTATGGGCTGTTAAGCTAAACAGGCATGTATATTATAAAGGTATCTTGACTTCAGAATTTGGGTCTAAGAATATGTTGCTTTGGAAGAGAAGTTCTGCTTTTGTTTCCACAGAGGATGAGAACCTGTGGAATCCTTCCAGACTGATGTGATTTGATGGACCAACACCTCCTGAAAGGTTGCCATGATCACCTCTCCAAAAATTACTTGGCCCAACTGCTGACTGAGATAAACCTAACACACAGGATACACCATAAAAGACCTGATTAACAGTGCCCCCAGTCAGCAGGAAGTAGTCTAAAAAACTATGCATAAATTCCCAAATATTATTGATAAATGTTTCTTTACATTTTGAAGGGGATATGCTATAGAGACTTGCATAGGTATGGACCGTGCTCTATTGATACAAACTTAAGGTGAATTTTATTATACTGTGTATATGTATTTCTTCTCTTGATTAAAGTATTGTGTTTATGTAGCTCATTTAAAATGAAATGTATGTTTAAGAAATATATGTTAATAGAAAGTCATCTATAATAGTCAAGCTTGTAGTCATATAAGGATTTCTAGTCATATAGAGATATATTTCAGTTAGATAGGTATTCTTCAAGTTTTTCAAAGATGACAGATTTTAGCATTTAAAAGGTTTTAAGAAGTTAGGACTTTTCATGACAGAGACACATCTGTTACTGACAGCACCAGTTACTTCAAGAGGAAAATGGGCATTGAAGAGACTCCTGAGAAGTTGCTAAGAAACTGCTTTTGCCTGGACTGCTTGATGGTATACTGTATGAACTGGACATGCAGTACCCTCAGAGAGATGACTGCTGAACTTGCTTAAAGGTGAGATTTTCCTTTGGGTTTCCTACTTCATAAAAGATTCTGCCAGATATTCTGAAGGACATAGAAGAAAATGACTGAAAAACTGCCAAAATAGGCAGAACTATCTTTGAAATTTTCTGCTTTGTGGAAAAGCTTGCTGGATACTATGGGCCTGTGGACTGAAGATTGGTAGCCCGAATAGCAGAGAAAAACTTTGGGTGACTGTTCAGGCAGTGGGATGTCTCTGTCAATTCTAGAGTTTTGGAAGTTGCTTACAATGCATATCCTGTCTACTTAGGTAATATTATATCATTCTGGATTCTGTGATGGAGCTGAAGAATTTATAGTTATAGTTTTTGTTAATTATAATAAAAGATAAAGTGGATAAAAAAGAATACCTGTATAAATATATATCAGAAACATATTAATATGTAAGAAATCCTGCACATATTGGAAGTTAAAATAATACACATTTGTTATTTTAATTAATTCAATTAAAATACAAATTGAATTTGTATTTTAAATTCAATTTAAATTCAATTGTGTTTCAATTAATTACAAATCCAGTAGTGACTTATTTAACTTAATGGTGCTTGATCAGAGTCTCTTAGTAGGAGATTTCGATTCAAGCTGTTGGCTTGAGCTTTGCTTAACTGAAGACTTATATGTCTGTGTAAGTAGCCTCAGTTTGTCACTAAGTTCTTGATAGAGAGGGAATGGGGGAGAATCAGTAAGCAGTGGGAGAGGAGAAAGGGAAAAAGAAAAGAGGCTTTGAGAGACTGTGGAGAGGTAAATGTAAGACTATGGCAAAGAGGAAGAGAGGACATAGGACTGAATAGTTAGAGAAAGAAAAAGTTCTTAGTTTGTTTGCAAACACTAGAAACCACATTCCTCCTCTTTCTCTACAATTCTCTTTAATGGAAAACAAATACTAAATACAGTCTTTACATAAAGTGAATTGACCTTTTCCTCTTTAAGTGAGGAATATTAAGTAATTTTTTCACATAACTCAAAACCATTTGATATTTTACTCTGATATTAACTACCTTTAATGTTCTAATGACCTTCATCTAGTATATTTGTGAAAAACAACTGTGGCATCAATGACAGCAGTATATGAACAGAAAAAATTTATTCAAAATTCATTTATTGTATGAGGAGATATTCCTTTACACCTCTTTTCCCTTCTGTGACTTCTGGATTCCTTTTATCTTTCTGACAATTCATTTATTTCTAGAGACATTGGGGAAAGCAGCTTGAAATTTTCAACTCTTATTATGTTCTGCCACAGTCTGCTTGGCTACATTCTTTTTATAGATTCTTAGAGAAAGATAAAGATTCCTACTGTGGTTTATGAAGCTAGATTTAAATATTGGACGTCTGTTCTGAAAAGCCTCATTGATGATTTCTCAATCAACACATTCCACATAACTTTATACTTATCATATCAAGCAAACTCTAACTTGTTTATGTCTGTTTTCTCTAATTTCATTGTTTTTAACTTTTAAACGTTTTACTTTTACTGTTGTGTGAATGGATGTGTTTGCCTCTCTTCATGCACAACATGCCTGCAGTGCTCATGGAAGCACTGTTGAATACTTTGGAACTGAAGTAATAAAAACAACTTGAACAGATGCATAGATCAACTGAATAGAATTGAAGACTCAGATGTAAGCCAATGCAATCACAGCAATTGAAATTTTTATAAAAATGCCAAAAATGTACACTAGAAAAATGTCAGCATCCTCAGCAAATGGAACAGGGAAAACTGAATTTCAAAATGCAGAAAAGTTAAATTTAATCCCTTTTTTCTAAGTAGATACAAAACCAAACAATAAAGGTATCAAAACATATGAGCATAAGAAGTGATACTCTCACCAGGAAGTGGTGGTGCATGCCTTTAATCCCAGCACCTGGGAGGCAGAGGCAGGTAGATACCTGTGAGTTCAAGGACAGCCTGGACTACAAGAACTAGTTCCCGAACAGCCAGGACAGTTGCACAGAGAAACCTTATCTCAAAAAATCAAAAGAAGAAGCAGAAGCAGAAGAAGGAAGAGGAGGAGGATGAAGAGGAGGAGAAGGAGGAGAAGCAGAAGAAGAAGAAGGAGAAGGAGAAGAAGGAGGAGGAGGAGGAGGTGGCAGCGATACTCTCAAAATGTTTCAGATTTTTCATGTATAAGTTTGTTTTAATGAGCTATCTTTCTGTTACTCCTGCTTCACTCTCTCCATCTCTCTTTCATAAGCTCACACATACACAAGCACAAAGAGATTTTGTAAAATATCTCTTATAACCTCTTCCTTGTCCATGTTTGTAGTTTCATCTCAATACTCTAAATCTCAAAAAGAACAAAGTGTTTCTTGTGTTTTCATCCATTAATTGTAAGAACATATCTATTTACTTTTGATTCTCCATGACATGAATTTTATTAAAATTTCATAGTCTCAATATTTCCTTAGATAAGTAAGTTGGGAAATGACTACTCTGGATCTGATTTCCAGCAATACACTTTGTTTCGGTAATCTTTCCTTAGTGTAGGACCCATAGTTCCTAATAGCACAGAGAAAAAACACTGAACACATAAACCTGATATCAGAAAGTCTAAGATACTTCATCTGAAACTTGTTTTGATGCTATGTTTTCCTTTTAATTCTTTTATTTTTGTTTTTCTTTTGCATCATAGACAATTAATATTGAATTAAATATGATATGCTTTCTGTTTTCTTTCATGACATTTTATCCATTACTTTTATATGCTTAGATTATAGAAGCACAATTAAATATACTTTTACTAAGACATATTGATCATGCCTTTGCAATGGTCAATTGCTAATTTTCATATTGTGTTTTATTATTTTTGTTTCTGTGGATTTTATTCACATGCAATAAAATAATTGTCACACTTTTGAAGAATCTTTCAAAAAACTTGAGTTTAATTTTTCCAGTTCAATCAGTATTCTTCTATGGACTTGATATTAAAATCTAAGTTTTCTGAGCTTCTTATTAAATTATTGAGATAAAAACCATCATTAATATCCAGTTTTGATCAATTTAATGAAAATTTATTAAAATTTGTGCCTCCTACCCTGTTCTTTTGATGTTAGAGAAAACCATAAAATTTGTTAGCTCCCTTATTTCTGTGTTAAGTTTCTGTCTTGTAGACCTGTCCATTGGTGATAGTGGTGTCTCTTATTGTGTGGGATTTAAGGTGAGGTATAATGATGTGTGATTTAAACTTCAGTAATGTTTCTTCTATAAATTTGGTGCCCTTATATTTGAGGGCTAAATGTTCAGAATTAAGACTTTATCCTGATTGATGAATATAAAATGGCCTTCTCCATCTCTTCTGATTAATTTTAGTTTTAAGTGTATTTTGTTTGACATGAGAATAACCACACCAGTTTGCTTCTCTGGACCTTATAATTAGAAAATCTTTTCCCAATCCTTTATTGTGAGGTAATATTTATCTTTGAAATGGAGGTGTGTTTCTCATATGCAGCAGAAGGATGGATCCAGTTTTCATACTTATTCTGATAGCCTGTGTCTTTTTATTGGTAAGTTGAGTCCATTGACATTAAGAGATAATATTGACCAGTGATTGTTAATTCTTATTTGTTTTTGTTTGGTTGTTTTGTTGTTGTTGGTGGTGGTGATGGTGGTGGTGAAGGTAGTGTGTGTTTTCCTTCTTTGGGTTTTGCTGGTGTGAGATTATCTTTTGCCTGTGTTTTCGTGCCAATATCTGAGTTTCTTGGATTGGTCTTTTCCTTCTAATACTTTTTGTAGTACCCACCTAGCATATTTTGATGTAGTGTTTTTGGATTCACACAGTTGTCAGTCATACTTTCTTCTTGTAACAGGCTTCCTTAACTACATGTCTTTTTTCATACCCAGAACTACAATTGTAATTCACCTGATTTTTAAAATCATTTTTTTCTTTTTAGTTGTGGGTGTGTGTGGGGAGGAGGGATTGTGCATATGGGTTTGTAGGTGTGTGTACAGTGATTTCATTGGCCTGAATGCATTGGAAATCCAGGAGCCAGAATAATAATACATTGTGAGCCAACCAATTTATGTCACAGGAAAAAACTCTGGGTCTTCTTAATGAGAAACAAGTGTGCTTACATGCTAAATCATCACTGTATCCTAATAATTTCTTCTTAAAAAATTTACTAGACATCACAGGCCAACAAATAAAAATCCAATACCTACCGTGGGTTATTTTTTTCAGAGTTGTTATTCAATGAGGTCTAATAGACCACAACTCCCCCCAAAGAAATATATTCGAGTATTGCCATTGCTTTTGGTTGAATTCCATAATTTAACAAAAACACCATATACTTGAATCATAGAAGGTAGAAATCAAGCTTGTTCTGACTTGGAAACTTCATCCCTACTCACTAACACTCAAAATGCTAGGAGGTCCTATATAAACTTCCAGAGGAAAAAGTAATTACCCGTCATACTGAGGTTTGAAACCTGCAAAATACAGTAATGGCTGGCTTGGAATGATGTGCCCAGTGGTATAACAGCTGCACAAACATTAAGCCCCACTCCAAAAGATGTGGTACATTTACACAATGGAATACTACACAGCAGAGAAAATAATAGCATCTTGAAATTTGTGGGCAAATGGATGGATCTAGAAAGCATCATATTGAGTGAGGTAATCAAGACACATAAAGAGAAATGTCATATGTACTCACTCATAAGTGCCTTTTAGACATAAAGCAAAGAAAACCAGCCTGTAATTCAAAATATCAGAGAACATAGACAACAGTGAATACCCTAAGAGAACATACATGGATCTAATCTACATGGGAAGTAAAAGAGACAAGATCTCCTGAGTAAATTGTGAGCATGGGGACTTTGGGGGAAGGTAGAAGGGGAGGGAAGAAAAAGGGAGGGGAGCAGAAAAAATGTATAGCTAAATAAAATCAATACATTTTTAAAGAGACCCTTATATGATACCAATATTGCTTCAAAACCTGTAGCTAGAGAAGTCACAGGCCAGAGAGAAGGATTTACTACAGTAAGGCTGCTAAATGGACATAATATTAAAGCAACTCATAATTATATCATTATTCCAATAGCTCAATGTTTCCCCAAACCCTCATCTAGGAAGATCCTATTTGTAACAGATGATGATTAACACAGAGAACCAAAGCTGATAAAAGTACAGAGAATAAGATAATACTAAATGTTCAATCTAAAGGGAACATACATACTATAACCTCCTCCAAGACGCAGGAATCATTGTAGAAGAAAGGTTGTAAAACATGGATAGTTACAAGAAAACATGTGAATACAACCTCCTATACAAACTCACTGCAATTGTGATACCACTTACAAATCATGTGCAAGCCCAAGACAGATAAATTTCAAGCTTGGAGATAGGAGTTGATCACAAAAGTACATCAGTCAACATGGAGCTATTGATAATTGCAAGATTCTGGGAAAGACAGAGACTGTTGATGAGTTGAACACTCTCCAGTGGAAGATCACACATCCAGAAATACTTGGTAAGCAAAAACTGGTCTTAAAGCATTAATTTAATAATCAAAAACAGGACAGAAAGTTGTTTGAGTACTGAAGGGTATTGGATCTGCAAACAGTTGAGGGAGTGGCAGAGTATGGTCAAACACTTTATTGTATAAACCTGAAACTCTCAAAACACTAGCATAACTTTTATGCTGTGTCATCTTAGTATGTATTTGTACAATATCTAAATATAAATTTGCATAATAAGAGCTGCATCTTTATTCATGTACTGGTGAAGTTAAGTTTTTAAAAGTGAAAAAAATAAGAATTAAGGAGCAATATTTCTAAATCAAATTCTTTGACTATATTGTATCCTTGACTACAGACAGATAAATTATTTATTTATTTATTTATTTATTAATATTTATTTATTTATTATGTATCCAATATTCTTGCCTGTGTGTCTGCCTGCAGGCCAGAAGAGGGCATCAGATCTCATTTCAGATGGTTGTGAGCCACCATGTGGTTGCTGGGAATTGAACTCAGGACCTTTGGAAGAGCAGGCAATGCTCTTAACCGCTGAGCCATCTCTCCAGCCCCCAGATAAATTATTTAATACATAGAAAGAATTCATCTGTGAAATTACATAATGTTCTGGTTTGGGTAGAGTTTGATACAAGTCTGCCCAATACAAGTGTCTGTGTATTGAGGTCTTGGTTCTTATGATTATGTCAAAAGTACAGGATGTACTAGTAGCAACTTGGTTTGCAGAATTCCATTGTGATCATGTTATCTACAATGCAATGTTTAGCCTTGGTTGTCAATTTCATTGAATCTGGGTGAACATGGAGATATGTCTCTGAGTAAGTCTTTGTGGGTACTTCTGAGAAGGATTACTTAAAGTGGGAGATTCCCCCCTGGATGGATAAAACTTTCATGCAGTGACACAGATACACATGATCTGAGTGAAAAGTCAATACTTTTTAATCATGCTTGCCTTCACTTTCTGCCAGATATTCTGCCTACATGGTTGCTGCTACTAATGTCATCATTTGCTGATATCAGAATCAATCTTCTTTGGCCTTTCAGTATGAGCTAGAGAAAAACAACATCAGGTTGTTGAAATCTTTAGCTTGCATTGTATAAGCCAATATAATGGGAGTACCTATTTATTCTATTGGTTCTGTTACTCTAGACCCATGACTAATACAAGCATCAATGTAGGAGTCACAGCTCACAAAAAAGTATTTGAAGAGCCAGACTTATTAAACACACATCCCTATTTTCCTCAAAGGAAGAAAATGACTGAAACCTGGTCACCAGCAGGCAGGAGTAGTTATTGTCTGACAACCTGATTATCTTTTTGCTACTCTGTGGAGCAGAGTATAATATTCAAGGCTTCCTGAAACCTCCAATATTATGATCACTGAGGCCTCAGTCCTCAGCTTAAGTCTCTCGGTGAATAGAAACTATCTTTACGAAAAACATCATATCTTTATGAAAACTCTATCAGAATTGTGCACTAAAATTTTGATTTTCAAAGAGGATGAGGACATATTTACAAAATGAAATGGAAAATGCATAGATAAAAACTAGAACTAATCCATCCAATTTATCGTAAGAACTTTCAAATATTAATGATGAAAAATAGGATAAACAGGCAAAGAAAATGGGACAAAAAGATGAAAATGTGTAAAAGATGAACATTCTGTGGATGGTCAGAGAAAACAGTATGTGAAGGAGAAATTTATTAGATGAAGCATCGGTGAGTCACTGAAAATATGTCTTCTGAAACTTCATATCACATTGTTGGCATTAGATCATTGCAATACTTAAGTGGCTGGGATATGTGTTTTAGCAGGCAGGTTGATTGCCTAGAATGCACAAAACCCTGGGATTAATATTCAGTGAGTTATTAAAACAGATGGAGTGGCACACTTTGTTTTTCTTTTCTTGACACATGGTTTCCATGTGTATCCACGGCTAAGCTAGAATGTCTTCTGTAGACCAAGATGGCCCCAACCTCACAGAGATCCATCTGCCTGGCTCTGCATCCTGAGTGTTCATACTAAAGGTGTATGCCATCACTCCTGGCAGTAGCAGACATTTTAAACCTAGCCTTCTGGAAGTAGAGGCAGTAGTATCAAAAATTTAAGGTTATATTTGGACACATAGCAAATTTAAGGGGAGTCTAGATTCAGGAGTCTCTCTGTCTCTCTCTCTCTCTCTCTCTCATACATACACACACATAAACTGTATTAATTAAATCATTGTTCACCCATTCACTCTAGCTTATTATTGGCTAACTCTTACAACTTAATTTAACCCATTTCTAGTAATCTATGTATCTATGTATCACCACGTATCTGTGGCTTATCGGATAAAGTTCCAACTAGCTCCAGCAAGGCTACATGGCTTCTCTCTGATTCCGCCTTCCTTCTCCCAGCATTCAGTTTAATTTTCCCTGTCTAGCTCTTCTCTATCATATCACAGGCCAAAGACAGCTTCTTTATTAATCAATATTATTCATAGCATACATAGGAGAATCCCACATCCTATGTATAAGTATGCATGCATGTATGTATGTATGCATGCATGCATATGTCTGTGTGTGAAAAAAAATTATAGTCTTAACTGAAAAGATTTCTTCATAGTAACAAGAGGAAGATCCAATTGCAATGCCTTGCCTGTCAGTTATTGTCATGCTTTCTGGCCACAATGGACTTGTAGAGCTCTGGAACTGTAAGCCCAAATAAACTCTTTCTTCAGTAAGTTGTGTTGGGTATTGTGCTTTAATTTATCACAGAAACCTAAAAATAACGAATACAAAAAGACAATGCCAGAGAGTAGGCTTTTGTTAGGAAGAAACTGACCATATTGCCATTTGGAGAATTAGGAAGATTTATGATTTTGGAATAGAAAAATGGTTGAATCCTGTAAACAGAGCCTCATGACCTGTCCATGTAGATGCCTGGAAGAGAGTGCTGAAAGTAAATCAGATGAAAGAAACTTAGAAGAGGCTTCAGAGGGAAAAAATACTTTAATAGTAACTACGCTGTGGCAGGGCAGAACCAAAGTATGCACATGCATGATAAGACTTACAGTGAGTTAGCAAGTTGACCAAAGCAAACTTTATAAAAGTCATTTCCATAATAACTCATGACACATGCTCCTGGCCTATCACAACATGCCAACACTGACTGCCAGTTACAGAAGAACTAACCAGAAGAGTTCCTGCAGTAGTCTTATTTCCATAAGCCCATAAAAATCTGTGAAATTTTACAATAAAAAACTTGTACATCAAAATCTCCCAGAGTCTATATTTCTGCCTCTGCACCATCTCATCCACTGCCCCCAGAATGGAGACTAGTAGTGAGGTTCAGCCACATCTATCACCCAACTTGGATAAAAACGTTCCTCTGGCTCACTGCCTGGGTCTTCCTCAACTTTCTTTTTCCATCTTTCCTTTTTTTCTCATTTGATGGCCTTCCTGCTGTTCCCATCCTGACTCTTTGTTGGTGTGCTGAATCAGCCTCTTCAGCTGTCCTCAATGAGTTGGCCCCTGCTTTCGTTTTCTGTGCCCTTGGTTAGTTGGGGCTTCTTTCCTGTTCTTATCTTTTCTTCTTTCCCCTGTTTGTGTTTCAACTTAGGCACTCTCCATTCAAATTCGGTTCATTCCAGTATCTCCACATAAGTGCTGAGCACCCAGGAGGCAGAGTCAATAAAGGACCCCCTCCCCCACACACACACACTGGTTCTATTCACCCAGAGACACTGTGTGAGCACATGGCTACAGCATAATAAACTTCAGAAGTCCCCCACTCTTATGCAGCATACTCGGTCTACAAACACGGCTTTCCCTTTCCCTTCCATCTTTGTCCTTGTGTGGACTCCTTGGTGGCCTGAGAGCAACAGACAATTTTTGCCCAGGCTACTCTTGGGGATTGTAGGAAGACTCTCTTGCTTTAAGTGGAGTCCCGACCACTTTTTGGAATGTGGATTGATTGACTTCCTCTCCTTGTTTCTCTCCTCAACCAATATGGTGGAACAGTTAAGGGCCATTAGGGTAGTAGCAGGTCTCTCGATTCACGGTTAGACTTTGTCTGTTCTGCTTTGACTGAATCCCCTTTCCCTTTGGAATTGGAATTTTCTCCTCTGACAGCATCCTCTTTCTATAGCTCTTATCCTCTTCCTTTGCCACACCCTTGTCATGAGAAACTACCCATCTTCTGCAAAAGAACCCCAAATTGCTGTCTTACATTTCCTTTTGCTAACCAGGGACGTTAAGGTCAAGTGGCCCCTATATGAGGCCTTCTTGGAGAATGTCAAAAAAATTGCCCTATTGATAAACTTTGAGATTATCTGGAGTTTCACTATATGGATAAGGGTACTTTTCCTCACAAGGAAAAGGGAGGTCAAGGAGGGCAAACTGCGTCCTGTGTCCTTTGCTCCCGTCCTTTTGGGCATTATTTCTGGCATGGCTGATGAAGTCTTCAGGCCTTCTTTTCCTGCAGAGGCCACACCTAATCTAGCACTTTCCACTAAAGATTATTTTTCTGCTCTCCGACAGAACCCTGACTCACTTCCCCTAGCAAAATACCCACAAACAATCCTTTTGCCTTCTCCATTAATAAGGACCTAATGCTGCAATCTACCCTGGTTCCCCACTCCTTTCACGAATCTGGCCCTCATTAGAAAGGTGACTAATGAGTCTGGCCCTGACTCACTTTATTTTGAACAAGTGCTTATATAATGGCCTATGCATCTCCAAATCCACTATGACTGCTCTTCTATGTTAAAGGTTGTACTACAGACCCCTGTTTTTCTCCAATGGCATTATGCTTATGATGATGCAGCGGAGACATAGGCTTGGACTAACTTACAATATGGGCTCAATATTACCCTTGACATGCTTACCAGCTGCAGTCAGTACACTGAGCCTATTTCTCAGTTTATGACTGACCAACACGCTTACTAACTACAGGTTTCTGACTTGGCTTTCAAGGCCCTTAAGCTATGCATTCCTCGGGACAGCATGGGTTACTTCTGCAGTCTTGTTAAACAGACTGCAGAAATTTTCCCTGATTTTCTGACCCATGTTACCATTGCTGTTGAAAAATGCATACCATTAGGCCCTATCAAAGATATTCTCATCAAAGAATTTACCTGAAAGGGGCTTAACATGGTCATGCATAATGCCATTATACCCATTCTCAATGAGGATATCTACAAATTGGTCCACACCACTAGGGACATTAACACAGAAAATGGTCCCATCTCTGTACTAATAGCTTTCATCAATGCCTTGGTCAATGCTAATCTTGAAAAGAATTATGACCAACCCCCTGATCACTCTTATTGAGGCTGCAGTCCCAAAAGCTTACACAAAAACTAAATGTTCTTAATGCCAGAAAGGTTATCATTGGGCTAAGCACTGCCGCAACATTCCCCAAATGACCTTTAAACTCCAAAGAGGGCAGCCATGAACCCTGACAGTAAGAGGGCCTTTGCCAGAAATAAAGAAAAAAAATTTCAGAACCCTATCCATTTTCCCTCATTCACTCATTATGACTGATTTTCTGGAAAATCTGTAAAGGGCCTGGTTTGACACAAGGAGAGATGCTACCATTATTTCTCTTAATGATACTAAAGCCTTCCCTCACTGGAAGTTCAATGGCAGCCCAACTATTTCAGGTATATGCTGTGGGACAATATCCCTGTCACCTGTATTTTAAATAAACTCTAATTGGCCAATAGCCAGGCAGGAAGTATAGGCAGGTGACTAGGCAGCAAGTAGAGGCAGGGCAATGAGAATTCTGGGAAGAGGAAAAGTCAGTCTGCAGTCACCACACAGACACAGAGGAAGCCAGACACAGAACAAACAAGATGTGACTGCCTCGCCAAAAACAGTACCAAGCCATGTGGCTAATACAGGCAAGTATTATTGGAGGAAAGAGCTACTTGTTGGTTCCCGGCAGATAGCCCCAAAACTAATCACACAGAAACTGTATTATTTAAATCACTGCTTGGCCCTTTAGTTCTAGCTTCTTATTGGTTATCTCTTACATCTTAATTTAACACATCTTCATTAATCTGTGCATCACCATGAGGTCATGGCCTACCAGCAAAGCTTCAGCATGTCTGTCTCTGGTGGCAGCTCCAAGGCTTCTGTCTGACTCCACCCTTCTTTCTTCCAGCATTCAGCTTAGTTTTCTCTCCCTAAATCTGTTCCTTATAGCTCTGATATAAGCCCAATGCAATTTCTTTATTAATTAACCAATCATATTCACAGCATACACAGGGGACTCCCACATTAAGTATTATTGGCTAATATAAGTTATGAGTTAATAAGAAGCCTGCGCTAATAGGCTTATTTATGATTCATTATGATGAATGTAGACCTCTGTGTGATTCTTTAGCATGTAATGCCTGTGAACTTGGTGAGACAGAATCCTCAGTCAACAGGGGTAGGTAGAGACTCTACCTCTAAAACTACATCTCACCTGATGCATTGATAGACCTAGATGGGCAATCAGGGCATTTGGGCCCCATTGTGTTTGATGTACCCCATACCCTGTGGGGAAGAAACCTGTTGGAAGAAATGGGCACTGTCCTGACTACTGATGATCAGATCATTTATGAGGATATTATGACCCAAGACATTATAGACAAGTTGGGCCAACAGTCTTGCTTTCCCCATTATTCCAGGCCTAAAACCCGACTTCTAAGGGCCACTGACTGTCAAATTGTGCCCACTGCCCCTCAAGCCATTACTCTTATTTGACTCACTAACAAGACAGTGTTGGTGGATCAGTGGCCTATAGTAGAAACAAAACACACTATGCTTAAACAATAAATAGGGTGAGGAACAGTTGACACTAGGACACACTGAACCTTCCTGTAACATATTTAACACTCCAATATTTGCAATAAAGAAATAATCGGAAAAGTTCCACCTACTACATGGCCGGAGCAATATTAATTAAAAAATGGAAATAATTGGATCCCGTCAGATGGTACTTTCACACCCTGGTGCCATCCCTCATAGTTGGCACATTAGATATTAAGGACTGTTTCTTTTCCATACCACTGCATCACAGTACAGGGCTCTGTCTGCCTTTACAGTCTAGGAGCCCAATATATAAAAATTAGCCAAATACAACTAGTGGAAGATTTAGCCCCAGGGCATGAAAAACATCCCTGTAATGTGACAAGTATATGAGACCAAAGCCTTATAATGCATTTCTAATTATATACTCCTAACTCATTATATGGATGGCATATTACTGGCTCACTCTCAAAAACAATACAAAACATTTTACCTCAGTGATTAATTAAGTTACAGGCCCTAAATCTAGTCATAGCACCAGAAAAATACAATGAATTCCAGAATACTCTTTTCTGGGATACAAATTTATACATACATATATATATATATATATATATATATATATATATATATATAATTTTTTTCTTCAATAAAAATTTGCTTAAAATATACTTACACAAAGCTATAAGAGCTCTGTGACACAATAAACAGGTTCAACTAATTCCTCCCCATACCAGATGGGGAGATGAGAAATCTATTCTCGTTACTAGAGGGCCACTCCTCTGCCTCAGAGATCATTACCCTAACAAAGAAGGCAAAAGTGCTTCCAGAGAAGGTCTGTCTATTGGCTTATTCTGCCTCCCTAAAAATTTATGAGCCACAGGTGCCATTACAAAGTTCCTGTCATATGTACCTTAAATGGGGTCATAGGCAACCTATGGCAATCTGGGCCATTAACGTGGGTACATTTATCACACTCTGAAGTAGGGTGGCTTACTTCAAAATTCGACATTGCCTTCATAATTGCCTGTAAGACACACACATTAGCAAAGAATAGTAGAAAAAGAGCCTGATTAAATTGTTCTTCCCGTTTCTACTTAGGATACTCAATCCTTTTGAGCAGATACCCTTGCTTTCTAACTTATGGTGATGGGATTCTCAAATATATTGGATATTACTTCCCTCAAGGTAGGAGGCTCTTGACTCTCCTGTCCCTAAAAATAAAGATACAAAGTCATACGATACCATCAAAACAGATCCTCCCACAAGCATCACTGGCATTTACTAATGCTAACAAAAGGAATTATGGGACAATTATAATTACAAAATATAACAAACATAGAGTCTACAGACAACCTAACCCTAGCCCAGTCCAACTTGGCTAGTTATCAACTATCCTCAAAACTTTAGAATTAATGCAATAAAAACCAGTCACATAACCATACAAAACTGATGTGGGTTCTAACCAAATATGTCCAACCTGTCACAGACCAGGAAAATATTCCAGAGAACAATTCACTGTACTAGTAATAATACCATTGTTGCTGAGAGTTACATTTGCTAAAGGTTTGTGGACTCTTGCTCTGGCCCCTCTGATACTCACGACAATAGCCACAAGAGCCCTTTCTTTTCCCAGATTGTATTCCACAATAATTTTGCTGGAACTCCTTTTTGCTACCATTGTAAAGGCTGTTAATTTTACAGGCCTCCAGTTTAACCTATTTGAAGCTATCTGCTTTCATACATGCTTGCCAAATGGAACAGGCTATATTCCATTATATCAGTATGCCATGAGGGGGCCTTTCTGAGCAATTGTTTACTGGGCACTATGCAGGGCCTAAATATAACTATGTTTTCCATAAAAGCCAATCACCCTAATGGCACAGACCATGGACAATGGCCTTTTGATTCATTCTGCCAAAGGTTAGTTTACTGCGCTCACCCTACTAAAGTTGAATGGCCCATATTTTGAGATCATTTCTCATACCCAGCCATTTTTCATTACAGGAAAATAGAACCTATTTATTTGAATGAGAGCACCTTAGCCTAATGATTCAATTATCCCAACAATTTTCTTACAGAAGTCCCACCCAAGTCAAAAGACATGTATTTGGCAAATAGCCCTTCTGTGGACACCATGCTTGCATGGGTATTAGACCCCTTCTATTCATACATAAAGTTGACTAGTATAATGGAACCTTTAAAAACAATGAGATTTTTGAGACATTTGCCCAAATAACAAAAAAAAGAAATTTTTCCTTCAAAGTTTATGTCATCCACACTTTTTTTTCTACTAATAAATGCTACTACAAAAAGTTTGAATTGCAATTCAAGCCATTTCATGTTATGTTGCTGTTGGAGTTCTGGTGAGACCTTTTGTACAATTTTGGTATGTATTTCTGCATTCATATGGGTACCAGTTATCAACTTTACACATTTCCACAGAGTAGAACCTTCAAGTCAAACTAGAGTAAAAAGAGATTTTAGAATAACAACAACAATTATAGCAGCCATCCAACTTGTGGTAGCTAGAGGAGCAGTTATTACAGCCTCTCTTTTTCAAGAAGGATCCACATCCAATGCCTTAAACATAGTCATAGAAGGATCAGCTGTGGCTCTCAGTACACAACAGTTTATTAATGCTCAGTTTCATATGACAATTATGTTTACAACAACAAATTGATTTACGGGATCAGGAAATATAAACTTTGCATTACTTAGTGAGGACCAACTGTGATCTTCAAATTCAGTCCTTTTGCCTAACTCCATATCAAGCACCTAATATGTCCTTGTCTAGATGACTATTAGGGACAGCCTATTGGGACCATAGAATCAAAAATTTGTTAATATAATGCTTTAACTTACAAATGACATTATGTAACTTAACTTGACATGAGTTGAGACATGTTCTTTGGTCACTGGTAGACCCATCTAAACTTGTTGCTTGGTGCCTTAAGGGAGGGCTGGTGGTGGCACTAATATTTCTGCTTAAATGTCTCCTACAGCTAAAATCCCAACAACAGTGGGTAAACAAGACAACACTCCAGGTGTTAAGGGCAATGGAGTGTACCCAAGCTAGCTTAAGTACCCTCTCCCCTGAGATCCAGAGAGATTGTACTGGGACCTATACCTTCCAGGAAGGTAGTCAATGTTAGGCAGGCTAACCTAAGACAGGCACAGTCCAAAATGCTGGGGAATCCCTATGGTGGGGTCATACAAAGACCATTTATATTAAAATAAAAAAGGTAATATGTGGCTGGGCAGAAACAAAGTGTGCACATGCAGGATAAGACTTGCAATGAGTAGGCAAGTTGGCCAAATCAACCTGTATAAAAGTCATTTCCATAGTAATTAAGGATACATGTTTTGGCCTATCACAGCTAGCCAACAATGACTGCCTGTTACAGAAAGACTAACCAGAAGCATTCCTGTGGCAGCCTTAATTACTTAACCCCATGAAAACCCATGACCCTTTTACAGTAAGAGCTTCTACATCAGAATCTCCCAGATGCTGTGACGCGTCATCTGCATCATCTCATCTACTGTCCACCAGGGTGGAGACGAGTAGTAGAGTTCACCTACACTAGGCCATTCTTATCATATTTTGGCAAAAAGTCTGAATGTCTTTTTCTTTGTCTTAAGAACTTTCCCGGGACTAAATTAAATAGAGATGGACTAAAGTATTTGGTTAAAATGATTTCAAGGTAGCACAATGTTGATTATATTGAATGATTATCATTTAAAATGTTTAAAGGTCTACAATAAGGAAAACAATTTCTTAAATAAGTTGGTTTTCCATGGTCTTTATCTTTTCTTTGTTTATCATCTTAACTCCCATACTGGAGATCTTTCTTCTTTTTTATATGGGTACTTATTGTTAAGAACATTTTCTTAAAAATGTTTTCCCCTTTTATTTTGGTAGGTTATGTCAAAATTTTCATTTGTCTCAAAGATGCTAGTTTTCCAGATGGCCTAGTCATTATTCAAGAGCAAGATTTTAAGATTCCATTTATTTATAAAGTTTACATAATTACTTCTGCTATTGTTTTTTGATTGCATTCCATTGTGATAATAGACATTGGGTATAATAAAAATTTTAAATCATTATTGTGGTGGTATAACCTATAGAATATGTGTAATTGAAAATAATATACATTTTGTAACTATTAGAAGTAATGCATAGAATATTCAAGAGCCTCAACTAACTAAATAGCATAACAAACAAACAAAAGCAAGTGAAATGATCTAAAATTATGTTTCTAAAATAGATATTCAAAGGACAAAAGGCATATGATAAATGCTTAATATCTTTAATGTGGGGCAAAATTCAATGAAATATGCCTTATCCTAGTTGAGAGTACACTGATCAAAATGTGTAAAATAGCAAACACGTGGGAGCTTTTACTGAAAAAAAATTTTATGCAATTTTGTTTGAAAAGTTGACCATTTGAACCATTACAAAAGGTAATAGTACATATTTTTCAAAAGTAAAAATAAATGATTCTCTGGGAACTCACAGGTCAATTGGGTCAGGTCAGTCAGTTGGTTAACTGTAGATCTCTACTTTTTCCTATTCTCCTTCAATCCTAGTTCCATAGTTTCCCCTTTAGATCTATAAAACACCACCATCTGCAATCTTACCTCAATCCTAGTTTCTCTCTCTATTGTATTACTCATAACCTTTTCTCCAAACTTCTCTTCCTTCACTAACTCCATTATCCTAGTCTTCAATACCAGCATTCAGTCCCTGGAAATCCCACCAGCCACAGCATGGAGTAAAATGATAAGATCACTACAGATCCTCACCTCTGTTGCTTCTCTTCTAAACAAAATCTTCCAGTGTCATCTCTAACTTTATAGCAAACAACATGTTGTTCCCTACCCTCCCTGTCCCCCACCTCCAGCAATCATACAGATTTTACCTTCCATCTTTTCTTTCCCAAATCATTGCTTTATCCCAGCCACCAAATCTACCAGGCAATAATTGGAAACCATAAGGCCACTCTAGTAATGGAAACAAGTAGCCTAACGTTGAATCTTTATCTCTCCCCTGAAATCCAATCCTGCTGTCTCAAACACAGCAATGTGGTGGATCACCTGCTGTATCCTACCTCTCCTTGCTGGCCCTATCTCTAACATATCACACAGATATTCTCCTCCAACCTTTTTAATCAACTCATTCTATTACTCTGGCCACCAACTTCTGTAGCCATTCCCTGAAAACCCATTAGCCAAGCCTGGAAGAGAAGCAAATAGGCCAGTGAAGAAGCTAGGTGAGCTTCGGATATTCATGTTCCCTCCATTCCTCTACTTCCATTCCCCAGTTTACTCCAAGCTCTATAGCAGACTTCCTGTTGTGGTTTCTCCTTATTCTGTAACAATTACCAAGAGACTAAGCAGATTCTGGTGGAACAACCTGATTTCCATCCTCTTGTAAAAACTCTCAGCTGCATGCCCCCAAAATATAAACATCTTATTCTATCTTCATCCCATAGTGTTAGACAACAATACCTAGAAACATATTTTGCCTGGAGAACCCAGTGATTATACCCGGTAGGATCACTGAAGAATTTCCAGGCAACACATAAACACCACAACCTTCTAAGAATCAGAGAGAGCAACAGAAACCAAGGAATAAACACTAACCCAATAAAGGAAAGACTGGATATCATCACTTAGAAATTGCAATTGTCTCAAAGCCTATGCCTAGATGCCAGCATAAAAACACAATATATAATAGCTAGGACAATATGTTTCCACTAGAATCCAGCAATTCAAGACAGTAGACCTTGAGAATTGCTGCATAGCTAAACACAAGACAGTGAAGCAGCAAAAAATCCCTTAAAATAATGTTTTTGAATATGGAAGAAATCATGAGAGATCAAATGAACAAATCCCTTGGAAAAAATCTACAAAAAATAAACAAATAGTGGAAGATAATGAGCAAAATATCAAGATCTAAAAGTGGAAATAGAATCAATAAAAAAAACCCAAACTGTGGGAAATCTGGAAATAAAAAATTTAAAAACTCAAGCAAAAACCTTTAAAGACAAGTGCACAAACAGAATATGAGAGATGGAAAATAGAATCTCAAGCACCAAAGACATGATAAAATAGAAAACTTGGTCATAGGAAATGCTAAATATAAATATGCATTGGCACAAAACAGTCTTGGAAACTATAAAAGACCAAGTTTAAGAATAATACAAATAATGAAAGGAAAGGAAATCCAGCTAAAAGGCACAGAAAATGTTTTTCAAGAAAATAACAGAAGAAAATCACCCTAACCTGAGAAAGGAGCTGATTATTATGACAGAAGAAGCATATATTACACCAAATAGATTAGACCAGAAATGATGGGTGTGGTCAACCGGTAGGTAGAATTAACCAGGCCAGCTCAAAAACAAAGGAATATAATTTAGTAATTGGAAAACAGATAAACTCACATGACCAGGGCCCAGTGAGCACTATGCGTGCGGGGGGAGAGAGAGAAAGAGAGAGAGAGAGAGAGAGAGAGAGAACAAGGGGTGGGCACCTGGATTTGGTCCTTGGCCTGAGGCGGCCACACCCTAGCTAAATGTGATTGGCTGAACTTCCCCATCATCTACCCCTTTTGTCTAAACAAGATCAAACCAAACCCAATATAATTATATACAATAGGAATAAATGTAAACAATGTATATCATTACATAAACAATATATAAGTATCTTAATCAGAGGTAGAAATGTCCATTGCAATATGATATATATATATATATATATATATATCAACATAAAAATTGTTTTAAACAGAGGTAGAAACATATTGACATAATATATTCGATATAAATTTATTTTGTATAAATATACAAGAATCGACAATAATATAATTTTCTAAAAACAATAATTCACAAATACCAATCTATCATCTCATCACCAATTATACCTCTTTTTTTATAATACCTATAAAATATCTCCTGAGCCTATAAAATACCTCCCCCATCCCTCAACCCTATACCAAATATAACCAACCCCGAAATGATGTCCCTAAACCTGAGGGCAAACTCTGCTGAGAAAGGGGACATCATCCTCTAAAATTGTTACCAGTTGTCATGGGGGCAACGTTCTTCTTAGGGGGTCCTGTGAAAGTAAATGATGGTAAAATTCCAAGATTAATATTTGGTCTGAGAAAATTTCTAATAGTCTCTGAGTATTTTGAAGAGGTCTGAACAGAGTGTTGTGAAAGATGTGCTCCATTTGAAACTGTCTTGTGCAGCTGGTACCAAAAAAATAGGTCTAATAGTAGCTCTATCAACATCATGACACCATATTAACCAGGTGTAGTTGATGTTGTGGGGCCCCATCTTCATCATGGAAATTTTAAAGATTATTGCAGGAAAATTTAATGTTTTGTATGGGAAACTTGAGCATTATCTATAGACAAATATAGACATATATATTTAAAGAAAGGTACAATAAAGACAGAAACAGATATGAGAAAATTCAAAGAACGTTTATAAATTATTATTATTATTATTATTATTATTATTATTATTATTATTATTCTGCCCCATATCATGGCTCTTGACATGAAACAGAAACTTTGGGATATCTCTTACCAACAGGCTTGGAATTGGAGAGGAAATGAGCCAGAGTCCAACTCCAAAACCAGCTCTATATATTTATAAATAAATGCATATTAATATATATTTAAAATATGTTTATAATAATCTTATTTACTGAACCTATTCAGCTTTATTGCTGATCCTTATAGGGTTGTAATTACTTTCCATTTGTTGATATTTAAACATCCAAGGTCCCTTTAATTCTTTGAAGATGAGTGTTTACCTACGGAAATAAGAAGAGAACCTTGCCCCCATACTAAATGTTTTTCTTACCATTTGTATGATTGTCATCACTGTGGTTGAATTGTCAATTATCCTTTCCAAGAGACTTCTCCTCTTCAAACCGAACTTTTATTAATTTGATGGTGTCCATAATTTTTCTTCTCCTGTGGAAACAAGAGCAAAGTCCCTCCCCCAACACAGCACATCTCCTGGCTTCCATTGAGAGGTCAGCATACCCTTGAAATAAACTGGTTGATTTAATTCAGCAGACTTTTCCATTACCCATCGTCTTTCTGGGGTCGTTGTCCCATTCTCATTAGCGTTGAGAAAATTTAAGGTTAATAAAGTATTATGTAACCTATTTCTGGGGGTATTTTCTACCCATTTCTGTTTGTTTAACATATCCTTTATAGTTCAATTTGATCTTTCTATGACTGCTTGACCTGTAGGATTGTATGGTATACCTGTAACATACTTAATATTATAATAAGCAAAAAACTCTTTCATTTTCCTAGAGACATAAGCTGGACCAATATCCATCTTTATTTGTGCAGGTATACCCATGATGGCCATAACTTCTAATAAATGAGTGATTATTAATCAGCTTTTTCTGAGCTTAAAGCAGTTGCCCATTGGAAACCGGAATAGGTGTCAATGGTGTGGTGTATATCTTTTAATATGTCAAATTCTGCAAAGTGGAACATATCCATCTGCCAGATTTCATTCCTTTGAGCACCCTTTGGATTAGTCCCTGCAGGCAGTGGTGTTTGGCTATAGAAAGAACAAGTACAGAAGTATTATAATTTTAATAATTTTAATAATTACAATTTTAATAATAAGTATTATAATTTTTATAATCTCCTTAGCTTGTTGCCATGTAATAGAAAACTCTTTCTTCAAGCCTTTGCTATTGATGTGATGTTTTTTATGAAATTCCCGAGGCCTGCAGCACACTTCCAATCAACAATTGAACAATGTCTGCATTACCTTGTGATAGAGGACCTGGCAGACCCGTATGGGATCGGATGTGTGTTGTATACATAGAGCAAAGCCTATTCCTGATCATGTCTTGTATCTGGATAAACAATGAGGACAGTTCTATATCATTTGGTATAAATTCAGCAGTTTCAATATGCAAGATTATTCTTTCTGCATATTGCGAGTCAGTAACTACATTAAGAAGTTCTTTAAAATCCCTTAACACCATAAGAATGGCATATAATTCTGCCTTCTGGACAGAATCATAAGGGTTTTGTTCTACCTTATTCAATTCTTCTGATTTGTAATCGACCTTCCCTGATTTATTAGAATCAGTATAAAATACATGGGCTCCAGTTATCGGAGCATCATGGATGATTCGAGGAAGAATCCAAGAAGTTCTCTTAATAAATTTAAGCCTATCATTTTTTGAATAGTTGTTATTAATTTCTCCCCCCAAAAACTAGCACAAGCTCTTTGAAATGGTTCATTGTCTTCCCATAACTTTTTTATCTCATCAGTAGTGAAAGGCATTATAATTTCTGCTGGGTCTATGCCTGCTAGTTGACAAAGTCTCAGTTTACCTTTTATAATTAATTCAGAGACCTTTTACACATAAGTTTTTAATGTTTTACTTGGTTGGTTTATGTGGTAAAAAGATCCATTCTAAGATAATATCATCTCTCTGCATTAAGATTCCTGTAGGAGAAATTCTGGAAGGCAATATGGCGAGAAGACAACTAAGCTTTGGATTCACCCTATCCACATGTGCCTCCTGTAATTTTTCAACCATTGTCAGTTCCTTTTCTGCTTCAGCTGTTAATTCTCTGGGATTGTTCAAGTCTTTACCACCATCCTAGGTTATGTTTAAATGAATTATTAGATCAGGTGTTATCCCAACAGTCAGTCGTAGGCTGGAGATGTCTCCTAACAATCTTTGAAAGTCATTAAGAGTCCATAACCAATCTCTCCAAGTTTGTGCCCTTTGTGTCTTATTTTTTTGAAAAACCTATTTTATAACCTAGATAATTGACAGAATCTCCTCGCTGTATTTTTCAGGATCAATCTGCAATCCCCAGTTAGGTAAAACTATCTTTACTTCTTCAAACAGTCTTTCTGTGTTTGAATCAGGTAGCAAAATATCATCCATGTAATGGTAAATTTTAGACTTAGGAAATTGCTTGTGTATTATTTCCAATGGTTGATTTACAAAATATTGACACAATCTGGGGCTATTTAACATACCTTGTGGAAGGACCTTCCACTGGTGCCTCCTAGTAGGCTGAGAGTTATTATAAGTAGGCACTGTGAAGGGAAACTTTTCTCTATCTTTTTCTTTTATAGGTATAATGAAGAAACAATCCTTCAAGTCAATAACTATGAGAGGCCATCCCTTTGGTAACAGAGAGGGCAGAGAAATTCCAGATTGCAGATGGGCCATAGGTTAAATAACCTTGTTGATAGCTCTAAGATCTGTCACCATTCTCCATTTACCAGATTTTCTGTGCCCAAATGAATGCAGCCTGGCCCCAACTGGCCAGAGCCTTAAATGGCTCTAAAAAGCCCCAAGTTCGGGCACCAAGTGATGGGCGTGGTCGACCAGTAAACAAAGAATATAATTTAATAAGTGAAAAACAGATAAACTCATATGACCAGGGTCCAGCAAGCATCACGTGCACTGAGAGAGAGAGAAAACAAGGGGCCTTGGCCCCAGGTGGCCACACCCTAGCCAAATGTGATTGTCTGAGCTTCCCCATCACAGAAAGAAAAATCAAATCCCCTTAGGACATAAAACTTAAAACTTTAAATATACAGAAAAATTAAAATATTAAAAGCTGAAAGAGAAAAAGAGCAAGTAAACTATAAATAATGTCCTATTAGAATAATACCCAACTTCTCAATGTAGAAGGACCAGGGCTGAAATGCTTCTGACTTTAAGAAACCACAGATGGTGTGGGACAACTGTCTATATTCTTTCAATTATGTTTTAAATAAACACTCATTGGCCAGTAGTCAGGCAGGAAGTATAGGCAGGACAACCAGACAGGAAGTAGTGGTGGATCAATGAGAGCAGGAGAATTCTGGGAAGGAGGAAACCCTTCTTCTGGACTCCTGTCCAGACACCAAAGAAGCAGGATGTGACCTGTCCCACTGAAAAGGTACCGAGCCGTGTTCCTAACATATACTAAAATAATTGGTTAATATAAGTTATAAAAGTTAATCAGAAGCTTGAGCTAATAGGCCAATCAGATTATAACTTATGTAGACTTCTCTGTGTGATTTTCCTTGTGACGTAATGAATACGGGAACCTGACAGGACAGAAATCCCAACAAGCAGGCCCTGATGTTACACACAAATGCTAGCCCTGACTACTAAACCTAGCAAAACTTTCAATTACCATAGATGGATAAAATAAAACATTTCATAATAAAGATAAATTTAAGAAATGTCTATCTCCAAGTTTAGCTCTATTTACAAAGTAAAGTAACAACCTAAGGAAGTTAAGCACACCAAAGGAAACAAACGGAATAAACAAATACAGACAGCCAAAGCAAAAGAGGAAAAGCATACAGACGCCCACTCACATACACACAAACACTTATTGTCTCTCTCCCTTCCATATATACAGCACCACCACAACCAACAACAATAAGATAACAAAAAGGAACAAATTAAGCTCATTGATAACTCTCAACAGCAATGGTTTTGATTCACAAATAAAAAAACAAAGACTAGTAGAATGGACGTAAAAAAAGAATATATCCTGATGGTGCAATAAAGAAACAGTTTTGCATCGAGGATAAACATCACCTCATGGTACAAAGGATGGGAAAAAGTATAATCTACTAGACCTAAGAAGCAAGATGATATAGCCATTTTGATATCTAACAAAATAGATTTCAAGCCAAAACTAATCAGAAGAGAAGTAGAAGGACACTATATACTCATTAAAAGAAATATTTAACAAGAATGCATTGCAGGTCTCAACAGATATGTACCAAACACAAGTAGAATCAAGTTCATAAAAAAACTACAACATAAATTACTTAAATATTTACCCTTATGTACTGATAGTAGGAGACTTCAATATTCAACTCCCACCATTAAACATGTTATTCAGAAAACACAAAACAAAGAATGCTAGAACTAAGTAAATTCATAAACCAAGTGAACTTAATAGATATTCATAGAATATTTCACCAAAACATAAAAGAATTTACCTTTTCTTTTCTGAATCTCATGGGACTTTCTCCAAAATTGACTACAAACTCAAGGCAATTCTCAACAGGTGCAAAAAAACCTGAAATTACACCCTGCATACCACAGATTCAAGTTGAATATCAACAACAGTAATAACATAAAGCTTACAAACAGATGGAAACTGTACAACTATCTCCTAAATAAAAATGGGTCAAGATATGTCTTAAGAAAGAAGTAAAAGAATTTCTAGAATTGAGTGAAAAGGAATACAGAACATGCCCATATTTATGAGACAAAATGAAGGTAGTTTTAAGAGGCAAGTTCATACCACTGTGTATATGCATTTAAAAAATTGAGATGTTTTCTACTGGTAACATAACAGCATAATTGAAAGGTCTAGAATAAACTTATATCACATCCAAATGGAGTACATGGTAAGAAATAATCAAACTCAGGCCTGAAATCACTAAAAACAATAGCAAAATACAAAGAATAAGTGAAACAAAGACTTCATTCTTTGAGAAAAATTAATAATATTGACAAGACCTTAATGAAATTAAATATGAGATGAAGAGAGAAAATAAAAGTTAACAATTTAAGGATTAAGAAGGGGCATAACAAGAGAGGAACAAGAGGCTTCAAATATACTGAGAGGACTAAGAGAGAAACTCTGAAATACAGGCTGTAAATACACTGAGAGGAATAAGAGGTAAGTGACCACCCACCTGGTGGGGTTCCCCATTCTCTAAGCCCTCCATACTGGTCCCTCTGCCACCTTCCTCAACTTATCTAGTCAGCCACCAGGCAAGCTGCATGGAGGTTGACTGCTCCAACACCCTTATCATATCAACTGGACCACACAAGCTACAAGGTCCACTCCAAACACAAAACCACCTATGCTCTCTGCTGGAATGTCATCGGAAATTTGAGACACAAGCTGAAACTACATGAAGAGGACCAAGAGAGAGGACCAAGAGAGGAATCCTGAAACATAGGCTGTGACTACCGGAGAGGAACTTTGAAGTATAGGCTTCAGTTGCACAGAGTGGACCAAGAGAGCAAAACAAGAGATAAGACTAAGAGAACAGGCAAAGAGGGACCTCAGTGGCTCTATGAGACACAGATAGTGACAGTACAAAGTATACCATGAGAAGTTCCCAAAGATGCAGACAGCCACTGCAAGGATTGGACCAAGAGGCAAAATCACTGCCAGTACCAAGTGGAGGAAGTGATGGGTAGGTGTCAATATAAGAATTCATTCAACATCCTAAGAAGCAACATGGTAACACTAGAACTTGGTGATTATTCAACAGGAAGACTTCACCATTCTAACACAAAAGAAGCAGAAGAAAATGATTTTAAGTATAACTTTATGAGGATAATGGAGACCTTTAAAGAGGAAATGGAAAAATCCCTTAAAGAAATGGAGGAAAAGATAAACTAAGAATTCAATAAATTTCTCAAAGAAACCCAAGAAAAGTAAAAAAAAAAAACAAGTAAAGGAAACAGTTCAAACAATTCAAGAGTTGAAGACTGAAATAGAGGCAGTAAACAAATAATGGAAATACTGGAAATGGAAAATCTGGGGGTTAATGAACCAGAACTACACAGGCAAGCATACCCAATATAATACAAAGGACGGAAGACAAGAGAATCTCAGTTGTTGAATATATCATAGAGGAAATAGATTCGTCGGTCAAAGAAAACTTTAAATTCAACAAATTGTTAACACAAAACATCCAGGAAATCTGGAACAATGTTAAAAGTCCAAATCTAAGAATAATTGGGATAGAAGAAGGAGAAGAAATCCAACTCAAAGGCACAGAAAATATGTTCAACAAAATCATAGAAGAATCTTTCCCAAGCTAAAGGAGGATATCCATATGGTGGTACAAGAAGCTTACGGAATACCAAATAGATTGGACCATAAGCAAATGTTCCCTCACTATATAATAATCAAAATGCAAAACATACAGAATGAAGAAAGTATATTAAAAGCTGCAAAGAAAAGAAGTCAAGTATCATATAGAGCAGACCTATAAGAATTATACCCGAGTTCTCAATGGAAAACGTTAAAGCCAAAAGGTCCAGGACAGATGTGCTGTAGATACTAAGAGACATAGATTCAAGTGCAGACTACTACACCCAGAAAAGATTTCAATCATAATTGATGGAGATAACAAGACATTCCATGACAAATCCAGATTTAAACAATACCTATCCACAAATTTAGCTACAGAAAGTACTAGAAGGTAAATCCAATACAAGGAAGTTAACAACACCCACAAAGATACAGGGGACAGATAACCTCACAGCAACAACCTTCAAAGAAGGAAAACACACAAACACCACTACCAAAGTAATGGAAAGACAGAGTAAAGTGTTGTGAAAATATTTTCTAATCTCATGGACCTAAGAAACAAGCAGGTTTATCTACCTTAATATCTAAAAAAATAGACATCAAACTAAAATCACTACAAAGAGATGGAGGAGGACACTTTATACTCATAACAGCAACTAACCATCATGTTGAAGTCTCAATTCTGAACATCTATGCCCCAAATACAACAGCACACACATAGGTAAAAGAAATGTTATTAAAGCATAAATTGCACATCAAATCCCATGCACTAAGAGTAGTAGACTCTAACACCCCACTATATACAATGGGCAGGTCAACCAGACAGAAACTTAATAGAGAAATATGAGAACTAGCAGGTGTCATGAATCAAATAGACTTAACGGACATCTATAGAACATTCCAACAAAACACAAAAGACTATACCTTCTTCTCAGCACCTCGTGGAACCTTCTCTAAAATTGATCACATACTCAATAACAAAGCAAACCTCCACAGATACAGAAAAAATGAGTAACCCCCTGTGTCTTACTGGATCTCCATGGATTAAAACTAGGATTTAACATCAATATTACTCTCAAAATGCCTACAAACTCATGGAAATTGAACACTCAACTACTGAACCACCTCTGGATCAAAGAAGAAATAAAGAAAGAAATTAAAGACTTCCTTGAAATCAATGAAAATGAAGGCACAACATATCCAAACCTATGGAACACCATGAAAGCAGTGCTGAGAGGAAAGTTCATAGCACTAAATGCCCACATAAAGAAAACAGAGAAAGCTCACATTAGTCACTTAACAGAACACCTGAAAGCTCTAAAATAAAAAGAAGCAGACTACCTAGGAGGAGTAAAAGACAGGAAATAATCTAAATGAGTGCAAAAATCAGCAAAATAGAAAAAAATTATTCAAAGAATCAATGAAACAAAGAGCTGGTTCTTTAAGAAAATCATCAAGATAGACAAACCTTTATCCAAACTATTCAAATGGTAGAGAGAGAACATCCAAATTAAGAAAATTAGTAATGAAAGTGGGGACATAAGAACAGATACTGAGGAAATCCACAGAATCATTAGGTTACAGTACAAAAAACTATACTCCACAAAATTGGAAAATATGAAAAAAATGGACAATTTTCTGGATAGCCACCACATAATAAAATTAAATCAAGACAAGAAAACAATTTAAACAGACCTATAACTTGGAAAAAAATAGAAACAGTCATCAAAAGACTCCCAATCAAAAAGAGCCCAGTGGTGAATAGTTTCAGTACAGAATTCTACCAGAAATTCAAAGAATAGCTAATATTTATACTCCTCAAAGTGTTCCACATAATAGAAAGAGAAGAAACATTTTCAAAATCTTTTTATAAAGTTACCATTGCCATTATACCAAAGTCACATGAAGACTCAACCAAGAAAGAGAAATACAGACCAATCTCACTCAAGAACATAGATGCAAACATACTCAATAAAATACTTGCAAACCAAAACCAAGAACACATTTAAAAATCATATACCATGATTAACTCAGCTTTATCCCAGAGATTCAGGGATGGTTCACCAAAAAAAAAAGTTTGGCAATGTAATCCTCCATATAAATAAACTGAAAGAAAAACATATAATCATCACATTAGATCCTGAAAAAACATTCAACAAAATGCAACACCTCTTCATAATAACTTTCTTGGAGAGATCAGAGATACAAGGAACATATCTAAAAATAGTAAAAGCAATATACAGCAAGCCAACAGTCAATATCAAATTAAATGGAGAGAAACTCAAAGTTATTTCACTAAAATAACTTTTAAACTTTAGTACATTGGTACTAAAAAGTACCAATGTAAGGCTGTCTATTCTCTCCTTATCTATTCAACATTGTTCGTGAAGTTCTGACAAAAGCAAAAAGAAGACAAAAGGAGATTTATGGGATTCAAATTGGAAAGGAAGAAATCAAACTTTCACTATTTGCACACGATATGATAATATGAACAAGTTACCCCCAAGAACTCCTACAGTTGATAAACACCTTCAGTAAAGTGGCAGGATATAAGAGCAACTCAAGAAAAAAAATCACTAGCCCTGATAAATAAAAATGATAAAGAACCTGAAAAGGAAATCAGCTACATCACTAATTACAATAGCTACAAATGGCACAAAATGTCATGAGGTAACACTAACCAAAGAGGTGAAAGATCTCTTCAACAAGAACTTTAAGCCTTTGAAAAAAGAAGTAGAAGAAGGTACATGAAAATGGAAAGACCACCCACGTTCTTGGATAGGTAGGATGAACATAATAAAAATGGCAATCCTACTAAATGCAATCTATAGATTCAATGCAATCCCCATCAAAATCCCAACACAGTACTTCATAGGCTTTGAAAGAACAATAATCAACTTTATATTAAAAGAATAAACACTCAGGATAGTCAAAATAATCCTGAACAATAAAGGAACTTCTGGGGGTATCACAATACCTGACTTCAAGCTCTATTCTAGAGCTACAGTAATGAAGCTTGCTATTGGCATAAAAACAGATAGATTGTATAATGGAATTGAATCAAGGATCAGAATATTAATCCACACACGCACAAACACTTGGTTTTTGACGAAGAAGCTAAAAGTATACAATGGAAAAAAGAAAGCATCTTCAACTAATGGTGCTGGAATAACTGGATGTCAACATGTAGAAGAATGCAAATAGATTCATATCTATACCCATGCAGAAAGTCAAGTCCAAATGGATTAAAGACCTCAATATCTATCCAAATACACTGCACCTGATAGAAAAGAAAGTGGGAAGTAAGCCTTCAATGCATGGGCAAGGGGATCACTTCCTATATAACAGACACTGAGAGCAACAATAAATAAATGGGACCTTTGGGACCTCCTAAAACTGAGAAGCTTCTACAAAGGAAAGGACACAGTCAATAAGACAAAAAGGCAGCCTACTGAATGGGAAAAGAACTTCAGCAACCATCAGACAAAAGATTGGTCTTCAAAATACACAAAGAACTCAAGAAATTAGATATCAAAATACCAAATAATCCAATTAAAAAATGGGATACAGAACTAAACACAGAATTCTCAACAACAAAAAAATCTCAGATGGTGGAAAGAAACTCAAGGAAGTGGTGAACATCCTTAGCCATCAGAGAAATGGAAATCAAAACGATTCTGAGATACTGTCTTATACCAGTCAGATGGATATGATCAAAATCACCAAGGATATTGTATGCTGGAGAGGATATGGAGTAATGGAACACTTCTCCTTTCCTGGTGAGAATGCAAACTTGTACAAGAACTTTGGAAATCAGAATGGCAGTTTCTCAGAAAATTGGGAATCAACTTACCTCAGAACCCAGCAGCAACACTCTTGGCATACACCCAAAGGATGCTCAATCACGCTATAAGAACATTTGTTCAACTATATTCATAGCAGCATTATTTTTAATGCTCAGAAACTGGAAACAACCTGCATGCCCCTCAAATGATGAAAAGATTAAGAAATTGTGGTACATTTATACAATGGAAAACTAATCAGTGGTAAATAAATGATATCTTGAAATTTGCATGCAAATGAATGGACTTGGGGAAAAAAAAACATGCTGAGTGAGGTAACCCAGACCCAGAAAGATGAGCATATGTATTCACTCATATGTGGTTACTAAATGTAACACAAAGGATATGCAGCAGAGCACTGGGCTGAACTTCCAAAATCCTGTTGAACAGTGGGAGGAGTGAGAACATGATCAAAGAGGTCAAGACCATGATGGGTATACCCACTGAAACAATTTACCTGAGCTAATGGAAGCTCACCAATTTCAGCCAGACAGGGAAGGAACCATCATAGGACCAAACTAGACTCTCTGAATGTAGATGACAGTTGTATGGTTGAGGCAGACTTCAGGGTCACAGGTAGTGGCACGAGGATTTATCTCTACTGCTTGTACTGGCTATTTGGGAACCCATTTTCTTTGGATGGATACCTTGCTCAGTCTAGATATAGTAGGCAGGGCCTTGGACTTTCCCCAAAGCAAAGTGCCTTACCCTCTATGAAGAGTGAAGTGGTGAGGAAGGTGTCAGAAATGGGTGGAGGGGAGGGAGAGGGAATTGGGATTTTTATGTAAAATAAAAAAGGATAGTTTGTTTTCATTTTTTAAAAAAATAAAAGAAACTCCAAAAAAGCAAGAAGGTGACATTAAAAAAAAAAAACAGTGAGGAAATCTGGAGACTGATAAGGACATGTTTTAAAAAGTATGGGGTACATACTAAACTCAAGCAAACTGAAAAATTTAAAAGACGTGGATTATTTTCTAGATACATGCCACATACCTAAGTTAAATTAAGACAAGATAAATAATCGAACTAGACCTATAACCCCTAGTGCAAAAGAAACGTTAAATTTTACTAACCAAAAGAGCCAAAGTACAATGGAGTTAAGCACAGAATTCTATCAAGTTTTCAAGGAAGAGTTAATTTTAATACTCCTCAAGCTATTACACAAAATGAAAGAAAGGGAACATTTGAGAGGTCGCAGTTACCTTAAAATACAAACCCCTTAAAGACCCAACAAATAAATAAAACTGCAGATCAATTTTCTTTACGAACATATATGCAAAATATCAATAAAATATTTGCAAACCAAAACCAAGGATACATCAAAAAAGGTCAAGCAGCATGATAACTTGATCAAGTAAGCTTCATCCCTGAGATAAAAAATATGTAAAAAAAGAAAAGTAATCTATCACATAAACTGACAGAATAAAACATAATTATCCCATTAGATGAAGAAAAGGCCTTTGACAAAGCCCAATAACTCTTCATGATAAAAGTCCTGTAGAGATTAAAATTAGAAGGAAAATAATTTCTCAGCATAATTAAAGTGATTTATAGTCAAAATGTACATTGCTTCCTTATTCTTTCTTTGGTGCGGGAGAATTATCTGTATTCTGTCAATCATATTTTAATAAAACGCTGATTGGCCAGGCAGGCCGTATAGGTAGGAAAGCCAGACGGGAAGTAGAGGTGGAGTAAAGAGACTGGGAGTATTCTAGGAAGCAGGAAGCTCCCTCCGCCATTCCTGCCCAGAACACCAAAGAGGCAGCATGTAACCTGCCCAGCTGAGAAAGGTACTGAGCCGTGTGGCTTATGTAGATAAGGATAATGGGGTAACAGAAGTTATAAGAGCTAATAAGTAGCCTGACCTAATGGGTCAATCAGCTTCATAACTTATAGAGATCTCTGTGTGATTGATTTTCTCTGGGACTTACTGGTTGTGGGGTACCGGGCCGGAACAGATACTCCAACAAGCTGGCCTTCATGTTACATTTCCTCCTTCTTTTCTCCCTCCTCTCTCCCTCCCTCCTTCCCCCTTACTCCCTTCCTTCATTCCTTCCTCTCCTCCTTCATTCTTTTCTTCCCTATGTCCTTCTTTCTCTTTTTTATTAAAAACAGGTCATATATCCCAGGTTGGCCTACAATTACTATGATAGAGATAAAAATGATCTTAAACTTCTGATATTTCTTTCTCCTCCAAAGTGCTGAGTATACAGACATGTTGTTTATTAGGTATTGAGAATTTAATCCAGGGCTTTACACAAGCTAGACAAGCATTGTAGCAACAGAGCTATACCTCTTTCCAAATTTAATGGATTTGTCTATAAAATTTGCACTATTAATTCCCTCCTTATATTTTAATATAGAAATGATATATTTTAGTTTATTAAATGTTTTTCTCTGATTATCTTGGGAGTCCAAGTTAGAGTATCAAATGTGAATCAAAATTGTTTATAAAAATTAAAAATGTCACAAGTGCTTGGTGGTTTAGTAACTCATCTCATCAAAAATATATTTATTTTATTTTATGTATATGAATGCTTTTACTATTTCCTGGCTAGTCTTATGTCTACTGATCTAAGTTAGAATCCTTTGGAAAGAGGAACTTTCAATTAAGAAAATGTTTTTACAACATTTGACTATAGGTAAGTCTTTAGAGTGTCTTCTGATTTTGTGATTGACATGGAGGTCTAAACCTACTATGAGTGGTGTCACCACTGGGCAGTTGGTCTTATCATGTATAAGAAAATAGGCTCTGCAAACCATTGGAAGCAAGTGATTAAGCAGAGTCATTCCATGTCATCTGCGTCAATTTCTTCCTCCAGGTTCCTGTTCAGACTTCCCTTACTGATGGATTATTATGTGGAACTGTAAGCTAAAATAAACCATTTATTCTCCAATTTTCTTCTGGTCATGATGTTTTATCACAGCAATTGAAAACTTAACCAAAACAGTCTGCACAAATATACTACATATGTGCCTGGTATACATGAAGGTCAGCAGACAGTTCTGGGTCCTCTGGAAATGGAGTTAAAGACAACTGTGAACTTCCATGTGGGTATTGAGAACTGAAAAGGCATACTCTTGTAAGAGAAGTAAATGTTCTTAACAACTGAACCATCTCTCCATCCTAGACTAATCTTGCTGTAGGAAATCAAACAGCCAATAACCTTTAAGTTAACCACTCACTGGGGTGTGGCCGCTTATACGATTTATGCCAATGAACAGCATACAGCTGACCTCTCTTTTCCATTGGCAGGATTCAGTTTCTTTTCTCTGTTCCACCAGAGGATTCTGATTTGTGAGTCTACACCTAAATAAATAACCATCTATTATTCTCAGTTCTGAGTCAGTGTGGGATATCTTTTAAGTGTCCTTCATCTGGTGCCCACATGGATTCAGACTCCATACCTACAGAGTGGACAGCCTAGTGGCCTAGCCGGTCCATGGACCAGAAAGTCTCCCAACCCTGCCCTCTTAGTTTGGTTATAACTTAGCAGGTTTTTTTTGTAGAAATCCCACCACAAGGGAGTTTAATGTATGCTGTAAAGTCGAAATTTCCTAAGTGCACGCAGGACTGCTGCATTCCCTCACACAGTTTCCAGGCATGGTTCCTGGGTGCATGGTGACTCCTGCAACTTCCGGTTTGTGCTTTCGGCCTTTGAGTTCTGGGTTTCTTGCTCCGTATATGGAATTGATTTAATTGCTTTTACTTTGTCAAGCAAAGCATATTTCTCAGTATTTAACCAGTACCAAGGTGGGAAACAAAAGTTGCTCAAAACCATTGCTGTCAGCACCTGTTGCATTGCTGCTAGTCCTGAATCTACAACCTTGACATCTGCTGAATCTCATAACAAGTAAGTAATGAATCAATATGGCAGACTACAATAATATTGAAATCTTAATAACTTTTTTTTGCTAATACTATGTACTGTATTCTGCAAGACTTAAATGGTGATACTTCAGTTTACTAGATATTAAGACTCAGTTGTTTTTCTTCATATTCTATCATTAAGATAGAATTTGACACTTTTAGGAATGATACAGTATTTACAGATATATAATGAACATCTAGTTGACAGGATTAATACCATCAAAATCAAAAATTACCTGAAAAATGAGACTATTAAAAAGAATAACATTAATTTGAAAGACAAAATTGAATCCATATGTAAGGGTACTGAGAAATTATCTGGAAGAATTCAAAGTGTTGAATTTGACAATCAAAATTTGTTAAAAAGTTACAATATGTTAGCAGATAAGAGTATCTCTCCAGGATGGCAATCTGCACAGTATCTAAGTAATGTCCAATGGTGAGGTGTTATCTTTAAAGGAAAAACTTCAAACCTTGGAATCACATGTGAAGAGTGAGGACCAAAGGCTAGGTGTCTCAATGAAATCACTAGAAATACATACAGGCCAGGAGTTTCAGACTTTACAAAAGACAATGGTAAAAATATTTGAAATAATGGGAAAAAATTATTGGAGCTGATGAACAGGGAAAGAAGGCACAAAGAAAGAATTCAACATCACAAGTAGCTGTCAAAGATGGATAATTATAGAAATGAGTGATTTTAAAAAATTAAGCAAGCAGGCTTACATTCTGCATTTGTTAGGGAGATGATAAAGACTTGGGCTTCTAGCATCAAGGGAACACCACATGACTGGCTTCAGTTAGTTTCAGCAGTCCTGATTGATGGGCCCCAGTTGCTGTTTAAATGTTATTTGAGAAAAGAGGAAAAAATTTGAGCAACAGGAAAAGCAAAAGGCCTTGACACTTTCCAAGTTCAAATTTTTGGTGAGGTCACTTATGCTAACCCACAGATTCAAGCACTTTACAATGAACAAATCTTGTCTTTATGTCTCAAAGCAGCCTTAAATGCTTGGGACAGGATTCTAGAACTAGAAAAACAAATAGAATCATATACCAGGGTTAAACAAGACCAGAGAGAACACTTTAGTGACTTTTTTACAAAGATTAACTAAGGTTGTACAAATAAGAGTAACAAACCCAGATGCTAGACAAGCACTTATTGAATTTCTGACTTTTCAAAAATGTGACATTAAAATGCAAAAAGATACTTGGGTCTTTCAAGGTTAGATCTGTACCTACAAATGGATCTTGCATACAGTGAACATTGCGATATTTGACTATAATACTGAATCTTGGGAAGGAGAAGCCATTTCCAAGGGAATGAAAAGACCTCAAAATGCCAAGTGCTTTAATTGTAGTAGAATAGGACATCTGAGAAGGAATTGCAGACAAGGAATTCCTAGAAATAATATCTTCTCTGGGAATGGCAACAATTGGAGAACTTAAGGTATATGTAGAAGATGTGGCAAAGGATGACATTGAACCAATGAATGTAGATCAATAAAAGACAGACAAGACAACCTGATACCATTGGGAAACTCCTTGAGGGGCCTCTTGAAGGCACTCAAACCAAAAGTGACCAAGTCTTTCCCAGTCACTATGAAGGACATGTCTCACCAGGAAAATTAAAAAATCCAGAGCCTTCTATAAAAAACCATACCATTTTAGGTGAAAAAATAAACAAGGAGGATTAATCAAAATTTCCAATAGGAAATAGAAAATGTATATTCTAGCAGACTTTTATAAATGATCAAAGACAAAGGCTAAGAGTGCATATAAATGGCATTGTAATTGTTGACTTGATAGACACAAGTGCAGATGTGTCTATCAAGCCTCCAGAATCATAGCATCCAAATTGCCCTCTTAAAAGAGGTAGATGTTCAAGTACTAGAAATTGAAATCATATCTCAAGTTAGACAAAGCATGAGATGGGTTGACTACATTGGCAAAGATTGTCAATGAGGGAAGCTGAGGCCCTATGTGGCTAATATTGCAGTTAATTTATGGGGTCATGACCTGTTGCAGCAATGGAATATGCGGATTAACATTCCTGCAGTCCTAGGAACTCATAATCCTGGAAAGGATATTATAAGGTACTATACACAAAGTTCACCAGCCATTCAGGCTGTGTAAGAACACAAAACAACTAGCAAACTTTAGAAATACCAACAGCCCTACCTTTAAAATGGTTAACTGAGAAACTAATATGGGATAAGCATTGGCCTCTAGCTGAAGATAAGTTATAAGCTTTAGAACAGCTGGTACAGAAACAACTAGATGCTCACCATATTAGAGAATCAACTGATCCTTGGAATTCTCCTATATTGGTTGTAAAAAAGGAAACTAGTAAATAGAGAATGGTGACTGATCTAAGAGCTATCAATAAGGTAATTCAACCTATGTGCCCTCTACAATCTGGAATCTCTCTGCCTTCTCTATTACCAAAAGGATTGCCTCTTATATTTATTGATTTGAAAGATTGTTTCTTCTATAAACCTTTATAAGAAAAGGATAGAGAAAAATTTGCCTTTACAATGCCTACTTATAATAATTCCCAGCTTACTACGAGATATCAATGGACTATCCTCCCACAAGGAATGCTCAATAGCTGCACTCTGTGCCAATACTTTGTAATTTAGCCATTGGAAATAATAAGCAATTTCCTAAAACTATAATTTACCCATGGATGACATTTTGCTATCTGATTCAAACATGGATACTTTAGAAAGAATGTTTGAAGAAATAATGAAAGTTTTGCCAAAACGCAAATTACAAATTACTCCTGAAAAAAATCAAGAGAGGAGATTCTTCCAGTTACCTAGGTTATAAAATAGGTTTGCAGAAAAGTAGAACACAAAATGTACAAATTAGGGGAAACCGGTTGCAGACTCTTAATGACATTCAAAGATTATTAGGAGACATTTTCAGTCTACGACCGGCTTTTGGGTTAACACCTGATCTAATAATTCATTTAAATAAAACCTTAGATGGTGATGAAGACTTGAATAGTCCCAGAGAACTTACAGTGAAAGTAGAAAAGAAATTGACAGTTGTTGAGGAGAAATTACAGGAAGCACATGTGTATAGGGTGAACCCAAATATTAATTGTATTCTAGTCATATTGCCTTCCAGATATCTCTTACACGAATTTTAACGAAGAGGGATGATATTATCTTACAATGAATCTTTTTACCACATAAATCAGAAGAATTAAGTAAGGTGCAACCAAGCACATATAACTCTGTCTAGACATCAGAATTATATGCATTATATGCAATTCTTTTTTCAGTATTTTTTTGTTTTGTTTTGTTTTTTGAGACAAGGTTTCTCTGTAGCTTTGGAACCTGTTCTGGAACTAGCTCTTGTATACCAGGCTGGCCTTGAAGTGACAAAGTTCTACCTGCCTCTGACTTCTGAGTGGTGGGATTAAAAATGTGCATCACCACTGTCCACCTGATATTTGCTATTCTTATGTTGCTAAGGGATTTTAAAGAACCTCTTAATATAGTTACTAATTCCCAATATGCAGAAAGAGTTATCTTCCATATTGAAACCACTGAATTTGTACCAGATGATACAGAATTGACTTCATTATTTATCCAGGTGCAAGACATAATCAGGAATAGGCTTTGTTCTCTATATAACACACATCCAATCCCATATGGGCCTGCCAGGTTCTCTAGCACAAGGTAATGAAAAAACTGATCAATTATTGACTGGAAGCATATTGCAGGCCTCAGAATTTCATAAAAAATCATGTCAATAACAAAGGTCTAAAGAAAGAGTTTTCTATTACATGGCAACAAGCTAAAGAAATTATAAAGAGATGCCCTATTTGCTCTTTTTATAACCAAACACTGCTACCTTCAGGGACTAACCCAAAGGGAACTCAAAGAAATGAAATCTTGCAGATGGATGTGTTTCAATTTGCAGAATTTGGAAAATTAAAATATGTACACCACATCATTGACAGTATTCAGGTTTTCAGTGGGCAACTCCTTTAAGCTCAGAAAAGACTGTTTCAGAAATCACACATTTATTAGAAAGTTTGGCCATCATGGGTATACCTACACAAATAATGACAGATAATGGTCCAGCATATGTCTCTAAGAAAATGAAACAGTCTTTTGCTTATTATAATGTTAAGCATATTATAGGTATACAACACAATCCTACAGGTCAGGCAGTTATAGAAATAACAAATTGAAGTATAGAGTATATGTTTAACAAACAGAAATGGGAAGAAAATACTCACAGAAATAGATTATATAATGCTTTATTAACCTTGAATTTTCTTAACACGAAGGAGAAAGGGATAACTGCAGAAGAGAGACATTCGGTAATAGAAATGTCTCCTGAATTAAATCAGCTGTTTTATTTCAAGGCAGTGTTGACTACACAACAGAAGCCAGGAAATGTGCTATATTGGAGAAGTGGTTTTGCTTTTCTTTCCACAAGAGAATAAAAACTATGAATATCATCAAAATTAATAAAGATTCGGTTTGAAAAGGAGAAATCTCTTGTAAAAGAGAAATGACAGTTCATCCACTCATCCACAATGGTGATAACCAAACACATGGTAAGGTAACTTCATAAAGGTTGTGGCAGGTTTCTGCTCTTATATTTACAGGAAAATACAAATCTTCAAAAATTCAAGAGACCCTGGATATTTGAATTCTAACAGATGGAAAAATAACTATCCACTAATGATATCGAGAAAAAAATATGATTTATGAGACCTGGTAACTGATACACATATATTTGAACACACACACAAACACACACACTCATACACACACACACACACACACACACACACATATACATGAGTATATAGAATATATATGAATATATGAATATATAGACCTGGCCTTGGAGTTGGACACTGGCTCTGTTGCACTCTACATCTAAGCATGTTATTAAAATAAAAATTCAGAGTTTCTGTCACATGTCAGGTGTCAAGATAGGGGACAGAAAGAAAAATAATTAAGAAAAATTTACTTTTCTTTATATCTATTTTTTGTCTCTATCATACCTTTCATTGAATATACATACACACACACACATATATATATACACATATGTATGTATATGCCTATATAAATAATGTTTAAATTTTCCACAATGAACAATGAATTTTTCTCCAGTAATCTTTGAAGTTTCCAGTAAGAAGGTAGGGCACCACAACAACTCCACCTGGTTGATATGATGTCAAGATGCTGATTGCACTACTATAAGCCCTATTTTGGGTACCAGCTGATCAAGATGGTTCCACCTTGGTTCGATGAAATGGTATACTCTTTTACAATGTTCTGGCCAGAACTGCAAATAGGAACCTCAGAAAAACCCTACTGAATACTCAGACACTATTTGCAATTATACAAGACAGTAATCTTGAAACTTGTCCATCATTTTACTTTCATAGGATCTTGTAGAAATAATATCACCCCGATGACAGCTGGAAATAATTCTAGAAGACAATGTCCCCTCTCCAAACAAAGTTTGTCCTCAGGGTTTGGGATATCATTTAGGGGTTGATTATAATTTGTATAATATTTTGGGTAGGGGGAAAATTTGTAGGCTCAGGGTTGTCTTTGAAAAAAAAAGGGAAAATTGGATGGGATAATAGATTAGTGTGAGCTTACTCATGCTAATAAAAATAGTGAATAATAGAGTGATTACTTGTGAGCTAATATTTATAGACAATTTACATTGTTATAGATCCTTATATATTGTACAAACTTAAATTATATTGAATATGTTCCTATTTTTCTACAATATATATCTAGGCACAGTTATTTTGTTATATTGTATGCATGCATGCCTCTCCATCTGCTTAAGAGATTTCTATATATTGATACAATTTTAGGACATATTTATCATATTGCAATGTACATTTCTACCTCTGATCAAGATACTTATACATTATTTATATTTTGAAGTCATTTTTCTCACTGCTGCACACTTGTTTATTGTATAATATTCTTTTAAGTTATATAGGTATTAAGAATTTTATATCAATAGTCATCTATGTTTGTCGTACTTATAGTTAGCCTAATCAGGTTCTTTAGAAACATAGAGATTACATTATGCATAGATAGGTAATCTTCAATCACTTCAAAGAGCTGTAGAATATGGCATTTAAATAACTTAGGGTTCTGTTGAAGGGAGACATGATTGCTCCCAGCAGTACTGATCAATTTCTGAGAGAATGTTGAGCACCAAAGACACTCCACTTGGAACTTGTTTTCTTCTTGACAAAACTTGCCTTTGGGCAAGAAACTGCCCATGCCTCAACCACTCTCAAGGTACGTAGTATCCAGAAATGGATAACCCAGGACTGTCAAATCTTGCCAAGACATGGTAAGATATTCTTCAAAAATTTCTTGCCTCTGAAAATGGTGTGTCTGTTATTCTAGGCCTTAGCCAAAGTTGTTTGCTTCAATGTAGCAAATAAGACTTTAGTTGATTACCCAGGTAGCCAGTTGTCTCCGTCATTTGTTGCACATTTTGGAAGTTTCTTGATTGCACTTCCTGTGTACTCAAGTAATATTATTTCCCTTCTCAGATCTTCAATGGGGTTGAAGACTAGATAATTTTTGTAAGCTTCCGTACTTTTCTGTGGACACCTGAACCTCGAAACAGGCGCGCACTTTTCCTGACTCGAGCCCATGAGAACGGACGATTGTCCTAGGGGTTAAAACACATGACACACACACAAAGAGACCGGGCTAATCTGCCAAGGAGCAAGTGGCAAATGGCAGCTTTATTAAGCATAAGTCGGGTATATATACTGTGGGGCAAAAGGACACCAGCCCCCCATCAGGATCAAGGAAAGAGAAAAGTCAGGGGGCCACACCCAAGGTCAGAGAGCAGCTGAACAGAGAAAAGAGGAAGCCAGGTGGGCGTGCTCATGCTCAGAGAAAAGCTGACCCAGGAACCTTGCCTGCGGGCGGGGCGAGAACCTTGCTTGCAAGTGGAATTACCATGACAGAAGAGTTCTCTCTAAGCTATACCCTTGGGTCGTAGGCGAAATTAACATAACAGGAGAGGGCAGTTCTATGCTACACCCTCAAGCTGATGCAGTGGAACCAGGAAGCAGAACAGCCCTGCAAAGCGCCTCGGGAAAAATGGGGAACCTGTGTACCTACAAATTTTAGTTACTTTCATCTCATGACTTGACCAAATTATTGATTATACAAGAATTTACTCATTAGGATAGGGTAGTTATTGAATATATTTGTTCTTATTGTATATAATTTTGTATTAGGCTTAGAACTCTCTTATTTAAACAAAAGGGAGAGGTAGTATAGGAAGTCTTACAGCCAGTGGTTACCTGCCCACTATGGTGTGGCCTCTTATACTATGTATGCTTATGTAGAGCCTGGGTCTGGTATCTTTTCCGCCTTCTCTGTTCCAGTTTTGGATTTTGGTTTCTGATCTCTGTTCAAGCAGAGGATTTTGATTTGTGAGTCTACCCCTAAATAAATAACCATCTAATACTCAATTCTGAGCTAGTTTGGGATTTCTTGATCATGGTCCCACAGATAAATTTTTAATCACCCCATGGACTCTGGTGAAATCACAATACATCTTTTAAACTAGAGCTGTTTTCAAACTCATCAACACAAAAAAAAATTTCTCATATCAATAGCCATTTGACATATAAATTTGACATGGTGATCTCAAGTACCTTCTTCCTCCACAATTAAAAATAATCAGGATTAAAGGTGATTCATAAAGTTATTTCCTACTCAATGGGAGATAATTTAGGAAAATTTTATTGGCTTTACACTTTTAACAACTTCTGAAATCACACTGTTATCACTTTCAAAGAAGTTATAAATTGGATCTCAATTCAATTAATTTAGGGTCACAACATTTTCTTATTTATAACAAAAATTATTGAATACTAACATATTGAATCTGAGCCATTCATTTTTAACACCAGAAAGTAAATAGTCACTACAATTTAAGTGGTAAACTCATTGAATAAATTTCTTTTATTATTTTGATTTATGTCAGTGTGTTTAAAATGGAAAATCTTTTTCTCTTAGGTTTTTACTGGTCAAATGTAAAATGGGTACTGAAATGCCCACACAAATACACATATCAACATTTTATTCTACACTTTAGCATTGTAGCGTATCTATCTACTTTCAATTCTTTGTCTTCCACAGTTATTCTAAAATACCTGCTGAAGCCTCATGGGTGGTAACTTGGGTGAGAATCAGATAATATAAATAAAAAAAACTGTCTTATTTTTTATGTACTATCTTTACTTAGTTTGTGACTGTGTTGAAGGCAGGGAGACAAGCCTTTTCAAGTCACTCCTTGGCACTGCAGCTGTTTCTTATATTGCCAAGGAAGCCCACACTTGAAATGTCTTATATCTTGCCAAAACTTGAGCAGAAAGATGCTAATTTCCAGAAATACCTTCTGCATATGTTATTCATCATTGTCTCCACTTTGGTAAATAAGGGCTCAGCAGCCTAGCATCCTAGTTTTTAAAAGCAGCTATCCCAATTTTCACTATTACGAAGAGAGTGAAAAGTGATTTACGTGCAACTTTTCAAGACTTGTTTTTTCCTTTGACATGTGAATTGTAGTTATTGTATAATGTTGTATATGGCAATATTTTACACAAGAAAATTTTCATACATGTTTAAAATATATATTTAGTAAAACTCCTCCCATAGTATATCCGAAGATTTCACATCCCTCCTCTAAATTCCCTACAATGTTTTTCTTTCACTCTCATGTTCTGTAAAAATACATATTTACATAAAATTCAGGAATCACAAGTAATTTTAGTCATTTAATATGATCATATTTACCTCATATATATTTTTTTCTGTTCACAGCATGAATTCATTCTTCTCTGTGGCTGAAAAAAATCTCTTGTGTATGTCTACTACATTATATTTTTTCATTCCTCCATTGGTTGGTTTTTCAACTTAAATATTATGAATATTGTTGCATTAAATACTATTGGTTGTCTTTTGGTCAAAAACAATAGTGGACACATCAACCATTTTGTAGTTTATTTGTTCTTATACACTGTTCATCATACAAATGATAAGTTTTCAGAAAATGACTTTTGTTGTGATATGTTTTTCCTCTTTTGGCTTTTTGAGGGACCTGCCACCCAGCTCCCAAATGAATCACTCTTAGTTTGAATGCCTGGTCTTGACTTGTTAATTGTTTTCTTCAATTATCCCAACAACCTTTTCCCTCTGTGCGTTTATCTTTCTCTATTTCTGTATATCATTCTTCTTACTCCAAGACTGACTAGGTGGCTGGCCCCTGATATCCTTCTCTCCCTATTCTCTTGTTGTTCCTTGTTCTAAGATCTCCATCTATTTATACCCTCTTCCTGCTGTTCCAGCCTAACCTTGCTTCTGCCTGACTATTGGCAATTCATCACTTTATTAGGACCATTGGATGTTTTAGACAGGCACAGTAACACAGTTTCACAGAGTTAAAGAAATGCAACATAAACCATAATCACACACCTTAAAACAATACTCCCCAACAGACATTCATAGACAATGTTGTACTTCTTACAATTGTATTGAGATTTGTCTTTCCTTTTTTTCATTCTATATGTAATATAATTATGTGGGTATTGATGAAGACAAATAAAGATACAAAATAAATACATTCACCAAAGGCAATTTCAGTTGTTCATCAAACCCTCTTCATATTTTCTTTTGGAAAATCAAAAAATTTTATTTCTTATGGATTTTTATGGGTTTTATAACTATGTTCTAGCTAAATTAGGTGACAGTTAAAGAAGTATGTGTCTTTCTAAGACTGGTCTCTGAAGCTCTCCATAGAACTATCTATATTTTTAAATTATTAGTTTTCAGAAAGCTTTTTCATATAACATATTTTAAACATGTTTTTCAACACAATTTGATCACAATTCCTCAAAAATCCTCCTCTCCTCCCTAACACAGATAATTTTGTGTAAATTGTGTTGCTTTTCCTTTCTTTCTCCTTAAACAAAGAAACATAAGCAAAGGAAAAATTGAAACACATAAATATGGAAACCAAAATATACAATCAAAAGACAAGTGATATAAAAATGCACAAATAAAGCTAAATGAGATAAAATGTTTACAAAAATACTGTTGAATTTGTTTCGTGTTGGTCAGTTACTCCTGGGTATTTGTCTGCCCTGAAGTATGAGTATAATAAGCAATGTGGACACCATTGGAGAAAAATGAATTTTTTCTTTTGCCATTGGGTATTAATTACTTATAGCTTATTGGTTAGGGGTTAGAGACAATGTCTACCTCTCCCTGCCAGCTTTAATTGGTCTATTTTTAACCTGTGGGGCCCTCTGTAGCCTTACCTTGTGCAGGTTTTTTACATGTCACTACAGTCTGTGATTTCATATTTGTACCATTATTATTGTCTTTGGAAGTCACTGTGTCCTTGAAATCATCTATCCCCTCTTGTTTTTACAATCTTTATGACCTGTCTTTTGTGTAAACCCCTGAATCATGAATAGAGGAATTTAAAGAAAAAACTTTTTTTAGGACTTGTCTTCTCATGGATCTCAGTGTTTGTTTCTGTCTACTGTATGGCATTTCTCTCATGGTACCTGAGTAAGGCACTGATCTATGGGAGTAGAAAAATATCATTAAGAGTCATTTCATTGCTAAGTTCCTTAGCAGAGTACCAATATATGATTTTCCAATAGACTCATGACTCATCTAGCTAGTTTCATGTTCCTGACCAATTTAGATTATCAGGTATGTGTTTCTTCTAATGGGTTGGACCTTAATTCCAATAGAATGTGGTCAGTTACTCAAATAATGTTTGTACCATGGTTGCAGCAGTATATTTTGAAGGTATATCACTGTTGTAGGTTGCAGTATTTGTAGCTAGATTAATAATTGCCTGATGGATCCCAGGTTTTCCCAGCTCCTGGAGGTGCTATGCAGGACTGTTTACCCAACCAGTCTAGCTTCCTGCCATCTCCTCTGTTCGCTCCACTGGCTAGGGGAATTAGCATAGAGAGCCTTGTCCTCTATTGGCATGGTAATTCAACCTGCAAAGAAAGGTTCTCGCAGTGGTGCCTGCCCCATCTATCACTGCGGATAGCTTGAGCCCCCTTCCCCAGTTCCTCCTGTTACTCGCGCCAGGCGCCCAACACCTTGATCTCACTCTGGCAGGGAGGGGATTCTCATCCTTTGGCCCCTAAGTATATAAACCTGGAATTTCGCAAAATAAAGTTGACATTTACTTTTAGAGCAAATGATCCAGGTCTCTCTCTCTCTCTCTCTCTCTCTCTCTCTCTCTCTCTCTCTCTCTCTCTCTCTGTGTGTGTGTGTGTGTGTGTGTGTGTGTGTGTGTGTGTGTGTCTGTTTTTAACTCCTAGTACATTGTTCCAAGCTCACGGTTCAATGCGGGAGGCACACACCCATATCAAGGAATAGGGGCTCGCAGAATTGGGTGGAACAATTGCCTTTCTTTTCTGGTAGCGTAGAGTACCTAGTACCATGAATGCTAGTCAATAGGTGTGAAGCTACTAGTTAGGCACCAGATTGGCTTCTCTGTATTCAATGAGATATGTAAGTGCTGTCTTCAGGAATTTGTATTTCTATCAATTTCTGGACAGTCACCAATAGCCTCAGCACAAAAGAGTATTGAAATAATTGCCACAGGACAAAAATTTACAACAATATACCAATAATATAGGAATTTAGATTAATTTAGTGTATCTGCTCTGATGTTGAAGTATTTTATCCCTCTCGAGTTTTGAGCAAGGTGATGAATATGGATCTATTTAGCATGTTTTATATTCAGTCATCCAGTTTGACCACCACCATTTTTTGAAGATGCTGTCTTTTTTTCAGAGTGTATTTTTAGCCTCTTTGTAAAAATTCTGTCGATAGATATATGGGATCTTATCTGTGTCTTCAGTTTGATTCTGTTGGCAAGCATGTCTGTTTTTATGCCAATACCACATTATTATTTTTATTAATGTAGCTCTGTAGTACAACCTGGAACCTGGGATGCTAGTACCTGTAGTAATTCATTTATTTTTCAGGATGACTTAATCTATCCTGGGTTTGTATTTTCATATGAAGATTATAACTACTTTCTTGCTTTTGTATTTTTCTCAATATCTGTGAAAATTATGGTATAATTTTTATGGATACCATTTTGAATCTGTAGATTGTTTTTGGTGATATGGCTATTTATAAAAATTATTCCTGCAAATTATTAGCATGGAATACTTTTTCATTTTCTATTGTAGTCTTCATTATCTTAAATATTTTATTACATGGAATTTTACTTATTTGGCTAGAGTTATTTTAAGGTATTTTAACTTTATTGATGCTATTGTGAAAAGTACTGTTTCCTTTTTCTCACTTCATTTGTCATTTGAAAATAAGGTTAGTAATTTTTGTGATTATCTTGATATACTATTGAAATGTTTTATCAGCTATTGATTGAGTCTTTATTTTCTTTGATGCATAAATCATATCATCACCAGAAAAGGATATTTTGATTTCTTCTCTTCCTATTTGAACCCTCTTGATCTTCTTTGGTTCTCTTATTGTTCTAGTTAATACTTCATTTTCAGTATTGAACACATATACAGAGAATAGGTATCATTTTCTTCTTTCTGGTTTTACAAAAATGTTCTCAGATTTTATTTCATGTAGATTGATATTGTCTCTGGGATTACTATAAATTGCCTTTATAATATTGGAATATGACATGTTTCTCTATAACTTTAATCATGGAGGGATTTTGGATTTTGTTCTCAGGATTTTTCTTTTCTTATCAGATAATTATGTGTTTTTTCTTTCATTCTGTGTATGTAGTGGATTATATTTATTGATTTACATATGCAGCACCATACTTGTGTCTTTCTAATGACGCCAACTTGATCAAGATGAATAATTATTTTGGTGTGTCCTTGGATTTTGTTTGGAAGTATTTTATTGAAAACATTTGCAATGATGCTCATAATAAATATTTTTCTATAATAATTTCCTTGAAGTTCTAGTAGAATTCTGCAATGAAGTCATCTGACCATGAATTCTTTTAGGTTGGGAAACTTTTCAGTACTTATATTATTTTTCCTAGGAATTACGGCTCTGTTTAAATTGCTCATTAGATCTAGATTATCTTTGGTAGTTCATGTATTTTAATAAATTCAGGCATTTTTTGTTTCATTTCTCAGTTATCTTTAGGAGTTATATCAATAATTACTTTATGTTTTAGACATTTAAAATACCTATCCCAGTTCCCACTACCTCCTTTCCTCCTCCTACCACCTCCTCTCCACCCTACCTCATATCTAGTCCTCAAAGAGTTTAAGGCTTCCCATGGGGAGTCAACAAAGACTGGCATACTACTTGAGGCAGGATCAAGTCTCTCCCCATTATATTTAGGCTTAGTAAGATATTTTTTCAAAAATAATGGGCTGTTAAAAGCAAGTTCAAGAACTAATGATAAATTCTGGTACCACTGTCATTGGCCACAAATACTGCCCATGCCATACAACTGTACCCCACATTCAGAGGGCCTCATTTGGTCCTATGCATGTACTCCAGCTATCAGTCCAAAGTCACTGAGCTCCTACTAGCTCAGATCAGCAGATTCTGTGGGTATCCCAATCTTATTCTATTACCCCTTTGGTCTTATTTTTGCTTCTCCCTCTCTTCAACTATTCTCCAGAAGCTTGGCTCAAGGCTTAGCTGTGTATTTCCACATCTGCTTCCATCAGTTACTGGATGAATATCCAAGCCCTTTTAGATTTGTTTTCAGTTTGACGGAGTATAGATCTTTGAATTATATTCTTATGATTTCTTTCAATTTTTCAGTGTCTGTTGTAATGCCCTATTTTTCTTGTCTTATAATATTAATTTAAAAGTTCTCTCATAATTTTTCGTCAGTCTTATTGAATTATTCAAAGATTGACTATTTCCCCCTTCTATTTCACTAATTTTAGTCCTGAATTTTATCATTTCTTACTGAGTATCCTTTGGGGGTGTTATTTCTTCTTTTCATTCTAGAACACTTGGATATGAGACTAAGTTAATAAATGAGATCACTCCAGTTTTTTGATGTAGAAATTTAGTGCTATATGCTTGTCTATAGAACCGCTTTCACTGTGCTCCACAGATTTGGGTGTGTTTTGTTACTACTTTCATATAATTCTGAATGGTGTTATTTAATTTTTAATTTATGTCCTGGTCTATTTTCATTCAGTGGTGTGTTGTTCTGCTTCCTTGGGTTTATATACTTTCTGTTGTTGATTTTCACTTTCTTTTTTTTTGAAAGTAATTTTATTAAATTATAAAAGGTTCCATTATGCCACTCTTCCCAACACCCTCCCACTCCCCCCACTCTCTCTCCTCCTCCCACTTCGTCCCTAAGGGCAGTCAGGGTTTCCTGCCCTGTGGGAAGTTCAAGTTCCTCCCCTCTCCCTCCAGGTCCAGGAAGGTGAGTATCCAAGCAGACTGGATCTGCAAAATCCATATATGCAGAGGAAACAAGTCCCAGTGTCATTGTCAATGACTTTTCAGAAAGACTCCAGGCCAGCCACATTCCGAGAATCCGGCCACATTCAGAGAATCTGGTTGGATCACTTCTCCTTCAGTCGCAGTCCAACTGACCTTGGTAAACTCTCATTAGATCCGTCCCCTTGTATCAGTGGATGATAGCATCCCTTGCAGTCTTTATTTGCTTTTTCATTTTTTTCGTCCTTCTGCTCCTTATTTGGACCTTGGGGGGCTCAGTCCGGTGCTCCAATGTGGGTCTCCGTCTGTATCGCCATCCATCGCCAGATGAAGGATCTATGGTGATAAGCAAAATATTCATCAGTATAGTTATGGGCCAAGGCCGGTTCAGGCACCCACTCCTCTGTCCAGAGAACAATCTGGGGATCATTCTTTGGACCTGGGATCAAATACATAATCAAGTCTCCTGTAAACCCTAAAATGACTCCCTTAGTTTAAATATATTCTTTCCTGATCCCATATTCATCCTTCTTCACCCCCCATCCCGGTCCACCGAGCTTTCGCCATTCCTCCCTACTCCCTTCTCTCTAACCCTCTCCCTTCCATCAACCCTCCCACCCACCCATGCACCCGAGGTTACCTGGGAATCTTGTCTATTTCCTACCTCCTGGCAGATAGCTAAATAATCTTCATCAGGTGCATCTTCTTATTTAGCTTCTCTAGGATCACGAATAATAGGCTCAAAGACCTTTAATTATGGTTAGAATTCACTTATGAGTGAATACATACCGTGTTTCCTCTTTTTGGGTCTGGCTTACCTCACTCAGTAAAGCGTTTTCTATTTCCATCCATTTCCATGCAAAATTCAAGATGTCATTGTTTTTTACCGCTGAGTAAAACTCTAATGTGTATATGTTCCACACCTTTTTTAACCATTCTTCTATTGAGGGGCACCTAGGCTGTTTCCAGGTTCTGGCTATTACAAATAGTGCTGCTATGAACATAGTAGAACAAATGCTTTTGTAGTGTGTTAGGGAATCTCTAGGGTATATTCCCAAGAGAGGAATTGCTGGGTCCTGAGGGAGGTTGACTCCCAGTTTCCTGAGAAACTGCCACACTGATTTCCACAGTGGCTGCACGAGTTTGCATTCCCACCAACAATGGATGAGTGTTCCCCTCACCCCACATCCTCTCCAGCATAGGCTATCATTGGTGTTTTTGACTTTAGCTATTCTGACAGGTGTAAGATGGTATCTCAAAGTGGTTTTGATTTGCATTTCCCTGATCGCTAAAGAGGTTGAGCACGACCTTAAGTGTCTTCTGGCCATTCGAAGTTCATCAGTTGTGAATTCTCTGTTCAGTTCAGTACCCCATTTTTAATTGGGTTAATTAGAGTTTTAGTGTCTAGTTTCTTGAGTTCTTTGTATATTTTGGAGATCAGACCTTTGTCTGATGAGGGGTTGGTGAAGATCTTCTCTCAGTCAGAAGGCAGCCTTTTTGTCCTACTGACAGTGTCCTTTGCTTTACAGAAGCTTCTCAGTTTCAGTAGATCCCATTTTTTCATTGTTTCTCTTATTGTCTGTGCTACTGGGGTCCTACTTAGGAAGAGGCCTCCTGTGCCTACATCTTGTAGACTACTTCCGACTTTCTCTTCTATCAGGTTCAAAGTGGACGGATTAATGTTGATGTCTTTAATCCATTTGGACTTGATTTTTGTGCATGGTGATAGATATGGATGTACTTTCATTTTTTTACAGGTTGACATCCAGTTATGCCAGCACCATTTGTTAAAGATGCTTTCCTTCTTCCATTGTATACCTTTAGCTTCCTTGTCGAAAATTAGGTGTTCATAAGTTTGTGGGTTAATATCTGGGTCTTCTGTTCGATTCCAGAGGTCGACTTCTCTGTTCATATGCCAATACCAAGCTGTTTTCAATACTGTAGCTCTATAATAGAGTTTGAAGTCAGGGATGGTAATGCATCCAGAAGTTCTTTTATTGTATAAGATTGTTTTGGCTATCCTGGGTTTTTTGTTTTGCCATATAAACTTGATTATTGTTCTCTCAAGGTCTGTGAAGAAGTTTGATGGGATTTTTTGATGGGGATTGTATTGAATCTATAGGTTGCTTTTGGTAGAATTGCCATTTTTACTATGTTGATTCTCCCAATCCAAGAGCAGGGGAGGTCTTTCCATTTTCTGGTATCCTCCTCAATTTCTTTCTTCAAAGACTTAAAGTTTTTGTCAAATAGGTCTTTCACTTCCTTGGTTAGAGTAACCCCAAGATATTTTATGCTATTTGTGGCTATCATGAAAGGTGATGTTTCTCTGATTTCCCTCTCTGCTTCTTTATCCTTTGTGTATAGGAGGGCCACTGATTTTTTGGAGTTGATCTTGTATCCTGCCACGTTACTAAAGGTGTTTTTCAGCTGTAGGAGTTCTTTGGTAGAGTTTTTGGGGTCACTTATGTAAACTATCATATCGTCAGCAAATAACGAAAGTTTAACCTCATCCTTTCCAATATGAATCCCCTTGATCTCCTTTTGTTGTCTTATTGCTATTACTAGAACTTCAAGCACTATATTGAAGAGGTATGGAGAGAGTGGACAGCCTTGTCGCGTTCCTGATTTTAGTGGAATGGCTTTGAGTTTCTCTCCATTCAGTTTGATGTTAGCTGTCGGCTTGCTGTATATTGCTTTTATTATATTTAGGTATGATCCTTGTATCCCCAGTCTCTTCAACACCTTTACCATAAATGGGTGTTGAATTTTGTCAAATGCTTTTTCAGCATCTAGTGAGATGATCATATGGTTTTTTTTCTTTCAGTTTATTTATATGATGGATTACATTGATAGATTTGCGTATGTTGAACCAGCCCTGCATCTCTGGAATGAAGCCGACTTGATCATAATGGATAATTTTTCTAATGTGTTCTTGGATTCGGTTTGCCAGTATTTTATTGAGAATTTTCGCGTCGATGTCCATGAGTGAGATTGGCCTGTAATTCTCTTTCTTGGTTGTGTCTTTGTGTGGTTTTGGTATTAGGGTAACTGTAGCTTCATAAAAGGAGTTAGGCAATGACTCTTCTGTTTCTATATTGTGGAATACGTTAAGAAGTATAGGTATTAGCTCTTCCAGGAAGTTCTGGTAGAATTCTGCATTGAAACCATCTGGTCCTGGGCTTTTTTTGGTAGGGAGATTTTTGATAACAGCTTTTAATTCTTCGCGACTAACAGGTCTATTTAGATTGTTCACCTGTTCTTGGTTCAACTTTGGTATATGGTACTTATCTAAACAAATGTCCATTTCTTTTACATTTTCCAACTTTGTGGCATATAAACTTTCATAGTAAGATCTAATTATTCTCTGTATTTCCTCTGTGTCTGTGGTTATGTCCCCCTTTTCATTTCTGATCCTATTAATTTGCATGTTCTCTCTCTGCCGTTTGATTAATTTGAATACGGGTTTGTCAATCTTGTTGATTTTCTCCAAGAACCAGCTTTTTGATTCATTGATTCTTTGGATTGTTTTCTCTATTTCTATTTTGTTGATTTCAGCCCTCAGTTTGATTATTTCCAGTCTTCTAGACCTCCTGGGTGTATCAGCTTCTTTTTTTTCTAGATCTTTCAAGTGTGCTGTTAAGTCTCCAATGTGTGCTTTCTCTGCTTTCTTTAATTGGGTACTTAGTGCTATGAATTTTCCTCTTAGCAATGCTTTCATAGTGTCCCATAGTTTTAAGTATGTTGTGTCTTTGTTTTCATTAAATTCAAGGAAGAGTTTAATTTCTTTCTTTATTTCTTCCTTGACCCAGGGGTGATTTAGTAGTTGACTGTTCAGCTTCCATGAGTTTGTTGGCTTCCTGGGGGAAGCATTGTTGTTGAATTCTAATTTTAGTCCATGGTGATCTGACAAGACACAGGTAGTTACTAATATTTTTCGTATCTGTGGAAGTTTGCTTTGTTACCGAGTATGTGGTCAATTTTCGAGAAGGTTCCATGAGCTGCAGAGAAAAAGGTATATTCTTTCCTATTTGTGTGGAGTGTTCTATAGATGTCTGTTAAGTCCATTTGATTCAATACCTCCAATAAATCTCTCAATTCTCTGTTTGGTTTCTGTCTGATTGACCTGTCCATTGGTGAGAGAGGAGTGTTGAAGTCTCCTACTATGAGTGTGTGTGGTTTGATGACTGCCTTGAGTTCTAGAAGAGTTTCTTTTACATATGTGGGTGCCTTTATATTAGGAGCATAGATATTCAGGATTGAGACTTCCTCCTGATGAATTGTTCCAATTATGAGTATGAAATGTCCATCTCCATTTCTTCTGATTGATTTTAGTTTGAAGTCGATTTTGTTATATATTAGAATGGCCACACCCGCTTGTTTCTTAGGTCCATTTGCTTGGAAAACCTTTTCCCAAACCTTTACTCTGAGTAGGTCTTTGTCATTGAGGTGTGTTTCTTGTAAACAGCAGAATGTTGGATCCTTTTTTCGTATCCAATCTCTAAGTCTGTGCCTCTTTATAGGTGAATTGAGTCCATTGATATTAAGGGATATTAATGACCAGTGGTTGTTGACTCTGGTCATTTTTTTTTTTTTTAGGTAGTAGAGTGTATGTGTTTTTCTTCTTTGATTTGTGCTTGTGAATGGTCGCTAGATGGTCGAGTTATTGTAGGCCGTGTTGGCAATGTTGGATTCCTTCGATAGTGATTTTCCTTCTAATATTCTCTGTAAGGCTGGATTAGTAGCTACGTATTGTTTAAATTTGTTTTTATCCTGGAATATTTTGTTTTCTCCGTTGATAGTGAACAATAGCTTGGCTGGGTATAGTAGTCTGGGTTTACATCCATGGTCTCTTAATTTCTGCAGTACCTCTATCCAGGATCTTCTGGCTTTCATGATTTCCATAGAGAAATCCGGTGTAAGCCTGATAGGTTTACCTTTATAAGTTACTTGACCTTTTTCCTTTGCAGATCTTAAATTTTTTTCTTTAATATGTATGTTTTGTGTTTGATTATTATATGGCAAGGTGATGTTTTTTTTTTTGATCCAGTCTATTCGGTGTTCTGTATGCTTCTTGAACCTTCATAGGAATATCGTTCTTTAGGTTGGGAAAGTTTTCTTCTATAATTTTGTTGAATATATTTTCTGGGCCTTTGATCTGCAGTTCTTCTCCTTCTTCAATCCCTATTATTCTTATATTTGGTTTTTTTATTGTGTCCCAGATTTCCTGAATGTTTTGTGAAGAGAATTTGTTGGATTTGCCGTTTTCTTTGATCAGAGCATTTATTTTCTCTATGGTATCTTTAGATTCTGAGATTCGTTCTTCTATCTCTTGTATTCTATTGGTTATGCTTGATTCTGTAGTCTCCGTTCATTTACCTAGGTTTTCCATATCCAGCCGGTTCTCAGTTTGTGTTTTCTTCATTGCCTCCATTTCAGTTTTCAATTCTTGAACTGTTTCCTTTACTTGTTTGATTGTTTTTTTCTTGGTTTCTCAGGGTCTCATTCAAGGATTTACTTATTTCTTCAAAGTTTTTGTTATACTTCTCATCTATTTCTAAACTCATTTCTTCAAGCTTTTTGTTATATTTCTCATCCAATTCTTTAAGGGAGTTATTCATATCCTGTTTAAGGGACTCTATTGCTTTCATAATGGCACTTTTTTCCACTTCTTCTGGGTTAAGGTGTTCAAGTCCTTCTGATGTAGGGTCCTTGGGATCTGGTGTTTTCATGTTGTTTTTCAGATTGTTGGATGAGGTCTTGCCTTGGCGTCTGCCCATCTCTTACTTCAAATGTTCTCTATTGGAACTTCTGTTACCGGGTCAGGTTCCCTTCTTGGGCAGGGACTTCACTGACAGAATGCCCACCTTTCCTCAGGCAGGCTATTGAAGCACAGGCACTCCCTCTTTCCGGGATGTGCTTACAATGCAGGCTCAGCTTGCACGGCAGCTGAGCTGGGGAAATTTTATGGCCACAGGGAGAAGGGAGAAATATAGGAAATCGTACCTGGATGGGAGCTGGGATGGCAGGCGGGAGAGGGTAGCCAGAACTGCAGGGCAACCTGGGTGACTGTGGGGTGGGGGAACGTCAAAGCTCCTCCTCACCAGGACCCTGTCAAGGCCAGAAGCAAACTCACCCCTCTGATGGCCCTCTGCTAGAAGTCAGGGCCCCTGCTGGTCAGGAATGTGGCTGAGCTGGCACCTGGTCCACCTGTCCTCAGGGAGGCCTTTAAGACCCAGGAACTGCCTCAAGCTGGGCTGTGCCTACAGCCCAGGCCCAGCTCGCAAGGCAGCTGAGCTGGGGAAATTTTATGGCCCCAGGGGGAAGGGAGAAATATAGGAATTCGTACCTGGATGGGAGCTAGGATGACAGGCGGGAGGGGGTAGCCAGCACTGCAGGGCGACCTGGGCGTCTATGGGGTCGGAGAACATCCAAGCTCCCCAGAACCATTCTTGACAAGAAACTTCTGTACTACATGGTAGTTTTGGATTCTGTTCATTACCTTTTCCACTTCATCTTAAAACAAAGTCAAATAAGGAACAATAAAATAACTTCATCTTTCTGAACCTAATGGAGATGGCTCAGTGGTAAACATGTTTTCTGTATAAGTATGTGGACCTGAGATTTGATTCCCACATCCATACTGAAGCTGGGTGCAGTGTTTATCAACAGCTCCAACAAGAGTGGGGACGCATAGATATTGTTGATTGCTGTCAATGTAGGCCCTTTTAATCTATGAGCTTCAGGTTCAGTGAGAGACCTTGATCTAAAAATTTTAAGGTAGGGAACAATAAAGAAGGCTACTCAGTTTTGACCACTCATTAGGCTCTACACATATACACAGGGGTAAACTTATTCATATGTGTATACAGGCAAACAAATGCATCAAAATCTCTATCCGCGTGTGTCTCTCTCTCATCAATTTTCTGGTATATTGTCAATAGTCTGGGGAAACATGTGAAAACAATCATGAATGGCTTAGTAAGCCGTAAAGTAGTGTAATGTATATGTAAGACTCAAGTCTTACTTCTTCTTACACAAAAATAATGCTGAGTCCTTCCTGATATCAGACAATCAAAACAATTTGTAATCCACAGAATTTTAAAAAAAAGATAATGCATGTGGTGGCATATGCCTTTAATTCCAGTACTTGGGAGAGAGAAGCAAATGAAATTTTGTGGGTTCAAGGTTGTGGAGGCCAAAAGATGTAGGCACATTTTCAACTTGTCTGATGGTCAGAGAGGTTGGAGACTGACAGGCATAACTGCATGTCATAACTCAGCAAGTGATTGCTTGGTTCTTTTGAAAGCAAGATAGCTTAATGCCATCCTGACAGGTAGTCAGGATATACAAACTCTAATGAGATCTGGCTATCAAGCATTTAAATGGGTTTTGTGAATAGAGTGCTATAATTTCTTAATGGCAAGAAATAGATCTGCTTCATATTTGAAACTGGGGCAATATGCATGGCTTGCAGAGATGGTAAACAGACTTGTTTCATCATGTTGGACTGGGCAGAGCAAGCAGGCAAGGCCATATCTGACCTATTAATGTTGTACCTTAAGTTCATAAGAAGGGCCTAGCATTTTACCAAGCACTCCTGGAAAGTAAAGAATTACAGATGTACAACAAGACATATTCAGATATAAAAGACCTCTAAATGAGACACAGTATTTAAAAAAAAATGTGCGTAGTATTGGGAGAGAGAAGAAACTGAGTAAAGAGACAGTAAATGTAGTATAAAAGAGTACAGACAGTAATTTATTAAAGAAGCAATGATAATAAAATAGATATTAAATTTTAGAAAAAGTAAAATAAGCCACATAAAGATAGAATATACACAGAGATTCTGGATTATTATTATTATTGTGTTTTGTTTGAATTTTTTGCCTGCAGAGAGACATTTGACTCTGGAGATCACTAAGATAAACCAACATATAAGCTTTAAAGGTATCTTGATTTCAAAATATGGAGCTAAGGATATGTAGCTTTGGAAGAGAGGTTTTGTATCCACAGAGGATGAGAACCTATGGAATCAATCCAGACTAATGTGGTTTGATGGATGAAGACCCTCTGAAAAAATGTCTTGAACACCCCTCAAAAAATTACTTCACCCAATAAACAGCAGGAAGCAGTTTGGACAGAACTACATCCATATTCTCAAATATGGCCAATAAATGTTTGTTTACACTTAAAGGGGTAAATGCTTCAGAGATTTGCATTGGTATGGATCTTAGTTTATTGATACAAATTTAAGGTCAGTTTTGTCATATGTACATATATGACATATATACATTTCTGTTCTTGATTAAGGTATTATGTTTGGGGAGATCATTTAAAAATTTAAAGTATAATTAAGAAATATGGGTTAATAGAAAATCATCTATAATAATCAAGCTTGCATTCATGTTACTTAGATTTTCTAGATGTACAGAGATGTATTTCAGATTGATAGGCATTCTTCAAATCTTTCAAAGACTACAGAATATGTCATTTAAAAAGGTTTAAAACCTTAAGACTTTTAATGACAATGATACAGATCTGCTCATATCAGCACCAATCTACTTCAAGAGAAAGATGGGCATCGAAGAGGCTCCTTATGGAGTTGGTTAGCCATTTGGGCAAGAAACTACTCTTACCTAGACTGCTTGATGAACTGGACATGTAGGACCCACAGAGAAAAGACTGCTAAACTTGCCTAAAGGTGAGTTTTCCTTTGGGGTTCCTGCTTCATGAAAGATTCTGCTAGACATTCAGCACGATACAGAAAAAAGTGACTGACAAACTGCCAATATAGGCAGAACTGTCTTCGAGAATTCTAGCTTTGTGGAAAAGTGTGCTGAACACTATGAACCTGTAGGCTAAAGATGGATGCCTCAATGGTACAGAAAATCTTTGGGTGACTGTTCAGGCAACAAGATATCTCTGTCAATTCTAGAGTTTTGAAAGTTGCTTACAATGAATTTTTTGTTTACATAGGTAATATTATATCTTTCTGGAGTCTTTGATGGAGATGAAGAATTTATAGCAATAGTTTTCCTTATTTATGATAAAATATAAAATAAATATAAATATTGCAACTGTAATTCTTGTTTGATAACTGTTTTGTTATATGTAATTTTATTGTGTTAAAGTTAAAATCTTCCTCTTTATTTAAACAAAAAAGATGAGGTGATGTGGGAATTCCCTCTGTATGCTTTGATTACTATTAATGAATAAAGAAACTTATTTGGACCTATAGCATGGCAGAATTTATCTAGGCAGTGAAAAAAACTGAATGCTGGGAGAAAGAAGGGCAGAGTCAGAGATAAGCAATGTAACCTTGCTGAAGACAGACATACTGAGACTTTGTAAGCCACTGCCACATGGTGATACACAGATTAATAGAAATGGGTTAAATTAATCTGTTAGTGTCAGCTAATAAATAAGAAGTTAGAGCTAATGGGCCAAACAGTGAATTAATTAATATGGTTTTGTGTGATTATTTTGGTTCTGGGCAGCCTAGACAAAAGCAGCCTCCTTACTACAGGTAATTGTTTGGTTCTTTTGAGATCAAAAGAGCTCAACACCATCCTCACAGGTGGTCAGGATATGCAAATGTACTTCTACTTCTTCTTTTGTAACTATTGAAGGTCACCTAGGAGAAGGTGGCCTTCAGCCTATGATCTTGAGCACCTTTGCTACCTAGACAACAGAATGGTAATGACTATGGTGAGTTGTTATCTTTTGATACTGTGTTAGTAAAGTCCTTTTTTTTACCTTTCTCCCCCATTTACATTGGGTATAAAAGTTGTAAAAAATTAAAGAAAGGTGAATTTTAGTCATGGAAATGCACTCCTAATACTTTCTATGTTTTCTGTCTTTTTCTTTTTATATGTCTTCATATTCTTTACTTATATGTCTTCTATTCCTATGTCCCTACCTTGGTAAGCAGTATTTTTGTTGAGAATGGTCCTTGATACAAGGCCAGCCTGCTATACAGAATGATTTCAAGGACAGTCAGGGCTACACAGTGAAAATCTGTCTAGAAAAAAAAAAAGAAAATTAATAAAAAATAATGAAAAGTTAAAAGGGAAATATTTCCTCTTGGTTTCTTTTTTCTTATCTTCAAATTAAAGGATTTCAACAAAGCAGTACAATGTGGAAATTAAATAGATTATCAACAGCTCAATACAGATGAAAAGCAGGAATTCCAAGCATTTAGACACAGTAACTTGTATGGTAACAAGCAAGAAACTGAGAGAGATAAGTGCTGATGTGAATATCTCAACTTTTTATTCAGCTAAAGACAGAAGTTCATGTAATTAGGGCTCTCAGATCTAGGCATAGGTCTTCCCACCTGAATTTACAAACTCCCACAAAGACATGTCTAGAGGTTTCTTTCATAGGTGACATTCGGTCTAACTATAGTGAAAGTAACTCATAGATTTTAGAGCAAGAAATCCCTCCATTTTCATTAGCTATGAGACTGAAGAAGTTGAGTATCTTGACAGAGAAAGGAGAGGAGTTTCATGGTAGCATTTTTCTTAAATATCTGCTCATATATGTAAAGGTCCAATTCTGTCCAGTCCTCCCACTTCCCACAGCCCCAAACAATCTATAACCTAGAGAGTGTTATACTGTTCCCAAGAATATTCAGTGACTGGGGAGTTATGTGACCAGCAATGTGTCTGTTACTTTATTCTCACCTTTATTTTGTTATCAAAACACCACGTGTTTGTTTGAAGTGTAATATTTTCCTTTTTATATTAGCTTAAGATTTTACATTCATTTATGATATGGAATATTTGTTTAACAATGCAAAGATGTGTTGTATTCTTTAATGTTTCATTTCTTTAACTCTTTAAAGCTGTATTATTTTGATCATCTAAAATACCTGATTGGTCCAATGAGGAGCTGAACAGTCAATATCTAGGCAGAAGAGAGAGATGAGCAGGGCTGCCAGAGAAAATAAATAGGAAAAAAAAACTTCAAGGGGAAAAAAGGGAAGAGGGCTATGTGGATAAAAAGAGGAAGATGCCCTGGGCCAGCCACTGAACCACATAGCCAGTCACAGAGTAGAAAGGAAAGAAATATAGCATAAAGAAAGGTTAAATATTCAGAGGCAAAATATGGTTAAGAAGAGATGGGATAATTTAAGTTAGAAAAGCTGGCTAGAAAAAAGTTAAGCTAAGGCCAGGTGTTTATAAGTTAGAATAAGTCTCCTGTGTATTTATTTGGGAGTGGGTGGTGGGTCCTATAGAGAAAAAAAACAACTAGGCATGGCCTCTTTTCCATTAACTAACTATTGTTACAAACTATACATATGTGTGTGTGTGTGTGTGTGTGTGTGTGTGTGTGTGTTTGTGTGTGTGTGGAAATATATTCCTAAATAAAAAAAACCCTGCTAACTAAATGGGTATACTGTTACATGAATGATTTAGAGCTAATCATTTGGTATAGGGAAATGAATCCATTCTGTATGTTCTCCCCTGGGAATAACAATCTTGATCTTTGAATTTCTTAGTTGCCTGTAGTTCTTTGTCGAGGACTGGGGACTCCTTGGTTTTCGTTTATCATGTCCATGACTTTTGTCCTTGTTCAGCTAGTGTTTGATAAGTCAAGTTGGTGAGGCACAATAACAGCAATATCCACATTTCACTTTTTGCTTTTTGCAAACTTTCTGCCTCATAATCTATAATGATCCTTGAACCTTAGTTGTGAGAGTTGTTTTGTGGATGTTTTCCTTGAAACTTGGCTCCACAAGACTTCATTATGATTAGTTGTGTTTTTCAGTAATGGTATTCATTTATTGCAAAAAGAGGTTTATGTGATGAGGGGTAAGAATTACACTTGTCTCTGCAGAGAAAAAAAAATATTTAGAACACAGTCAAGGCTTATGCAACTCTAGTAAATCAGTGGTTGTAGGCTCTCCTCCAAGATACATGACTTCACTGGTTTTGGGTAGTTAGCTAGGTTACAAGTACCACACATGATTTCCCTCATTGAGTGGTTCTTAAGACCAGTTAGAGGGCTGTTTAATATGCCAATGTATGTTTGTTGCTGCTGAACTCTTAAGGTTATCATGCATGCTGGTAATTTTTGTAATTTCTATCCAGGATTGCTGGGCAAGACTGTTGCAAATTTCCCTCCTTGGGTTACATTAAACCTCCTCCTTATGGAAAAGGTATTCAGGTTAGTTCTAGGGGAGAGACTTTTCAGCCTTTGTTTGAAATGTATTGTGCTTTCAGGAATAGAGATCTACCTTTCACCTCTAGTGTGCATCAAATGGCAATAGTGAAAGAGCACCCGGAGGGTGTCTCACACGCTTGGAGACCCGTGCCCAAGAACCAGGTCTGAGAGCCACTGGATGCAAGAACAAGAGGCAAACTTTATAGTTCACAGGCCTGTGGGTGCTGCAGTCACATGGAGAACTGAGCACCCCAAGTTACGTCTTGGGGTATCTTTATATAGGCAGAAGCAATGTTACAGAAGCAAAAGCGCCGTTACAGGGATCCCATTGGCCAGTTTGAATGAGGCGAGGGGTGAATTTGAGGGCATGCCTCGTGGTCCTTGGCCTGGATCAAAGAAACCAGATAACTGACCAGACCCTATCTCAAGCACATATGGTCGTCTTTTGAAGTCTTTGTTTCCACTCAGGCCAGAATGTCTTGACCATAAATCCCCTGTCCTGCATCCTGATAAGGCTGTCCTGGATATCTCGCCAGATGTCTGACCATAAATCCCCTGTCCTGCAGCCTGACAAGGCTGTCCTTGTTCTGACCTCAGGTATCCTGCTTTGCTCAGCATTCCGGGGGCCCTTCTCTGAACTGAGCTTCTTTGCAAAATGACATAACTGTGGCTAAAATGAGTTGGGGTCCTTCAATAGTAGTGGATTGTAGTGTTTGGGGAATCTCTTGGATCATCCTAGTCAGTAACTCCAGAGGGCTCCAGACATTTGGTGTTGAGGTTTTTGTTAGATGGTCTTTGGCTCTTGGAGGGAGCATTGTCAACACATACAGGAAAATTTAATTTAAGCTTTATGTATTCATATACAGACATATGTGTATTAAAAGTATTTTTAGGTAGATAGTAAGTAGTATAATTCATAATGACTTTTTCATATATCCTTACTGTCATTTTACTTTCCTCCCTTCTATTACATATACGTATCTTACTGAGCTCCCAAATTAAAGCCCATTCTTCTTCATTTACCCCATCAGATCAGTTGGTTCCTTCTCTTCCTTCTGTATTGATTTCCCACCCCAACAATGATCCCTTTTTACTTTCCTAGATTCTGCAATTACTCCAAGATAATACTCACATCTGATGATTTGGACCTAGAAGTCTCAGATGAGAGAGAACAGGCAATGTTTGTCTTTCTGGATATGGGTTACCTCAGTAAATGTGGTCTTGACTAGTTCCATCATTTACCTACACATTTCATGATTTCATTTTTCTATACAACTGAATAGTATTACATAGTCTATTTTTTCCATATTTTCATTATCCATTTTTCAATCAAAGGACATTTAGGTTGTTTCATTTCTTAACTATTGTGAAAAGAACAGCAGGAAATATAGCTGGACAAGTAGCCATGGAATATAATTTTGAAAATTTGGGGGATATCCCAAGGAATAGTATAGTCGAATTATAATGTAAATTTGTTTTAGCTTCTTCATAATTCTCCAAAGTGATTTACAAATGGAGACCAGTTTAACAAACCAGAGCCATTTAACAATTAAAAATTTGTTTGTTGTTGTTTTGTTGATCTTAGCCATCATGATTGGAGTAAAAGTAAAGTCAAGGTTGTTTTAATTTTCCTTTTCCTAATTGCTAGGAAAAATGAATCTTACATTTTTGGGATGGGGATATTTCTTAATCAATTTTCTTTCATTTTGTAACTCTCTATTCAGGTCTTGTCACATTTTTAAATGGATTGCCTGTATTTTTATTTTTTCTTTTAAAAAGCTCTCTGTTTTTTTGAGTTCTTTACATATTTAGGGTATTAATCTTCTGTCAGATGTACAGCAGGCAGATTCTCTGTCTTAGGACTTGGACTGCATTGTTCCAAGTTCTACTGAATTGCAAAGTTTCTATCAAGAGATTAACAATTATTCTGTTGGATTTCCCTTTTTATTTTACTTATGCCGTATTTCAATACACTTTCATTTGTTTATATACTTTTTTTAAAACTATGTATTACATGGAAATCTTGTTTTTTGGGCCTGTTTATTTTGAGTCCTTTGTGGTTTTTGTATGGCTATGGCTGTCCCTTTCCTTAGTTTGAAAAAATTTTCTTCTATGATTTTATTGAAGATCTATCTGCTATATGTTATTGAGTTAATATTCTTCTCTCTGTGCCTATTATTTGAATATCTGATCTTTTCATGATAGTCTCTATATCATGTGGGGGTTGCCGTTCCACACCACCCAGCTCCCACAAGTTCCATATTGTCCTAGGGGTTAAAACACAAGACGCACACACACAGATACAGAGTTTCGAGTCATCCTCAAGAAGAGAATGCCCAATTTATTTAACTTAATCCAGGGTTAAATACTTTTGGCCCCAGTAAAGAAAAACTCCTCCCACCCAGAGGGGCCTGGGGAAACTGGCATCTGTGAGAGCTTCTCCCCAGGCAGGTGGTCGAGGGTTCAAGGCAGTGTCAGACAGGGTAGATGGGCTTTGGTGCCTGAGATTCTTTCAGGCAGGTTAAGAAATTACCATTTTAAAGTAAAATAGACCCCTCAGACTATTGTACCAGACTGTAGCAGAAGCAAGCTCAGAACTTAGCAGGAAGCTTAGCAGGTTAGCATAAACATTACTTGCATCCTGTGTTTTGACCTCAAGGAACAGGGAGGACAGGGCCACTCAATATCATGTTTGATCATTAATTTGTTCTTAATTTTTTTATGTTCTTTGTTTATTTGGCCTAGATCCTCTATTTTATCTTAGCATTCTGATATTCTTCTGCTTATTTGCAATATGTTATAAGGTTTTCTTTTCAGTTTTTTAGTTATATTGTTGGGTTTTTAATTTTATGTTCATTTCAGCTTGAGTATTCTTCAATGTTTCTATTTCTTTGATAATTTTTTTTCATGTCAAAGATTATCTTCATCATTTCCATCAGCCTTATGTTTGTTTTCTCTCAGTCATCACTCGGGTATTTATTCTACTTTAGTTCTTCCTTAATGTTATTGAGTTATTTCTTTGTCTTCTTTAAAGTCCATGAATTCTTTGAAGAATTCATGATTTCTTCCTTTTCCCTTCTGTATCCTTGGTTCATCTAGGTAATTCTCTTTGGAAAATGTTTCTATAGGGATACTAGATTTTGAAGAGGAGATATTTGCTTGATTTTTTATATTGTTTGCAAGTCACAATAAGATCAGGGCATGCAGACTTCTGTTAGTTCTCTGTCAGATATAGATTAAAGAAGTTTGATGCAGAAGACAGGATGTGTGGGTGGATTGGGCCTAGATGTTGGGAATGATTTAGGTGGGATATAGTCAGGTGAACAGAGGGGATGAGGCTGGTGTGAAGAATATGTCCTGGTACAAGTCTGAACTATACAGATAGATCTGGCTTGGTGGAGAAGTTAGATATGGTTGGGAGGGGGCTGTGGGCTAGGGGCAAGTAGCATGGGTCTTGACATAAATCCCAGAAATTGATTGTGGTGTAGGCAGAAGTGGGTAGACTAGACCAAGACACTAAATGTCGCACCTGGGTTAGATATTTCAGGTTATGGAGGGTAAATTGAGGGGAAAGTTAGGCAGATGCATTAAGCTATATTTTAAAAAAGGATATGTAATATCAAATTAGGTGGAGAGGCTAGATGTATTATCACATTTTTGGTTTTAATTCATAGTCAGGGTTCAACACATGGTTTAAAACATTCAATAAATTATGAAGATGATTGAACATTTTAAAGAGAAGAAGAGTCAAAGATATTAAGTAAGTAGAATATACCCAGCCAAGATTGCAAACTCTGTTCTTTGTAAGCATTTTGTTTGTTTGTTTGCTGGCTTCTTTTCCAACCATTGCCATTTGCCTCCAGTACATTAAAGCCTAATGGTTGTACTAAAACAAAATATGATAACTTTTCACACATATGTGATGAAATGTCATTCTATGGGAAGTAATGACAAAAGAACTTCTAATATTGAAGATCTCTAAAATCCTTATACAATTCTTGATGCAGTATAGATATTGTGTAGATAATGGTAATTGAACAATAATAAAAATTCTAGTAACAGGAAAAGAAAACACGCTTCAGTAATATTTACAAATGCTGACACTCTTTTAAGAGTAGAAATTCTATTTTTCTTAGACAAAAACAAATTCTAATAATTAAAATACTTGTGTCCAATTTCTCATGTTATTTCTCCCATTCTTTCACTATAGATGGATTCCTATCAAGTCTCTGCCTATACAATGTTTATAATTATAACTGACTTGTCTTTTAGGGTTCTTAGAAAAAATGGAAAAGAAGAAATAATTCCAGAACACATATCAGACTTAAAAATTATCACTCCATGCTGTCATTTGTTTTATGATTATGTCCTTCCCTGGGCCATTTCATTCTTTAAAATATAAAGGATTATTTTATCTTATTTTATTTTGTGTATATATATGTTTGTGTGCATGGCTGTGTACAATTGTATATGGAGACCAGAGGTTGACAATGATACAGGATCTCTCAATGAAGGTAAAATTTACTGATCATAACAGCAGGATACCGATGTCCCTCCAGCACTGAAATTATGGATATGCACTGCTGAGCCTGGCTTTTTTATAAGGCTACTAAAGTTCCATACCCAAGTTGTCATGGTTGCATGGCAAACACTTATTGGCTAGCCACTTCTCCATGTCCTCAAAAGAAAAAAAAAAATGTATTTAATTTTATGACTTTGAGACCTTTAATACAAAGTTATTGGAGAAATAAGTGAATAACAAATTTGCATCATGGTGTTTATATATAAATATAAGTATTAGTTTTTATCCTTTCTATACATTTATGTATATATATGTAATTTTGATGTGTTTGTGTAATGTAAAAATTTACATTCTAGAATATAGTTGTACTTAACTATTACATTTTCAATATTTACCCCATTTCTAATCATCAGCAGAATTGATTAGTGATGTCTACACAGCTAAAATTTTTTGAAAATAAATAAATTATATAATTCCCATAGGTAAATTATATAGTAGATAAGTATACTTTAATCAATATCTTATTCATGAATTTACCTTGATTTTATTTAAGTGGAAATCAGTATTTACTTCACTTTGCTTTTATTTGGTCACTTGCTTTTGGAAAATTTCATATATTGCCCTTAATCTAACATTTCAAACCAATATCTAGATGTTTCTCTTTGCTTTTATCAGTCCCACCAAGTTCTTGATACTTTTCATTTTTTACCTTGTGGAGTCGTCTAGTTGGATGCCTGGTATATGAGCATACTCTGTTTCAGTGTGGTGAAATAGAGTTTGTCTTGTGACAGTGAACACTGAAATTTGGCTGTACCTATCCACAATATCTTTTCAATCATTAAACATGCCAGCAAAAGTCACATTCCTTTCTCCTGTCCCTCCATCTGGTAGCTTCTTTTCACAATCTCAAAATTTTATGGAACGCTCAATCATTTGTTTATTCTGCTAATTTTGCCTTATTTTCTATATAACTATGTAAAGTTACCCCTACTATTGGGATAAGGCACCTTCTATCTTTGTATCTATGGGGCATTGTACTGCTCCCAAGTGAAGCTAATTTAAAGGCATCTTTATGATGCTTCCAGTTTTCCAGACTATCATCTCACTTTGTCTTATGTGATATTGTATTTCTTTCCTCTATTTTGTGTCTATAACTGATGAAGAAGATATGAAAAACACATGGACTTTATGCCCTATTTTGAGAAAGAAAATCTAAAAACAAATTATCTTCTTTATTTAAAAAAATATTTACTTGTTCCCATATCCATCCTTCCTCCCTCCCCCCCATCCCAATCCCCTGAGCTTTCCCCATTCCTCCTCTACACCCTTCTCTCTAACCCTCTCCTCTTGCAACAAGCCCCCCACACCCGCATGCACCCGAGGTTACCTGGGACTCTTGTCTATTTCCAATCTCCAGGAGGATAACTACATGGTTTTCTTCAGGTTCACCTTCTTATTTAGCTTCTCTAGGATCACGAATAATAGGCTCCAAGCCCTTTAATTATGGCTAGAATCCCCTAATGAGTGAATACATACCATATTCCTCTTTTTGGGTCTGGCTTACCTCACTCAGTAAAGCGTTTTCTATTTCCATCCATTTGCATGCAAAATTCAAGATGTCATTGTTTTTTATCGCTGAGTAAAACTCTAATGTATATATGTTCCACACCTTTTTTAACCATTCTTTTATTGAGGGGCACCTAGGTTGTTTCCAGGTTCTGGCTATTACAAATAGTGCTGCTATGAACATAGTTGAACAAATGCTTTTGTGGTATGTTAGGGCATGTCTTGGGTATATTCCCAAGAGTGGAATTGCTGAGTCTTGAGGGAGGTTCACTCCCAGTTTTCTGAGGAACCGCCACACTGATTTCCACAGTGGCTGCACAAGTTTGCATTCCCACCAAAAATGGATGAGAGTTCCCCTCTCTCCACATCCTCTCCAGCATAGGCCATCATTGGTGTTTTTGACTTTAGCTAATCTGACCGGTGTAAAATGGTATCTCATAGTTGTTTTGATTTGCATTTCCCTGATCGCTAAGGATGTTGAACATGACCTTAAGTGTCTTTTGGCCATTCGAAGTTCTTCTGTTGAGAATCTCTGTTCAGATCAGCACCCCATTTTTTAATTGGGTTAATTAGAGTTTTATTGTCTAGTTTCTTGAGTTCTTTGTATATGGGAACAAGGAAGTATATATCTCAACTAAGGGAGTCATTTTAGGGTTTACAAGAGACTTGATTATAAATGGGATCCCAAGTCCAAGGAGAGATCCCCAGATTGTTCTCTGGACAGAGGAGAGGGTGCCTGAACCGGCCTTGGCCCATAATCATACTGATGAATATTTTGCTTATCACCATAGAACCTTCATTTGGCGATGGATGGAGATTGAGACAGAGACTCTCATTGGAACACTGGACTTAACTCCCTAGGTCCAAACGAGATGCAGAAGGAAAGAGAACGTGAGCAAAGAAGGCAAGACCAGAGGGAACCTTCATCCGACTATGGATGGCGATACAGATGGAGACCCAATTGGAGCACCAGACTGAGCCCCCCATGGTCCAAATGAGGAGCAGAAGGAGGAAGAACATGAAAAAGGAAATCAGGACCGTGAGGGGTGCGATCACCCACTGATACAAGGGGACTGATCTAATGAGAGTTCACCAAGGCCAGTTGGACTGGGACTGAACGAGCACGTGATCCAACCAGATTCTCTGAATGTAGCCAGATTCTCTGAATGTGGCTGGCCCGGAGTCTTTCTGAAAAGCCATTGACAATGACACTGGGACTTGTTTCCTCTGCATATACTGGATTTTTGGGATCCAGTCTGTTTGGATACTCACCTTCCTGGACCTGGAGGGAGGGGGGAGGAACTTGAACTTCCCAGAGGGCAGGAAGCCCTGACTGCTCTTAGGGATGGAGAGGGAGGAGGAGGGGGAGTGGGGGGAGTTGGAGGGTGTTGGGAGGAGGGGCAGAAATGGAAACTTTTATAATTTAATAAACTTTGAAAAAAATAAACACACAGACACGTGCGCGCGTGCATACACATGAACACACATAAAAAAATATTTACTTATTATTCTTATAGTGTATGCACTATGAGGTTCTGTGTTACTTGGCTTTTATTCAATGATGATTTCCTGTTTTCAACAACTTATCAATCATAAGATGACTTACTCTTTTTATGATTGTTTAGATAATTGTTCTTCATCTTACATATGATATTTTACTGTTCAAGTCCTTACTGGTTGAAAGGTTGGTTTCATCTTGGAAGATTATTTTAGCATGAAGGTGGTTGTCAAGAGCAGTATGCCTGTGTTGAGTCACTAAATTAGCTTCATGGAAGTAGGAGATACAGAAGATTTTTTTCCTCCACATTTCTGATTCTCTTCAAGCTCCTTGAAATTTCATTTGGATCTGGCTGCCTTCAATGTTCTCATCTGTGAACTAATGATTTCAAATTTACTTTCGAAGGCCCATCACAGTTCTGAAATCTTAAGGAGATTGTAAAAAAAAAACACAAATTAAGAGGGGAACCTGAGAAGATACCAAACCCAACTTTATTAACTTTCTGCTTTAGTTATCAGCTGCCTGATGTCTGCCCTTCTATATTTTTATTCTTTAGGGGCCAAAGTAAGCTGATTATCTGGATTGAGAAGATTAAATGAGATGTGATTATATGCAATCAGTTGAGAAAGGGGAAGAAAATGAACAATTGATTAAATTTCATCCAAGGTATTTAACTGCTATATTTTGCTGATGAGCCTACAATATGCCTAATATGCGTTATAATGTCATTCTTGTAGAAAAAATCAGAAACTATAAAGTGTCTTTTAAAAAAACATGGTTCTGTATGTACTTATTTTCATCTCAATTTAAATAAATGTATTCTGGGCCTATTACTCTTCTGTGAACTGTCCAGGGACCAATGTTACCTCTGGCTATCCAAAGAATGTCACCAGTGTGCTTTGTTTATGGCTTTGTTTAATATTTTTAAAAAATTCTCTGGATGACACTATTCTAGAAAGGATGAAGGCATGAAGGCAAAACTTACTAATATAAAATTTAACTTCAGTAAAATTGTTCAGTTGATAATTCTAAATTTTAATGACCTATCTTTTGGGAAATAATTTCTGTTCTCCCCTCTTTTTATCATTAAATAATCAGTAATTAAATGTCTGGTCCTTTTATCATGTGTATCTCATGATTCACACTAAATTGAAATCATTTTTATTGGTTGTCTTCCTGTTTTCTATAATTTTAAAGCTGAAGGTTAGAAGGAAATATAATATTGAAGACTGAACCTGATATTCAGTATTGAAGACAAGAATCACTTTATAAAATAATGTTGAACATCATATAATGCCACGTGTGTAACTGTGTAAAGGAGTAAATTAAAAGTATTTAAAATGATAAAAGTAATCATTCCTACCCAGTGTTACAGAGGGAGTCAGCTTGTTTGTCCCAGTTGCCCGGCTAGCTTACATCTGAAATAATCAGAAACTGTATTAAGTAAAACACTGCTTTGCCATTAGCTTTAACTTCTTATTGACTAACTCTTACATATTACTTAACCCATCTCCATTAATTTGTGTATCTCCATGTAGGAGTGGCTTACTGGAGATTCTAACAGACGTCCATCTCAGGCAGAATATCCTTGGTTTCTCTGACTCTGCCCTTCTTCATCCCAGCATTTAGTTCTGTTTTCTCTGCCTACCTAAGTTCTACCCTATCAATGAGGCCAAGGCAGTTTCTTTATTCATTAACCAATGAAAGCAACACACAAACCGAAAGAAATCCTACACTAACTCAGAATATAAAATACTTTAAAAGTTTGACTATTGGGTATAATGGTATCCTACTAAGATCAATTTTCATAATTGTACCTCTTTGCAATATCTTGGTTTTAGTTAGAAACATCAGCTCTTTTGTTATTATATGCTTGTCTTTTTCATTAGAACATCTCATAGTCTTTAAGTCCAGAATACTTGAACACTGTTTGTTTTTTAGAACAAGATCCCCAAGTGTCCATGCCCAGTTTATAGAAGAAGTAAACTTCTAGAGAAGTACCCTTTGGCCAGGTGAGCTGTCAACAGACTCTCAGACAAGTGGTACTGTCTGTAAGGTGTGTAGAGAACTCAGAGGTGTAGCTTTCTTTGGTCATCATATAGGCTGGGATTAAGTTTCAAATATTAACTACTTTTGGCCCAGCCCCTCATCTGTAAGTAACATCCCTTACCTATAATACTGCTAGTAACTTCAATAAAAACTTGCTAGTTCACCATGTTTGCCTTAAGGTCAATGATTACTTCAGTATGTAATGACTTCCCTTTCTAGGGTGAATAGATATATTTGTGACGCAGTTTTTGAGGAAAAACCTCTCAAATAATTTGTTACATTTTCATTTAGCTCTAAGACAGGGTCTCATATATTCCAAGCTATACTAAAAGGAAAATAAAACACAGTTACTATCTTCATATTTCATTTAAAGACAAATATCCTTCTGTTAAATTACAAACACAAAACAAAAAAAAAGCATTAATTGAATGTATGGAACAGAGAAACTCCTTGGAGTGTGAAATTCTAATTGAATGGTTATTGACATAAACTAGCCATGTCAAACACCCCAGAGTCTTAGATTCATGGAGGAATGGAAAAGCTTTTCCACACAGACTGAGGATTAGAGAACAGCCTTCATAAAGGAACAAGTATAAGTATGAACAACATGTGCAGAATATGTTCACCATAACTTTCATCTATCTGGATATTTATGGTCTGAAGACTGCTCCGCAACAGAGAATGCTCCTACTGAGATTAGCTAAACCTGCCTCTTTGGTCCCACTGAATACCATAAGCCCTGCCACCATGCTTATCCATATGTAATAACAATACTTCCTGTCCAGCCCCACACATTAATCCCATCTCTCTGTTCAATTCTGTATTATAATGAAGCTGAGCTATTAGGATACTGTTGTTGATCCAGTCAAGAGCTCTAACCCCTGTCTGTGTTTGTTTTTCTTCATTCTCTCACTGTCCCAATCAAGACTATCTGATGAAAAAGTGTTAAAATACGTAATTATCTGATTGGTAACATTACTGACTTGCTCCTTGAACACTTCAGCATTTCTAACTTCATTTTTATTTATTCATTTTTGCTTTTTGAGACTTTCATACATGGTACTGGATTTAAACCATTTTTATCACTCCAACACCTCATGTTTCACACTTCCTTTCAAATTCATGCCATTTTCTTCTATAATCGTTATGTTGCATATATGTATATATATCTATATATATATACATATATGCATTTGAACATAGATATTTCTACAGACATTTGGTCTTGACCCCTTGTTAATAGTAAAATTGTTTTCAGAAAGTAGTGCACAAATTAAAATTATTTTCAACACCTAAGTATGAGATTAGATTTCTTCCTTTTAAATGTAGGCAATTAATCCCCCCACCACAAACAAGATTTTATCTACTTTTTAACCAAATATTGTTCAGTTTTCTCAATTATATGAAAGGCTTGTGACTTTCGGATCCATTACTAACAATAAAGCATTTTAAATATATTTTTACTTAAGAAACTAAATTAATATTTTATGGCTTATAAACATACAAAAGCATCAGTTTAATTTATTTTGTAAATATAACTCTTACAAGTTCTGAATTGGATGCTTTTCATATTTTATTTTATATAAAATGAAAAATAATGTCTATAAATCCCTGTATCTCCAAAATAAATTTATTATACATAATGTACAAGACATATATCAGTTCAATTATTTCCCACAATAGTAATAATGCTTTCTTATATCTAGAGACGCACCTTTTTAAGTATTTAGAAACTATGATGCATATTATTTTGTAACAATACAAAAGTCTAAATTGATAAGCCATTTTGTTATGTTTGCCATTACTTTAAAGGGGTTATTTTAGTAGCAACCTATTTAGGAAAGAAATTTTAATTGCAGTCTTTGGGACTCTGTACCAATTAACCAGCATTAATTACTATTTGGTACTTTAAAGGATTAGAATACTTCTAACAAAACTGAAAAGTTCCTTAGATTTTTCTGGATTGTTGTGTTGTTGAAGGGAGGCTTTTATAGTCAGCATTTTACTGGACAATAAAATAATATAGATTTGATTTATGTGTTCCTGTAATATTTTGCAAAGTATTACAATATATTATACAATATATTATATTGTTTACTATGATTTGAACAACATACTGGTATTATATAGGACATGGATTTAAATTAATATTTTAAAGAATGAAATCTTGATATTTAAATTTTCATATATATATATATATATGCATTACTTTGCTTTCTGTTCCTATATTACAATAGTTGAAACTGGAAAATGTATAAATAGGTTTACTATTGTGCATCAGCTGGGATGGTGGTTTGGCTGAAAATGGCCCCCATAGGCTCATATATTTGAAAACTTGTTTCCCCCTTATTCAAACTATTTAGGAAGTATTAGGAACTGTCACCTTGTTGGAGGAAGTCTGGACCTGAGTGTGGGTTTTCAGTAAATTAATTTCATTGTGCAATGATTTTAATTAGAATTTGTTTTAATTTTTATAATGAGAATGAATTCTTTATAAACAAATATCAGTTCAGCCTATTAAACATATAGCTGTGGAAGTAAATAAGTTTCTTATTCACATTGGTGACTCTTATAATTAAACAAGAAGGTGATACTTTACATTAAGCAGCAGACTTTTGTAACAAAGTCTACTATGTTCTTATATTTACAAAACAGAAATACAAAGACAAAGAGAAATAAATTGGTTTTCCTTTCTAGTAATCAGTGATGTGCAACATTTATAGTTATTGCATCTTTATAAATGCCATGTATAAAAGTTAATATGATTAAACCAAAATAGTTAAAGCCACAAATCATATAAAATATAACAGTGTTTTATTTTTAATATATTTTTGAAACTGGTTTGTTGCATGATTGACCATTCTCAGAAACCATGTAGTTCTTGAATAGCATTCCAGCTCATACATATCTTGGCTTAGAAAGGCATTTTCATGTTGATTGATATTCTACTTCATACTTCTTGTAGTAATTGATATATTGAAATATAAATACATATTATGTTAATTCAAACAAGAGTTTAACAACTAAATGGTGAATAGAAACATTATGACATGTAGGTGGATGTTGAAAATGGTCATTATAAATATTTTAGCTAAATAACTGAATAGCAAAACTAGTTGAATCACTTTCTTTTATTGTATACAGTGTTTGAATATTTAAATGTTTATCATTCAGTTGTTCTTATAACATAAACAGAATTGAAAACACTTGTATTCTAATTTACACCTGTTAACATACGTGCAAGCTATACATATATTCAGAAAGTCAAAACTATTCAAACTATTCAAGGTATTTCTCCCATACATGTTTCTGTAGGTACAACATACACCAAAATTAGTATACTTGTTTAATAATAAACTATAGTGTAGATGTTTTAAAGATACATATTATTTAATTATGCCTTTCTGTGCATAGGTAGGCACATGTGTGCAGGTGCTTGCTATGGCCCTCTAGGCTGAAGATGGATGTTCTAATGATACAGAAGAACTTTGGGTGACTGTCCAGGCAGCAAGTTGTCTCTGTCAATTCTAGAATTTTTAATGTACTTCCTGTTAACTTAGGAAATATTATATCCTTCTGGGTTCTTTGATGGTGTTGAAAAATATATAGCTTTAGTTTTCCTTACTTATGACAAAAATAAAGTAAATATAAGTATCAAAACTGTAATTCTTGATTGATAACAGCTTTGTTATATGTAATTTTACTATGTTAAAGTTAAAATCTTCCTTTTCATTTAAACAGAAAAGGGGAAATGGTGTGGGAAGTTCTTCTGTATATGTGTTGTTTTTATTGGTTAATGAATAAAGAAGCTGCTTTGGCCTGTGAAAAGACAGAAGAGAGATAGGCAGAGAAAACAAAATTGAATGCTGGGAGAAAGAAGGTGGAGTCGAGAGAAAACATGTAGCAATGCTGGAGTCAGATGCCAGATGGGACTTTACTGGGTAAGCCACAGCCACATGGTGATGTACAGATTAATGGAGATGGGTTAGTTTAATATTTAAGAGCCAGAGATATTCTTATGCTATTGCAAATAATGCAGTTTCTGAGTGATTATTTCATGGTCTGGGTAGCTGGGAATGAACAATCAGCTTCTTTCCAACACTAGGTCCACCAAAAGAGCAGTAAAATTGCGATTAACTGCTGAATCATCTATCTAGCCCCAAGGCTTGCCTTTTGAATAAACATGTGGCATGCAGGCAGTGTGACTAGTCTTTCTTCTACTATAAATTTCTTAATTTTTTTTGCTATAACCCTACACTTCTGTGACTGAACCTCCCCTCATAAGATTATGCTTAAATATAAAGATTAGCTGGACATAGGCATTATTGATTGTGTGTACTTATAATAATGTGATTATAGTACTTGGTAGGTGAGGCAGGAAGATCAGGAGTTCAATGCATTCCTGGGCTACATGAGGTCCTGAGTGAAAAAATCAGTAAAAAGGAGAAAAAAAAAGAAGAAATATTAAGAGGTTTTCAATGATTTCGAATGATTACATTTGCTGGAAAATTTATCATGAATCCTCAATACATGTATATTAAACTCTGTGTTTATCAGTGTAAACATTTCAAAGTCTTCCATAATCTTGGCGAATTAAACACTTCTTTTTATATAACAATCACAGCATTTATAAAATTTTGTCTTATTTATTAAACTTTCATATATTTTAACCGTTCATTTTTTTAAGTATATTTCATACTAGGACCAGAAATGTTGATTCCACTATGATTTTTTGTATTAGTAGATTAATTTTTGTTTATTTTTGTTATCTGTTTTTTGAACCAAGGTCGCACAGTATAACCCTGGTTGTCTTGGAACTCACTATATATACCACATTGGTTTTAAACTTACAGAGATCCACCTGTGTCTGTCATCTGAGTACAAATGATAGGGTATGTATCACACTCAGCCATAGACAAGATTTTAATCATGTTTGATAATAATCCTTTATTTTGAGCTATTTTTTTCATTTTTTAGTTATTGACTTCACAGGCAGTGGTTACATCACTTATCCTTACTTATCCAGGTTTAAGTAAACTGTGAAATGGTTCAGGGCACTAAGTGGACAAGTCTGTCAGGAATTTGGTCATCTTCATTTGAGAGACTCTTACTCTTCCCTCAGGGTTCAATGTGAACATGACAAAGTAGTTCTGATTAGATGAAAGTGTCACCATTGGCCAATGTTTCCTCCTCATTTTCCTAATTGTCTTTTTCCTCCCTTGTCCTCATTCTTCTCCTTCTCCTCCTCCTCCTCTTTTCTATTTATTTTGAAGCAGGATTTCAGGTCTTGAGGCATGGCACTGAGGTCGTTCTTTTTTGTCTCATTCATTATATTCCAAGTGAAATTTCCCATCCCTCACAGTCCTCCTATCTCACCCAACCTCTCCTCTCCCCAGATCCACTCCTCCTGTTTCACTTCAAAATAAAAGAAAATGTCTTCCAGGCATACCAACTGAATAAAATACCTGCAACTCAAATTCAAAACCACATCAAAAAGATTATCAACAATGGTCAAGTTGGCTTTATCCCATAGATGCAGTAATGGTTTAACATATGAAAGATGGTCAATGTAATCCACCATATAAACAAAATGAAAGACAAAAAACACATGATCATCTCATTAAATGCAGAAAAGGCCTTTGATTAAATCAAGCTCCTCTTTGTGATAAATGTTCTTGAGTAATTAGGGATACCAGGGACACACTCAAGCATAATGTAGACAATTTACTTCAAGCTTATATAGAGCAAGCATCAACATAAATGGAGTGAAACTAAAGCAATTCCACTAAAATCAGTAAAAGAAACTGTTGCTCACTTTCCATACTTATTCAAGATAATACTTGAAGTCTTAGTTAGAGCTTTAAAACAGCAGGGCAAAATAAAGGGGATTCAATTTGAAAAGGAAGAGGTTAAAGTATCTGTATTTACAGATAATAGGATAGTATACCTGAATATACTATGACACTACAAATTCTACCAGGGTACTCCTACATTTGATAAGCACCTTCAGAAAAACAGGTGAGTACAAAAGAAACTCACAGAAATCAGTAGAGCACCTATAAACAAATGACAAATGGATTTAGCAAAAAGTCACAAAACAACACTTTTTAAAATAGCTTCAAATAAAATCAAATAGCTTGGGGTAACTTTTTCCAAGCAAGTATAAGGCTTATATGATAAAAATTTCAAGTCTTTGAATAAAGTAATTGAGGATCAGAAGATAGAGTGATCTCCCATGTTCATGGATTGTAAGCATTAACATTATAAAGATGGCCATCCAACAAAAAGCAATTTACAGATTTTTTACAACCCTGATCAAAATTCTAGTGCATAACTTTAATCACAACAATCAAGAAGCAGAGGCAAGCAGATCTCTGTGAGTTATAGTCCAAGCAGGTCTACAGAGTGAGTTTCCAGGACAGCTAGAGTTACATAGTGAAAACCTGACTCACAAAAAAAAAGAAAGAAAAAAAGAAAGAAATATTCCAACACAATTCTTTATTACCCTGAAAGGACAATTCTCAAATTCATATGAAAAAAAACAAGCAAACAAGCAAAAATCAGAATAGATAAAAAAATCCTTAACAATAAAAGACCAGCTAAAGGTCTCACTATTCCTAATTTTAGGTGGTACTACAGAGCTATAGTGATAAAAATCAAATGATATTGGCATAAAAGCAGACATGTTGATTAATGAATTCAAATTGAATTCCCAGACATAAATCTACACACCTATGTAAAAATTAATTTTTGATAGAGAATGTATTTATTTTTTTATTAGTACACACTGGGAAATGACAGCATTTCTATTAAATGGTACAGGTGTAACTGGAATTGAATTGAACATGGCATAACAAAACTAGTCATAAACCCTCATATCAAGACTGGATGAAGTCATCCAGTAGGAAGAAAAGTATACCAAGCACAGGCAAAAGATTCAGAGATACACCCCTAACTTCCACTGTTTGTAGTCCCATTAGAACATCCAGCTACACAACCATAAAGTATATATAGAGGATTTTGCTCACATCCATAAAGGGTCCTTGATTGTTTTTTTCGGTCTCTTTGATCCCCTGTGAGCCCTGCTTGGTTTATTCTGTGGGCCATGTTCTCATGGCATCCTTGAAACCTCTAGATATTTGTTTGTAGAAAATGCAAGTAGATCCATATCTCTCACCCTGCACAAACCCAGTACAAATGGATCAAAGACTTCAACATAAAACCAGATACATCGAACCTGATAGAAGAGAAAGTAGGGAATAGCTTTGAACACATTGGCAGAGGAGACAGCTTCCTAAATAGAGCACCAATAGCTCAAGCAGTAATACGAGTGTTTAATAGATGAAAATCATTAAACTGAAAACCATTTGTAAGGCAAAGGATATTGTCATTGGAAATAAGTGACAGCCTATAGTATCAAAAATCATTTTCTACCAAGTCCACAACTGATAGAGGACTAATATCCAAAATATATAAATAAATTAAGAAACTAGATATGATATCAAAAAACACAAGTAATCAAATTAAAAGGGTACACATCTACACAGAGAATATTCAATATAGGAATCTCAGGTAGCTGAGAAGCACTTAAAGAAATTTTCCTTAGTCATCAGAAAAATGTAAATCAAAATAATTTTAAAATTCCATTTTTTTTTCCGCAGCAAGCTAAGACTGCAGGCAGCGAGTCTTCTGACCAGCGAGGGGCTCTGATCCTGTGGAGGGGTGAGTGTGTTGACTGCCATACAACTCAGGTTAGGTACACACGGTATTCCCGCTATCCTTATCTCCCTGGCTGCTCCACAGGGGCAGCTTCCCCCAGCTAATCCCTCTCTCCTGCTACGCCATCCCAGCTTTCGGCCCGGAACCCCTCCCGTCTTCTCTCCCTTTTTCGGGGCTTAAATTCCCCCATCTCAGCCGGGGTGGGCACCGCGGCCCGGGGCAGGCGGTGAGTGCAAAGGGACCGGAGTCCCTTTGTTCAGATAGCCGGCCTGAAGCAGGCTAAGACCGCAAGCAGCGAGTCTTCTGACCAGCGAGGGGCTCTGATCCTGTGGAGGGGTGAGTGTGTTGACCGCCATACAACTCAGGTTAGGTACACACGGTACTCCCGCCATCCTTATCTCCCTGGCTGCTCCACAGGGGCAGCTTCCCCCAGCTAATCCCTCTCTCCTGCTACGCCATCCCAGCTTTCGGCCTGGAACCCCTCCCGTCCTCTCTCCCTTTTTCGGGGCTTAAAATCCTCCATCTCAGCCGGGGTGGGCACCGCGGGTCGGGACAGGTGGTGAGTGCAAAGGGAAGGAAGTCCCTTGGTTCTAAGAGCCTGCCTGCAGTGAGCTAAGACTGCAGGCAAAGTGATTCCTGGTTAGCAAGAGACAGTAATCCAGTAGAAGAAGACCCAGCGGAGGGAAGAGCCATTGGAGGGCATCTGAAGGAAGAGATGGGCAGGCGCCAAGGCAAAAATTCCTCCAACAATCTGAAAAACAACATGAAAACACCAGATCCCAGCGATCTTACGACAGAAGGACTTGAACGCCCTATTCCAGAAGAAATGGAAAACAGTGTCATTATGAAAGCAACAGAGTCTCTTAAACAGGGTATGAATAACTCACTTAAAGAATTAGAAGACAAATATAACAAAAAGATGGAAGAAATGAGTAAAGAAATGGAAGACAAATATAACAAAAAGGTTGAAGAAATGAGTAAATTCGTAAATGATACCCTGGGAAACCAAGAAAAAGCAATCAAACAGGTAGTGGAAACAGTTCAAGAATTGAAAACTGAAATGGAGGCAGTGAGGAAAACGCAATCCGAGGGCCGGCTGGATATGGAAAACCTAGGTAAACGAATGGAGACTACAGAATCAAGCTTAACCAATAGAATACAAGAGATAGAAGAACGAATCTCAGATTATGAAGACACCATAGAGAAAATAAATGCCCTGACCAAAGAAAACAGCAAATCCAACAAATTCTCATCACAAAACATTCAGGAAATATGGGACATAATAAAAAAACCAAATCTAAGAATAATAGGAGTAGAGGAAGGGGAAGAATTGCAGATCAAAGGTCCAGAAGATATATTCAACAAAATTATAGAAGAAAACTTTCCCATCCTAAAGAGGGATATTCCTATGAAGGTGCAAGAAGCATACAGAACACCAAATAGATTGGATCAGAAAAAAACATCCCCTCGCCATATAATAATCAAAACACAAAGCAGACAGATTAAAGAAAGGATATTAAGAGCTGCAAAGGAAAAAGGTCAAGTAACCTATAAAGGTAAACCTATCAGACTTACACCAGACTTCTCTATAGAAACCATGAAAGCCAGAAGGTCCTGGATAGAGGTACTGCAGAAATTAAGGGACCATGGATGCAAGCCCAGACTACTTTACCCAGATAAGCTTTCGTTCACTATCAACGGAGAAAACAAAATATTTCAGGATAAAAACAAATTTAAACAATACGTAACTACTAATCCAGCCTTACAGAGAATACTAGAAGGAAAATTACATCCCAAGGAATGCAACATTGCCAACAATGACTACAATAATTAATATCTCTTAATATCAATGGACTCAATTCACCTATAAAGAGGCACAGACTTAGAGATTGGTTACGAAAACAGGATCCAACATTCTGCTGTTTACAAGAAACACACCTCAACCACAAAGACAGACACCTACTCAGAGTAAAGGGTTGGGAAAAGGTTTTCCAAGCAAATGGACCTAAGAAACAAGCAGGTGTGGCCATTCTAATATCTAACAAAATCGACTTCAAACTAAAATCAAGCAGAAGGGATGGAGATGGACATTTCATACTCATTACAGGAACAACTCATCAGGAAGAAGTCTCAATCCTGAATATCTATGCCCCTAATGTAAAGGCACCCACATATGTAAAAGAAACTCTTCTAGAACTCAAGGCAGTCATCAAACCACACACGCTCATAGTAGGAGACTTCAACACTCCTCTCTCACCAATGGACAGGTCAAACAGACAGAAACCTAACAGAGAAATAAGAGAATTATTGGAGGTATTGAATCAAATGGACTTAACAGACATCTATAGAACAATCCACCCAAATAGGAAAGAATATACCTTCTTCTCTGAAGCTCATGGAACCTTCTCGAAAATTGACCACATACTGGGTAACAAAGCAAACTTCCACAGATACAAAAAAATATTAGTAACCACCTGTGTCTTGTCAGACCACCATGGATTAAAGTTAGAATTCAACAACAGTGCTACCCCCAGGAAGCCAACAAATTCATGGAAGTTGAACAGTCAACTACTGAATCATCCCTGGGTCAAGGAAGAAATAAAGAAAGAAATTAAAGTCTTCCTTGAATTTAATGAAAATAAAGACACAACATACTCAAACCTATGGGACACTATGAAAGCAGTGCTAAGAGGAAAGTTCATAGCACTAAGTGCCCAATTAAAGAAAACGGAGAAAGCACACATTGGAGACTTAACAGCACACTTGAAAGATCTAGAAAAAAAAGAAGCTGATTCACCCAGGAGGTCTAGAAGACTGGAAATAATCAAACTGAGGGCTGAAATCAACAAAATAGAAACAGAGAAAACAATCCAAAGAATCAATGAATCAAAAAGCTGGTTCTTGGAGAAAATCAACAAGATCGACAAGCCCCTATCCAAATTAATCAAACGGCAGAGAGAGAACATGCAAATTGATAAGATCAGAAATGAAAAAGGGGACATAACCACAGACGCTGAGGAAATTCAGAGAATCATTAGATCTTACTATGAAAATTTATATGCCACAAAGTTGGAAAATGTACAAGAAATGGACATTTTTTTAGATAAGTACCATATACCAAAGTTCAACCAAGAACAGGTAAATATTCTAAATAGACCTGTCAGTCATGAAGAATTAGAAGCTGTTATTAAAAATCTCCCTACCAAAAAAAGCCCAGGGCCAGATGGTTTCAATGCAGAATTCTACCAGAACTTCCAGGAAGAGCTAATACCTATACTCCTTAATGTATTTCACAATATAGAAACAGAAGAATCATTGCCAAACTCTTTTTATGAGGCTACAGTTACCCTGATACCAAAACCACACAAAGACACGACCAAGAAAAAGAATTACAGACCAATCTCACTCATGAACATTGACGCAAAAATACTCAATAAAATACTGGCAAACCAAATCCAAGAATACATTAGAAAAATTATCCATTATGATCAAGTGGGCTTTATCCCAGAGATGCAGGGCTGGTTCAACATACGCAAATCTATCAATGTAATCCATCATATAAATAAACTGAAAGAAAAAAAAAACATATGATCATTTCATTGGATGCTGAAAAAGCATTTGACAAAATTCAACACCCATTTATGATAAAGGTGTTGGACAGACTGGGGATACAAAGATCATACCTAAATATAATAAAAGCTATTTACAGCAAGCCGTCAGCTAACATCAAATTGAATGGAGAGAAACTCAAAGCCTTTCTTCTAAAATCAGGAACACGACAAGGCTGTCCACTCTCTCCATACCTCTTCAACATAGTGCTTGAAGTTCTAGCAATAGCAATAAGACAACATAAGGGGATCAAGGGGATACGAATTGGAAAGGATGAAGTTAAACTTTCGTTATTTGCAGACGATATGATAGTGTACATAAGCGATCCCAAAAACTCTACCAAAGAACTACAGTTGATAAACACCTTTAGTAATGTGGCAGGATACAAGATCAACTCCAAAAAATCGCTAGCCCTCCTATACACAAAGGATAAAGAAGCAGAGAGGGAAATCAGAGAAACATCACCTTTCATGATAGCCACAAATAGCATAAAATATCTTGGGGTTACTCTAACCAAGGAAGCGAAAGACCTATTTGACAAAAACTTTAAGTCTTTGAAGAAAGAAATTGAGGAGGATACCAGAAAATGGAAAGACCTCCCCTGCTCTTGGATTGGGAGAATCAACATAGTAAAAATGGCAATTCTACCAAAAGCAATCTATAGATTCAATGCAATTCCCATCAAAATCCCATCAAACTTCTTCACAGACCTGGAGAGAACAATAATCAAGTTTATATGGAAAAACAAAAAACCCAGGATGGCCAAAACAATCTTATACAATAAAGGAACTTCTGGAGGCATTACCATCCCTGACTTCAAACTCTATTACAGAGCAACAGTATTGAAAACAGCTTGGTATTGGCATAACAACAGAGAAGTAGACCTATGGAATCGAATAGAAGACCCAGGTATTAACCCACAAATGTATGAACACCTGATTTTTGACAAGGGAGCTAAAGGTATACAATGGAAGAAGGATAGCATCTTTAACAAATGGTGCTGGCATAACTGGATGTCAACCTGTAGAAGAATGAAAACAGATCCATATCTATCACCATGCACAAAACTCAGGTCCAAATGGATTAAAGACATCAACATTAATCAGACCACTTTGAACCTGATAGAAGAGAAAGTAGGAAGTAGTCTACAAGACATAGGCACAGGACACCACTTCCTAAGCAGATCCCCAGGAGCGCAGACAATAAGAGAAACAATAAATAAATGGGACCTACTGAAACTGAGAAGCTTCTGTAAAGCAAAGGACACTGTCAGTAAGACAAAAAGGCTACCTTCTGACTGGGAGAAGATCTTCACAAACCCCTCAACAGACAAGGTCTGATCTCCAAAATATACAAACAACTCAAGAAACTAGACACTAAAACTCTAATTAAACCAATTAAAATATGGGGTACTGAACTGAACGGAGAATTCACAACAGATGAACTTCGAATGGCTAAAAAGCACTTAAGGTCATGCTCAACCTCCTTAGCGATCAGGGAAATGCAAATCAAAACAACTTTGAGGTATCATCTTACACCTGTCAGAATAGTCAAACTCAAAAACACCAATGATAGCCTATGCTGGAGAGGATGTGGAATGAGGTGAACACTCATCCATTGTTGGTGGGAATGCAAACTTGTGCAGCCACTGTGGAAATCAGTGTGGCGGTTTCTCAGGAAACTGGGAGTCAGCCTCCCTCAGGACCCAGCAATTCCACTCTTGGGAATATACCCAAGAAATGCCCTAAAATACTACAAAAGCATTTGTTCAACTATGTTCATAGCAGCACTATTTGTAATAGCCAGAACCTGGAAACAACCTAGGTGCCCCTCAATAGAAGAATGGTTAAAAAAGGTGTGGAGCATATATACATTAGAATTTTACTCAGCGGTAAAAAACAATGACATCTTGACTTTTGCATGCAAATGGATGGAAATAGAAAACGCTTTACTGAGTGAGGTAAGCCAGACCCAAAAAGAGGATTATGGTATGTATTCACTCATAAGTGGATTCTAACCGTAATTAAAGGTCTTTGAGCCTATTATTCGTGATCCTAGAGAAGCTACATAAGAAGGTGAACCTGACGAAAATCATGTAGCTATCCTCTTGGAGATCGGAAATAGACAAGAGTGCCAGGTAACCTCGGGTGCATGGGGGGGGGGTGGGGGTGCTTTTGGAAGGGGAGAGGGTTAGAGAGAAGGGAGTAGGGGAGGAATGGGGAAAGATCGGGGGACTGGGATGGGGGGGAGTGTGAATGGATAGATATGGGATCAGGGAAGTGTATACCTCAACTAAGGGAGTCATTTTGATGGTTTACAAGAGACTTGAGTATAAAGGGGATCCCAGGTCCAAGGAGAGATCCCCAGATTGTTCTCTGGACAGAGGAGAGGGTACCTGAACCGGCCTTGGCCCACAACCATACTGATGAACATTTTGCTCCCTAGGTCCAAACGAGAGGCTGAAGGAAGGAGAACGTGAACAAGGAGGGCAAGAGCAGAGGAAACCTTCGTCCAAAGTTGGATGGCGATAAAAAAGAAATCAGGACTGTGACAGGCGCCATCACCCACTGATACAATGAGACTGAGAGTTCACCAAGGCCAGCTGGACTGGAACTGAATGAGCACGTGATCTAACCAGATTCTCTGAATGTGGCCGGATTCCCTAGATGTGGCGGGCCCGGAGTCTTTCTGAAAAGCCATTGACAATGACACTGGGACTTGTTTCCTCTGCATATACTGGATTTTTGGGAGCCAGTCTGTTTGGATACTCACCTTCCTGGACCTGGAGGGAGGGGGGAGGAGCTTGAACTTCCCACAGGGCAGGAAACCCTGACTGCTCTTGGGGATTGAGAGGGAGGAGGAGAAGAAGTGGGAGAAGTGGGGGGGTGTTGGGAGGAGGGGCGGAAGTGGAAACTTTTATAATTTAATAAACTTTAAAAAAATGCTAAAAAAAAATAAATAAAATTCCATTTTTTAACTGTCAGAATGATTATAACAATAACATAAGTGAGAGCTCATGCTGGCAAGGATATGAAGCAAGGGGAATACTTCTCCCTTGTTGGTGGAAATGCAAACTTTTATAATCACTATGGAAATCAATATGGTAGTTCCCTAGAAACGAGGACTTGATCTACCTCAACACCCAGCTATATCACTCTTGGGCATATACTCAAAAGACATTCCATGCTACCACATGGACACTTGTTCAGCTATACTACTGCTGTTCTAATCATAATAGGCAGAAATTTAAAAGAATATAAATATTACCCAAGATAAAAATGGATAAAAAGAAATGATACATTTGCATAATGGAATATTGCTTAACTATTAAAAACATCATGAAATTTGCAAACAAATAGATGGAACTAGAATATATTGGTCTGGAATGTGTTTTTAATGTTATATATAAAATGTTTTTTGTTTTAATTTTAACGATTTTATGATTGCATAGTCACATATTGTAAACAGAAACTGTACTTTCATTTCTGGGATGTACAAACCCTAATAATCATATATAAACTATATTAATTACAATTCTGTTTGGCCAATGGCTCTGGCATATTTCTAGCTACATCTTGCATGTTAAATTAACCCATTTCTATTAATCTGTGTATTGGCTAAAGGTTGTGGCTTACTGATAATATTCTGGTGTTTTTTTTTTCCTTTGGCAGCTACATGGCATCTGCCTGACACCTTTTTCTCTCCTCCTCTATCTATGCTTCGATTTCTTGCCTTGTTATATTCTGCCCTGTTATAGGCCAAAACAACTTCTTTATTAACCAAAACTGATAAAATATACTCACAGCATACAGAGGGGAATGATTACATTTTATACAAGTATATGATATACTTTAACCATATTTGTTACCATTTCCTTCTTCTATACTGACTCCTTCTAACATTTATTTTCTTTTTTCCAAATAGGTTGCCTTTGACTTTCATGGCTATACTAAATCTAGATTATATATTCTCAATATGTGAGAAAACATGAGATTCATCTTTAAGATTGGCTTATTTTGCTTATCTGGTGATCGTCACTTCCAGGTAAGCTTTCTGCAAATGTCATAATTTCTTTTTTTTATGACATGAAGAAAATACCTTGTATATCAGTACCACATTGTATTTATTCATTCAGTATTGATTAATATCTTCAGGGGTTCAATTTCCTGTCTCATGGCTCTACGAGCACATCTGTAGTGTTAATTAGAAGTTATGTATCTAAACTTTGGTATACCACCCAGAAGACATACAGGTTAACCAAGTAGTTCTTCTAGTTTACATTTCTTGAAGAAATTCTGTAGTGACTTACATACTGGCTATATCAATTTTTCATAACACTTAGTGGTGGATAACAGACTATTTCTCTACATCTTTGCCAATACATTTTTCTTTTATATGTTGGATATTTAGATTGGGACTATATGTTATCTTAATATACTTTTGTTTCCAAATTGCTGATGGATAAATAAGTTACATTTGTATTATTCATATATTTTGCAACTTATGTATATTATTTGGAAAAGAATTTATTCACTTCATTTCTTAGTGATTGATTCAATTATTCATAATTTGAAAGTTTAATTTTTGAATTCTTTTACTGATTCTGGGTAATAACCTCCTGTCAAAGATGTATAGTTGGTAATGATTATCTCCAATTCTATGTACCTGTCTCACAACCTTAAATGCTGACTTGGTACTTTACTCTTTTCTTATATTCTTTGAAAAATGTAAACTTCTTTAAATTGTTAGAAATTATTAAGGACTACTACTGTGCTTTGCTGTGTTGTGGTTGGTGAGAGTGTATGTGTGTGTTTAACATTTCTGATTCTTATGCATTTTTAAAGTATTATTATTGTTATTTGCACATCTTTATTCTTAAATATTTTTCTCCAAATGCTACAAAACATTGAAACACACCTCAAAGAGAATATACTAACCTTTAATTAACTGTACATTTACTTGTATTTTTGTTAAATTGTTCTCACTGCATTCATTATGATTTTCAATAATTTAATAATACTAAATTTTAGATGGTAGAATAACATTATTAAAGACTGAAAAAGAGAAAGCTAAAAATGTAGCACTAATAATTTAAATAACATTTTATGACAGTTTATGCAATTCAACAATAAACAGTGTATTAATAATATTCCATACAATGTTTCATCATCAATTAACAACATGAAAGTTGAAGAAACTCATATAATCTTAAATATTTATTGTGACAATCAGAGAATGAAAGGATCTATACACACGGAGAGACACACACACAGTTACTCAAAAACTTCATCTGCGTGACTTAATATTACATAAACAATGATGATCAGAGGTATAAATTTTTTTCTACTAGGTAGTTCTATTTTAAATATGGTATAAAGTAGAAATCTACAAATTTTCACAAACAAATCCAAAAATTAAATTCTAGAATTAAATATTACTGAGAAATCATATGCCACAGGTGAATTTTATTATTAGAAAAATCCACAGGTTCTAGAGCATTCAATATTGTTCTACTCTAATGAAATAATTTTAAGCAATATTAAACCAGGAATCTATTATTACACCTAAATATTGGAATAAAACTGAGATCATTTTAAAGAAAAACATTTCTTAATAATTGCCTATGTCTAAATTGTGAATTTGTGGTAAATGGACACATACATACATTTATTCATAGATTTCCTTCCTTATTTTTGTTCCATTTTATTAAAATTTAATTTTTATTAAAAAGTGATAGTTTACTATGTGTATATACAAAGAGGAGGGATAAAAATGTTCATTCAAAATTTCAATTTTGATGAACACTGGCAAGTCAGAATAGCGTTTACATTTTATTAATGCCATACACATAGAAACTTAGAAACATAGAGACATCAATGTCCGGTCAATGTTAATTTTGTGCAAACAATATAAAGTAAGTAAAATATGAAACATGTAGTTGCTATTTTTTAGTATTTGTTACAAATGTGATTTTTATGAACTGTTTAATTTAACTTAGTTTTCACTTTATAATTAATGCATTTTGTCATTAGAGTTCTATAGAAGAAATGGAGACATGAAAATTCATTTGACTTCTCAAGATCATAAACATAAAATAGTTACTGAATCTAATCTCACATATATCTTCAACAATGTGTTATTTTCTGTTTTCTTTGGGATTCAACATCAGAAATTCTATGAAACATTTTGACACATTACAGTATCATCATCCATGTTACAATACCCTTACTAACTGTAAATATAATGTGGAAAAATTAAAAACACAAATTACAAAATAATTTAAACTAGTTAAACATATATTTTATTATATCTTTACCCTTAATGTTCCTATCTTTTAATCTCTCATTATTATCATCTTAGAAATTGAATGACATAGAAACAGATATATTATCTTGATTGATAGATTATAGATAGGTTATAAGAAGGAAGATGGAGAAGCTAGTCAAATGACATCCTATAAGGAAACTATATATTAGGTTAATTTCTGCCTCGTAATTACTTCATTGCTTTCATTTGTCCTACAAACCCTTTAATGTACGAGTGCTCAGCTTTGGACTAAGACTTTTATGTGACTTCATATTGTAATCTGTGTCTGGTTTACATACTATTAGAATGTTATTCATCAGATTGAATAAACATTTTGCACCCTTTTTCTTTCACTGCTTAATATTACTCAAACCCTCTGTACAAACAGGAAAGCATTTCTTTTTTCCCATGACAATGTTTCAAATATTGAAAGGCAGCCAGCCTGTCTTCCCCATTGTCGTCTCATCCTCAGGCTAACCACAATCAGAAAACAATACTAAAGAATTAACATAAACATCTTGTAGTTTACACATACCCACATGTCTTCTTTGCAACTTCACTCCAAAGGTTTAGAAAGAGTGATAAATTATGATATATATGAACTAATTATATAATATCAAACAGTTATTTCACTCACTCACATAATTTCTTTGCAAATGTTCCAAGTAGCAAATTAATACAGAATTTAGAAAGAAGAAATGGTTGAGGAATCAATTTTTAACGAATAAGTTTTTCAAATACAATAGTCATAGACATACAAAAACTTACTGCATCCTGAACTTACCAACATTCCTATTAGAGTTACTCATAATTTAAAAAAATACTAAATATATAAAAATTACTATTATTTTTTAACCAAAACCATCACAAGTTTACATGGAAAGTTATAGTAACTGGAATCAGACAAACTGATATAGTCAAGCTCACCTGATGGGGGAAACTTTGTTAACCAATCATCTTTAAGAAGTATAACCTAGTTAAGGCCCAGGAAGAAAATCAGGGATGGACAAGGTGCTCACTCTCTGTGGGTGATTCCTGTGTGACACAGTGGAACTTGGGCTTCCCATTTTTGTGGCATGAGTTTCCCTTTATAGTAAGTAAAAACATAATTGTTTATCTTTAAACTGGTCTGGTTATTTCCCAAATCAACTTAACTTATACTGTTGGCACCCAATTCTTGGGGCCACTTGTGTCTCTAGTGGCTCTAGCCAGCTGCAGCAATGCCATGCTCATTTGGGCATAGAATTCCTGCACAGGGGTCCTGATTAGCTGCTACAGGCTGACTTTGGGGTCCATTTTTTCTGCAGTCACAGAAGATCAGGCTGTGCAGGAGGAGAGATGTGGGAGGCCAAGGCAGAGCTGGTTTGGGTACAAGGTCCTCAACTGTCTCTGACCTGAGTAGGAGGCACCGCCGTCCTCCACCGACTGTCTTGTGGGGCTGTTGAACAGCCAAGGACCTTCATGGAGCACACAGTCTGTGATTTGTACTAAACAACTTCTTAATTTAAGCATATATTTCGTCATTCAACCTAAAATCAGGTTTAAACAAAACACGTGACTTCAAGTGCACTGCTATACCTACTGGCAGGTAATGGTTATTGCACCTACTCCAGCTAATTAAATCATAGGTGAGATTTTTTTTTATTCTAAATATAATTCATAAGTTGCTGATTTAGAAGGGAAATATGTCAGACAAACTTATAGTCCAAGGTTTCAATAGCCTTTTCACTTACACCATGTGCGAGGTTTTACAAGATATATATGATCTCCCTTCTACATCACTATTTTTATTTTGGAGGCTTAGTATTGTCTTCAATATTTTTTTCTTAAAAATATGGTTTGACAATATGGCTAAGAATGAGGTAATTTTATAAATGGTATAGTATTTACAGACTGAATGCAAGCTTCTTAGGGAAGAAATTGGGAATCTAAAGAAGGACACTACCACCTTAACTAACAATTTTCAGTCAACTGAGGTACTTTTAAACATGGTACAGAATTTTATGAAACTTCTTGAAAAGGGGGTTGTAGATCTGAAGAAGAACACAAACACTTTGAAAAACAAAACTCAGTCAAATGAGGTACTTAGAAGTGGTAGAGACTGATAATAAACTTTTCAAAAAGAGATTGTACATCTGAAGAATACTAAGACTTTACTTAATACAACTCAATCAACTGAGATATTTTGGGAAAATGTACAGACTGATAGTAATTTATTTAAAGGGAGATTCAGCACTCTGAAGAAGGAAACAACTGATTTGGCACATAAAACTCAGTCAATGACATTGGGTGATGAAACATTATTTGAGTAAGAAAAAACACAAAATGTGTTGAATGCACAGGGCCAGAAGGGCAAATAGGAAAACTAAGGCCATATATAGTCAATATTGCAGTGAATTTGTGGGATCATGACCTATTTCAGCAATGGAATACACAGATGAATTTTCCTGAAGGAAGAAGATGGGGCACCGCAACAACAACTCCACCTATTTGATATGACACCATGATGCTGATAGCACTACTACAAGACCTGTTTTGAGTACCAGCTGCTCAAGATGCTTCCAACTTGGTTAGCTAAAGTGATGTACTTTTATATAACATGCTGACCAGACCTCCAAATAGAAACCTCATAAAAACTATATTAAATTATTCAGAAACTATTTGCAGTTTTACCAGACAGTAATCTTGGAATTTAACCATCATTTTACTTTCACAGAATACCACAGAAAGAACATTGCCCCCAGGACAGCTGGAAGTAATTCTAGAAGACGATGTCCTCTCTTCCAACAAAGTATGTCCTCAGTGTTAGGGACATCATTTAAAGGTTGATTATAATTAGTATAGCATTGGGGATAGGGGAGAATTTTATAGGCTCAGGGATCTCTTTGGGAAAAAAGGAGGAAATTGGATGGAATAATAGGTTAGTGTATGCTTAGTTACATAATCATGGTGATTGATAGAGTGATTACTTGTGAGTTATTATTTATAGGAAATTACATTGGTATAGATTCTTGTATATTAATGCAAAGTTAAATTACATTGAATATTGTTTACATGCATGCTTCTACCTCTGTTTAAACTATTTTTTATATCTTAGTATAAATTTATCATATTGCAATGCACATGTCTACATCTGATCAAGATACTTTTGAAGTCATTGTTTTCATTTGTTGCACAATTGTATATTGTATAATATTCTAATATGAAGTCTTAGTCTTTAAGTTATATAGGTATTAAGGATTATAGATCAATATTCATCTATGTTTGTTATACTTATATTTAGACTAATCAGGTTTTTTAGGTACATAGAGATTATATTCTGCATAAATAGGTAATCTTCAACCACTTCAAAGAGCTGTAGAATTTGGCATTTAAATAACTTAGGGTTTTGTTGAAGTGAGATACAATTGCTCCTGGCAACACCGATCTTTTATTGAGAGAATGTTGATCACTGAAGACACTCCAGTTGGAACTTGTTTTCTTCTTGGCAAAACTGGACTTTGGGCAAAGAAATGCATTTGCCTCAACCAATGACAATTTACATGATACCCAGAAAGGGATAAATAGGACTGTCAAATCTTGCCAAGACAGGATAAGAAGGTTTTGAAAATTTTCTTCCCTCTGAAAATCGTCTGTCAGTTATTCTAGGCCTTAGCCAAAGTTGGTTGCTTCAACGTTGCAAATGAGATTTGTATGATTGCCGAGGTAGCCATTTGTCTTTATCATTTGTTGTAGATTTTGGAAGTTGCTTCATTGCCCTTCCTGCTTAATTAAGTAATACTATTTCCCTTCTTGAAGCTTCGATGGGTTGAAGACTAGATAGCTGTTGGGAGCCACCTGGAGGCACAGGTTGGTCCTGCAGTTTGGAGGTATACCTGGCTTAGCCATGTGGGGCTGGGCACCCTTGCCTGCACCCTTGCCTGCACATGCTCAGACCAGCAGAATGGCATTAACCAATCAGGACAGCGTTCAAGCTTCTCCACCGTTTAAAAGCAGCTGCCTCGGGGCCCAACCTTCTCTCTCTAAGCTTTCTCTCGTCCCTGCTCTATCTTCCCTTTCCCCAATTTTCCTCAATCAAAGGGCTCCAAATAAAGATGTGACCAGGGAAGGAATTCTCGTTTTTGGTGGCGTTCATTCCTGCTGGTCAGGATGCGCCCCTCAACTGGTGCTCGAAGCCCCGGGACGCCAAGGGACCCTGACAACTACGCCGGGGGACCCTGAGAAGGAAGCGCCCAGCAACGTGCTGAAAGCCCGGGAGAAAAAGCTGAAATCAGACACCAGGACACAGAGAGCCGTGAATTTCAGAACTCTGAACATGTGGAGCGGTGAGTGACGTCAGTTAAATCCTCCAGAAAGGGGAGGAAAAAGAATTTCAAAGTATAGGCCTAAAAAGAAAAGAAAATACAAAAAAAAATCAAAGTTAAGGTATCTGAAAGAAGGTACAAAAAGCAACGGGGAAGAAAAATCCCTTAAGTTCAGTGCAGGTGGAGCTGAGAAAAAGCGAGGTTTACGGTTGGGAGATCTGCAGCTTCCTCCATTCGTACTCGCTGTTAGAGACACGGAGGCAACAGTCTCGTAGGGAGGCGAGTTTGATCATGCTTGAAGACTGCCTTTCCTGTTCTTAAAGAGCCACAGAGCTTTTGGAGGTGATTTTCGCCTAATTTTGTTAAGAGAGCTCAGTCTCTGGCTCTCATGTACAGAAGACTTTAATCTTGATTGAGGAAGTGGCCGGGCGTGGTGGCGCACGCCTTTAATCCCAGCACTCGGGAGGCAGAGGAGGAAGCTGCGTGGTGAGCAGCAGCGCCGCTAAATACCTAAAGACGGAGAGGGGCCAAACTCTGAACCGCGTTTCCATAGCAACATGGGCGGGCGGAGGAAGCTCACCAGCGGGGCCACGTACTAAGTGCTCGTCACTCCCCGGCCCCTGGGAAGGTCTGAGACTGGGGCCCCCGCGGCCCTAACCGGGCCCTCCACGGGTGGGCGGATGCCCCCCCCTCGCCGGAGACTCACGGCCGGCGGTGCGAGTTCATTGCCTGAGGTGAGGCAGGGTGCACAGTTCGGTGAGCCCGCGCACGGCCCGGGGCGGGGCCATGCCTTTGGGCCATGCGGAGCGCGCCACAATGGGCCTCAGAGGTGGAGCCACCGCCGTCTGCTGCTGCTGCCGCCGCTCACAGCCGCTGTCGCCAAAAATTCAGTCAGATAAAAACATTTATCCCCCAAAAATTCACAACGTCCCTTTGTCAGCAGGAAGTAGTCAGATCGAATGCCGACGTCCATTTTCCCTCATAAACTTCAGGCAGAACTGGTCCTAATTATCATAATAAAGGCACGTCAACCTGGTTACCATTACCTATTGCCTCTGGCAACGGGTGGAATAAAACAATGCTACCTAGAGGTTTTTTCATTTGAATGCGGAGCTGGAGAGATGGCTCAGGGGTTAAGAGCACTGCCTGCTCTTCCAAAGGTCATGAGTTCAATTCCCAGTGACAACTGTTTTGGTGTTAGACAATAGAGGGGGATTACCAGTGACAGCTTCCCCCAGAGAAAGGATTTCTCTTGCATTCTTTACGCTTAATTTTTAATTCAAAATTTTGCTGGTACAGGCAAACAAGATTTGCTCTTTAGAGCAGAGACCTGCAAGTCTCTAAGTTCAAAACCAGCCTACTTCCAGTACTGATTGTGCTGAATTTTTACACTGAGAGTTTTAATACTCTTAAATGTTTATTTGGGAGGAGAGTTTTGTTTATGTTTTTCTAGGAATGCTGACATACATCTGGGTGCCAGCAAGACCGACCAGAGAAATGAAGGATACTGCAAGGAAAGATTCATGCGGAGACAGCAGTGATGACCTTCTGGGCGGTGTCAAGAGCAGCTGTTTCACACCATCGACTTGAGCAGCACCCTGTTCAACCTCTTATCTCTTAACGATTTTCTGACTGACTCTATTTTGCCTTTTCCTTCCTTAGGAATGGGTGGGAGCAGAGATATCCTTGGCATGCTATGTATAGGTGGAAGTGCTGTATGTCTTTGATTGGTGTGCTACCTGCTAGCCCAAGTGAGGTGGGGACCAGATTGGAAAATAGTTTTGCCTTATTGCTCTTAAAGACATTAATAGGGGGAGCTGTTGGGAGCCACCTGGAGGCACAGGTTGGTCCTGCAGTTTGGAGGTATACCTGGCTTAGCCATGTGGGGCTGGGCACCCTTGCCTGCACCCTTGCCTGCACATGCTCAGACCAGCAGAATGGCATTAACCAATCAGGACAGCGTTCAAGCTTCTCCACCGTTTAAAAGCAGCTGCCTCGGGGCCCAACCTTCTCTCTCTAAGCTTTCTCTGGTCCCTGCTATATCTTCCCTTCCCCCAATTTTCCTCAATCAAAGGGCTCCAAATAAAGATGTGACCAGGGAAGGAATTCTCGTTTTTGGTGGCGTTCATTCCTGCTGGTCAGGATGCGCCCCTCAGATAGTTGTAGTTACTTTCATCTCATGAATTTGCCAAGTTATTTATTATACAAGACTTAAACTAGTTAGGATAAGATAATTATTGAATATATTTGCTCTTATTATATATAATTTTTTATTAGGCTTAGAATTCTCTTATTTAAACAAAAGGGGGAGGTGCTGTAGGAAGTCTTACAGCTAGTAGTCATCAGCCCACTGGGATGTGGCCTCTTATACTATAAATGCCAAGGTAGAGCATGCGTGTGGCCTCTCTTTTCCAGATTCTGTTCCAGTTGTGGGATTTGTTTTCTGATCTTTGTTCAAGCAGAAGATTCTGATTTGTGAGTCTACTGCATAATAAATAACCATCTTTTTCTTAATTCTGATCTAGAGTGGGATTTCTTTTAAGTGTACTTCCACAGACAATTACTTTTTTCCTCCCAGTAGATTTCATAGCACCTTCTAATATGATAAGAGCTATCCAGTTGGGAGGAAGTCAGTACCACCTTGATTTCCCTCTGTTGTGTGACCAGTATGTATGGAATCTTCAGCATGGGGTGTTTCCAGAAGGAGTGTCAATAGCCTGTATTGTTGTTGAGATCTCTGCACAATGAGGGGAGGTATCATACATCTTTACTGGGCTTTTGATTTGACACCTATGTATTCTGGGATGAGTATGTTTGATTATATGAAACTTATAAAAATAGTGTTTCCATATTTATTCAAACATTCTTTCAGATACTTATCCTTACCTCAACATCCTCTGACCTACCCTCCTATCCTTCTTCCCTTTGAAACCTACCTATCCATTTTACCTCTTCTCCTGAATATCACCATGTTTGTTCAACTGCCCCGTGTCCCTTCTTCCATAGCTTAAATGCTAGAATATGAAGTAGGCTTATTATATAGAGTAGGCTTATTATCTCTTTTAAATTATGATATACTCTGGATACCTGCACATATTTGCATTATACTTTTATAATTCATTCTGTAATAACCTGACATACATAAATTCTTCAGAAACTATTTTGAATACATTTCTTCTTGACTCATTACCATAATAAGTTAACAGTCTACTCTTTTAGATCCTTTCAAAAGTAAAAGTTCTATGAGTTATGGTATTTTAAAATACTTAAATGAATTCAAAATATGCAACCAACTCAAGTGCTTCTTACTTTTACAAATTATTTGTTATTTCTATAACATAATGTAAATGGTGTTAGAGCTCTGTCAAGCATTCACTTAAGGTCATTTTTATCCTTCCCGTTGTATATATGATAAAACATTTGAAGTGGTTTTAAACGTTTAAACTATTAAAACCAAATAATCAAAACTTTAACTCTGATCTCAAGCTGTTACTTGAACAATAAATCACTAAACTTGCCTATTTTATAGTAGAAGGTAAAAGCGTTTTGTGTAATAAAGTTTATTTTCCTGGTGGTAGTCAACTTTTATTTTATTGTATTATATTTAGAAAGATTAATTTAATATCCAGCTCATACATTTTACATGTATTTTAAAATGTGTTTATTACATAGATAGTGATTTAAATGCATTAAAAAATTTTAAAATTGGTTTCTCTTCTCCTTTGAAGGTGATTTTTCTTCTCATGTCACAAATAAGCAGCAAAAGATTATTTAGCAATTTTTCTGTTGATTTATCAGCAATGTCAGTTGGTGACAAATTCAGAATTTGGATTATACATGGTTTCTTTTAACTGTGTCTTTACACAATGACAAAAAGCAGGAGGCTGCTTTTTGACAAACGGTCTCAGGTAGCATAGGTTGGACTTGTGCTTACTATGAACTTAATGATGACCTCAAATTCCTTATTTTCCTGCCTCACCTACAGAGTGCAGGGACTACTAGTAAGCACCACTATGCCTAGTGTATGGAATTTTTAAGATTGAACTCAAGGTCCAGTATATGATAAGCAATCATTCTTCCAACTGAACTTCATCTCCAGACTCTGGTATTTCATTTATAAAATTATTTAATATCCTATAGGCCTTATTTCCTATGTCATTATAGTGAATCATTAATATTTTCAGAGACACACTGCCTTTTGAAGGAGCAGAACAAACTCCATTTTAAGAATGAACTCCATTTTAGACAGGACCTAACTAGGGGTGTGAATGCAGCCCAACAAAGTCATAAACATTCCCAAGAAACTGTGACTGCTCTGGTCAAAGTGACCTATCAGGGTGTCCAAACTCTATCTTCTTGCTTCAAACATCCTTGTAGGTATCTGCTTAACCACTGTTTTGAAATTCCCCTATACTCAAACCAATGAATTCAAAACTTGTATACTTTTATCCAATCCTGAAAGCCAAGACTTGTGCCACACCACCCTGCCTTGTTTTTCCTTTTAAAATTCCCTTACCCTGAAGCCTTGGGCTGTTTTCCATCACCCACCCACAGGGGCAGGGTGTGTTTGATTATGGTCCAAGTTAGCTAACTTGTATCAATAAACCCCAGTGTGTTTGTATCAGATTCTGGCACTGTGGTGGTCTTATTTGAGGGTCCCATGATGTGGGCATAACACCTTCAGGCTGCAACAAGCAAGTTCAGCAACAAAAATGGCAAACTCTTTGAAAACTAAAACTCATAAACTGGAGGGAAATGAAACTTGCTACATGAACATGTAGTGACCTCTTCAGAGAGTTCCATGATCTCAGCAGAAGTTGAGACAGGTAAAAGTCCAAAGGCATTATGAAATGATTAGAGAAACAAGAAACGTATTTAAAATAAAAAAGTGAGAGGGGGGAAGTTTTAAATAAATATAAGCACAAACATTTGTTACTTTAGATTTCTCAGGGCATACAATCAAGTGCAATCCCAAAATATCTGCTCTCAGACATACTTTGTTCTGAAGAAAATTAATTCCTTAGACATAATATCCCTGATGAATTAATTTTCTCTTTTGAACTTGAATTAATTACCTAAAGCAATTTCACAGATTTCCCTAAAATAAATTTTTGCAAAGATGTTATTGAATTTGTACTATGCAACTAGAGATAAAAATAGGAAATTGACAGTTTAGCTTTCTTTCCATTGTTTTTTACGTGTCTTCACACATCTGGAAGTAGAAATAAGCAAAACAAGAACATTTGATTCAACAAATGTAACAATGGTGAATAAAATGTTTTAAATCTTCTTTATGGGGTGAGTTATACTCTGATTTTGCCTACCTAATAACATAATGTTTCTTGCATTCTTATCAGTATTAAAACTGTTTTAAAAATTTTTCATCATTGAAGCACAACTTTACAATTCATTAGTCACCTTGCCATACAGTATTCTAAAAATACAATAGAAACTTTTTCAATGAGACACTCTCTTCCTAGGAACCTTTACTTTTAGCAAGCAGGAGACTATTTTAAAATTAGAGATTGCTTCAACCAGGTAAAATATACAGACTTTAAAATATTCTGTTTTGCCTGGCAATCTTGTCTACTTCCAATATCCAGGAGGATAACTATATGATTTTCTTTAGGTTCACCTTCTTATTTAGCTTCTCTAGGATCATGAATTATAAGCACAAAGTCCTTTAATTATGGACTTCCCACGGGACATGGAAACCTGACTGCTCTTAGGACTAGAGAGGGAGGGGGAGGTAGGGAGGGGAAGGGAAAAGGAAGGTGGGGAGAAGGTAGAAATTTTTAATAAATAAATTAATTAATTAATTTAAAAAATATTCTGTTGTTTTAGTCAATCTTTCAAGAGTCTGAAATCCCAGATAATGTCCCTACTACCAGTAACTAGGAAAGGTCAACTTTCTTTTGATAGACCACAATGCAAGATCAGGACCTGAAACTCATTTACATCTGAATCAGTGTATTGTTCCCTGTAAGTGACTACTGATGAAATATCTATGCCTTCTTTGCTTTGCTGAAAACTATTTTTTTAACCTTATGACTATATAGACTCAAAACATCTTGCTGTTTTGTCTTATATCTCTGTGTCCGTCCATCCACCTTCCAGGAGAATTTTTCCTTTGCAGTGTCTATGTAAGCTCTGAATGAGTTTTGTATTATTATATTTGTAAACTAGGAAGACAACGTGCAGCAATAAATGTGTCTTTTCATTCTTATTTTCCTTTAATTCACTGGAGCTTCTTAAAAGTTTGGGCTGATAACTGGCCCACTCCCAAATAACTCATCAGTAAACTTATATATTGAACATTAAAACATCTTTGTGTAAAAATTTTAAATTGAGTCTAATTTTCCTGCAGTGAAACATAGTAAGATAACTTAAAGTACTAGTAGTATGGCATAAAGTACTTCAAGGCTGTTTTACTCTCGAGCAAGTAAATTTATTGTCTATTTTTAAGGTAAATGTGACTGTGAATGGATGCATATGCATACAAAACCATGTTTTCCCCTTATGGAAGATATAAAATGTTTCAATTTCAAATCATCTTTAAAAAGCAGAGACGTACTTTCTGCAAGTATTAGCTAAAAATTGAAAGCAAGATTCATCTGAGAAAGACTAATATGCTATTAGAGAAATGACATTTATAGGATTCTAACATTACCTGTGCCTTATGCAGGTTACTGCATTATTTTTGGTTCCTTACATTTCACACATTTTGCACTTATTTAACCATGGGTGGCAATTGGTAGGCTTGATTATTGTAACCATAATAACTATCAGATATGCATAAAACTTACTTGTTTTTGAAGTATATTACTGAATTTTAGACCTTAATATCAGACTTGACTTTAGAGAGCAAATTTTTATATATTACTTGTAATAATAGAGGAAAGTTAATGCTTTAAAATATTTTATAATCTAAAGAAATCTAAATAGTAAATATTAATTAATATGTTTTATAGAGGTGAATCATTATAGAAAGTACAAAAAGAATATTTTGCAATAATTAAAAGTATACATATGTCAATATTAATTATAATAATTGAAAAATATATATATGTATATGTCAGTGTCACTTGAGTTTAAGGAATAAATTAGCAGAATAAGAGAACTTAGATTTTGATGGGTGTTGCCTTGAATCTGTAGATTTCTTTTGGTAAGATTGCCATTTTTATTTGGTTTATTCTACCTACCCAAGAGAACGGAAGATCTTTCCACTTTCTGGTGTCTTACTCAATTTCTTTCTTCAAGGACTTAAAGTTCTTATCAAACAGGTCTTCCACTTGCTTGGTGAGAGTTACTCCAAGATATTTTGAGCTATCTGTGATGTTTCTCTGATTTCTTTCTCGACCTATTTATCGTTTGTGTAAAGGAGGGCTACTGATTTTTTTTGAGATAATCTTCTATCCTGCTACATTTTGTTCAATCAGATGAGAATGCCATTCAGTTCGTAAAGCACTTGCCAAGAGTGCATGGTGTACTGAGACCTAAATTTGTTCTCTAGTATTATGCAAACTGTGCTTGGTGGCACATGCCCAAAGACTAAGCATTCTGATCATGTAGGAAGGAGAATCAGAAGTTCAAAGTAATCTTTGTTTATATATAAAAATGGGCAACATGAGATCCTCCCTCCAAAAATGATTATCCTTTTAAAAATAATAACTTGTGTATCAATTTACTAGCAATATAGATATTGACAATATATCTTCAATAATACTCTTTGGTGGTGATAATCATTCTGCTATTTTTTAGGTATTTTCATTAACACACATCATTATATTTCCTAGATAGATCCTACTACTTATTATTATTTAGGCTAATTAAAAGCATACAACTAAGAAAAGCAGCAATGCTATAAATATTCTTGTACATGTAGCCTCATGATCATATTTAATACTAGACTGTGCAAGGTTTATATGTTGAGATTTTGTCATAGGCATGTGAATATTCAATTTTAGGGAATAACACTAAATTGTCTTCCATGTAAACATTTTTTCCTTATTTCATCTTTTTCGTATTGATTTACATGTCTTAAAATACTGAGGACACAAAGATTTTTATGCCTACCTGTCAAATAAATATTTTATTTTATTGTGAGTCTTCATAATTGTATATGTTACAGTATATATATAATGTGATCAGATAAATTCAATTTCTTTTTTATTGTATTTTGATTGATACATGAAAATATGATCAGTTTTCTCCAAAGATTCTATCACTTGTGACTTGCTTATTTCTATGTACACTCAGGCAGATTATTCATATTCTTTTGCACAAAATTTGTTTAATATGTAAACAAGGATGTTTTTAGTTTTGCTAATAGAAAACTAAATATTAAAAGAGTAAAAATTTTCTTCCCTTACTCTGCTACAGAAGTTCCAAGACAATGGTATTTTCCTCCTCATATACTCTATTTACCAAAATTATTATTTGATTTGTTAAATTACTGGATCATACTAATATACAGTCCAGTGTTAATCCAAAATTATATTTATGGTTTTGTCAGTTTATTCGAAAATACAGTAGTCTCATTTTCTTTATGGCTTATTATACTCTATTAGACACACATATACACACATTCACACACGTATGAATATAGCATTATCTTTGTTCAGTTCTTCTATTTACAGATTCTATGAATTTTCAATTATGTATAATGTAGAAATGACACCGATGTTGAAGTATCTCTGTAATACATTGACTTTGATCACTAGAGGATTGTTTCCAAAAGTGGTAGAGCTATTATACGGTGGTTCTATTTCTAGATTTTTTTTGCGGACATTCTGCACTGATTTTCACAGTACTTTGTTCAGTTTACATTAACAACACCAATGCATAAAGATTCATTTTTTTCCCACATCCTCACCAGCATCATTTTCTGGAAAAAACACCTGCTCATACAATTAGCCTGTTTATTGAAAGGAATTTGCTCAGAATTCTGTGGTCCTTTTGCTTTTCCAAATATATTTCGGTGCTGCTTTTACTATACCTGTAAACAATAACAATGAAATTTCCACAAATACGACTTGAAATTTAAAGTTAATTCCTTTCTACTATATTAATTTTGACTATTTTAATTCTGGATATCAATGATCTTTGAGGGGTTTTATGTTATCTAGTACATTCTTGAACTTCTTTAACATTTTAATATTTTCATTGTAGAGTTCTTACTTCTTTTGCTGTATTTACTCCCAGGGATTGTTTGAATCAGACAATGAGAGGATCATGTGTTTTTAACAGGCTTTTCTATATTGCTATTGATGACATATTAAATGTGCATGTGTGAGTTTCTTCATTGAACTGTGTGTGCTTTTACACATACTTCTGTCCCTTGTGTCCACTGAAGTATACTGGAAGCAGTAACATCTTAATAATAATCACAACATGTAGAACATGTATTTTTGTTTCTAGAGTGAACAAAAGGATCCAATTTTCTTTCTGAAAAAAGAATTGATTCTATACCTATAGCAAAAACAGATAAATCAGTAATAACTTGGTATGTGAATAACTTGGAGCTGTATGTGAAGAAAGTGCTCAATAATATTCCTTTCTTCTATAAAGGATGGATGAGTCATCCTGAAGAGGGGTCTACTAACCCAGTTTCTAGCAAAAGGGTATTCCTACTAGCCAAATTGATAATAATTATCCTATGAAGTGAAATAATGATATTAACATATGTTGCATGGTGTGAAATATTAATCTATGTTTTGTTCTTCAGTCAATAAGTTTATGAACGAATGAACTTATAAGTTCTATCTATCTATCTATCTATCTATCTATCTATCTATCTATCTTAAAGAAAAGTACATTATTGCTTTACCAGGAATTAGTATCCTAAATATTACTGTGCTTAAACATTACCAACCCAGTCTCAAAGCTGCGCTGATGAAAAGTATGCATGGAACTCTTCCAAATCTCAAGCTAATTTAAAAGTCATGCCAAACTGATGAACTATTTCAAGTTGAAGAAGTCTAATACTGTGAGACAGGTAAATATTTTACAAAATATTTGGCTATATTATGTGTTAGAAGAAGAAACTGACATTATTGAGAAACTTTGAACAATATAAATCACATTCTAAATTTGTGAGTATAGAATCATTTATAATGTATTGACTCAGGTGAATGTAATAGGTTATTTAATTTTTGGGGGAATGGATACTAAATAGTTTAGAAGATACTACTTATCCATAAGTTACCCAGAGAAAATTACACATGTCTAAATTAAAACAATATCCATATACACGGTGAATGAGAAGGAGAAAAAATAGAGAAAACATAAAATCAGCTAGATTTTACAACTATACAAGCTTTTGTATTGCATTTGAAATGATGCTCATGTTTTGTGGAGAACATGGTATTGAGTCTTTTCCTTTATGTATTTGATTAAAAAAAGGTATTTTGGTACCTTATAATTATAAGGTTCATTCTTAAGCACTAACAAATATAAAAGGAGGTTTTATGTTAGTCACTTAACTATGACCTTCATAAAAGAGAAATTTAATACTTCAAAAGTTCAGGCAAAGAATATTAATTTTCATTTCAAATGTGAAAATAGGGCCCAATGAGAAAAGACTGAGCAAAATTCAAAACAGGAATTCATCATGGCAAACATTAAATACTGTATTTTTATGTTTGATATAATGACTTCAGCTTCAATAGGCTTAGATGATTTTACCCCTCCAACTTTTCTACCTGAATGCTCCAACTCTTTATTGGACTAGTTCCACTGACTGTTCAAATCTCTCTTTGGCAGATGTCTCATAACTTTGACAATTCCAACATACTGTGATATCTAACACAAGCCATTCTTCATTATTATAGCTTTGTATATTGGCTTCTCAGTTATTCCTCCCAGGCATTCTGACCGTACCACACATTACTTGGCCTTAATGGTTCTCTAAAACTGCAAAGGAATATGTTATTCCTGAAATCGTACATATTTTTTGTCTCTGAAACCACTATGCTACCGCTAAGTTCCCCAATAGCCTGGGATGGAACATGGTTCCACAGGACCATAGTTAAAGCAGTTACTGTACAATAAAGCTGGAGAAACTTCTTTCCTAAGTAATTGTTCTATAGGAGCTAGTAACCATTTAGTCTCTCAAATACAAGTCTTCATTATTTTCCAATCACCTGATAAAAATCCAAGTTATAAAATGGATTTTTAAATGTATTTGAGACACTCAATACAAAATTATAATTAGCTTCATTAAAAATAACAATATGAAATTATTGATATGCTGATATTTCTACAGTAGATTATATTCATCTTATGGGTCACAAACTCCTACAGACTTTAATGATAATATTAAATTTAATGTTGGTTTTAAGCCTAAGTATATTTGACTATGACAGTAACCTCTGTAATTAATGAATTCTCACTTCAAAAATGAAAATTTGATCTCTATATTCAAGATAACATCTAGCTCAAAATGACATAATATTTTCTTTTTCTCTAGCATGTTCTCTAGTATGTTCTCATGAAATGTATAGAAATAGTTGGTGAAGCAATTCTCAATTATACCCCTTTCACAATTATAAAATCTTTCTGGTGAAATGATATGTAACTTACAAAGTACTTTCTGAATATATATCATATATTTTCTCTTCTGTAATATTTTATCAAATCATTTATAAGACTTAAACTAGAATTGCTTATTTTTATTAGAACATATTAAGCAATCAATTACATTTCAGAGTTATACTGTTCATAATTAAAGGACTCACCCATGCTGTCAAAAATTATATTCTCTAAGGTTCCTCTTACAATAAATGGGAATTAAATCAGAAACCCACAAGTGGACAATATTTAAAGTATGAAAGATCATGGAACACTCAGTTCTAAATGGAATGTCTCCATCAGTTTTTTTTTTTCCTTCAGGGCTCAGGAAACTATTTGGAAGAGGAGGCAGTAGGGTGTAAGAACAATTGGGAGTTAATGACACTCAGGGCACAGTGTCTTTCTTGCATAACAGGGCTACTTTCATATTAATTCACAGCTATATGGTAGCACTACCAGGTCCTGAGAAGCAGAAGTGGACATGGACTCCCATCCCTCACCAAGAAGCAATCTGCTGTAGGAAGTCTTACAGCCAGTGTTTACCCCCTGACTGGGTATACTATTTATGCCCATGTAGAGCATGTGTCCGGCCTCTTTTCTGGCTCTGGAATTTGGTTTCTGATCTCCATTTCAGCAGAGGATTCTGATTTGTTAGTCTACCCCTAAATAAATGTCTATTTCTCAATTCTGAGCTAGTGTGGGATTTCTTTTAAGCATTCTTCCACAGTAATTTCCATCAATCTCCAACTGATATCCACTAACAAAGAAAAAATAAGTTTACTTCTGTAGAGTATCATTGTGTATTTTAACCACACCTTTGTGCTGACCCCTTGCCCAGAAGTCACTGATCAACACAAAAGGGACTCAATGATAATTTTATATTTTTAGTCTCATATTGCTTGATTTGGTCAATTGATCATCTTCTATTCATTTGCCTCATATTATGTTTTATGATTCTGATTTATAGATTTATTTTGCATGTCTCTGTGTGTTTTTCTTGTACTATTTTTACCTTTTTAAAATTCTGGTCTTTTTGTTTTTGTCTGTCTTGTTGCTTTCTAAAGAGAGTGCAAAAGAAAGGAAATGGACTTGGGTAGGTGAGAATGACAGAAGGATCTGTGAAAAGTTAGTGGAATGAAAAATACTAAGGAATATTGTATGAAATATTTTTCAAAAAAATAGAAAGAAGGAAATTATGTTCCCTAAATAGGACTGATATAAGTGAAAAGCACCCACTCTTGCACGTTTTATCTTTGTCCTGACTTAAAAATACATGATGTGTGGAGTTCCAATGCTTATCTGTGACTAGGAGATAATCTTACAGTTGGAAACCACATTATAAGATAATGAGCCAAGGAAGAGGAGGAAGAAGAGGTAATATTAAACTTCTTATTTAATTCATTTATGTTTTCCTACTTCAGATATTTAGGTCTTAATATATTCAAGCTTTTAAAAGAAAGTATGTTATACTAGGTGCTTTAAACTATAAATATTGATTTCTTATAGCTTTAGAGGCCCAGAATTCCAGACAAACTATTTGATGGCATTTTGTGTCTTGCCTTATAGATAGGTGGCTGCCAATTTTTTTTTTCATATTGCAGAAAGATCAAAGGAGCTGTCTGGAGTCCCCCTTTTAAAATCACTATTCTTATGAATGAACATATATCCCTATGACTAAACTATATCCCAATATCATCATAATAGGGACTAATATTTCAAACTATGTATATGCAGGAGACACATTAATTAGGTATTACTATCAAAGCCACTGTGTCTTCCAGTATAAAATTTGATATCTGAATTAGAAAATAATCGTTTTTATATTTTAATTTTTTTAAATTTAATTTTACATTCCATCTACAGTTCCCTTTCCACCCTCCTCCTTTCCCCCACCCTCAGCCCACCCCTTGTCTATACTTCCCAATGAGAAAGAGCTCTCATGGCAAGTCTGAAAAGACTGACACATAAAGTTAGTGCAGAAGCAAGCCACCCCCCACCACCACCGCATTAAGGCTAATCATGGCATACTACTACATGGAATGGGCTACAATAAGCTAGCTTATGCACCAAGGATAGATCCTGTTCTTACTGTCAGGTGCCACACAGAGAGTCCAAGCTTTACTACTGTCTCCCACATATGACAGCCTAGATATTTCAAACAAACAGGTTATGAAACTCTATTGAAATAGAAGGGCAGTACTCAGTTTGTGGGTTTATGCAAAGGGAGGAAGAAATGTGCAGGAAGAAGTAAGAATAAAAGAGGAGTCTAAACATCTAATTATCTAAATATCTATATAACTGAGTGTTATTTTAGTCATATGTGTATTCAGGAACTCAGAGACAGGTGAGAAGTATCATAAAACAATGGTCTGAACTGACAAACTCAGCACAGACAAAATGTTTGTGAAGGTAGGTAGTATAGAGTAATTGCCACTTCCATTTTCCCTCTAGGTGTGAAAAAAATTTCTTCATGTATCTTTTCCCAAGAGAAGTTTGTGCATAAAAAGGGAAGAACTTAGCTTCAGAAGCCAAGAACAATGGATATATTAGTCATTTGTGCTTATTTCCTTCCATTTGGTCAAATGTTGCTGACCTTAATGTCTCTACTTTGTAATTACATCATGTACTTACTCTGGCTATATAGACTGACTTATCTCACACCTTCTTCCTGAATACTCTATTATGGGATTAAAGATACAATTTTATTCTATGATAGATGTTTACTATGCTCTCTTACTTAAGTACATTTTTTGCACAAGTACTTTTTCTCTTTGAACCTGAGAATTTACAACCAGAAATTTTTTGCTGATATATTATTATTCTTTGGGCCTAGAGTAAATGCATGCTCAAATATACCTGAGAGTCTCTGAAAATATTTAACATATGAAATTTAAAACAATTTCACAATCATAACATTTTTGTGAAATAACTGTATATAAATTCTAAGTCTATAAGTAACTATATTCATTTTATAATAAGAAAATTCCCTTTGAAAAAAGAAACTTTGAAGAATTATATCCTTATGTGATGCAGCTGTTAGATGTGATTCCTATGATCAGCCTAGAGTGTTTGGCAAGATGATGAAAATCCTCAGATGTAGCTAAGGATTCAAATTAACTGACTTCATTTTAATCAACAGAGACACAATTCTGGAAAGGGCCAAGTTAGGAGTTGGTAGTTCTTTAAAGGAGTCTTTATGTCTGCAATTGAGTCTAACTATACTGTCCAACTTATTGTGTAGTGGGGGACATTCATGAAATCTTCCTTCCAAAAAAAATTAATTCTTCAAACAAAAGTATAATTTTTGAAAGACAGCCTTGAGCCTCAGATGGACCATATCTCTATACAGTCCCTTGAGCATAAACCCTGAGAAAAGATCAAATAACTTTTGCCTAGATTTCTGATCCACAGAAAACATGCAATAATCAATGTAATATTTCTCTATGTTATCATGTGTATGGTAGTTTGTAAAACTAAGCAATAGCTTCATGAATAAAAGTGAATACCTTTTAACAAAAATACATAGGCATCTATTTACGTAAATTAATTATTGCAGAATGATGTATTGGATACTTAAATTTTATAGTGGTATTAATTATACAATTTAAAATTGCAGAAAACTAGGTATGACTATTTGGAAAAAGATTCTTTGCAGATAATATTCAATCTTAAGAATAAATTAATAAGGATTTAAGGAGGACCATGACTTCAAACTTATTCTGAAATCCTAACTTCCAGTACTGAAAATTTATAATTTTGACATCATTAAGCAACTAATTTTGTTGTAATTTAATTTGTTATTTTTATGAACTAATATGTGTTCAACAGTATGTTCACAAACAAATAAGATGCAAAATGACACTAAAGAAACTTAGTCTATCATAGAAAGTAAAATAAAAAAATGGTTCATTTCAAAAGTGAAATAGGAAGAAATGGTTCTACTCTGAAATAGAGAATATCCATTCTCGCTAGAGAAGTCAGACAAGATTTCCCAGAACTATAGAGCAAAAAGTTGTTAACAGACTCTTATATTTGTACTGCATACTGTCCTACTAAAAGCCATAGAGAAACACAAAGGGGTAGAAAATGAGTTTATTCACCTTTCTTCCTGAAAATTCCTGGGGAATGTTTCTATGTGGCATGATTACTTCATGTTTTTTAAGACAAGAAGAACTTTTGAAAGAAAGAAAGGAAAAGAAAAAGAAAAAGAAAGAAAGGAAGGAAGGAAGAAGGAAGAGAGGTGGAGGGAGGGAGGGAAGGAAAGAAGATAGAAAGAAAAGTGAATACAGGGAAACAAAGAGTGGGGTCTTTGTCATTGAAAGTTGTACTTTCATTCTTTTTCTTTGGAGTCAGATTCTCATGAAGGATACTGGAATCGAGAAGTAGTTTAACCAATATTGGAGCAAGGGAGTCTTCAATACAAAAAAGATTTTTAAGGGGCAGAAGAAAAAATGGAAGGAAGAGAAATCAAAAAGATTTTTTCCAATCAAAACCTGTTATGTAAGCATGAAGATGCAATAGAAGTACATTCCAAACCCCCCAAAAAAATACAAAAGAGCAATAAGTCTATATGAAATAACCATTTTCAATAGAATTGTTTTGTTTACAAGAAAAGATTTTAAAATATAAATTGCTCCCATTTAAAAAATCAGAATATCGCTGACTTCTAGCAGAGGGCCATCAGAGGGGTGAGTTTGCTTCAGCCCGTGGCAGGGTCCCGGTGAGGAGGAGCTCGGGCTTTCCCCGACCCCATAGACTCCCAGGTCATCCTGCAGTGCTGGCTCCACCGTCCGGCCTGCCAACCCAGCTCCCATCCAGGTACAAATTTCTATATTTCTCCCTTCCCCTGGGGCCATAAAATTTTCACAGCTCAGTTGCCTTGCTAGCTGGGCCTGCATTGTAAGGGCATCCCGGAAAGAGGGAGTGCTTGTGCTTCAATAGCCTGCCTGAGGAAAGGTGGACATTCTGTCAGTCAAGTACCTGCCCAAGAAGGGAACCTGACCCGGTACCAGAAGTTCCAATAGACAGCATTTGAAGTAAGAGATGGGCAGACGCCAAGGCAAGACCTCATCCAACAATCTGAAAAACAACATGAAAACACCAGATCCCAAGGACCCTACAATAGAAGGACTTGAACAGCTTAACCCAGAAGAAGTGGAAAAAAGTGCCATTATGAAAGCAATAGAGTCCCTTAAAAAGGATATGAATAACTCCCTTAAAGAATTGGATGAGAAATATAACAAAAAATTTGAAGAAATGAGTATAGAAATGGATGAGAAATATAACAAAAAATTTGAAGAAATAAGTAAATCTGTGAATGATACCCTGAGAAACCAAGAAAAAAGCAATCAAACAGGTAAAGGAAACAGTTCAAGAATTGAAAACTGAAATGGAGGCAATGAAGAAAACACAAACCGAGAACCAGCTGGATACGGAAAACCTAGATAAACGAACGGAGACTACAGAATCAAGCATAACCAATAGAATACAAGAGATAGAATAACGAATCTCAGATTCTGAAGATACCATAGAGAAAATAAATGCTCTGGTCAAAGAAAACGGCAAATCCAACAAATTCTCTTCACAAAACATTCAGGAAATCTGGGACACAATAAAAAAAACCAAATCTAAGAATAATAGGGATTGAAGAAGGAGAAGAACTGCAGATCAAAGGCCCAGAAAATATATTCAACAAAATTATAGAAGAAAACTTTCCCAATCTAAAGAACGATATTTCTATGAAGGTTCAAGAAGCATACAGAACACCGAATAGACTGGATCAAAAAAAAAAATCCCCTCGCCATATAATAATCAAAACATAAAACATACAGATTATAGAAAGAATATTAAGAGCTGCAAAGAAAAAAGGTCAAGTAACTTATAAAGGTAAACCTATGAGGCTTACACCGGACTTCCCTATGGAAACCATGAAAGCCAGAAGATCCTGAATAGAGGTACTGCAGAAACTAAGAAACCATGGATACAAACCCAGACTACTACATCCAGCCAAGCTATATCGTTCACTATCAACGGAGAAAACAAAATATTCTAGGATAAAAATAAATGTAAACAATTCATAGCCAGAAATCCAGCCTTGCAGAAAGTAATAGAAGGAAAATCGCAACCCAAGGAACCCAACAATGCCATCACTGCCTACAATAATCCAGACATTTAGCGACCCTTCACAAACACAACACAAAGAAAATAAACACACAAACTCTACTACACACACACACAAATAATAACCGGAATCAACAACCACTGGTCATTAATATAACTTAATATTAATGGACTCAATTCACCTATAAAAAGGCACAGACTAAGAGATTGAATACGAAAACAGGATCCAACATTCTGCTGTTTACAAGAAACACACCTCAACCACAAAGATAGACATCTAGTCAGAGTAAAGGGTTGGGAAAAGGTTTTCCAAGCAAACGGACCTAAGAAACAAGAAGGCGTGGCCATTCTAATATCTAACAAAACTGACTTCAAACTAAAATCAATCAGAAGAGATGGAGATGGACATTTTATACTCATAACAGGAACAATTCTTCAGGAGGAAGTCTCAATCCTGAATATCTATGCCCCTAATATAAAAGCACCCACTTATGTAAAAGAAAAACTTTTAGAAATCAAGGCAGTCATCAAACCACACACACTAATAGTAGGAGACTTCAACACACCTCTCACGAATGGACAGGTCAATCAAACAGAAACTCAATAGAGAAATACGAGAATTACTAGAGGTAATGAATCAAATGGACTTAACAGATATCTATAGAACATTCCACCCAAAAAGGAAAGAATATACCTTCTTCTCTGCAGCTCATGGAAACTTTTCAAAAATTGACCACATACTCAGTAACAAACCAAACTTCCACAGATACAAAAAAATATTAGTAACCACCTGTGTCTTGTTGGATCACCACGGAATAAAGTTAGAATTCAATAACAATTCTAACACCAGAAAGCCTACAAACGTGTGGAAGTTGAACAGTCAACTACTGAATTATCCCTGGGTCAAGGAAGAAATAAAGAAAGAAGTTAAAGTCTTCCTTGAATTTAATGAAAATAAAGACACAACATACTCAAATCTATGGGACACAATGAGAGCAGTGCTAAGAGGAAAGTTCATAGCACTAAGTGCCCAATTAAAGAAAACGGAGAAAGCACACATTGGAGACTTAACAGCACACTTAAAAGCTCTAGAAAAAAAAGAAGCTGATTCACCCAGGAGGTCTAGAAAACTGGAAATAATCAAACTGAGGGCTGAAATCAACAAAATAGAAACACAGAAAACAATCCAAAAAATCAACGAAACAAAAAGTTGTTTCTTGGAGAAAATCAACAAGACTGACAAACCCCTAGCCAAACTAATCAAACGGCAGAGAGAGAACACTCAAATTAATAAGATCAGAAATGAAAAGGGGGACATAACAACAGACATCGAGGAAATTCAGAGAATCATTAGATCTTACTACAAAAGTTTATATACCACAAAGTTGGAAAATGTACGAGAAATGGATTGGTTTTTAGATAAATAATATTTACCAAAGTTAAATCAAGACCAGGTGAACAATCTAAATAGACCTGTTAGTCGCGAAGAATTAGAAGCGGTTATCAACCCGCCCCCCCCCCCCCCCGACCAAAAAAAAAGCCCAGGGCCAGATGGTTTCAATGCAGAATTCTACCAGAGCTTTCAAGAAGAGCTGATACCTATACTCCTTAAGGTATTTCACAATATAGAAACAGAAGAATCATTGCCAAACTCTTTTAATGAAGCTACAGTTACCCTGATACCAAAACCACATAAAGACACAACCAAGAAAGAGAATTACAGGCCAATCTCACTCATGAACATCAACGCAAAAATTCTCAACAAAATCCTGGCAAACCGATTCCAAGAACACATTAGAAAAATTATCCATTATGATCAAGTAGGCTTCATGCCAGAGATGCAGGGCTGGTTCAACATATGCAAATCCATCAATGTAATCCATCATATAAATAAACTGAAAGAAAAAAACCATATGATCATCTCATTAGATGCTGAAAAAGCATTTGACAAAAGCCAACATCCCTTTATGATAAAGGTGTTGGAGAGATTGGGGATAAAAGGATCATACCTAAATATAATAGAAGCTATTTACAGCAAGCCGACAGCTAACATCAAACTGAATGGAGAGAAACTCAAAGCCATTCCATTGAAATCAGGAACAAGACAAGGCTATCCACTCTCCCCATACCTCTTCAATATAATGCTAGAAGTTCTAGCAATAGCAATAAGACAACATAAGGGGATCAAGGGGATTCGAATTGGAAAGGAAGAAGTTAAACTCTCGTTATTTGCAGATGATATGATAGTATACATGACAGACCCCAAAAACTCTACCAAAGAACTCCTACAGCTGATAAACACCTTTAGTAATGTGGCAGGATACAAGATCAACTCCAAAAACTCAGTTGCCCTCCTATACACAAAGGTTAAAGAAGCAGGGAGGGAAATCAGAGAAACTTCACCTTTCATGATAGCCACAAATAGCATAAAATATCTTGGGATAATTCTGACCAAGGAAGTGAAAGATCTATTTGACAAGAACTTTAAGTCCTTGAAGAAAGAAATTGAAGAGGATACCAGAAAATGGAAAGAACTCCCTTGCTCTTGGATTGGGAGGGTCAACATAGTAAAAATGGCAATTCTACCAAGAGCAATCTATAGATTCAATGCAATCCCCATCAAAATCCCATCAAACTTCTTCACAAACCTTGAGAGAATAATAATTAATTTTATACGGAAAAACAAAAAACCCAGGATAGTCAAAACAATCTTATATAATAACGGAACGTCTGGAGGTATAACCATCCCTGACTTCAAACTCTATTACACAGCAACAGTATTGAAAACAGCTTGTTACTGGCATAAGAACAGAGAAGTCGACCTATGGAATTGAATAGAAGACCCAGATGTTAACCCACAAACCTATGAACACTTGATTTTTGACAAGGGGGCTAAAGGTATGCAATGGAAGAAGGAAAGCATCTTTAACAAATGGTGCTGGCATAACTGGATGTCAGCCTGTAGAAGAATGAAAGTAGATCCATATCTATCACCATGCACAAAAATCAAGTCCAAATGGATTAAAGACCTCAACATTAATCTGACCACTTTGAACCAGATAGAAGAGAAAGTGGGAAGTAGTCTACAAGACATAGGCACAGGAGACCACTTCCTAGGTAGAACCCCAGTAGCACAGACAATAAGAGAAACAATGAATAAATGGGACCTCCTGAAACTGAGAAGCTTCTGTAAAGGAAAGGACACCGTCAGTAAGACAAAAAGGCTACCTTCTGACTGGGAGAAGATCTTCACCAACCCCTCATCAGATAAAGACCTGATCTCCAAAATATACAAAGAACTCAAGAAACTAGACAATAAAACTCTAACTAACCCAATTAAAAAAATGGGGTGCTGATCTGAACAGAGAATTCTCAACAGAAGAACTCTGAATGGCCAAAAGACACTTAAGGTCATGCTCAACATCCTCAGCGATCAAGGAAATGCAAATCAAAACAACTATGAGATACCATTTTACACCTGTCAGATTAGCTAAAGTCAAAAACACCAATGATAGCCTATGCTGGAGAGGATTTGGAGAGAGGGGAACTCTCATCCACTGTTGGTGGGAATGCAAACTTGTGCAGCCATTGTGGAAATCAGTGTGGCGGTTTCTCAGGAAACTGGGAATCAACCTCCCTCAAGACCCAGCAATTCTACTCTTGGGAATATACACAAGAGATGCCCTATCATACCACAAAAGCATTTGTTCAACTATGTTCATAGCAGCACTATTTGTAATAGCCAGAACCTGGAAACAACCTAGGTGCCCCTCAATAGAAGAATGGTTAAAGAAGGTGTGGAACATATATACACTAGAGTTTTACTCAGCGGTAAAAAACAATGACATCTTGAATTTTGCATGCAAATGGATGGACATAGAAAACGCTTTACTGAGTGAGGTAAGCCAGACACAAAAAGAGGAATGTGGTATGTATTTACTCATAAGTGGATTCTAGCCATAATTAAAGGTCTTTGAGTCTTTTATTGGAGATCCTAGAGAAGCTAAATAAGAAGAGAAACCTGAAGAAAATCATGTACTTATCCTTCTGGAGATTGGAAATAGACAAGAGTCCCAGGTAACATCGGGTGTATGGGGAGATGGGTGGCAGTGTTGTTGGAAGGGGAGAGGGTTAAAGAGAAGGGAGTAGGGGAGGAATGGGGAAAACTCGGGGGACTGAGATGGGGGGAGGGAGGAAGGATGGTTATGGGATCAGGGAAGAATATATCTCAACTAAGGGAGTCATTTTAGGGTTTACAAGAGACTTGATTATAAATGGGATCCCAGGTCCAAGGAGAGATCCCCAGATTGTTCTCTGGACAGAGGAGAGGGTGCGTGAACGGGCCTTGGCCTATAACCATACTGATGAATATTTTGCTTATCACCATAGATCCTTCATCCGACAATGGATGGCGATACAGATGGAGACCCACATTGGAGCACCGACTGAGCCCCCCATGGTCCAATTGAGGAGCAGAAGGAGGAAGAACATGAAAAAAAAAAAAACAAAACTCGGGACTGCGAGGATTGCGATCACCCACTGATACAAGGGGACTGATCTAATGAGAGTTCACCAAGGCCAGTTGGACTGGGACTGAACGAGCATGTGATCCAACCTGATTTTCTGAATGTGGCTGGATTCTCTGAATGTGGCAGGCCCCGAGCCTTTCTGAAAAACAATTGACAATGACACTGGGACTTGTTTCCTCTGCATATACTGGATTTTTGGGATCCAGTCTGTTTGGATACTCACCTTCCTGGACCTGGATGGAGTGGGGAGGAACTTGAACTTCCCACAGGGCTGGAAGGCCTGACTGCTCTTAGGGATGGAGAGGGAGGGGGGAGGGGGAGGGGGGAGTGGGAGGGTGTTGGAAGGAGGGGCGGAAATGGAAACTTTCATAATTTAATAAGCTTTGAAAAAAAAAGAATAGATCATGAATTCTGGGAAAACATGGGAGTGATTGAAGGGACAGAGAACAGAAAATGTTATGTAGATGTAGTGTTAATATATGAAATTCTAAAACAAATGTAACCAATCATCCATCTTTGAAAAATACACATAGTTGAATAACAATAATTGAAACCATTTTTGTTTCCTAATTCAATGTGGTAAAAATTAATACTTTAATGGATATCATAAACAATATGATCTTTCTCCAATGATACACATTTCCAGAGTAAAGATAATCAAGCTTTCCTACATTTCCCTCTATTTTTTCCTTTCAAAATACAGTGTCTAAAGATCTAATACCAACAGAAGCTAATATGTATAATTTGAGAAGAAGACTATAAAGATCTGAAATCAGATTGCAAGTACAAAATATAAACACAAATTAAGAAAACAATATAATGAGCACACCTTTCTTTATAGTAACTGTGAAACTTCATGTGCTATAAAAGAGGACTATTATTGAAAATGGGAGGAGCTTTAGTCAGGGTTCTTTCGAAAACAGAACTGATAGAATAAATATATTTATAATAAAGGAATTATTAAGAATTTGTTAGAAGGAAAGTGGTCATATCTTGCAAGATATGATCCAAGTCATCCAACAGTGAATGACTCACACTGGAAAGGTCAAGAATGTGGTAATTGCTCATTGCAGAGACTGGATCTTTCAGCATCTCATCAGTGCCTATGTGTTACAGAATCTTAGGGGGATTCATAGGTAGCAACTTGTCTTCAGTCTACATCAGAATCATGAAGATGGTGGTTCTTATATCAGTGAAAAGGTGCTACAGCAAGAAGATTTATGTACTTGAAAGTAGCAGTGAATGCAAGCATGCAAAAAGAAAAAGGTTCTTCATGCACTTTTATTTGGACTGTGAATAAAAAATACTTCTCCATTTGGGATATATATTTCCCTTCAAATAATATGAGCAAGAAAGTCTCTCATTGATGTGCACAGAGCCTTGTCTTTGAGTTGATTCCAGAAACAATCAAGATTAAATATTACAGAGAAAAATATGAAGGGGGACATGTTGTATGGAAAGAATGAGGGAGAAAGTTCAAATGAAACTGTGCAGAAATTTGCCATAATGAAGTTTATCACTCTGTGTAGTATTTCAAAAGCAAACTAATGTGCAAAAGAGCCCTTCAGCATGTATATAAGACAGAAGCTTCTGAAACTTGCCATTAATTAATTCTTATGATTGTGCATGCATTCCCTTTTCAGAGAGTTCAAGGTTCATATCGTACTGATATTTGACGTATTTTATTATTGAAATATGTATTCTTTTTATTCCAGTAAAAGAAGAGCCTTTGTTACAGATAACAGATGCTTACATCTGTACTCACAGCCACATAGGTTACATCTTTGATTACTGCCTCTTATTTTTATTATTATACAAGAGAATAGGTGACTGAAGTTCCAAATTCTTACAAAGTCAACTATGTGTGGACTTCCTTATGGGATGGAAAAAAGATGGAAATGAAAAGATAGATAAGATAATTTGATTATGACACGATGTTAAAGATTATATTTTTCTAAGCATTCCCTGATGACCAGATGTCTGAGAATTGGTTATTTTAAGGTAAAATTAATGCATCAGTCTTCAAAATACCCAGTTGTTTTCCACCCAGTATCTTCTCAATTAACAAAGCATTTTAATGTAATCTCAACTATTTTATTAAAACCAACAGCAGTCTTTGCATATGTAAGGGAAGGGTGATAGTAGAACAAAACTGAAGTGACTCACCACTAATGGAAGATATAGCACATAATTTGTTTGCATGATTGACTTCAGGAAACTTGACCTAAAGTAAATAATTTTCTCTCAGCAGTCTCATGTCAATACTTTATAGTAAGAGAACTTACATGTATGGATGTTAAGAAAAAAAATCTATACTTTTAGTAAGATACAACCTAATGACATAAAATAAATCCTTGATTTCTTTTAAGCCCATTTATTGTTCTCTACCACTTCACAAGATCATACTTCATTTAAAGTCTCAGATCAAGACAAGAAGATATGTATTATTAAGAAGAGCAAGAACTTCAGAAACCTAAGCAAAGAATAAAGCACTTAGAAACCCCTTTTTCATAAAATATATATATCTTCAGCTTGGTTATAAAAAGAACAACTAGAAAATTCTTATATATATTGTACATGGAAAACTGTTGTGGGAACACTTTCAGCCAATAGCCTTTAAGATATCAGTCCACTTTGGGTGTGATCTTATGTATTTTAAGTGAAGATGAAAAGCATACACTGCTCTCTTTTCTTCTGGATTCAGCTCCCAGTTTCTAGTGTGCACAGAGGACTGCATATTTCTACCCATACTATGAGTTTACCCCCAAATAAACATTTTTATACTCCATTTTGGATATTGTGGAACTATTTGATATGACTATAGATGATATCATTAGATATGGTAGTCATAAGACAATTATGAGCACAGAAATTCCATGGACTCAGGCTTGATGACCAAATGCAAAATGGTTATTTACCACATTGACTACAGACTCTATAGTTTGAATAGATGAACTGACCACCAAAAAATAATTATTATACAACTGTGAAACACTGAAGAAACTGTAGACAGACTACTAAGCTATTATTTGTGAAGTCAGCCTTTCTTCATCCAAGTGATTAGAATTTAATAAATTGGCCTACTTAGCTTTGATCTGTACACAGTAAGGAGAAAGAAAAAAAAGAAATGTATGGAAAATAAGCTTATAAGAAGATTCATGTCTCATAAACTAATAAGCCGTTTATTCAATTATCAAGCAATTGTTCAAAATGTACTTGGGGAAAATATTAAATTGCAGAAAATATAGACACTGCCCTAAGTGGAAATATTTAGTTTAATACTAGACGTAATTTTATATACAGATTGTGAGCTATCATGGAGGCACAAATACAATATTGTGAAGGACAGTTATAGCCAAAAGTACTGTCAACTAAGGAGATAAAAAGACACTTTCCAGAAAAAAGGAATACTAACATTTTATTATACTCTAGTAGTGTGCCCTGTTAAGAATAAAGCAGAATAGTGCTTCATACTAATGAAATTAAAGAATATGCATTATTGTTCATGTCTATAAAGGAGAGTAGAAGAAAATAAAACTGTATTTCAGAAATTCATAGTTAATAATATACATATATATAATATGTGAAGCATAAATGTGGTAATATGTGCTTAATGACTTTAATTAGACTTAATTTATCAAGTATTTCCCAAGTGTCAGATACAGAGAATTAGAGGGCAGAGGCACTTGAGACAAAGAGAGTAAATAACATTCATTTGTAAAACAAAAAGTCAACAGTAATATGGGGCAGAATCAGGTGAAATTTAAAGATACTGGTGGTAACAAGAGCAGGTACTACCTTGTTTTGTATAGTCTATATCTTCTATACTTTAATATTGACTTAGAGATATTCAGGAAGTACTAATAAATGTGTAAATAAATAAAATATTAAAAATAATTCAATATAGACTTTTGTGTTTGAATTACTGATACTATAGAAATTCCATTAATAAAATCTGAGGGGCTGAAGTTATGCATCTGTGATTAGGAGCTAATAACCCAGACAACTTGGATTCATCTCCCCAACTCTATATGGTAGTTACAGCCAACTGTAACTCCAACCACACAGGATCCAACATCAGCTTCTGGCCTCTGGGGACTACAGGTACAAATGTGGTGCATAAACATACATACAAGCAGAAAACTGATTAAAAATAAAATTTAAATTATAATGAAAAAAAGTTTTAAAACATTGGAAAATAGACTCAAGACCAACAAACTTGTACAAGAAGCCTTCCCCAAAGGTACTTTATTGGACAAATTCTAGGGTTTCAAACACCCACAGAGGAAGAGCTCAAAACATTTTATAATCAAGGTATAGGAAAGTTGGTGTAGGAAGTCCTTCTCTCTATGTGTCGTTTTCATTAATGAATAAAGAAACTGTCTTGGCTCGTTGATAAGACAGGACTTAAGTAAGTGGGGAAGGCAGAAATAAATTCTGGCAGGAAAAAAGCAGAGTCAGAGAGATGCCATAGATCTGCCGCCACTAGAGATAGACATGCTGAAACTTTGCTGGTAGGCCATGACCTCGTGGTGATATAAAGATTAATAGAAATGGGTTAAATTAATATGTAAGAGTTAGCCAATAAGAAGGTAGAGCTAATGGGCCAAGCAGTGATTTAATTAATGCAGTTTCTGTGTAATTATCTCGGTTCTGGGTAGCCAGGAGAAACAAGCAGCATTCCAGTTACAGAAAGTGTTGAAAGTTTTGCCATTGCTTTAATTCTTTACCTCAGAGGACATATAATTTTAGAGAAAAATAAAGTCTAACTTTTCCTATACAAACAAATGGGTGCCAAAAAAGAGCAAAGATGGTTGTTGCGAATAAAGAGGCCAATAATGAAGCAATTCCATTCAAGAAGTGTGAAGCTACTTTGAAGTTTGATTTGTAAATAAAATTTAAGTTTAAAACAATAAGCAAAACCTAATGTCTGTGTTAATCAAAAAGCAAGGGAATCATATGTTTTTCTGCTCCACAGCCTCTGTTGCAGGACATTGCTGAACATAAGAACCACATTACAACTAAAAACGGTCAATATGCTTTATTGTATTTTTGTATCCAGATGCTTTATGGAAATGCCATTACCAGGAATAAATTTATAGTATCAATAGTACAATAGAGAATGTTCACTTGACACACCTAAGTAGCTTTTCAATTTCATTCATTTTACTGTATGAAGCTCTTGATGATGAATACTCACTGACCATCGAGGACTCTAGGAGATTTCTGTTTGCAGTATTTTAGGCATTGATTTTTACTTTTATTGAATAAGAAAGTTATTTAGCTATTAAGAAGACAGAGGAATCTGAGGAAAGAAGCATTAATAACCAGTGTTAACCTGGGAAACTCTGTGGTAAGTTTTTTTTTGTATATTTCAGATGAAAATAAATTTTAGAATTACTCTTAAGGTAAATAGGAAAATAGAGAAAAAATAAAATCCAAAAAATGTTTATTTTCTTCCTAAATGTAACTATAAGTATCTAAAATTCCTTATCAAGCAAATCATAAGGCTGAGGATACAATGATAGAGTGTGTGCCTGTATTAGCAAAAATCTTGTTTTCTATCTCTACTGTAAAAAAGAAGTTGTAGTCTTAGATTGTGTCACTTAATCCTTCTGGATGTTTTGACATAATCTAAGGCTATGACTTCTTTGAATTTATTAAATCATTTAATTATTTATTCTGCTATTATTTACTTTTAAATCATCTATTAACAAACACTCAATGTATGGGAATGAATATATGGTAAGAGGACACAAAAATTCAGCAGCCGTCTTATAAACAATATTTATTGGAACAAAAAAAATAAATGAGTGAACAAATATCTTCCAGTTTGTTATAAGTACTATGAAACAAAATTAGCCAACATGTTGAGAAATTGGGTACAGGTCTAAAATTATGTACATGTTACAGTTTGGAATTTGGGGTATTTATCATATTTCTCCATTAGGTAATTTTCTGTGATAAAATCATTTATGCTATTATATTAATTTTGAAATTTTATACATGCAGTCAACTTAAATCTTTTAACTAAGTTGGTCCTGTATTGTACTCTCAGCAGTAACACATATTTTAATATATCTGTTAATACATTTCAAGGGAATTAGGCATCTCCTGAATCAGCATCAAATTCACTTACTTGAAACTTTAAAAAGAATTATGTTTTAAAAGGAACTATGTTGCACATTTCACTTTGTATTTATTTTTCAATACAGGATATTGCTGTAGCTTTGGAACCTATTCTGGAACTAATTCTTTTAGACTATACTAGCATCAAACTCACAGAGATCCACCTGCTTCTGCCTACAAGTGCAGGAACTAAAGTTATATACCACCACCACCCAGCTTCTCTCTGCATTTATTAAAGAATACCACATTTTTGCAAGTCATTGTCAACAGTGTTACTTTATCTTAGAAATAAATGTGAGAAAAGGATAGACTCTTTGACGTATTTCATTTCTGTTGTGTGATAAAATTCTTGTACTATAAGCAATTTAAGTGCTCATTTGGCTTACATTTTCAGTCCTTCATCTATCACTAAGGAAAGTCAGGTCAGTTATCCAAAGCAGGAACTTAGGAGCAGAAACTACTGTAGAATGTGGCTTCTTGGGTCATGTACACGCTCATACTTATCTAGCCTTCTTAGACAGCTGAGATCATCTACCCAGGAAACAAGGCTTCCCAGAATGTTTGGGCCCATTTGTCATCAAATAATCCAATCAAGACAATATCACACAGGCATTTCTACAGAAAAACGTGATAAACATGATATCTCAAGAAAGACTGCATTTTCAGATGAGTCTAGGCTGGTTTAAGTTGTTGATTAAAAAGTATCAAGGATAGAGGAAGAATATTCACTAATTGGATGTTTGGTTTTCCTTATTTATCTGTGTAAAATTCTGCATTGCAAATTTGATCTTTTACACTCATAGACATTACCAATATAGATTAAAAATATTTGAAAACAAAATTTTGTCATTACTTAACCTTTGTAGACATGTGTTGTTCTTATTATTCTTTGATCAAACTATATTTTTAAACATTTATATATTTTATATTTGTTTTAAAAATACAGAGATTATATAAGGTGTATTTGTGAATATGCATAGGCAATTTTAAATATTAAGTAATCAAAGATTTGAGCATCATTAGTTTTGATTTTTATGGAGTAAGTAATTGAATGCCTATGGTTATTAATTAAAGTAACATTGTTGTAAGGAGGCTACTTGTTGGTTCCTGGCTGCTCAGACCCAAAATAATCACACAGCAACTATATTAATTAAATCACTGCTTGGCCCATTAGCTTTTTATTGGCTAATTCTTACATATTAATTTAACCCATCTCTAATAATCTCTGGTTTGCTATGCAACTGTGTCTTACCAGGTAAAGTTCCATCTGGTGTCTTTCTCCCACAGGGGTGCATGGCTTTTCTTTAACTCTGCCCTTCTCTTTACCAGCATTCAGTTTAATTTTCCCTGCATAGATCTGTTCTATCCTATCATGCCAAGTCAGTTTTTTAATTCATCAAGCAATAAAAGCAACACATAGACAGAAGGACCTCCTACACTCTTTTCCCTTTTCTGTTTAAATGAATAGGAAGGTTTTAGCTTTAACATAGCAAAATTACATATAATAAAATAGGTATCAAGCAAGAATTAGAGTTACAATATTTTTATCATAACTCAGGAAAACTATAACTATAACTATATATTCTTCAATTCTGTCAAATACTCTAGAAAGATATAATATTACATAAATAAACAAGAAGTGCATTGTAAGCAACTTCTAAAACTCTAGAATTGACAGAGACATCTCACTACCTTGACACTCACCCAAGAAGGTTCTTTTGTTCCATTGGGGCATTCATCTTTAGCCTACATTTCCATAGTATCTAACAGAGTATTCCATGAAGCAGGAAATTTCAAAGACAGTTCCAGCCTATATTGAAAGTTTGTCAGTCACTTCTGTATCCTGTAGAATTTCTGGCAGAATCTTTAATGTAGAAGGAGCGCTGAAGTATCATCTCACCATAGGCAAGTTTAACAGGTTTTTTCTGTGAGTTCTCCATGTCCAGTTCATCAAGCAGTTCAGGCAAGAGTAGTCTCCTGCCCAAATGGCCAATAAATCCAAAAGGAGCCTTTTTGATACCCATCTTCCTTTTGAAGTAATTGGTGCTTCCAGAAGCAGATGTGTCTCACTGTCATAAAAAGTCCTAACTTCTAAAAACATTGAAATGCCATATTCTGAAGGTCTCTGAAAGATTTGAAGAATACCTATCTATCTGAAATATATCTCCATATAACTAGAAAACCTAACATGACTAGAAGCTTTGCTATTACATATGACTATATTAACTTATATTTCTTAATTAGACATTGCGTTTTAAATAAACTATACAATCACAATATCTTAATCAAGAGCAGAAATATACATATAACAAGATTGACTTTAAATTTGCATTAATAGGCCAGGATCCATATCAAAGCCAATCAGTGTTGCATATTCCCCTTTATATGCATACAAACATTTATAAACAATATTTGGGAATAGAAGCGTAGTTTTTCTCCAAACTGCTTCCTGCTTTTTGTTGGATAAAGTAATTTTTGTGGGTGTTTATGGTAACCTTTCAGGGGGTCTTTGTGTATCATATAATATTAGCCTGGGATGAATATGCAGGTTCTCACCCTTTATAGAAAGAACAAAACAACAAATCCTTAGACCCATATTTTGAATTCAAGATACCTTTAAAATATATATGTTGGCTGAGCTTAGCAGTCCCCAGAATCAAATGTTTCTCTGTAGTCAAAATCAAAGAAAACACAATAGTATACATAATCCAAACTCTCTTTGTATAGTCCATCTTTCTGTGGCTTATTATTCTTTATGTTTTTAATTTATGACTGTCTCTACTCTGTCTCCTTAAAGACTTTGTTTTATTTTTTAAACCATTAACTTCTTTTACAATTCTCTATACTCTTTTTGTTCTCTCTCCCAAGACTACATAGATTTTTCTAACACTGTGGCCAATTTAGAGGTCTTTTATGTCTGAATTTGTCCTATTGTGTATCTGTAATTCTTTATTGCCCAAGAGTACTTCTTAAAATTCTAAGCACTTCTAAAAACATATACTGTGGCACTACTAGGGTATATATGGCCCTGCCTGCTTGCTCCACACAGTCCAACATGGTAGAAGTCCATTCACTGCCTCTGTAAGCCATGTACATTGCCCCAGTTCCAAGTATGCAGCAGGTCTATGTCAATCCATTAAGCAGTTTGTAAAATGGGGATGCTGCTTATAATCCCCATTTAAATGCTCAGTTTCCCAAAGGAATCAGTTAGTGTTATCAGCAAGGCCCAAGATCAGGAAGCTACAGTTTCAAAAGTATGAAGCTTTCAAGAGCACACAGCATTTTCTCTCCTAGTGCAGAATCAGAAAGAACTCTCTTAAAGGAGTCTCAGCATGCTGCTAGCAAGTAATGATCATTTGGGGGAAAGAATGTGGATAAACTTTGTTTTTTAATATTTAGACTTTCTTTTCAAGCCCTCTCATCTTAAAAGTGAATTTTAGTTGGCCACGTGGGTGCTAATTGTTGTAATAAGGCTGCTTGTTGGTTCCATGCTGTTCAGCAGCTCAGCCCAGAAATAACCACACAGAAACTATATTAGTTAAATTACTACTTGGTCCATTAGATCTAGCTTATTATTGGCCAATTCTTACATATTAATTTAACCCATCTCCATTAATCTCTGTATTATCATGCAGCTGTGTCTTACCAGGTAAAATTACATCCGGCATCTGTCTCCGACGAGACTTCATGGCTACTCTCTGAATCCACTCTTCTTTTTTCCCATTATTCATTTTGTTTTCCCTGCCTAGCTCAATTCTACCCTATCAGGCAAAGTCAGTTTCTTTATTCATTAACAAATAAAAGCAACACATAGACAGAAGAACTTCCAGCACCACAACAATTTTTCAAATTTGAATTATGTTTTTTAAACAGATTCCCAAGATATTTTAATATGGGTTGTTAAAGGTGTTTTTAAATGTTGAGAAACACAATAATCCTGCCAGTTTCAATTCAAATGATAAAGAGTTGTAGAGTGATATAGTGTCTATAAGTTACATACAGATGGTGCCCACATAGATAACTGAATCCACAGAAAGCTTGAGAAAGCTTGGGAAAGAATAGAGTAAAGCATGTTTTCTTGGTAGCAGAAATTTCTCAGGTCTGTTCTGCATGCTACAGGCAAGCAAGCCCTCTCATTTAAGAGAGGCTTCCTGATTCAGCTAAAGCTGCAAAACCCTACAGCTCTTTAAAGAGATCCTGCCACAAAAAACTTAAATGGTGTTGATGAAAAGCTGAGTGCATGCTTTTTGGTTTTCTGTCTTAGCAGAAATAAAGCTGTGCCGTTTTATAATGTTGACTTTCTGGGCTGTCCTCCTAGGGCAAACTCTGACTCTTTCAGGCAAGCCGTCTGTCTGAGTATGGTCTTTGAGCAAAATACTACAGCTTGCTTGCTGGCAAAGACCTTGAAACACCATAGAGCTGTGGCAATAAAAATGGCTATAGCAGGTACCTCCACCATGAGGCTGGAAAGCTAAGGAATGGGCTGGATCTAGCCATCAAAGTCATGGCTTTAATCCTCTCCTTAAAGACTCATGTGGTCAGAAAAAGAGAGATATACTGTAAAGAGAGATTCAAAGATGAAGAAAACCTCTAAATGGTTTACAGTGTGTTAAAAATATATGCAGGCTAAAATTAAAGTTCTTAAAGGAAAGAAGAAAGAGAGTGGTTGGGTGTGGTGATACACACCTTTAATCCCAATGCCTGGGAGGCAGAGACAGACAGATCTCTGAGTTCAAGGTGTGGTAGCACACACCTTTAGTCCTAGCACTGGGGATGCAGAGACAGGTGGATCTCTGTGAGTTCAAGGACAGCCTGGTCTACAGAATTATTCCAGGACAAAGATATACAGAAAACCTGTCTCAAAAGGTAAAAGTAAAAATAAAAGAAATAGAGGTTAAAATAAAGCCTCATAAAGATGGAAAATACACAGAGAATCTTGATACTATATGCTATTATGCTCTCTTTAAATTGCTTGAATGCTGAGGAAGGAGCCACAACTGCTAAAAGACTTTTGTTTATAAATGCAGCTGAACTAACCCAAGATATGTATTTTGAAAATATCTTGGCTTCAAAACTGAAGTGAAAAGGTATGTTACTTTGGAGAAGATATTTTGCTTTTGTTTCCGCACAAAATGAGAGGCTGTGGATTCATTCTGAGTTAAGAAAAATTCAGTTTGGTCAAGGAAGACCACCTGAGAAATCTCTGGTTGGAATAGATGGCCCAGATTTCTGAGTTCTACATCCAGAATGGATTCAAGATGCTGCCTGAAATGATCAGGTCTCACAGGATACTCCAGTCAGGATTTGATTATAACTCTTAATTTTCTTTATGTCCCCATAAGATTATCAGTGCCCACAACCAGCCGAAGTAGCCTGGAATACTATGCCCACATTCCCAACAAATAGACTATGGATATTTTCCTTTTTTTAAAGAGGGGGAAGTGGTGTGGGAGAATTATCTATATTCTGTCATTAGTGTATTTTAATAAAATGCTGATTGGCCAGGCAGGAAGTATAAGTAGGTCAACCAGACAGGAAGTAGAGGCAGGGCGATCAGAACAGGAGAAGGCTAGGAAGGCGGAAGCCCATTCCTCCATTCCTGCGCAGACAACCAAGAAGCAAGAGGTAAGCTGTCCCACTATGAAAGGTACTGAGCCGTGAGGCAAACATAGATAAAAATAATGGGCTAACATAAGTTATAAGAGCTAATAAGTAGCCTGAGCTAATGGGCCAATTAGTTTTATAACTTATGGAGATCTCTGTGTGATTTCCTTGGGTGTTTGCCCGCTGTGGGGTCCCGGATGGGACAGAAACTCCCAACAATCAGGCCCCTTCATGTTACAGATACTAAACTATAATTTTATTTTTATATTTTATATTTTGTTACATTGAAGAGAATATGCTTATTTTTTATATGTTTAGCTCTATTAGATGTTCTACATTGTTCCCTTATTGGTGTTCTAGAAATTTAATTCGAACAAACAAAAATATGCTTACTATTATATTAATGTATTTTTATTTTATTTTTTAAAGAAATTCATCCATTGTTACTATCACTGTATTTATATCATTTTATCCTCTTCCTATAACCCCTCCTATAGCTATCCATTTAAGGATGGTTTCTTGTAACATTTTTCACATTGTTGTTGTCATGTCAGCTAAGGTTTTCAGTTTTCAAACTTTTTTAGCCAATGATATTGTTGAAATTTCATGGGTGTCACTTCCCTGTCAAATCTAAAGGACTATTTCCTGGGAAATATCTGGTCTCCTGACTCTTTAAGTATTTCCACACCCTTTTCCTTTATGGTCTCTGACATACAAATATAAAGATTGTGTCGTAGTATTGGATTAGGTATTGAATGAACAGTTGTGGAAATATTCTCCTTATAGCATTAGAAAAAACTGCTTCTTTTCATTATACAAACAGAAACAGAATCAATCCTCTTCATCATGAGATAAATGAACATGAACATGAAACAACAAAAATAAAACATGAAACTCTAGATCATTTTTTCACTCTTAAATTAACATTTACTGCAGCTGGAGAAATGGCTAATTGGTTAAGAGTGCATGATGCTCTTACAGAGGAATGGAATTATGATCCCAATATCTATGCATCACGTGGTTATCAGCTACCAATAAATCATGATTCAAGAATTCTGGGATTTCTAATTTCTATGGAGATTGATATTTTCACTCACAATCATGCATGCATTCATTTGAATAAAAATTTTGAAGTAAAATCCCAAAAATCTAAGATCGTAAATTTCATGAGTCTTTTATTTTTGAGTATTCCTATTGATTGTTGATTTTCTATGTTCATACATGTTTTTGTTTCAAAGATTCTTATCATGTCAAACTTTCCATACTTCTCATCTTGTCAGGCTTTCACATTCTACATAGAAATAGAAAAATACCAGAAGGGAAAATAATATTGATAAAAAATAATAAATTTGGAGATTTTTACATTTTCTGAATTCAATTATCTTGAAAATTGTACTTATGAAAACAACTTTACAATGCTCTTAAAATAAAAATATATACAGGCAGAACAGAACTCTATAAGTAAACCTTTATACCTACATTTTATAAATCTTCTTTTATAAATATTCTTTAGAAAAATATTTTATTTGATACATTGTGAGAAAAAAAATTAAAGACTTATAAAGGATAAAACTAGGCCCTTAAATTACAGTTTTCATAAATATTTAACCAGAATAAATTAAAGTCTCAAATTTGATTTTTTTGTAAATTTTAAATTTACAAAATTCTACGAAAGTTATGTATAAATATATATATATATATGTATAAATATATATTTATGTATAAATATATATATACATACATATAACATTGCATGAAGTGAGCATGTCATATTTAGGAATATTTATGTATATAACCATATGTGTATTTATGCAATAATAATTAATAAAAAAAGGCCATGAATTTGTAAAAGAGAAAGGAAAGATAAATGGAAAAGATTGGGGAGAGGAAAGGGAAGGGAAAAATTTAATCACATTATAATCACAAAAATTAAAAAAAAATGTGTATATGAGAAGAAGTTTCAAGATATTATCATGCAAAGAAAATTTTGCGTACAAAAGATCAAAAGCACAGAAAACAATGAAAAATAGTATCACATAATACTACAAACCTACTTTGCAGCAATAAACAATTTGGGAGAGAATCCAAGAAGTTCTTTTCATAAGGTTAAGTATATTACTTTTGAGATAGTTGCTATTAATTCTCCCCCAAAATTAGCACAAGCTCTTGCCATGCTTCATTATCTTCCCATAACATTTTTATTTCATCAGTAGTGAAAGGCACTATATCTGTTGGGTCTAAACCTGCTAATTGACAAAGTTTCCATTTACCTTTTATAATTAATTCACAGAATTTTTCCACATAAGTCTTTAATTTTTTCCTTGGTTTATGTGGGGAAAAGATTCATTTTAAGATAATATGATCCCTCTCCATTAAAATTACAGTTGGAGAAATTATGGATGGCACTATGACTAGAATACAGTTAAGATTTGAATTCTTTCTATCTACATATGCCTCCTGTACTTTTTCCTCAATAATTGTTCAGTTCCTTTTCTGCTTCTGCTGTTAATTCTCTGGGATGATTCAATTCTTTATTAAGATCTAAGATTTTGTTTAAATGAATCATTAGATCAGGTCTTATCTGAACAGTCGGTTGTATGTTGGAATTATTTCCTAAGAATCTTTGAAAGTCATTAAGAATCCTCAACTGGTCTCTCCTAATTTGTCCTTTTTGTGTCCTAATTTTCTGAAAACCTGTTTTATAATCTAGGCAATTGACAGAATCTCCTCTCTGTATTTTTTAGGAGCAATTTGTAATCCCAATTTTGGCAGAACTTCCTTTACTTCTTCAAACATTCTTTCTAAAGTATCCATGTTTGAATCAAATAGCAAAATGTCATCCATGTAATGACAAATTATAGACTTATAAAATTGTTTATGTATTATTTCCAATGTTTGACTCACAAAGTATTGGCATAATATGAGGCTAGTGAGCATACCTTGTTGGAGGACAGTCCTTTGCTATCTCTTAATAGGCTGAAAATTATTATAAGTAGGCACTGTGAAAGCAAATTTTCTCTATTCTTTCTTGTAAAGATAAAGTGAAGAAACAATCATTCAAATCAATAACTATAAGAGGCCATCCTTTTGGTAGTAGGGAAGGCAAAGACATTCCAGATTGTAGAGGGTCGATCAGCTGAATTACCTTATTGACAGCTCTTAGATCTGACACCATTCTCCATTTACCAGATTTCTTTTCTACAAGAAATACAAGAGAATTCCAAGGGCTGGTTGATTCATCATTATGGTGAGCATTTAGTTGTTCTTGGACCAGTTGTTCTTAAGCCTGAAATTTACATTCAGCTAGAGGCCACTGCTTAGCCCATATTGACTTCACAGGTAACCATTTTAAAGGTAGGGCTGTTGGTACCTCTAAAGGTTTGCTAGTTGCTTTATGTTCTTGTACAGCCTGAATGGCTGATGACCTTTGTGTATATCACCTTATATCCTTCCCAGAATCATGAGTTCCTGGGACTTCAGGAATGTTAATGTGGGTATTCCATTGCTGCAGCAGGTATAACCCTATAAATTTATTGCACTATTAGCTACACATTGCCTTAGCTTCCCTCTTTGACCTTCTAGTCCAATACAATCAACCCATATCTAGCTTTGTTTACCTTGCGATATGGTTCCAATTCTTAGTTGTTGAACATTTGGCTCTTGAAGAGGCCAATTTGGATGCCATGAATCTGTAGTAATGATACACACATCTGCACCTGTGTCTATCAAGCCAACAATTACAATGTCACTCTTATATGCACTGTTAGCTTTGGTCTTTGATCATTTAAAGAAGTCTGCCAGAATATTTGTTTCTTATTTCTTATTGGGATTTTTGGTTTATCCTCTATGTTTATGCCATCATTTAGAACAGTATGGTCATTTACACTAGGCTCTGGATTTTTAATTTTCCTGGTGTGACATGTCCTCCAGAGTTATTGGGAATGACTGGGTCACTTTGGACTTAGGGGCTTTTGAGAGGGCCCTCAAGTAGTTTTCCGATGGCATTGGGTTGCTTTGTCTGTCTTTTGTTGATCTGCATTCATTGGTCCAATGTCAGCCTTTTTTTCATTCAATTATTTACACTACCTTCCCTCCACCTAATCCCCTCCCACTCACCCATACCCCTTCTCCCTTTCCCACCCTGTTTGAGGTAGGGCAGGGAACCCTGCCCTGTGAGAAGTCCAAAGCCTCTACATCCAGGTCTAGGGAGCTGTGCATCCATATAGACTAGGGTCAGCCACAATCAGAGAGTCTGGCTCAATGGTTAAAAGCACTGACTGCTCTTCCAGAGGTTCTGAGTTCAATTCTCAGCAACCACTTGGTGGCTCACAGCCATCTATTATGGAATCTGATGCCCTCTTCTGGTTTGCCACAACTTCTACATATACCTGAAGGCCAAGTCCTCCTATTTTTGCCATTCCCAGAGGAGATATTATTCATAGGAATTCCTTGTCTACAAGTCCTTTTCAGATGTTCTATTCTACCAGAATTAAAACATTTGGCATTTTGAAGTCTCCTCATTCCTTGGGTAATTGCTTTTCCTACCCAAGATTCAGTATTATAGACAAATGTGTCAATATTCATTGTATGCAGAATCTATTGATCCATAAGTGCTGATCTAAACTTTACAGGCCCAGGTATCTTTTTTGCATTCTCTTTTTGCATTTTTAAAGGCTAGAGATTCAAAAAGTACTCATCTAGCTTCTGGGTATGTTTCTACAATTTGTATAGGCTTACTTAATCTTTGTAAAAAGTCAGTAAAGTATTCTCTCTGTCCCTGTCCAATCCTGGTATATAATTCAATTATATTTCTTGGATGTTGAATCCTGTCCCAAACATTTAAGGCTGCTTTGTAGCATAGGGACAAGATTTCTTCATCATAAAGTGCAGTTGGTCAGCATAAGGGCCTTTACAAAAAATTTGATCTTAGAAAGTCTCAAGGCCTTTTGCTTTTCCCTGTTGTTCCAAAATTTTGGGTTCCTCTCTGAAATAAATTTTAAACATCAATAAAGGTCACTCATTCAGAAGTGCTGTAACTAACTGAAAAAATCATGTGGGTTTGCCTTGATATTAGAAGACCAAGTCTTTATCATCTCAGTAAAAAATGTGGAATGTAAGCCATAAGTTATAATATTTTGCTTAATTTCTTTCAGATCATTCATTTCTATAGGTATCCATCTACCCTCTTTGGATCCTATTGAGCCTTTAGAACCTGATGCTTTGCAGAGTAGATTACAAGGTGGGAAGCTAAAACCCTCGGTAAGCCATCTCTGACAATCACTAGTTGGTGGGGAGTAGTAAAGGGTTTCATTTAATTTTAGAGGCTACAATCCATTACTAAAGAAAGTCAGGAGAGGAGTTCAAGGCAGGACCATGGAGATGGTAATGCAGAAACCATGGAAGATTTAACCATGTTGTATTGACGTTTATTAAACATATATTGAAATAAAGATATAGAAAATAACAGTATGCCATCAATCATGAAAAAGATACTGAAAATTTCTTTCTAAATGTTTCCAAAATTCATTTCTATTTACCTTCTAAAATCTATGCCACATGTAATATTTTCTGGGCTTACTGATTCAATAGCAGTATTCTTTATGAGCAGTGTTGGAAATTTAAAGCTCAAAAGCAGTTTGGTCACCAAAATCAAAAGAGAAATCCACCAAATATACATGCAAATCACATCAGAAACAAAAAAATAGAAAAAACAAACATGAAACTTTGAAAATTATAAATTTTCATAACCACATGAAATAAATATTGCCAAATTTTTATAAAGTCAAAGTTACCCTAATACCCAAACCAAAAAAAAATGAAAAAAAGAAAGAATATTATGAACCAATATCTCTCATGAAAATTGATTCAAAAATAATCAATAAAATATTGGTAACCTGAATCCAAAAACACATCAAAAAATCATCCACCATGATCAAGTAGGCTTTATTCCAGAGGTGCAAGGATGGTTCAATATATAAAAATTTGTCAGTGTAATCCACCACATAAACAAATATCAAGTCAAAACCCACATGATTGTTTCATTAGATGCTTTGAAAACTTTGACAAAATCCAACAAACCCTCATGATAAAAGTTTTGGAGCAAACAGGGATACAAGGAACATACCTAAATATAATAAAGGCAAAATACAGCAGGCCAACAGCTAACTTCAAACTAAATAAAGATAAACTCAAAGTGATTCCACTAAAATCAGGGAAGATACAAGACTGCCACTTTCTCCATATCTATCCAATATAGTACTTGAGATTTTAGCTACAGCATTAAGGCAACAAAAGGAGATCAAGGGGATGCAAATTGTTAAGGAAGAAATCAAACTTTCACTATTTGCAGATGATATGGCACTATATATGAGTGACTTCTAAAATTCTACTAGGGAACTCCTATAGCTGATAAAAATACAGTTTCAGTAATGTGGTTTGATACAAGATTATCTAAAAAAAATCAGTAGCGCTGTTATGTACAAATGATAAATGGGCTAAGAAAAAATTCAGAGGAACAAAACCCTTTACAATAACTACAAATAATAATAATAAAAATACCATAGGGTAACTCTAACCAAACAAGTAAATACCCATTTCACAAGAATTTTAAGTCTTTGAAGAAAGAAACTGGGGAAAAGATCAGAAAATGGAAAGATCTCCCATGTTTAAGTATTGGTAGGATTAACACAGTAAAAATGGCAATCTTACCAAAAGCAATCTACAGATTCAAAGTAATCCCCATCAAAACCTCAATGAAACTCTTCATAGAATTCAAAATATGAATTCTCAACTTCATATGAAAAAATTAAACAAAATAGAGTAGATAAAACAATCCTCTATAACAAAGGACTTCTGGAGATATCACCATCTTTGACTTCAAGGTCTACTATAGAGCTATAATAATAGCAAACAGTTTGGTATTGACCTAAAACATGGATCAATGAAATTGAATCCACACACTTGTGAATACCTGATTTTTGACCAAGAAACCAAATATAAAAAAAAAATGTAAAAAAGAAAGCATGTTCAACAAATGGTCCTGGCAAAACTTGATGGTGACAACTAGAAGAATGCCATAGATACATATCTATCACCTTGCACAATACTCAGATTAAAGCAAATCAAAATCATTACATAAATCTGGTTACATTGAACATGATAGAAGAGAAAAGGGGGTAGTATCATTGAACACACTGGCACAGGAGACGACTTCCTAAATATAACACTAGCAGCATAGATACTGTGAGCAACAATTAATAAACAGAACCTCTTAAACCTAAAAAGCTTCACTAAGGCAACGGACTCTTTCAATAAGACAAAACAGCAACCTACATAATAGAGAAGAATATTTATCAGTCCCACACCTGACTGAGGACTGATATCCAAAATATATAAATAATTCAAGAAATTAAACACCAAAATATAAAATAATCCCATTTTAAAATAGGGTACAGATTTATCCAAAGTTCTCAACAAAATAATCTCAAATAGTTGAGAATTGTTCAATGTTATTAGCTATCAGGGAAATGCAAATCAAAATGACTCTGAGATACCATCTTCCACATGTCAGAAGGTCTAAGGACAAAAGTGTTAATGTCTGTCTATGCTGGAGAGGATGTGGAGTAAGAGGGATAGTACTTCACTGCTGGTGCGACTACAAACTTGTAGAGTCACTTTGGAAATCGGTATGGTGGTTGCTAGAAAACTGAGAATCAATCTACCTCAAGACCCAGCAATACCACTCTTGGACATATACTCATAGGATGCTCAATCATACCAAAGGACACGTGTTCAATTACATTAATAATAACATTATTCATAATAGCCAGAACCTAGAGAACCTAGAAACAACCTAGAATACCTTTAAACAAAGAATGGATAAAGAAAATGTGATACATCTACACAATAGAGTATATTACTCAGTGGAAAAAAAAATCAATGACAATGTAATTTGTAGGCAAATGGGTAGGACTAGAAAAAAAAAAACTGAGATTGGTAACCCAGACCTGGAAAGACAAACATGGTATGTATTCACTCTTAGTGGATATTACTTGTAAATCAGAAGATAATAAGGCTACAGACCTCAAACTTAGAGAAGTTAGGTAGCATGGAGGACCCTTAGAGGGAGTCATAAATCTGACTGAAAAGAGAAAATAAACGAAATACCCTGGGTAAGCATGGGATTGAGAGTACAGGGGAGTGGATGGGGAAATGATAACATGATAAATGAGTATGGTTGAGTTGGGGGTACAACAGAGAGCGAGAGTAATGAAAGAGATATTTTTATAGAGGCGCCATTATATGGTTAGGAAGAAATCTTATGCCAGGGAACCTCCCAAGCACCCATAAGAATGACCCCAGCTAAGACTTCGACCAATAGTGGAGTGGGTACCTGATCTATCCTTACCCTGTGTTCAGATTGGTGACTATCTTAATTGTCATCACAGAGCCTTCATCCATTAACTGATAGAAGCAGAGGCAGAGATATACAGTCAATCAATTGGCCAAGCTCCAGGAGTCCAGTTGAAGTGGAACATGGATTATATGAGCAAGCATGGGTCAAGATCATGATGGAGAAACCCACAGAGATAGCTGATCATTTGGTTTTGGCACCTTTTAGACTCTGGACCAACAGCTCGGGAGCTGGCATTAGGCCGACATAGGGCCTCTCTGCATGTGTGTCATGGTTCTGTAGCTTGATATTTTGTGGGACCTCCATCAGTGGATCCAAGACCTGTCCCTGACACATTATCTGTCTCATTAGAACATATTAACTATGATGGGTTGCCCTAGCCAGCCTTGATGCAAGGGAAAGGAGCTTTTAACTGACTCAACTTGATATGCCATGCTTTGATGACGCCCATGGAATGCCTTACCCATTCTGAATAAAGGAGGAGTGGATGGGGAGGTAGAAGGGAGTTGGAAGGAAGAAATTGGAAAAGAGGAGGGAGGGGGAAATTAAAATTGTTATGTAAAATAAATAAATAAGATATAAATAATTAAAAGAAGTTTAGAAGCAAAAAAGAAAAGAATTGAAATTGTTCAATGCCAAGAAAAGAATTCAAAATTATTAAATATCTCAAAGATAAGTTAAATAAACAGATGAAGTAAAAAAATATCAGTTGATGACTTCGATGAAATATAAAATAGAGACAGAGATTCTAAAAGAAATCTGGAAATCTTATAAATATAAACCTCAATAAATCAAATAAAAATAATGAAAAACATCACCAATATTTTAGATCATGTAGTAGAAAGGGTATCAGAAACAATAGCCAGGTTGAAGAATAAATACATTTATAGATATTTGTCAAAAAATGAACAAGCACTAATTATTCAAAAATTTATTAAATTTAATGAACTAATGACACATAAAATCAAAATTTTAAATTTATATTGTATGTAGAAGAAAGAATAGTCATTTACTTCTCTGTACATGTTTGAATTTGTCAAAACCAAGCATTGCCATTGTTAGCTTTTGCTGTTATCTTGACATTAACATAGTGTGGTAGAAGGAAATCTTAACAGTAGAAGTTCCTCCATTCGACTGACCCAAAGTAATGTTTATAGAACCTTTTCTTGATTAACTATTGATAGAGAGGGCCTGACCCACTATGGGTGGTATTTCTCCTGGGCAAGTAGTTCTTGGTTTTATAAGAAAGTAAGCTGAGCAAACCAGTACACATTGTTCTTCTGTAGTCTCTGCTTCAGATTCTGCTTGAAGGTCCCTACCATGTGATCCTTACCAGAGTTATCTCCATGAAAGTCTGTAGTCTGTAAAACAGAATAAGTCTTTTCTTCTGAAGAGTGACTTTTGCTAAGGTTTATCATAGCAACAGTGAGCAAGCTAGGACAATTTTAATCTTTCTTTTAGATGTACTCTGAACACAGCTTTTCGGGATAAGTCTAGTACTTCCATTCTAAAATTGTTTAGACTTCACAGTAGTTATAATCCTGCAACTCACTTCTTCATTTTAACTTTCCTAATATTATTTCTTCTTACCTTACACAGTTTAGCGTATTCAATTTCATAGTAAGTACTGAAAATCATTCACATCCTTAAGAACTCATTTTCTTCTCTCTTACTTATACTTTTCCATAGTAAACTGTAACACTTGATATTTCATCTTCTTGAAAAGTTCAAGAGATCACATCTTTAGAGAGCTAGATTAGTTGGAGTCTGTTTAAATTCCTGCTCATTTATCTCAGAAGGCATTAATGATACCATTAATTTTATTTCATTTCTTATTTCATTTCCTTCTCAGTCTCTCAGTCATATCTAATCTCATTATCAAAATTTCTTCAAAATCCTACATACCTCCACCTTCTTGCCTGTGTCTATACATGCTTGCACCTTACTTATTTAAAGGGAAGTATATCCTCTTCACTTAGTGGTCTTCCAGGATTCTTTTTTTTCCTTTTAATTTCCTTGCCAAAATATGCATGTAATTTTACATGCATGGATAGTATATAAATAATCATAATTTGACAGTTGTAGTCATATATTAGTTCATATTAAAGAACCTGAAATACAATAAACTATACTTATTTTATTCTTAAGAAAAATTTTTCTGCCAGGCAGTGATGGTGCATCATTTTAATCCCAGCAGTTGAGAGGAAGAGGCAGGTGGATCTCTGTGTGTTAAAGTCCAGTCTAGTCTACAGAGTGAGTTCCAGGACAGTGAGAACTGTTTCACAGAGAAACACTGTCTCCAAAAACAAAAAGAAAGTATATTTCCTTAAAATTTTACAATATTACAGTATATAAAACTGATAAATATAAATAATATGTTCCCTAATCTCCTAAATTTAAAACCACTTTTAATTAAATTAAGGGCATTATTTTAAATATAAAATCATCAGGCTAGCCTTTCTTTATTATTTAAGATTTTGTATTTCGAAGAAGGTAAATATATGCATTTCTAAGAAAAGTAGAAAGCAAAACCAAAAGAACTCGTAATACCCCAGGTAATAAAATCTCTGTGATTGCTTACTTTTTCTCCATTATGTCAGTTTACTGGGGGATTGGATTTGTGGACTGATTATCTCTTTCCTTCCCATATAGAATATGTAAATTCTGTTTTACCCTGTGAGCTTATTTTGAATTAACTAGGTAACAGATATTACTGGAGGATAGCAGACATTTATTCCATTATGAGTATGATGAAGACCACATAAGAAGATGGCCATGTGAAGAAAAAGAAAAAGTCTTTGAGAGTAACATGTGTTTTTCAAGGCATAGATAGATAGATAGATATTAGCCAGCAGAAATGTGAGGATTCTCCAAAATTACTAGCAAACTTTAAGCATCTAGAACAAAGCAAGGACAATTCTCAATATTAGTATATACTACACTCACAAAGATAGGATAGATAATAGTGCACTTCCTTAATTTTCCAAATATAAATGGTCTAAATATTATAACTATAATTCTTGCTTGATAACTGTTTTGTATATGCAATTTTACTATGTTAAATTTAAAAAAATTCTATTTATTTAGACAGAGAACAGGAAATGATGTGGGATGTTGCTCTGTGTATGTGTTGCTTTATTGGTTGATGAATAAAGCTGTTTGGGACAATGGCTTAGCAGAGAAAAGCCAGGAGGGAAATCGGAATAGATAGATAGATAGATAGATAGATAGATAGATAGATAGATAGATAGATAGATAGAGAGAATAGGCAGATTCAAGAAGATGCCATGTAGCTTCAGAAAAAGAAGGACACGTTGGAACCTTAGGAAACTTCCCAGTAGGCCACAACCCTGTGGTGATACACAGATTGATAGAAATGGGTTAATTTAAAATATAAGAGCTAGCTAGGAATAATCTAGAGACATTGGCCCAGTAGTGCTTTTATTAATACAGTTTCTGCATGATTATTTGGTTCTGGGCAGCCAGGAAATAAACAAACAGTCTCTGTTTACATTCTCTCATATTTGTATTTATAGAATGTTTAGAAGATTTATTATTCATTTTACTCTTTCTACATTATTTTATTCTCCCACCTGTTATGGAATGCATACTATACTGTATAAAAATGTTTTGAAAATTAAGATTAAAACATGAAAAACTACATGATGACACTAAAAGAGATCAATGTGAAAACATTTTCAAAATCCAAGGAGACAATATTCACCATGAATTAAAAAACATCACAACATGCTATGTGTTTATCCCATTCACTTGTTATATAAACTAAAAGATGTTCCGTGTGATATATTTTGACCATAAAATGTTAAGTTTATTAAAAAATTATTTGCTTACATTCAAATATCAAAGCAACATTTTATTTAAGAATTTCTTTAATATATTTTGTTGAAAACCTTACATGTCAAAGACTGATCTTATACTTTTGATATTCGTGCCTCTGTCTTCCATGTACCATGCACAATGATGTAGTGGTTGGAATTGAATCTACATTTTTCTGCATTGTATGCAAGAACTCTCCAAACTAAGTTTTATTTGCAACACTGATGAAAAACTTTTATCTTTTATCACATATTTACTTAAATATACTTATCTGGAAATTGGTAAATATTTTTAATGTTTGCTATGGCAACATCCTTAACTATTCATCATGTGAGCTAAGTCTGTTTCATCTGCTATTACTAATACAATATATACATAATCTTATGTCATTCTCAAGATTTTATGTCATATCATTATGCTGTAAAGTTTTTTGTATATCTTACAATTTCCCTAATCCAGTCAACAGAATTTTTCTCAGCAGATTGAAGTTCCTTATAGAGGAACAAAAGATTGTCAAGGAAGTAGCAAAACATTCCTCATTTTGTCATCATTTTAATGAAAGATATATCACAATGAATAGAGGCAAAGTAACATGTATCATGGTTTTTAATTGATTTGGCTGTTCTTTTAAAATAAAATCTATCAATTGATTTGAGTGAGAGAACTCTCTTTCATTTTATGTCCCATTGGAAAACCGACTGTTATTGGTGAACTTTTCCTTATTTAACATGTAAAACTGCAGCTTCCTCAGTTAAATTAAAATTGCAGGTAAAAGACAACAGAATGTGTACTGATGGATTTAGCTGAAATTGCCACTAACATGTAAAAAAAGTTTATCTTTTTGTTCTACTTTTCATGTGTCATCCTTAATAGTAGAAGAAAGGACATCTAAAGAATCACATTCTAACTAAAGGAAGCAAGCAATCCCACTTGGATTATTCCTTAAATTATTCCAATGAAACAAAAAAAATACTTTCTAACATTTACCTAAAATTTGCAGTCCATTCAACAAATATTCACAGGTAGATATGAATAACATACTAGCTACTGTACAGCATGAACAAAAGTGAAATAAAAGAAACCTCAAATGCTGGAGAGACTCACTTGATGTGAAATTCCCATCTGCATGATGTGAATATGTTTTATTACCATTGGTTAATAAAGAAGCTATTTTGACCAATGTCTTAGCAGAATAAATCCAGGCAGAATATCCAAACAGATATAGAGAGTATGCAGAGTAAGAGATGGCATGTAGCTCCTGAAGGAGAAAAGTACTTCCATAACCTTTATCAATAAGCAACAGCCTCATTGAGATACACAAATTAGTAGAAATGGGTTAATTAAAGATGTAAGGTTAACTAAGGCTATACCTGAGTCATTGACCAAATAGTGTTGTAATTAACATAGTTTCTGTGTGATTACTTGTGTCTGAGTACCTGGGAAACACACAGTCTCCATTTACAAAATGGCTCCCACAGTCTTGGGTATAGATCTACATAAGAGCTAAAACAAAACAAAACAAAAACTTAAGAAAAAAGGACTTCTAGACCCATAGAAATGGGAGCCAAAATCATCTTTTTGGTAGCAACATTTTTTCCCAGATAGGCTCTTTTTACTGGCAGTGGACAGAGGCATGGGTCCTTTAAGAAAAGGCATCCTGACTCACCATTAGCAGTAAAATCTGCATGGCTTCTTTAAGAGAGGGCTTCGTGGATCATGCTGGTAGCATTAACTTGGGCTCTTTTGGTAGGTCCTATGCTTAAATGGGGTTTGGGAGCAATGTGCTACTAGTAACATAGATCCACTGCATCACTGGAGCTTGGGCAGTGAGCATGGCTAGCAAGGCAAGTATAACTTTGTCATGTTGGATGGGGCAGAGCAAACTGGCAGGGCCACGGAATTGGTCCTAGCCATGCCTGTTTAGCATTTAAAAAAAAAAAAGGTAAACCAGGCCATGGTGGTGCATGCCTTTAAACTCAGCCCTCTGGAGACAGAGGCAGGTGAATCTCTGAGACTTTGAGGTCAGCTACAAGAACTAGTTCCAGGACAGGCTCCAAAGCTACTAAGAAACCCTGTCTCAAAAAACCAAAATTAAATAAAATAAAGAAAAGGTGTTCCTAGTCAGAAAATGATTTCAAATATGCAATAAAGAAAGATTTAGACATAGTTAAAACTCTGAAGAGGTCATAGTATATTAAAAATGTATGTAGGCTTGGTAGAGAGAAGAATAATAGTATAGACAGTTATAAAAAATACTTTTAAAAAATAAAGTCTTTAAATAGTAATATAAAAGAGTACCAACAGTCATAGATTTATGGAGTAAAGAAAAAACCACACAAAGGTAGAAAACACACAGAATCTAGATTATGAATATTATTGTTTTTCTTTGGATTTTTGAATGCAGTGAAACATTTGAATCTGGGGGTGGTAAGTTAAACCAACAGATAGATAGATAGATAGATAGATAGATAGATAGGTAGATAGATAGATAGATAGATAGATAGATAGATAGATAGATAGATAGATAGAATCTTGACTTCAAAATTTGAGTGTAGCATATACTATTTTAGAAAAGAGATTCTGCTTTTGTTTCTACAGAAGATTAGAACCTGTGGATTCCTTTCCTGACTAATGTGGTTTGATGGAATAAGACTCCCAATCAAAAGGTCTCTGTGAACCCCTAAAAATACTTTTCTCAACCAGCAGCAAAAAGAATTTTGGAGAAAAGTATACAAAAATTCCAAAAATGACTGTTTATAAATGTCTGGTTTTAATTAAGGTGGAATATGATATAGAGATGAATACTTTTCATTGGTATGAATTTCTGTCTATTGACACAAATTCCTTAATTTTAAAAAAAGCTAAATTATATATGAAACTATACAGAAACAAATGTGCTAGAGTTTAAAACCTTCCTTTTTATTTAGACAGAAAAGAAGTGATAATGTGGGTTGTTCCTCTGTATGCTGTGCATATGTTTTATTACCATTAGTTAACAAAGAAACTGTTTTAGCCAGTGGCTTAGCTTATCACAGTAAAGCCAGGCAGGAAATCCAAACAGAGATGTAGGGAGAGAGTAGGCACAGTTAAAGAGATGCCCTGTTGCTGCCAAAGAAGAAAGATGCTGCCAAAACATTTATCAGCAAGCCACAGCCTAATGACAATACACAAATTAAAAAAAATGTGTTGCTTTAAAATATTAGAGTTAGATGGGAATATGAGTGTGTAATTGGCCAAGTAATGTTATAATCAATATAGTTTCTTTGTGATTTTTTGAGTCTGAGAGGCCATGAAATGAACAAGCAGTCCCCATTTACACTAACAAGAGTAAGATGTAGACAAGTAACAAATTCTGACAAAGCAAGTATGTTTAGAATTGAAGTACTAACATATTGTGAGGAAGCATATAAGAAAAATTTCTAAGACATTATTTTTGAAATCATAACTGTAGTTTTTCAATTTATAATAGTTTGTAATAATTAAAGAAACAGATGTATTTGGATATTTTCTGAATGACACCCACATTTAATTGTTAAATTATCTTTTTGTATCTTTAAATACAGTGTATTGCTAGAAAATCCTGGTCTTTGACTGGAATAAAAATGACATTCTACTGTGTTGAAGACAGATGGTCTTGGCCTCTTCTGTCCATGTAATCTATCTAAATATATTTTTATTCTCAATATCTATGCACACTACTGGTTTATGATCCTTGGTTGGAAAGTTAGTCAAGTTATTTTGTGCAAGAAAAGAACTGTGTAGGCTAAAGTTTGGATGAGCTAACTAGAAATTACTTTCTATTTTGGGTCTCTAAACAACTGTTCTTTGGAATCATAATATAAGATGGATTTTTTTCTCTGGTCACAGCTTGTATAGATTTTACATACAAATAATAAAGAGGATTTTTGTAAAAAATACAAAGATTTTTTGTAATCTACAAAAGAAGTCTATTGGGATTGCATTTGCCTCTTATTAATCTAATATAAAAATAGTATTGTCTTGATCATGTTCTCCGTAAAGAAGAAAGCACTAACTGAGCAGTGGTAACACAATACTTTAATGTTATTTTGGAGGCAGAAGCAGGCAGATCTCTGAGTTTGAGGCCAGCCTGTTCTATAGAGCAAGCTTCAGGACAGCCAGAATGACACAGTGAAATTGTCTCAAAATAAAAGCAAAAAGAAGGTACTTATCATAAATAATAATAATTCAAACTGCACATATCAATTTCACATATTATTATTATATATAAACTTATGTTATGATATAATGCAATGTCAAAGATCTTACAACAAATAGTATACAAACTTTGGCAAACTAAACACTTAGTAACAGGAATCTTTAAGTTCCAGCCTTTAAGACTTTCTTTCAGAATTCAATTAAAGACATCATGATAAATTAAGGGGGGGGCTAAAATCTGAGGATTAGAATCTGAGGGTGAAGAAGCCTATTCACAGCAGGTTCCAACTATTCATATTTCTTTATTCTTCTTTCCCTTGTTTTTGTCTTTTCCTCTTTGTTCTTCTTGTTCTCCCTTGTTAGCCCTTGTTCTTCCTTGTTCTACCTTTTACAAATGTTCCCAGTCAATTCCCCAGCCCTAGGAGGCTCCAGGACCGGAATTCTTTTACCCCATAAACAATAAGATAAGAATTTTTCCATGCGCACACACACACATACACACACACACACAGACACACACACACACACACACACACACACACAGAGAGAGAGAGAGAGAGAGAGAGAGAGAGAAAGTGAAAGGAGACAGAGATCCATGCATGACTGGTGATGTCGTTAATTGAGAAAGTTAGTTAAGCAAGGAATTAAATCATCAGGGGATTCCAAAAGGGAAGGTTAGGGAGCTACGATACGTTTCTAGGTGGGAAAAATAAAAAAAAAAAAAACAGAAGGTTTATTAAAATTGCGAAGATTGTTTAAATCAGTGCACTGTGTTTTTCCTCTCCCAACGTGAATATAATCAGGTAATCAGGCAACCTATGTAAACCGTCAGGGAGAAGTCAAGGCTCCTTATAACAAGATGCTACAGTTTCTATGGGCCTAAATCTGGAGCTTTTCTCTAATTGGTAAAAACAAGGGGACCCAGGTCTCTAAATTATCAGTTCCAGGGTATGCTGTTATTAGCCATTCTTATAGTGAGTGTTGTGGATCTTTCTCTGGGTTGCAATTAATTTTCTGTTCTGCTGTCCTTGAGAGTAAAATACAAGCCATTATTCATCTGAACTAAAATCATCAGTAAACTAAGGTGAAGGTAAACATAAAGAGTTATGCATTTTTTACGTGAAGTAAAACCAGAGCAGCAGCTTGGGCAAGTAATAATTCTATGTCCTTTGATATCTGTGACTATTTTAAATGAACTGCTCTTTTCTGGACCCTAAACACTGATCAAATGCTTGCTGATAAACATAATGGCAGGAAGGCAGATCTCAGCATTGACTAAGGAGAGAGAAACAAAGGTCTGGCAGTAAGAAACTGTTTTCACATGTAGCTAGGGAAAATCAGTTCTGAACTATGGAAATTAATTGCCAAATACGTAATAGAAAAGGAGGTGGTTACAGCAAAAGTTCACAACAAAAGACAGCTACTTTATTCACAATGCTATAACACAAAAATTTCTTGGAATAGAAAGAGTCCTTGCTTCTGATAAGTTGCTAATGGAAAGATGGCTGACCAATTACTGTATAATGTTGTGGCTTATAGCAACTTTCTTGAATTTTTGTTCATGGTCATATGAAACTTACCAAATAATAAATAATATTCACAACAGTTCAGTAATCAGTAATCAATGTTGAATTATTTCAAACAACCATGTTAACAAATCACACTTTTCTCTCATCCTTACGTACTTTATAATAAAAAATTAAACCATTGTTTTCTTCCTCTCATTTCTATCTTCCCTGTTTATAACTCTTCAAACAGAGACACTCATGTCTTAAAAAGTTTAAGTTTGAACACCAGATTTGATTCACAAGGTAAGAGATATTCATTTAGAGGCATCCAGGTTTATCACCTCAAGTTTCCAGTAAAAGTTAAGTAAGTATATAGAGGTATCAGTAATTCTTAAAGTAATGACAGCTCAATCAACCACATCTTCAGCTTATATATTTATCATATACATATCTCCAGAATCAATCTCTTTCTCCTTACTGTGAATCAGAAATTGAATTTCAATTTTGATAAGGCACTCTAACAATCCTACATTTGGGAAAAGTGACATTTTTATAGTTAGCTATTATCACTATTATAAATGCAATGATTGTGTACTTATTCAAAATAACAGTTCTTTGTCAGACTATAAAATTGATTAAAAAAAACTTGAGCCATATAATGATGTTCTTTATGGTAGTTTTCTTCACTTCACATTATATTTTTCTTTAATGAATGTAAGATTGAAGGTACATGCTCAAATGTACCTAGTGCCAAGAAATCAAATTTATATGCTTAACTTGGGAGAGTTAGGCACATAGTTCAGTTGTAAATATTTTCTAATATGCCAGAAAAATGTTAGCTTCAATAGGTATTATTTGTCTATTAAATAAGTCACATGCTTCTCCAAAATCTGAATATGAGAGTTTATTACTGTAGCAGCAACAATTATCTACATTTCAAGGTATGAACTGAGCCACAAAATGGAAAAAGGTAATAAGCTTGAGATGTAATTAAATAAACAAGTGCAGGAATAGATACTTTTAATAGTCATCTCAAGAGATGCTGGTGAGACAGGGATTTGGCTACAAAGAAATAATTAACTTACAAAATTCAATTGATAATTAAAAAAGAAAATGTGAAAAACCTCATTTTTTGATGGCTTAAAAGCTGAAGAAAACAACTCATGATAATCAGGAATGGGTCCATAGAAGAGTAGGTTTCAAAAATAAATATATTACTTGAAGTGAAGCCATAGAAGAGAAAAGAATTCTAAAAAATGTCACAGTATAAGCAAATTACAGGTTGAGGAAAGTATTTGTCATGTTTACAGCAGACAGAATGGTTTATTTGGTAAGAACAAGTATAAGCAGAGCAATAGTGCAGGATAACAGAAGAAGACTGGGGTACAGAATTATAGGGTAAAAGATCATGACTAGTAAGATAAATGACTAGTTCAAAGATGATTAAGATCTAGGGAAACAGCTCAGTGGGTATGAGTGTGTTATGTGTAAGTATGAGGATCAGAATTCACATATGCTACACCCCTGTAAAGTAGATCTGTGACTATATGCACCCGCAATTCCAACATTAAAAGTACTTATATCATTACATTGTGGGAAATACTGCTGAAGGCACCACATTCTGAGTGATAAAACAAGAAAAAATTAAGGCCATCGGTGGTAGTGCATGCCTTTAATCCCAGTACTTTCGAGGCAGAGGCAGGTGGATTTCTGTGAGTTCCAGGCCAGTCTAGTCTACAATATGAATTTCAGGAGAGCCAGAAATAGAAAAATGAAATCCTGTCTCAAAAATCTAAAACTAAAATAAAATAAAAAGATAATCAAGTGATGTTGATGTCGGAGCTTCACCCCTACGTGGTAGCTTGGGAATATGGGCATAGTTTTCTCCATACTGCTTCTTGCTTATTGGGGCACTGTTAATCAGGTCTTTCATCATATATCCTGTGTGCTAGGTTCACCTCAGTCAGCACTTGGGCAAAGTAATTTTTGGGGGTGTTCACAGCAACCTTTCAGTGGTCATGGTATATCAAACCATATTATTTTTGAAGCAATCCACAGGTTCTCTTCCTCTGTGAAAATAAAAGAACTTTATTTTCCAAAGCAATATATCCTTAGACTCAAATTTTTTAGTCAAGGTACCTTTACTTAGATTTAGCTTAGCATCTGTACAATGAAATGTCTCTCAGTACTTAACTCCTTCACAGTAAAAGCATTCAAAGAAAACACAATAATATATATAATCCAAATGGTTTATAGTCCATCTTTGCATGACTTATTTTTTTAGTCCTTTAAATCTATGACTATCTGTATTCTGTCTCCTTAAAGACTTTACCTCTTAAAAAAAAACATTAATGATGTAGTAGTCCCAGCTATGTGCTGTGAGTTTCATTAACGAAAAAAATAACTGCTTTGGACCTATAGCAAGGCAGAGCTTAGGTAGGTATGGAAAGCTAGGCTGAAAGCTGGGAGAAAGGAGGCCGAGTCAGAAAAAAGACATGGAGCCTCCAGAGACAGACTTGCTAAAATTGAAGGTAAACTACAACCTCGTGGTGATGCAGAGATTAATGGACATGGCTTAAATTAATATGTGAGAGTTAGCAAATGAGAAACTAGAGCTAATGGGCCAGGCAGTGATATAAATAAGACAGTTTCTGTGTGATTATTTTGGTTCTGGGCATCTGGGATGAACAAGTGGTCTCTTTGCAACAATTGGCACCAACAAGACAAATTAAAATCTACTTAAAAATCTGAGAGAGCTTAATTCTAGACACAAAAATACAGAGTTTTTGCTGTTTCCTGGCAGTGTGCCACAGCTCCTATAAGAGAGGTCTTACTGATTTAGGGGTAGCAGACGCACGGTTTCAAAATGGCAGCTTCTCCGTTGTGAGCCATATTGTTAGCACCAACTCTGGTTCTTTTGGGAGGCCAAGCATTTAAATGGAGTTTGTAGGCAGCATGCTATGGCTTGATTGAAGGCAATGTGGACCAGCTGTGTGACTGGAAGAAGGGTGTGTGTGGCTCTTGATAGCGGCGAGCAGCTCCACCATGTTGAAATAGATACGACAAGCAGGCAGAACTATCTTTGCTCTAGGAATATGGCAACTTAGATTCTTAAGCACTTAGCACTTTTAAAAAGTGCTTATGGTCAGAAAATAATTACAGATAAGCAATAAAGACAAATCCAGATTAAAAAGACCTATAAATGAATCACAGTATTAGATAAATTTATGCAGGCTTGGGAGAGAGAAGAAAAAGTATATAGACAGTTAATAAAAAGAAGTAAAATATTTAAAGAGACAGAGTATAAACAGTCATAGATAATTCAGAGTAAAGAAAAATAAGCCATGTAAATATGGACTATATACAGAGTCTGGATTATGTCTATTATTGTGTTTTCTTCAAATTTTTGACTGTGAATGAGCTAAGTACAGAGAGATATTTCATTGCATAGGCTGCTAAGCAAAACCAACATATATGCTTTAAAGTTATCTCAATTTAAAAATATGCATCAAAGGATATGTTGCTTTGGAAAAGAGGTTTTTCTTTTGTCTCCACATTGAATGAGAACCTAGGGATTCATTCCAGGCTAATATGGTTTGATGAACCAAGTCCCCCTGAAAGTTTGATTTGAATACCCCTCAAAAAATTTCTTCACCCAATAAACAACAGGAAAAAGTATGGAGAAAATTATGCACATATTTCCAAATGTTTTCTATAACTGTTTGTTTACATTTAAGGGAGAGATATGGTATAGATATGAATAATTTGCATTGGTATAGATTTTGATTAATTGATACAAATTTAAGTTCAATCTTGTTATATATATATTTCTGCTCTTGATTAAGGTGTTGTGATTACATAGTTCATTTAAAATGTAATGTATAATTGAGAAATATAGGTAAATGGATAATCATCTACAATAGTCAAGCTTTTAGTCATGTTAGTTAGATTTTCTAGACATATAGACATATATTTTAGTTAGATATTCTTCAAATCTTTCAAAGACCTTCAGAATATTGCTTTTAAAATGTTTAAGAACTTAAGACTTTACATGACAATGAGGCACATCTGCTCCTGGTAGCACCACTAACTTCAAGAGGAAGATGGGCATCAAAGAGGCTCCTTATGGAGTTTGCTAGCCATTTGGGTAAGAAACTGCTCTTGTCTGTATTGCTTAAATGGACAAGTAGGACCCACAGAAAAATTATTGCTGAACTTGCCTAAAGTTAAGACAACCCTTTGGGGTTCCTGCTTCATGAAAGAGTCTGCCAGATATTCTAGATGACACAGAAGAAAGTGACTGACAAACTGCCTGTAAGGTGAAACTGTCTTTGAAATTTCCTGTTTCATGAAAAAGGCTGCTGGATACTATGGGTCTGTAGGCTGAAGATGGATACCCCAATGTTACAGAAGAACTATGGGTGATTGTCCGGGCAGCAAGATGTCTCTGTCATTTTTAGATTTTTGGAATTTTCTTACAATGCACTTGCTGTTTACTTAGGTAGTAATATATCCTTCTGAAGTCTTTGATAGAGTTGAATAATTTATAGTTATAGTTTTCTTTAGTTATGATAAAAGATAAAGTAGATATAAATATTGTAACTCTAATTCTTACTTGATACTGGTTTTGTTTTTTTTGTAAATTTACGATGTTAATATTAAAACCTTCCTTTTTATTTAAGCAGAAAAGCCGAGGTAATGTGGCAGCTCCCTCCATGTGCTGTGATTACCATTAATGAATAAAGAAACTGCTTTGGACCTATAGCAATGCAGAACTTAGGTAAGGAGGAAAAGCTAGGCTAAATGCTGGAAGAAAGGAGGCAGAGTCAGAAAGAATCCATGGAGCATCCAGAGACAGATGTGCTGAAACCTTTTGGATAGGCCATAACCCCATGATGAGGCACAGATTAATGAGGATGGGTTAAATTAATATATAAGTGTTAGTCAAAAAAAGATCTAGAGCTAATGAGTCAAGCAGTGATATAAAAAATACAGTTTCTGTGTGATTATTTTGGTTCTGGTTTGCTGGGACAAATAAGCAGCCTGCTTGCAACACATTAACTATTTTTTATGACTCTGTAAACTCTTTTTCTTCACTTTCCCAAGCCTACATACAGTTTTTTTATTTAGAGTCCTTTTTCATATTGATTTGTCTTTATTTTCATATCTGTTATCCTTTACTGTCCAGGAGCACTTTTTAAAATGTGAAACAATACTTAAAAATCTAAGCTGCACCATTCTTTGGGTATATATGGCATGGTCTGCTAGCTCTGCACAGCCCAGCATGGCAGAGCTTCTCCCTTCCTTGGAGAGCCATGCACAATTCCCCTTCTCTTCACACTCATCTGATTCATGTTGCCACCAAGCAAGCTGTAGCACATTGCTCACAAACCCCATTAAAATGTTCCATCTCCTGAAAGAGTCAGAGATTGCTCTGTCAGCATGGCCCAGAAAAATCAGAATTTCAAAAGGGCATGGCTTTTTTTCTTTTGCTACTGCTGAATCAGAAAAAACCCTCTTAAAGGAGCTACAGAATGCTGTCAACGAACAAAGCCCATTCAGAAAAAAAAGCAGCTAAATATTTTTGTGTGTGTGTCTAGAATTCCTATACAAGCCCTCTCAGGTTTTAAGTAGATTTTAGTTGGCCATGTGGGTGCCAACTTTTTGGAGGAGGCAGCTTATTCATCCCGACCATCCAGAACAAAATAACCACACAGAAATTATATTATTTAGAACACTGCTTGACCCATTAGTTCTAGCTTTTTATTGGCTAACTCTTATATAAACTTAAGACATTATATTAATCTGTATATCACCATGTGGCTGGGACTTACCAGGTAAAGTTCATAAAATCTGTCTATGGCTCCACCCTTCTTTCTCCCAGCATTGAGTTTAGTTTTCCCTGCCTACCAAAATTCTGCCTTATTAACAGGCCCAACACAGTTTCTTTATTTATTAATGGTAATTACAACATACAGAGGAAAACCCCACATCAATACTACGCCTTCTTCTCTAAGAGTTCAAGGAATGATTGTGTAAGATGCAGTAAAAGTGTAGAAGATACAGAGATGGTGGTTGACTCCAAAAAAATACTTTATCTTTTGGATGTAATAGAACTCCTGAACACAAGAGCTCACAGTGTTTATGACAGCATGCAAAAACAAAAACAAAACAAAACAAAAAAACATTCAATTCTAAACTAGACAAAATTCCAGCATGGATATCACAGTTGGGTATAAAACCAAATCCCCAACTGAAGAGATATGGGTAATTGTTATCTTTTGAAAAGAGAAAAGATATTTTTCTCTAAGAATATAATTCATGGTAAATTGATCATTGTTCAGAAGAAGGCTATACATCCAAATATATTTAGAGAACACAAATAAGTTAATATTTTTTATTCAAGTACAATGAGCAAGGTGGGTAGGATAATTGACCTGGAAAGAGTTGGGAAAATGAAGTAAATATGAACAGAATACATTGTATAAAGCTTTCAAAAACTTAATAGAATATTCTAGAAGTAAAAAGAATTGAACAAAAAACAATTGAATAAATATATCAACAAAATACATCCATGGATAATAAGCATTGAAAATTGTTTTATATATATCACTATTCATTTATGTATCAAAAGAATACTCAAAAATATTATTTCACACAAAATTTAACACTAAGACTAAGTGAGTTTAGAAATACTAATTTTAATTCATATACTACCAAGAATAAACCTAATAGGGCATTTGAAAGAGAACTATATAGATTTCTGAAAATCTAATATAATCATAGTGCATTGTCCATTAAGAGTTCATGGTAGTATCTGAGGAAACAAGAACAATTATGTATACAGAAAAATAAAAAGAAGCACATATCACATACAGAAAATCCTTGTGCACCTTATTGCCAAAAATTCAAGGAAATTAAATACCTTTCAGTAAGTGAATGGATTAGAAAAAAACACTATTATATATCATATGCTATAATATGATGCAACACTAAGAGAAAAGAAATAAAAAAATAGATCTGTATAGACCTAAAATGTATTAATATTTAGGCTAAGACATGTAATACGTGCCTGATGCAGAGATACGACATTCTGTAAATGGTAAAACCTAGAAACAGTAAGAAGGCAAGTGCTTCTGTAAAATGCTGCAATAGAACCATAGGCTCATTATTAATATTAAATGTTCGTATTCTTTTTCCACTGTTTCAGAAACTTCTAGAAAAAAATAGTTCTTTGTCATGACAGTAATCAAGGACAGTGCAAATAGTTAAAAGTCATTTTATGAAGCCTACATATAAATAATTTTTATTCATCAAGTATTACTTTAACATAATAGAACTACTTTTTGCATTTGTGTGTAATAAGTCAACTTCTTTCAAGAAACTTAGTTTCAAGGAGCAGGGAAAAGCTGTAACTACAGATCTAAGTTTTTCTTTGAAGTCCTTCCTGATTCAATTCCCAATGCCATGATTTAGGTCACAATCTGTAACAGTGGAAATGAACAGCAGTAGTCCAGACTGACATTCTTCTGAAATTTTCTTCAGGGAGTGTTTCAGGGTCTAATCTTGTTTTTCTCACACTACTTTTTAAGAAATATTTTAGGTCTACCAGATTTAGCACAATCAACCCCTTTAAATTCAACTTCCACACTATTTGTCTCAAACATTTCAAACATATAGAATTAACATAATTTTTTTTCTGCAAGTCTTTTTGATATAAATACAATTTCATAAATGTAACATCTCTGTGACTTTCTCTCACTAGTTTCTATGAAACAAAATAGTATGACAGCCAAAAGCAAGTCTGTATTGGAAAACTGAAATAAAATTCAAAATTTAATGTTTAGGAGTATTACATACATATAAGTGAAAACAAAACAGAATATTGGTGTGTAGGAAATATGAAGAGAAATATCTGACAGATATACTAAAAGATTATTGTCAGTAAAGAAAATGTCCCAAAAATACATGTAGATTGCTTCATAATTTATAAATATGACCATTACTATCATTCCATAATGTTTCTTTTTTTTTTTTTTTGGTTTTTCGAGACAGGGTTTCTCTGTGGTTTTGGAGCCCGACCTGGAACTAGCTCTTGTAGACCAGGCTGGCCTCGAACTCACCTAGATCCGCCTGCCTCTGCCTCCCGAGTGCTGGGATTAAAAGCGTGCGCCACCACTGCCCGGCCATAATGTTTCTAAATAAAAGAGCAGTAAAATTACTTTAAGTTTTTTTTTTTTTTTTTACCTACTCCATCATAGGTATTAGGCATATACCGATATGTCCTATCTTATGATCTATAAAGTAGGAGAAAACACAGAAACATACAATTTGACAACAGCTGTACATTATGTCAAAAGTTGAATATGTACAGAGTGTGCAATGTTCACAGCTATACAATCTGCATTTCTTCTTTGTAAGCTGTTTAAATTTATTGGGCGTCATTCATGTTTGTCAAGTAAGAAGCTTTACCATTCACTAAATAGTATTTATGTTTACCTCATAATCATATTTTGCACATTGAGTAATCATACTCAGTTAAGTACACTCTCAAAATATGATTAAGACTTTAACAGTATTAAAACATTTTTTGAAAAAAAATAAGGAAGGTATTTGTATTTGATAAATATTATTGAAAATGTTAATGCTAAAACAAGGAAGAAAAATAAGTCAGTAAAGTACTTTTTGCACAGTCATGAGAATCTTAGTTTGAACTCCTCCCTCAACATAGAATCACAGGCATGGTGACTTGGGTTTGTGATCCTAGCCTTGGTGAATCTGAGGCAGGAAGATTCCTGGAGGTCACTGGCCAGGTAGACTTAACTAACTAGTGAGTTCCAGGAAGAATAACAGATACTTAGATATAAATTGAAGTAGAAGAAGCTGGAAATGCTACTCATTGATTAAGACCTTTAGTTGTTAATGCAGATGATTCCAGTGTCAATCATAACAACTACAAAGCAATTAACAACCAACTGTAATTTCAGTTCCAGAAAATCCAGTGCACTCTTCTGGACTTTGGAGGCAAGAGGCATGTACATGTTATACATTCACACATGCAGGCAAGACACTTATGCACATAAAATAAAAATTAATAAGATATTAAAACAAATAAAGTCAAGAGCATTGAAGAAACACAGTCAAAATCAACTGCTAACCACTATATGCACGTGCATCTATATGCATAAGAATACACAACATAAATGCGCGTGCAAATATTCAACACACATATATACCCAAGAAAATTTTTATTTTTATTACCACATTATTTTTTTTAATTTTTAACTCATTTTGTAAGTATAGTAGAAATTGCATCAGTGAATGTTTAGCAGTCTGTCAGGCATATAGCTAATGTCCAAAAATTAAGCAGTGAATCATCTTTGATTCAAAATGACTGGGATTATTTTAAATAGTGTATTTTATAAACTACACAAAAATGTGTCTTGCTATTCCACAGTTTCAAGCACTGTTTTGCCTTTTTATTAGTTCTTTGACTATCTAATATATATATACATATGTTTTAATTATATGTAATTATAATTAATATTATATATATATATACAAATATCTGTAGGTTTACTTATCTTACAGTTTGTCCTGTCAAAAAGTTTCATTGTATTTCATCAAAGGCCTATTCTTCATGTTTCAGTACATCATCTAAAACATTTTTATTCAGAAATAGATACTTTATATTAGAAGATATTTTATTACTTCAAAGATGTCTGAATCAGATTTCTTTATGAATTATTATTTTGGCTACAAAATGACTATGAAAATATTGTCTTCAAACATATATATGAGTTTCTATTATGTACCTTGACTATATGACATCTTCCTTAATCAAGCTAAGGCATATATTTAATTTACTGTTGCAATCTTGACATTTTTAAAAGAATAGCCTATATGAGAAAAATAATTGTACCATTTTCATTACTAGAGACAAATTTCTTGACATGGTTCATGCTACACAAACATGTTACCAATAAGGTATATCCAGTACCTTTAACAGCTTTTCATCAGTGGAATAAAGGGGTATGTGGGGAAGAGGAAATTTTGTAATGAGAAATGGATATCCTTATTGAATTCCCATTATCCTTCTTAATGTATCAATAAAGAAGAATAGAAGGTATGTAGTTTGGATATAAATACTACCAGAACGATTTTCAGTGACAAAGAATATGGCTTATCAATGATTCCCTACTGAAAAGGAATTGTAGGGAATCTTCTCCCTGTTGGAGGATTGGTGGTATATGAATATTTTCTTTAAACTGAAGAGAGCTTTCATTCTATACTAGCTCTTTAGTATTTTCCAAAACAGTTTTCTGCCATTTTTAAAATGACTCAAGTTAAAAGTGCACTCAGGTTGTGCTAAGTATAAATTACTGAACCATAGTAATTTCATTGGGAAGATAAGTTGAACTGCTTGAAGATTGAGGTCAGATTCTAAGTTACAGAGAGAGGAAACCCAAGAATGCTAGGCTTTAGGGACATGTATCATTGTGAGGAAAGGTAGCATATTTATATGACATTTAAAAACAAGTAAGCAGTGGTTAGCCCAGAAATGAAGGTATGATCTCACTTTTATTACATTTTATCACCCTTTCTGCCCTCGCCCTATTGCCTCAGATGATTATTTCTTCTAATAAAGGGATAATAATTATAATAACATAATTTGATGTATCACATGTGTTGATTAATCACAAATCCCCTTCAAAGAGTTTAAAGAGTGCTATCTTAGACAGGAAATTAGAAGACAAAGAAAAGCTACTCCCTAGCCACTACTGGGTACAATTTTGATACAGGCTGAATTCTTGAAAGAGAACACATCATGTCCACTTTAAAACAACAAAAACATTGTACGAAAGGTCACATTTATTTATATTTAGTATATTCCAACTCAAGTTTTCACCTAGAGCACATCCATGAATATTTGACAGCATGCCATTTCTTAATTTGCAGACAAACTGAAACTGTCTGATTATGCTGAGGATAAGGAGTGAACTGCCACAGAAATTACTTAATTGCAGTCAGAATTATTTTTGCTTCTAGAGAATTGTGGTAAAGAACTCTTTTGAAACTTTCATGAAGAGTATGGCTTAAATATTTATTTTAGTAGTTAGTTTAAGCAAGAAATTTGCCAACTGATCACTATTGGTAAAATCCCTCTAAAGTACTGTTAGGTTCACTGTTTACAATAAATCCAATAAGAAACATTATAAAAATACATTTTCCATGATGTCCAAGGCAAGGGTCTAAAAAAGACTGCATTCACAAAGCCCTCAACTCTGTTTTCACCCTAGTACTTAGTTTTAAATAAACAGATTAATAATGGTTTATAGTAGGTAGAAGGAGACCTATCCTGCAGGAGAGATACAAAATATCTTTGCTATAGAACCACCAATTAATTTAGCTACAAGAACAGACTGGAAAATATCACCAGAAAGAAAAGAAATTATTTTTTTCTCCTGGAAAAAAATGTTCATGGTGAAGGAGCTCCACATTTAGATTGCAATTAGAATTCCCTTTTCAAAATATTCAAACCTGGTCAGGGTAGTCAAGCTACTTAAACAGTTCTTAGTAATGTCTTCACTGTCAATTTATAGTAATTTGCTAAAGTTATATTTCTTACAATGCAGTTGATTAGACATTTGAGTATCTAAATGTCAATATTCATTTAATAGGGTTTAAGTTTTCATGTTGAAGTTTAATGTGTGTTCCAGCTGAGAGCTCCTGTTTACATAGATTTTTTTCCTCCTCTGTCTTGCTCTCTTACTCTTATTTTCTGAATTTTTTTCAGTAAATCATAACCATTTCCCAATTAGTCTTAATCTCTTTAATAAATATGAATTTATGGCATTTGCTACTCTAAATGGTGTTTCAAAATAGATGGTAAGAATCTGATTCTGGTCTTGGGATCCTCTTCAGCAAAATGTGTCTTTAGATCTCTTCATTGTTTGTAAGTGGAGTACTGTTACTTCCCTTTGGCAGCAGTGTAACTTCTAGAAAATAACAAGTTATAAATAATGATACATTATAGGTAAATGGTATCATGTAATATCTCTGATTTGAGAGGAATTATAATTTCAAAAATTGTGTGTTTTTAAGTATTGGTATTTTTTTAAAAAAAACAGAGTTGCATTGTATTCACCTTTTAAGTATGACAATCATGGGGGCTCCTTTCATATTGTACTAGAGAATTATTTTATTGTCTCAGTTGTATAAGTAAGGCTACTGTGGTGATATTTTTTGTACTGTAACAAATAATGTTTGCCTGAGGATCAGAGTGTGGATTGAGTCACAAGTTAGCCATAGAGTGTGTGGTGGCACATACCTTTAATCCCAGAAGTCAGAAGGCAGAGGCATATGGATCTCTGAGTTCAAGGCCATTCTGGGCTACACTAGATAGATCCAGTCTCATAGAGAAACAGAGCCAGGCAGTGGTGGCTCACAACTTTAATCAGAGTACTGGTAGTCATATGCTTTTAAGACCAAAACTAGGGAGAAATATAATTGGAGGAGACAGAAGCTTAAGGCATTTAGTCTGAGAACTTGTAGAATCAAAATACCCCTCCAGTCTGAGGATTTTGTAGAGGTAAAAACTCTAGTGGCTGACTGCTCTGCTTCTATGATCTTTCAGTTTTCACCACCTCATATCTGAATCTATGTTTTTATTTAGACCAATTAGAATTTATGATACAAGCAACTATGAAATAAAAGACATAGACTCTGAGATGCTTTGGAGCCACAAATACACACACACACACACACACACACACACACACACACACACACACACACACATTTTCAACCTGTAGGCTTATTGGGACCCAATGAACTCACCAAAGTAGCCATAAGAATCAACTTACAGTGGAACTCTGAAACACAGCCTGCTACTGCACAGAGAGAAACAAGTAGGGAATGACCACTCACCAAGTGAGAAACCCAACTCTCTAGGCCCTCCATACTGAGGCAAAACCCCATCTCCCTTCCCCAAGTGGCTCAGCTTCTCAAGGCAGCCAGCAGCAGAGTTTCCTGTAGGTTGGATGCTCCAAAACCCCCAACCCATTCATTGGACTCTGCAACCTACAAGACCCACTCTATCCCCAAACCTTCCTTTCACCCAAACCTCAGTGGAACTCTGAAATACAGTCTGCTACTACACAGAGAGGACAAAGAGGTAAGTGACCGACTACCAGGTGGGACATCTCACTCTCTATGCTCTCCATACTGGGCCAAACTCTGGCAATTCTCTGATCTGCATCAGTGTCCTTAGCCAGCAGCCAGCATGTAAGTTTCCTGCAAGTAGGCTGCTGCAATACCCCCACCCCATTTATCAGATAATGCAAAGTACAAGTCCAACTCTGACCCCAGAGAACTAACCAAGAGAGCAGGCCAAGACAGCTGGCCAAGAGAAACCTCAGTGGCTCCCTGAGACACAAGCAGTGACCATACGAGCAGACCAAGAATAGTTCCCCAGTGACAGACAGTTACTGCAAGGGTTGGATTAAGAGGCAGAGACACTTCTGGCACCAATTGGAGGAAGAGACAGGTTGGTACCAATGTAAGAATTCATTCAAAAACCTAAAAAGCAATTTGGTAATACAAGAACCCAGTGTTTATGCAACAGAAAGACTTGATCATCATAGCCCAGAATAAGCAGAAAAAAGCTATTTTGAACATAACTTTTTGAGGATGATGGAGAACTTTACAGAGAAAATGAAAAATTTCCTTAAAGAAATGAAAAAAAATAAACAAAATATTGGAAGAATCCAATAACTCTCTCAAAAAAGAAATCCAAGAAAACCAAAAAAAGCACTCAAACAGGTGAAACAATCAGTTCAAACAGTTCAAGACTTGAAGGATAAAATAGAGGCAATAAAGAAAACACAAACTGAGGGAATTGTGGATATGGAAAATATGGTAAATGAATAGGAACTACAGAGGCCAGCATAACCAAAAGAATGCAAGACATAGAAGAGAGAATCTCAGGTGTTGAAGATATTATAGAGGTCAAAGAAGACATTAAATCCAACAAAATCTTAACACAAAATTTCCAGAAATCCTGGGACACCATGGAAAGATCAAACCTAAGAATAATAGGGATAGAAGAACTTCAGCTCAAAGGCACAGAAATTTTATTCAACAAAATTTTAGAAGTAAACATTCCCAACCTACAAAAGGATATCCCTATGAAGGTACAAAAAGCATACAGAACAAAAAATAGCCAAACATACTGAACCAAAAGAAAAAGTTCCTTTAGCATATAATAATCAAAACACATAACTGATGCGGGAATACCTTCCGTTCCTTCAGCCAATAGTCACTGAAATACCACGCTGGTAGCGGAAGGTGTTCCCACAGCACCATGGGCTTGTACTTCAGTGACTATTGGCTGAAGGAGTGGAAGGTACTCCCGCAGCACATAACATACAGAGTAAAGAAAAAATATTAAGGTCAAGTAACATATAAAGGCATAACTATCAGAATTACACCCAACTTCTCAATGGAGACTTTGAAAACCAGAAGGTCCTGAATAAATGTACTGGATAAATGTTAGACACTAACAGACCATGAAGGCAAGTACAGACTACTATACCCAACAAAGCTTTCAATCACCACCAAAGGAAAAAACAAGATATTCCATGATAAAACCAGATTTAAAGATACCTACCCATATATCCAGCAATACAGAATATACTAAAAGGAAAACTCCAGCCCAATGATTCTAAATGCACCCACAAAAATGCAGGCAACAAATAAATCTCACATCAGCAAATCCCAAAGAAGGGAAACACACAAACACTGCTACCAAAACTTAGCAGGAATTAATTGCCACTGGTCATTAATATCTCTTAATATCAATGAACTCAATTCACCTATCAAAAGACAAAGGCTAAGAGAATGTAAATGAAAGCAGGATCTGTCATTCTGCTGTATACCAGAAACACACCTCAATCTCAAAGACAGATGTTACCTCAGAGTAAAGTATTTGTAAAAGCATTGGGATTAATGGTGTGTGCCACCACACCCAACTACTCACTTTCTTTCTATTTTATTTTAAGGACTTTAACCTTTTTCTTTTCTCTCCCAAGCCTGCATATATTTTTAACATATTGTAAAAAACATTTAGAGGTTTTCTTCCTCCTTGAATCACTCTTTACTATATATCTCTCTCTTTCTCTGACCACATAATTCTTTAATTAGATGAGCAATATGGAATGGATTAAAGCCATGGCTTTGATGACTGGATCCAGGATTTCCTAGCTTTCTGAGATTCCAGTCTCATGGCTGAGGTACTGGCCAGAATCATGTTTATTGCCACAACTCTATGGAATTTTCAAGTTTCTTGCCAGCAAGCAATCTGCAACAGTGTGCTCACAAACCATACTCAAATGTTCTATACCTGAACCTCCTGCCTGAAAGGGTCAGAGTTTGCACAGGCAGGAAGGTCCAGAAAGCTGGCATTTTAAAACAGCATGGCTTTTTTTGCAGCTACAGCTGAAAACCAAAAAGTATGTGGTCAGCTTTTCATCAACACCATTTAAGTGTTTTGTGACACCTCTCAAGAAAAGCTGCAAGATTTTATAGCTAAAGCTTAGTCAGGAAGCGTCTCTTAAATGACAGTATTTGTCTCTATGAAGCAGAGCCCACCCAAGAAAATACTGCAATTAATAAGCCATGCTTATCTCTATAATGACTTCCCAAGGTCTGTCAGGCTTTATGTGGATGCAGTCGTCCACGTTGGACACCATTTGTTGAAGGGGTTTCTGTCCTGCCCAGTTCCTGCAATCATTAAGTCCCAAAGAAATTACACAGAGGTATACATTAGTTATGAACCGTTTGTCCCAGTATCTCAGACTTCATATTAACTCTCAAAACTTATATTATCCCATTATTCTTATCAATGTTAGCCACATGGATCAGTACCTTAGTCAGTGGGTCAGTCACATCTTGCTTCTTCTATGGCCTGGAGAGGACTGCAGAGAAGTGGGCTTCCTCCTTCCCAGAATCCTCCTGTTCTTCTTGACCCACCTCTACTTCCTGTCTGGTTGTCCTGCCTATACTTCCTGCCTGGCTACTGGCCAATCAGAGTTTATTTAAAATATAATTGACAAAATACAGACCATTCTCCCACACCATATTACAAAAACTTTAATTGCACATCAAATCCCACACAATACTAGTAGGAGACTTCTACACTCCACTCTATAGAAAGGACAGAGTCAGAGAGATACCAAAAATCCACCAAAAATAGATATTGAGAATTTTGCCCATTCTGGGTGGCCAGGAAGACCAAGCAGCTCTCCTCCTACATCTCCCCAATGCACTGGTCAATCAGACAGAAACTTAACAGAGAAATAAGAGGACTAACAGGTTTCAAGACTCAAACGGGCTTGACAGACATTTACAGAACATTCTACCCAAACACAAAAGATTATACCTTCTTCACAGCACCTCACAGAACCTTCTCTAAAATTGACCACATACTTGCTAAGAAAGAAAACCTCAACAGTTACAACAAAATTTAGAGTAACACCCAGTATTTTATTGGATCAGCATAATTTAAAGTTAGAATTTAAGAATACTAATTGCATAAAGCCTACAAACTCAAGGAAATTGAACAGTGCTCAATTGAACCACCCTGTTGAAGCATGATTAATATTAGTTCAGGGTCAAAAATTGGGATTTAATTTGAAGATCCAAAAATCAAAACACCCAGTCACTAGCTATAACCTCAACCTCAGTCCAAAATGAAAATCCTGCCTCATGGAATCTTAGAAGAAGACTGCATCTGAGAGCTGTCTCACCCCCTTATATATTCATCTCTACGGCTGGGATCAAAGCTGTGTACCACTAGGGTTAAAGGTATCCACCTCCAGATTCCTGGGACAACTAGGGAGGCTACTGGGATTAAAGGTGTATGTCATTGTGGTTACTGGGATTAAAGTTGTATTTTGTCATAATCTGATCTGTATGGTTGACCAGTGGTACTGTTTTGCTCTCAGGTATTTATGCAGTTCTTATTTATTTAAAAAAAGCATTTGAAATTCCACTAAAACACTTGTCAAGAAATTAAAGACTCCCTAGAATTCAATAATAATGAAGGCACAATGTACCTAAATTATGGGAAACTGTGAAAGAGTACTAAGAAGAAAGTTCATAGCACTAAGCGCCTACATAAAGAAAGTAAAGAAATCTCACACTAATACCTTAACAGCACACATGAAAACTCTAAAACAAAAAGAAACAGACTCAGCCAGGAAGATAAGAAGAAAGGAAATAACCAAATAGAGGAATGAAATCAACAAAATATAAACAAAGAAAATAATACAATGGATCAATGAAACAAAGAGTTGGTTCTTTGAGAAAATCTTGACACTTATCCAAACTAATCAAATGGCAGATAAAGAACATCCACATTAACAAAATCTGATGTTAAATGACAGATATAGCAACAAACACTGAAGAAATCCAGAGAATCATTAAGTCTTATCCCAAAAACCTATACTCCAAAAATGTAAAAGAAATGGACAATTTTCTGGATAGGTACCAGATACCAAAATTAAATCAAGAAGAGGGGAATAATTTAAATAAATCTGCAAGAAATTGAAGCAAAAGACTTCCTACTAAAAAAGACTAAGGCCAAATAGTTTCAGTTGAGAATTCTACCAGAACTTCAAAGAAGAGCTAATACCTATACTCCTCAAAGTGTTCCACATAACCACAAAATAAAAAGAGAAAGCATATGATCATACTCTTTTTATGAGGCTACACTTTCCCTGATAACAAAGTCACATGAAGAATAAAGCAAGAAAGATAATTACAGACTAAACTTCCTCATGAACATTAATGCAAAAATACTAAATAAAATACTGGCAAACTGAATTCAAGAACATATCAAAAGAATTATCCACCATGATCAAGTCGACAGATGCATGGATGGTTTAAAATAAGAAAGTTTGCCAATGTAATCCACCATATAAGTAAACAGACATAAAAATATGGTAATCTCTGTAGATGCTCTAAAGGAATTAAAAACATCCAACACTTCATCATGATAAAAGTCTTGAAGAGATCAGGGCTACAAGAAACATATCTAAACACAATTAAAGAGTTTACAGCATGTCAACAACCGACACCAAATTAAATGGAGAGATGCTCAATGTGATTACACTAAAACTGGGAACAAAACAAGGCTATCTACTCTCTACACATCTATACAGCATACTTCTTGAAGTTCTGACTAGAGCAATGAGACAAAAAAAAAGAGATCAAGGGGATTCAAATTGAAAAGGGATAAGTTAAATCTTACTATTTGCAGATGATATGATAGTATACATAAGTGGCTCCAAAAACTCTACCATGAAACTCCTACAGCTTATAAACATATTCAGTAATGTAGCAGGATGCAAGATTAACTCAAAAAACATCAATAGCCTTCCTATATATAAATGATAAAGAAGCTGAGAAAGTAATCAGAGAAACATCACCCTTCACACTAGGAACAAATAACATAAAATATCTTTGGGTAAAACTAAACAAGAAAGAGAATGACCTATTCAACCAGAACTTTAAGTCTTTGAAGAATGAAACTGAAGAAGAAATCAGAAAATGGAAAGATCTCCCATGTTCTTAAATAGTTAGGATCATCATAATATAAATGGCAATCCTATCAAAAGCAATCTATATATTCATCTCAATCTCTATCAATATTCCAACACAATTATTTAAAGACATTCAAAGAATAATACTCAACTTCATATGGAAAACAAAAAACTCAGAATAGCCAAAAACAATCCTGTATGGTAAAGGGCTTCTGGAGCCATCACCATCCACACACTTACAAACATTTGATTTTTGACGAAGAAGTTAAAATTATACAATGGAATAAAGAAAGCATCTCAACAAATTGTACTGCAGAACTCGATGTCAACATGTAGAAGCATGCAAATTGATCCATATCTATCCTCATGGACAAAATTCAATTTCAAATGGATTAAATACCTTAATATAAATCTGACCATACTGAACCTGATAGAAGAGAAAGTGAGTAGTAGTCTTCAGTGCATGGGCACACCCCAATAGCATAGACACTGAAAGCAACAATAAATAAATGGAAACCTCTGAAATTGAGAAGTTTCTGTAAAGCAAAGAACATAGCCAATAAGACAGAAAGGTAGCCTACTAAATGTGAAAAGATTTGAACCAAACCCACATTAGATGACTGATCTCCAAAATATATAAAGAACTCAAGAAATTAGACATCAAATTTTCAAATAATCTAATTTAAAAATGTGGTACAAAACTAAAGGCAGAATTCTCAAAAGAAGAATCTCAAATGGCTGAAAGACACTTAAGGGAATGTTCAACATCTTTAGACATTAGGGAAATGCAAATCAAAAAGACTCTGAGATAGCATCTTACATCATTCAGAATGACTAAGACCAAAAACACCCATTATGGCTTATGCTGGAGAGGATGTGGAGTAAGGGGAACACTCCTCCATTGTTGATGGGAATGCAAATTTGTACAATTACTCTGGAAATAAGTATGGCAATGTCTCAGAAAATTGGGAATCAACCTACTTCAGGACCCAGCAATAACACTCTTGAAAATATACCCAAAGTATGCTCAATCGTACTGCAAGGACATTTGTTCAACTATGTTCATAACAATATTATTTTTAATATCCAGAACCTGGAAACAATGTAGATGCCCCTCAACCTTAGAATGAATAAAGAAAATGTAGTACATTTACACAACAGAGTATTTCTCAGCAGTAAAAATCTATGATATCTTACAATTTGCATGCAAATGAATAAAACTAGAAAAAAAAATCCTGAGTGAGGTAGCCCAATCCTAGAAAGATGTACATGGTATGTACTCAGTCATAATTTTATACTAGCTGTAAAGCAAAGGATATTGGGCCTATAGTCCAAGATCCTATAGAAGCTAAATAACAAGGTGAACCCTAGGACAAACAAATATAGTTTCACCTCAAAAGTGGAAAAAGGCAAGATTGCCTAACAAAATGGGGATGGGGGAAGAAAGGGAAAAAGAAGAAGAAGAGGAAGGAAGGGAAGGAAGAGAAAAATTTGAGGGAATGAGATAGACAAGATGGAGAATTCCTACCACCAGTAGCCTTGAAGTTACCCACCCACTTGAGCTTGTCCTCTTATACTTTATATGCTGATGTAAAGCACACATCCAGACTCTTTTCTGTCTGCAGGATTCAGTGCTGTTCCCTGTTCCAGCATAGGATTGTGATCTGTGTGTCTACCCCTAAGTAAAGAACCCTCTATTATACTCAATTCTGAGCTAGTGTGGGATTTTTTTAAGCATCTTTCTTCATTTGGCACTACTCATATATCCAAAATCCAATCCTACCAGGTGGATCAACTTAAAGGCCTAAATGACCCATAACACAGAAAGTCTTCCATGCCCAACCACTTGACTTGCTTTTACCTACTAAGCTATTTTTTTTTTTGTAAAACCTCTGATACAGCGTAGCTAACTGCATGTGGCAACTTGGTAATTTCCCAAGTGTGCATATCTCCCCATTACCCCATTGCCTCATTCCTGGCTGCGTGGTGATGTGTGCAACTTTCAGTTTGTACTCCTGGCTCCTAAGTTCTGGGTATCTGACTCCATGTATGGAATTAATTTAACTGCTTTTAATTTGTCAAACAAAGCATATTTCTCAGTATTTAACCAGTAACAAGGCTCGAAAACCAAAGCCACTTAGGAATGTTCCCGGCATCAAGTTGTGTCTCTAGTCACGACTCTGCAACCATAACACCTGATGGACAATAAAGATTATTACATCTAAAACAATTTACCAGATTTTAATACAGGTAATTAATAAATCAACAAATGTGAAAGTTATATAATGGCAGATAGCTTTATCATTGAAAATTATAGTAACTTTTTGCTAATACTATGGATTGTATTCTGTAATGCTTATATGGTTATGGTGATGCATCCATTTATTGGATACTGAGACTCAGTCTTTTTCTTGATACTATATTCTTAAGATAATGTTTTGATAACAGAGCCAAGAATGAAGCATTTTTAGAAATAATATAGTCTTTACAGACTAATAATGGCAGGATTAATACCAATGAAAATCAAAAGTTACCTGAAAAAAATAATACTTTTGAAAAGGGTAACATTAATTTGACAGACAAAATTGAATCCATGTCAAAGGATACTGAGATATTTTATGAAAGAATTTATACTGTTGAATTTGACAATCAAAATTTGTTAAAAAGTTATGGTAGGTTAGCAGATAGAGTATCTCTCCAGGATGGAAATCTGCATGCTATCCAAATAATGTTCAAAGATGAGATGTTATCACTAAAGGAATAACTTCAGACCTTGGAATCACATGTGTTGACTGAGGGCAAAAGGCTAGGTGCCTCAATGAAATCACTAGAAATATACACAGGCCAGGAGATTCAGGATTTACAAAAGACAGTAATAAAAAGATTTGAAGCAACTGAGGAAATTATTGGAGCTTATGAGCAGAGAAAAAAGGTACAAGGACAGGATTCAACATCACCAGTAGCTGTCAGAGATGACTTACCCAGCATTTCACATTTCTACTCTCTAATCTACTCTGACAAAGCATCAAATTCTAAAGGCCCAAAAAGATCCAAAGAAGGTAGATAGATACCTATATGAATGAATAATATAAAAGAAATTAAGCAAGCTGTTGTAACATATGGCTTGCATTCTTCATTTTTTAGGGAGATGGTAAAGATATGGTCTTCTAGCATTAAAGGAATGCCACACAATTGGCTTCAGTTAGTTCAAACAGTCCTCGATGACAAGTCTCAACTGATGTTTAAATGTTATTTCAGAGAAGATGCTAATATTTTGGAAAAACAGGGAAAAGCAAAAGGACTTTAGACTTTCCAAGATCTAACTCTTGGTCAGGGCACATTATGGTGACCCACGGGCTCAAGCTCTTTATGATGAACAAATTTTGTCCCTACTATGCCACAAAGCAGTCTTAAATGCTTGGGACAGACTCAAACACTAGGAAAACTAAGTGAATCATATACTAAAGAGCCAGAGAGAACCCTTTAGTGACTTTTTACAAAGATTAAGACAATACAAATAGGAGTAACAAACTCTATGCTAGACGAGTACTAATTGAATCTCTGACTTTTGAAAATGCCAACTTAAAATGCTGAAAAATATCTGGACTTTTAAATGTTAGATCAGCACCAATGAATTCATGGATCATGGATAGAATGAACATTGAGACATTTGATAATAGTATAATATATAATATAATGTAATGTAATGTAATATAATATAATATAATCTTGGGTAGGAGAAGCAATTTCCAAAGGAATGAGGAGACATCAAAATGCCAAATGTTTTAATTGTGGTAGAATAGGACATCTGAGAAGAGATTGCAGACAAGAAATTCCTAGGAATAATATCTCCTCTGGGAATGGCAAGCAAGTATAGGACTCAGCCTTCATGTATGTATATATATATATATATATATATATATATATATATATATATATATATATAAGGTATGGCAAAGGACGACATTGGACCAATGAATAAAAATCAATAAAAGACACAAAGGCAACTTGATACCATTGGGAAACTCCTTGGGGGGATTTTTGCAGACCTCCAAGTCAAAAGAGGTACAATAATTCCCAGTTACTGTGGAGAATATGTCTCACCAGGAAAATTAAAAAATCGAGAGCCTTCTGTAAAAAAAAAACCATACTGTTCTAGATGATGGAATAAGCATGGAGGATAAATCAAAAATTCCAATAAGAAATAGGAAATATATATTCTGGAAGACTTCTATAAATGATCAAAGACCAAATCTAAGAATATGTTTATATGGCATTGTAATTGTTGTTGTCTTATGCTTCAGTTATGCTGAAATATTCAGGTCCTTCTATGTTAGGACAGCTGGACTTTAGTGTAGACATATTGACCATACTAATTATCTTTTTATGCTAGTGTCTTGGCATCTAAGTTCAGGATGATTATAGGTCCAGCTGCTCATTTCTGAATTGTCTTTGTTGGTTGGGTATATTGCTTTTTGGTTTCTGTTTCCTTTCTGGATATTTGGAGAAGGTGATGGATATGTGTTGTCTCTTTTTCCTGGGCTGCATATTTATTGAGTTCACAGGGAATGTCTACTGGTGTTGGAGGATGGGATACTGGTTTAATTTGAAGTAAGGAAGGTGGGAGGAGAAGGTCGTTGTGGCCTGTGTTGGATGGAGTTAGAGAAAAAAGGAAAACAAAGAAAGTTTCCTGCTACAGATTAGGGGATGAGACTGGGAAAAATAGCATTTCAGAAGCAGTAGGAGCAATATGGACCTGCTTTGAGCCAACCTCTTGCCCTGGAAGAATGTAAGTTTAGCAGGGCATGCCTGCTGAGATTGTTGCCTGGAACAAAGTATAGAGTTGACAATGAAAGGTTATAATGGGAAGATTCTTGGAATCCCCAGAAAATGGGGACAAGAGGTAGGGAAGAATGCCAAGGGTGTTCTGCTAAAGAGATGGGCATGAGCCTGGGGGAGCAGAGTGAGATGGCAATGTCTGGAGCCTACATGGTTTTCTAGTAGGTATGGCCTGTGAGTTAACAGGGGCTGTATGCTGGAGTTGAGGGCTTAGAAAAACCAAGTATGGAAAGTAGTTTAGGAGGGAGTTAGGAGTAGGGGAGTTTGAAGTGGGAGGCTTAGGAATGGGATATTATAAGCAGGAGGAATAGAAGGAGGGATTTTAGAAGTACAGGGAGGTATATTTGAAGGGAAATATCTATGGGTTCCATAGGGAATATAAACAGGAAACATGTTAAATATCTAGCTAGTGCTAGTGAAGGTGAAACATACAACAAAACTCACATAAAGTTTTTATTAAGAAAAAAGACATACGCACACAGGCCTGAGAAAGTTTGTGTGTATGGATGGACAATTAAAAGAAATCCCACACTAGCTCAGAACTGAGAAATGGGTGGTTATTTATTTAGGTGTAGACTCACAAATCAGAATCCTCTGTTTGAAAGAAGATCAGAAACTGAATCCCACAAGCAGAGCAGAGAGGCCGGAAAGGAGGATGGATTCATGCTCTACATCAGTATATATAGTATAAGAGGTCATGCACCAGTGGGCACATAACTATTAGCTGTAAGACTTCCTGCAGCACCTCCCTCTTTTGTTTAATAAGAAAATTCTAAGTCTAATACAGAATTATATTCAATAAGAACATATATATTCAATAATTATACTATCCTAACTAGTTTAAGTCTTGTATACTAACTAACTTGGCCAAGTCTTAAGAGGAAAGTAACCACAACTATCTAGCTTTCAACCCCATTGAAGATCTGAGAACGGAAATAGTATTACTTGAGTAAGCAGGAAGTACAATCAAGCTACTTCCAAAATGCCCAACAAATGACAGAGACAAGTGGCTACCTGGGCATTCACTCAAAGTCTCATTTGCAATGTTGGAACAACCAAACTTTGGCTAAGGTCTAAAGTAACTGACAGGTCATTTTCAGAGGCAAGAAATTTTTCAAAACCGACTTACCCTGTCTTGGCAAAATTTGACTGTCTTTTTTCTTGTATTCTGCATGTGCTGTAAAGACATCATGAATTTTGTCAGTGGTCGATGCATGGGCAGTTCCTTGCTCAAAGTGCAGTTTTGCCAAGAAGAAAACAAGCTCAAGTGGAGTGTCTTCAGTGCTCAACATTATTTTGGGAATAGATCAGTGTTGCTAGGAGCAATTGTGTCTCACTTCAACAGAACCGTAACTTATTTTAATGCCATATTCTACAGGTCTTTGAAGTGGTTTAAGATTACTTATCTTAGCAGTCGTCAAGATGGCTCAGAGATTAAGAGTACCTAACGCTCCTTCGCCAGAGGACCTGGGTTCAAGTCTCGTCTGGTGTTCAGATAGATAAGCAATCAATAATAAAATCTCTATCAAAAAATCGGAAGAAAATATTACTTATCTTTGCAGAATGCAACCTCTATGTCTCTAAAGAACCTGACTAGTCTAACTATAAGTATGACAAACATAGATGACTATTGATCTATAATCCTTAGTACCTATATAAGTTAAGGACTAAGACTCCATATTAGAATATTATACAATAAACAATTGTGGAAAAAATGAAGACAATGAGCTAAAAATATAAACAATGTATGAATATTTCGATTAGAGGTAGAAATGTACATTGCATTATGATAAATATATATCAATTTATAAAAATGTTTTAAGCAGAGGTAGAAGCATGGATGCATACAATATTCAATATAATTTAACTTTGTATCAATATACAAGAACCTATACAAATGTAATTGCCTATAAATAACATAAATATTCACCCTATTATTCACTATTATTATTATTGTGAGTAGGCTTACACTAATCTATTATTCCATACAATTTTCCCTTTTTTCCCCAAAGAGATCCCTGGGCCTATAAAATTTTCCTCCAACTCCCAAACCTATGCCAATTATAATCAACCCCTAAATGTATCTCTGAGGACAAACTTTGTTGGGAGAGGGGACATCATCTTTGAGAATTACTTCCAGCTATAATAGGAGCAATATTCTTTCTATGAGATCCTATGAAAATAAGTTGATGATTAAGTTCCAAGATTACTGTTTGGTATAATTGCAAATAGTCTCTGTGTATTCAGTAGGGTTTTTCTGAGGTTCCTATTTGGAGGTCTGTCCAGAACATTAAAAAAAGTGCACCATTTCAGCAAACCAAGTTGGAATCATCTTGTACAACTCGTACCAAAATGGGTCTTGTAGTAGTGCTGTCAACATCATGACATCTTATCATCCAGGTGGAGTTGTTGTTGTGGGGCCCAATCTTCTTCCTGGAAACTTCAAAGATTACTGCAGGAAAATTTATTGTTCATTGTGAAAAATTTCAACATTATTTATATAGACATATACAGACATATATATTCAATGAACGGTATGTTAGAGACAAAATAGATATGAAGAAAAGTAATTCTATTTTCTAAATTTTTTTTTCTTTCTGTCCCAAATCATGGCTCCTGACATGAGACAGAAACTCCGAATTTTTATTTTAACAACATGCTTGGATTTAGAGAGGGATAGAAAAAGTGTCCAACACCAAAGCCAGCTCTGTATATTCATGTATATATATAAATGTATATGTTTTATCATTTGTACTTACAAAATATTTTAGACTTTCTTAATGATCCTTATTTTTATAGACTGCCTACCACATATGCAAGGGGTTGGGGAGGTGACATAACTACTTCATATGCAGGTGATGGAGCTCACGCATGCATGCAAGGGCTGTGTCATATGTAGGTGGCATGACCATGCCACACATTGGTCATGCAGGGCCTTTTAAGGACCCTTAGTTGGCTATGTATTTTGCTTGAGTGCTTATCTTTGCATGTGTGGCCCTGAAACCCGGAAGTGCCCGATACTGTTGTGTGTCTGAAACCATAATATTCCACCCTTTTGTTTATTATAAAGTATTTGGGTTTCGGTGGTCTTTAATGGGTGGTTATTGAGACAGCTTACTGCTGATTTTGTTGGTGTTGGAGATTTGAGGTGCTTGGCCACATCCTGGGGTAGCTGGTTATTTCTGTGTTTCCCAGGCTCTGTGGAACTGGCAGGCTGGCAACTTGGACCTTGCATGATGCTGGCAACACAGAAGATTATGTCTGGAAAAAAATTTAGAACCTTGTGAATGAGGAATGAGAATCCAAAGATGGAAGATGGAGAGGGTTTTCCTAGGTTTGTGAGGTGGAAGAGGAAATTATTTAGGGGTTCCCAAGTCATAGAATCATGAGGGAAGAATTAAATGATACTTATTCTGGGCGAGTCTGGTCTGTTCAGGTAGGTTCAATTTGGCTCCCTGAAGCTTATGAAAAATGTTTAAAAAGAGATAAATTTTAGACATATTAAAAGTTTATGATTATGATAATATGGTGTTGGAATAGAAGGTAGTAAGAGAGGATGGAAGAAAAGAATGGGAAATTATTAGACATATTAATCTTAATGATTTGTATTCTTTAGTATCATGATATTACTTTAACATGCTGGAGATACTGCTGTATAAACCTGTTATGTTAAAATCTTGTGAGTTTTTTAGAATCTGGGGCTATGAATGTTTGCAAACCCATTATTGCTTCTTACCACCTGGGCTTCTGGCAGTCCTTGTATCTCTGGGTATATGTTTAATGATGGTTCCTATAACAACAGCTGAATGGCCAACTACAAATTGCAGGTATAGAAAAATTGATTAAGCATATAGGAGAAAGAAGAAAAGGGAGAGTATATGGAATTTTTTGGCACAGGAGAGTTGAGTACGGTGATGAGACTTTATTCTTCTGGAACTGAAGAAAAGGTAGCTGATACTGGTGCTCTCTGACACTTAAGAGAGTAGGGCCCTGTTTGAGTTACTATATATAAGTAGGGAGTATCTTGACCTGGAAGAGTAAATGGTTTGAGTTGAGAAAGCTTGGCATCTGTGGGAGTTATAAGAATTAATTTAAAAGGTACCTGCCATTTAGGGGAAAGGGGTGAGTGGCATTGATCTGTGGGGGAGGGGAGAATAGTACCTGATCTCCTATTTTAATCAGCAGTAAGCATGGATTAGTGCATGATTGAGTTAAGGAGTAGTAGGTAAAATATCCATAATATGAAGTGAAGATGAATTAATATCAGCATAATCAGGTGATCAGGATTGGGAGAAGTTTTAGGTGAGAAGCTGGGGGTTAAAACTGGCCACCCATACATGGGTTCAAAGGGCAAGATAGAATGGGAGGGCTTTTGGGTTAAGCCAGGAGCCTAAGGGCCAGAGGCAAAAGTTTTACCCAGTCAAGGTGAATCTCCTGTGACATCTTAACAAGAACTTGTTAAAGAAATGGTTAGTTTGTTCTACTTTCCCTGAGGACTGAGGATGGCGGTATATGAAAAATGCCAGGGAATGTTAAGAGCCTTAGGTAAAGTTTGACAGATCTGGGAGATAACTCTGGGCCATTATCCAATTGAAGAAAGGTTGGGATTTCAAACTGGGGGACAGTTTTTTGGAGAAGAACATCAGAAATTGTCTGGACCCTCTTGTTAATGGTGGAGAATGCTTCAATCCACCCAGACATGGTATTCTCCATAACCAGGAGATATATAACTCATCTGACTGTGGGCATATAAATAACTCAAGTTGTCAGTCAGTTCCTGGAAGGAAGTCCTGGCCTGGTGAGTGGAGAAAAGGAAGCTATGATATTTGGTCTTGGGATCTGATTTTTGACAGATTTTACAAGAGTCAGTGATAGCTTTTAGAACTCTAAGTCCTCAGGGGTAGGTTGAAGATGAACTTTGACAAAGTGAAACAGAGGCTCAGCTATTAGGATAAAAGAGCTGATGTAGGCAGGATAAAATTTGCTGGGTGTCAGGGGGTGTCTGCAATAATGTTGCTTGTACTGTATGAACCCTCTGAGGTGACTGAGGTAGGTTTGGGCTCTGGAATGCTGCTGTTCTAGCTGCTTGGTCAGCCTGGTTATTTCCCTTGGAAATAATGGAACTAAATAATTCCTATAGCTTTGGGGATATGGGAGGCTTTTAACAAGTCAATAATGTAACCTCAGTTAGTTATGGCTTCTCTATTGTTTTATAAAACCCCCACTTCTTCCAAATAGCTATGTGGGACAGGAGAATATAAAAGGCATATTTGAAATCTACATAAACATTTAAAGATTGTCCTTGTGCTAACTGGAAGGCATGGGTAAAGGCTACTAATTCATCCTGCTAATTAGTTGTATGGACAGGTAGTGCCTGTGCCTACACCACCCCAGTATCTGTCACTATGGCATAGCCTGATCTATTGGTCCCTTCACATAAAAAGGAGCTGCCATCTGTGTATCGGGTATAAGTAGTCTGGGAAAGTTTGCCTTCATGTATATGGGAGGGATATGGCAGTAGATCCTCTAAGGTTTCTATGCAGGAATGAGATGGGGAACAATTAATGATAGGTTGAGGTAGGAGATTTGAGATATTAAGGGGTGAGCAGGATTAGAAAGTGAGTGTGGCATCTTCTACTAGTGCTACCTGAAGGCAAAGAACTTGAGAAGGGGGCAAGGTTTGTAAGTCTTTGTAAGTTAAGAGGTGGGACAGAATGTGGTGGGAGAAGACAGTGATAGGTAACCCACAGGTTAGTTTCTTTGACTCATAAATAAGAATCTCACTGGCCACTAAAGCACATATTCAAAGTGCCTATCCCTGAGTGGTGAGGTATAGCTTCTTTGGCAGGTATGTTACAGGTGCAAAGGAAGGTCCCAGGCAATGTTATAAGACCCCCAAGGGCATATCCATCCTTCTCTGTTCAATAGAGGGAGAAAGGATGAGTAAAATGTGAGTTAAATCTGGGATATGGAGAGCTGGAGCCTGGCTAAAGACCTGTTGGAATCTCTGGAAGGGTTTAGTAATTGGATAGGAAAGAGACTCATGCAGATAGTTGAAAGCTGCCTCATAAAAGGGGCAGGCAAGGAGAAAAAAAAAGAGGGAATTCAGGAATGCAGGAAGCCAGCTATTCCTAGGAATGATAAAACCTCTTCTTTTGTATAAGGAATGGCAAGGGATTGAGTTAGCTTTTTTTCTGTCCAGGGTAATAGCTTTTGGAGTGGGGGGTAATAGTTAATCCCATGTAAATGACCTGAGAGGTAGACAGTTGTACCTTAGAAGGTGAGACTCTATTGCCCTTTTTAGACAAGAAATTTAAAAGACCAGAGGTATTAATTTTACTAATCTTTAAAGACAGACTGCAAAGTAAAATATCATTTATATACTATGTAAGTTTACACTTAGGGAAGGACAGTGAGAGTAGATCAGATGCTAAAGCCTAACCAAATAGGTGTGGACTGTCCTGGAATACTTAGGGAAGGATGGTTTGGGTGAGTTGTGTGGAGAGGTAAATGTCAGGATCAGTCCGGGTAAAGGCAAAGATATTTTGAGATTGAGAGCTGAGAGGAGTAGAGAAAAAAAGCATCATTGGAATATAGAACTGAGAAGTGGAAGATTCCTGGAGGGGTAGAAGAAAGAAGTGTGTAAAGGTTAGGCACTACAGGATAAAGAGGGACCACTGCAGAGTTAATGATCTGGAGGTCTTGAACCAGGCAATAGGTTCCATTATGTTTTTTTAACAGTAAGTACAGGGTGTTAAAAGAAGAGGTGAGGTGAAGTAGCTTTTTTCTTAGAAGGTCAGAGATGAAAGGCTTAAGGCTCCTAAGGCTCTGGAGAAAGAGAGTACTGAGCTTGGGTAATATACTTAGTATGATTTTGCAATTGGATAATGATGAGGGTTTGGTGCTTAGCAACAGAGAGGTTTTGAGTGTCCCAGACATGGGGGTCCACCAGAGGCTTGCAGAGAAAATAACACATCTGGAGCATGGAGGTTGGGACCAATATGAGGATTAGTGCATGTGTGGGCCCAGTGCCCAGTTTAACCACATTTGAAAAATGGGCCTGGTGGTTCTCAAACCCTGGGGGCAAGGGAGAAGTATGGACAGCACAGACCAGCAGGAACAGGTGATATGTTGCCTCAGCCAGAGGAGGCTGTGGCTAGCAATTGACGGTTATGATTACTGGCTTTGTCATTCCTTGCATGGTACACCTTAAAAGCCAACTCTAAGACTTCTGCTTGTGGGGTCAAGGGGCTTTTCTCTATACATCTAAGTTTAGCTTTAATGTTAGGCTAGCTCTGAGAAAAAAGTATGTGTCATGAGTAACTATCTGCCTCTGTGTTTTCTGGATCTAAGTTAGTATATTTTAACAGAGCTTTAGTGAGGCATTCTAAAGTTGCAGAAAGGTTTTTCTTAGTATCCTGAATAACCTCTGAGAGTTTATTATAGTTCACTGGTGTGAGGGCAGCCTTATGGAGACCTGACAGAAGGCAAGTCATAAACCAATCCCTAGCTAAAACACCATCTAGGGTGTTATATCCCCAGTGTGGTTCTCATTCAGGGACTGCCTCGGCTCCCAGGGAGTGTGCTGCATTAGTTTGGTGAACCTTATCTGCATGTAGTCTGTCCTGCTCCCAAACTTGCCTGCACTCCTCAGGAAGTAGGTTATTAGATAGGATCATTTAAATAGCATAACAGGTGAGACTATGAGACTGGGTAATGTGTTAGAATTGCTTTAAAAAAGAGAAAGAATTAGGTGTATAAGAACCTTGGTTTTGTTCTATATGGGGAATTTGAGAGAGAGAGAGAGAGAGAGAGAGAGAGAGAGAGAGAGAGAGAGAGAGAGAGAGAGAAGGGGAGTGTACTCTGACTGATCTATTTACACCAGCCACCTCTCGCAATGGGAGAACTGCAGCTGATTTGGCTTGGTCAGGGTTGGGTTCCTTGGCAGCACACGAGCATATGATAGAACGGATAAAGATGGGTGCTAGAGATGGGCGGCTGGGACAGTCTGGCACAGGAGAGGAGGTAAGATATGGAAGGATCAATGGAGTAGTTAGTGGGGGACAAGAGAGAGTTGAGGAAGTGGAAGTAGCTGTCTGCTGATGTCTGTAATGTCGGGGTTTGTTAGCATGGTCCAGAATAGAAACTGAAGAAGTGGAAGTAGCTGCCTGTTGAGGTTGGAAAGGTGGGGGTTCTGATGTAGGTGGGTCTTCTTTCTATTTGTTGCTTTTATTGGTAAATTAATAAAGAAACTGCTTGGCCTGATAGGTCAGAACATAGGTAGGCAGTGTAGACAGAACAGAATGCTGGGAAGAAGGTAATGAGGCAGATGCCATGGCTCTCCTCTCTGAGACAGACACCGGTTAAGATCTTTCCCGAGAAGCCACCACCTCGTGGTGCTATACAGATTACTAAATATAGGTTAAAGCAAGATGTGAGAATTAGCCAATGAGAAAGTGAAATTAATGGGCCAGGCAGTATTTAAATGAATACAGTTTGTGTGTTGTTATTTCTGGGTGTAAAGCTAGCCATGCAGGAGTCAGGGAGGAACGCAGCCTGCCGCTCCTTTTACAGGGTTCATTAGCAGGTTTCAGAGTGGAAGTGGGGTGTTCCTGAAGCATATATGTCATAGCCAGGAACATGTGAGTTGGTGAAAAGCTTTCAAGTACAGAGGGCTTAGACTTAGACCTTAGATAATAAATGGCTTGGATATAGGGAAACTCCTTCCATCTGCCTGTGTGATTGCAGTAGCTAGAAGCTCCCATAGAATATCAGGATAAAAGGTGCCATTAGGTGGCTGCTTTAAATTATTATCTAAAGGATAACAAGGGCATTTATTTTAGCAAAGATGGATGATCATGGGAATCTGCTGTGTGGCTAAAAACATAACAACATCAACAGCTATCAAATGTGTTCTGTATCAGATCTGGAGATGAGACTTGGGGATTTGATTTAGAGAGGAGTGTGGACTGGCATGTGTCTTTATTTAATTTTGTCATGATCTATTGTGGGCTATGATGCAAATACAGCAGATTACAATTGATAAAACACATGTCAACCCACCATATAAATAATTATTTGATGGAGAGAACCCTATTCAAGCAAGGCTTATAGGATCACTGAGTCTGGAAACCAGTTGCTTCTATCTATAACTTGACATGAGCAAAAATAATTGCAATTTTTCTATTGCCATGTATTTTTATGTAATTTTACATGTAATCTCATGTTTGCATCTCAATCTTATGGTTATATGTGTGGACCGAGATTGCATATTCATTTCCCAGATACCCAGACCCCAATTATCACAGAGAAATTATATTAATTATAACACTGTTTGACAAATGATTTAGGCCTATTCCTACCTAGCTCTTATATCATAAATTAACACATTTCTATTAATCTAAGTATCACCATGAAGGCGTGGCTTATCAGTAATATTATGACATATTTTGTCTTTGGTGGTTATATCCTATTTTCTTGACTCTCCTACTCTCTCTCTCTCTCTCTCTCTCTCTCTCTCTCTCTGTGTGTGTGTGTGTGTGTGTGTGTGTGTGTGTGTGTGTGTGTGTGTTCAGATTTCCTGGGGACTTTACTCTGCTAAGCCATTAGACAAAACAGCTTCATTTATCAATCAATAAAAGCAACAAAAATATATAAGGATATCACACATCAACTTATTTGTAGATAGAAATTTCTGTCCTGCCTGTTGTAGAAGCAGGACCTGCTTGTTCATCCCAGGCACCCGCCTAGCTTAGTCCTAAAATAACCACACAGAAACTGTATTAATTAAATCACTGCTTGGCCCATTAGCTCTAGCTTCTTATTGGTTAACTCATATTAATTTAACCCATTTCGATTAATCTGTGTATTGCCATGTGGCAGTGGCTTACTGGGTACAATTCCCAGCATCTATTTCTGTTAGTCAGCTCCATGGATTCTCCCTGACTCTTCCCTTCTTTCTCCCAGCATTCAGTTCTGTCTTTCCTGCCGACCTAAGTTGTGTCTAAAAAAGGGCCAAGGCAGTTTCTTTATTCATTAATGGTAATGACAGCACACAGAGGGAACTCCCACATCATCCTGTTCATGCAGCTGTTCAGTTCCAAAGAAATACGCAGAGATTTGTATTAATTATAAACTTGTGTTAATTATAAGCTTGGTCTGTAGAGCATGAGATTCTTAATATCAGGGTCATGGATTCAAATCTCATGGGTGCCTTTTGTAGACAGAGATTGCACTCTTGTTTTCTGGCTTCCCAGATCTGAATAATATCACAGAAACTAAATTACTTGAAGCAGTGTTTGTCCAATGGTTTAGGCATATTCCTTGATAGCTCTTAAATTTTAAATTAACACATGTTGTCTAACCTATGTATTGCCACAAGTCTGTGGCTTACTGGTAGTATTTTGGCATATTTTTCCTTTGACAGATACATGGCGTCTCCTTTACTCTACCTACTCCTCCTATCTCTATTTGGATTTCCTATGTGACTTTACTCTGATAAGTCATTAGCCAAAACAACTTTATTCATCATCAAACAATAAAAGTAATACATATATAGAAGAATATCTCATATCACATATTTTCTGTGGATAGTGAGGAAGATGTCTTTTCAATATGCATCATAACTTTCACGAACAGAAAGATATCAGGATATACCTCATAAAAAGATTTATTGTTCTATGAAGATTATAAGAAACAGAATCCTGTTTTGTTTATTCAGACTAACATAAGAAAACAATAATTTCTTCTCAGTTCAAGACAAGCCACATACAATTAGTTAATTCTGAACTTCAAGAACAAATTCAAACTAGGCTGAATGTCTCTGTGAATGGATAGTAAGTTAGACTTTTCCAACTTATACTCCAGGACAGAGGTTGAGGTTTCTAGTTTGTTGAATCAAAGTCTTTTAAAAGACAAAAGCAGCTTAAAACTGCTATGTCACTTTCTCTAGACAGGCCTGGTTGATAACAGAGAGCAGTGACCACTCTCTACTAAATTCTTAAACAATTAACACTCTGCAAAAACTTCTAAATTGTTTCTGATAGAAAATTTAAGGCTCAGCTGACTAACTTTTCATATTTGAGTCCTAAAATTCATATGAAGGACAAGAGAAACAATTAACCAATTAACCAAGTCTAAAAAAAAACAGCTTTATGAGAATAAAGTTTCACAGATAGCCAGGGCTTCAACAAATGGACTAGCCTTAGACCCTTGATATTTAGAGTTATAGAGAATGATTTGAAATTACAGCCATGAGTATAAAGTTACAAATTCCATTTCCCTATTTGTTTTCTGCTGGCAGCATAAGAAAATATATTTTTAGGTTGTAACTGGAAGACTGTGTGGTTGTCCCGGCTACCCAGAACTGAAATAATCACACAGAAACCATATTCATTAAAACACTGCTTGGCCCATTAGCTCTAGCTTCTTATTGGCTAACTCGTTTATTAATTTAATCCATTTCTATTAATCTGTCTATTGCCACGTGGCAGTGACTTACCAGGTAAAATTTCCAATATCTGTCTCTGGCCGTTCCATGGCATCCCTCAGACTCTGTTTTCTTCCTCCCAGAATTCAGTTATGTCTTCCACACCTACCTAAGTTCTGCCCTAACAACAGGCCAAGGCAGCTTGTTTGTTCACTAATCAATGAAAGCAGCACATAGACAGAAGGACCTCCTGTACCGTTAGGCTTAGTAAACCTTCAATGCCATTGCCTGGGAAAATGTCAAACTTATTCCTACCTATGTATTTTCATGGTATGTGACTCTACTTATTGTATACCCAAGGAATGTATTATGACCTTGAGAAGAAGTTTCTGTAGCATTTTTTATTGAAAAAAATTGTTGTTAAATATGTATATATAAACTAGGTTAACAAAGAAGCTAGAGAGAATGGGAATGAGAGAATTAGATGTATAGAATTAGAACTAGAAAACAAGAGCTGGAAATAAAATGAGATCATGTATGTCTTTTTCATTTACATATATAGGAAATTTTCTAAATTTTCATTGCTCTGAATACATTCTTTTTTTCAATACTAGGTACAGCTCTGGGAGCTGGCTGTGACACTGTTTCCTTGTTCTGTCTGTCTGGTGTGTTTCCAGTGAGTGTTTGCTGGTGTTGAAGGCTGGGTTAATTGGATGATTTTGAGGAAGAATAGTCAAGGGAAAAGAGTTTATGTTCCATTGGGCATTGAGTCAGGGAGAACATGGTTTCCTACTACAAAGCTGGATATGAGACTAGGAGAAGGGGTATATCTTTCAGGAGAAGCAGGGCAGACATGGGTCTGCCATTAGCCCACTAGGTGCCTTGGGAGGAGTGTCTTTTGAATAAGCAATGGGTGCCTGATAGTTGGGAACAATGAAATAAGTGGGGAAAGGAAGGTCAGAAGGGGTAAGATCTGTAGGATCAACAGATGTACAGGAGATGGGAGTGGAGGGTTTGGGTGAGGATTGGGGCAGATTGCCAAGAGTGTTATGCTGTAGATCTAGGAATGAAACTGAGTGACTGGAACTGGGGAACATAGAAAAAAGAGAAGGTCTGTGTGCAGCCTACCAGGTTTTCTGACATGATTGGCTTGTGGGTTAGATGGGAATATTTGCTGAAGTTGGGGCTGAGGAAAAGCAATGACAGGTAGAAGATGACTAGAAAGGGAAACTCTGTAGGATGACTCTGTAGGAGACAGGAAAGGGTGAAGGCAGTCAAGGAAGACTGCTACAGGTACTCTGCTACAGAGCTGGGGGTGAAACTCAGGGACTAGATTTCAGGGATAGAGAGAGAAGAAAAGATCTACAGGCATCCTACCTGTTTTCTTTGTCCCAAATTTTAATAATACTCTTTGAAAAATATTCTCTCAAGCCTCTTCTTTGTTTCCAGAATTATTGTGATGGAGTATGATTTTGCAAACAGAGAAACTGATATACAGAAAAGAATAATATTCTTTCAAGTGTGACAGCCAGCCAGGAAGTGGAATACCAAAAATTTTAAACTATTTCCAGCTGAGTCTTAACTTCTATGTTTATCTTCCTCTTTGTTGATGTGAAAAATGCTATATATTTTCTCAGAGAGCTCATAGGTAGTTGGGAATGAGATAAGAATGAGGGGACAGAGATGAACAGAATATAGAATAATTAATCAGTTTTACGTCAGCAAAATACCGATAAATGCTCAGACATTTCCAAAGTGGACCAGAAAACTAAAGACTTGTAAGAAAAGGAAACACATAAGATTACTTTGAAACTTTCCTAAAGCTTTAAACATTTGGGGATCCTTTGGTTCAATTAAAGTTTATGAAACACACTCAAACTCATATGTTACATTCTTAAATATTTATTGTTAACTTGTAAGCTTCTTCTCCATTTAGAATTAATTTTTGTGTACTATGTGAAACAGAAGTCCAACTACATTATTTTGATTTTCCATCTGAAATAATGCAAAACTGTGAGTTAGCCAGTTTAAAATTTCTGGTCACCTACATGTATAATCAATTACATGTTAAAGAACTTTAAAACCCCTCTACAACATACAATTCATGCTTCAATTTAATTCAGTGTGTCAATCAGGGTGTATTAATGTTTGCTACTATGTGTCAAGGAGATCAGCATAAGATCAGACTGTGTATCTCAATGCTGAGCAATTAAGGCAAAATGATCATATTGGTTCATCTTATTTTTAGATTCCTTAAAGCAAATTCAATCTAATTGATTAAAATTATTCAATTAAGATGTTTTCATTAGCAAAAGCATACAGCCCAAAACTTTTGTTCAGTAGTGCATGTAATTTACTTAACTAAGGAGAATTATAATCTTAATAAATAGAAGAATAATTTACATATTTTTTAATTTTGACATTATAGTTGCGTCATTTCTCTCTTCCCTTCCTTCTTCCAAGGCCTCTCATTCACCCCTTCTTTCCCTCTTTCGAATTTATGGCATGATTTTTCAATAATTGCTTTTATATGCATATATTTGTGTGTATATATATATGTATATGCTCATAGTACTCAACACAATTAAAGAATATTGTTGCTCATAGTGCTCAACATATACTACACTAAAAGAAGAAGGAAAGACTAAAAACATTTCAGTGTTATGCATGCATGAATAGGTAAGAAATTCAAATTTCTTTTGCTACAGATGAATATGCCTATAACATTAATGTCAAAATTCTATACATGTCTTCATACTACTTTTATATAAAACCCTATGACAGTCTTCATAGACCTTAAATGGATCAAACAGAATATGAGAAAATGAAGTTCAATTTACTGTGAAACAATGGTCTTGTGTCTAAAAAAATTTGTCACTCATATTACTTTAATAAAATGCTGATTGGCCAGTAGCCAGGCAGGAAGTATAGACAGGGTGACCAGAACAGAAGAATTCTGGGAAGAGAAAAGGCTCAGTCTGTAGTCACCCAGACACAAAGGAAGCAAGATGAGAATGCCTTTCTGATAAAAGGTATCAAGCCATGTGACTAACACAGACAAGAATTATGGGTTACTGTAAGATATGAGTTAATAAGAAAACCCAAGCTAATAGGCTAACCAGTTTATAATAAATGTATGTCTCTGTATATTTCTTTGGGACATAATAGGTGCAGGACTAGGTGGGACAGAACCCTCTGTCAATAGAAATTAATTATTTTGTACAAAAACAATGGAGAGTACCCAATACTAATGGCAAAAGTAAGGGTGATCAAGCAGCAAAGAAGGCATCATCTGATTATGCTAGTCAAGAATTGAGGGAAGATATTAGGGAAATACAGTGATGTGATCTTATGCTTTTCAGTGACTTTCAGCATGTAGAAATATTAACCAGATGGGAGATTTGTCATTAATGTAGCCAACAGCAGTTTTTCTAACCCACTCCACTCTAATTTTCATATAATGAATGGAAGGACACATTGAATCAGATGATGTGCCACAGTGGAGGTTACAGAATTTTCTTTAGTATTCTACCCCAAACAGTAAAGATTCCTCTTTTTTTTTTTTTCATTTTTCTTTTCTTTTTTGTTTTTTCCACTCAAAAATTTATACTTCCTCCCCTCCTCCCATCCCCCCCCCCCCCCGCTCCCCCACTCCTCCTCCTCCCTCCCCCTCCCTCCTTAAGAGAGGACAGAGAACCCTGCCCTGTGGGAAGTCCAAGGCCCTCCCCCCTACATCCAGGACTAGGAAGCTTTGCATCAAAATAGACTAGGGTCCCAAAAAACTAGTACATGCAGTAGAAACAAGTCCTAGTGCCTTTATCAATGACTTCTCAGTCAACCCCCATTTTCAGCCACATTCAGAGAGTCCGGTTTGAGTTTACCACAAAGCAGGAAATTTCAAAGACAGTTCTTCCTATATTGGCAGATTGTCAGTCATTTTCTTCTGTGTCCTGCAGAATGTCTGGCAGAATCTTTCATGAAGCAGAAACTCTGAAGGACAGTCTCACCTTTAGGCAAATTCATCAGTCATTTTTCTGTGGATCCAGCATGTCCAATTCATCCAGCATAACATCAAGCATTCCAGGCAAGAGTAGTTTCTTACTCAAATGGTTAACCAACTTCATAGTGAGTCTCTTCAATGTCCATCATCTTCTTGAAGTAGATTGGTGCTGCCAGGAACAGATGTGTCTCATTGTCATGAAACGTCTGCTAAGAGCTACTGGCTGGTGGCTCATGTCTTCTTCTTCCATGCCTACAAGGTGTCTTCTGGCTCCACATTCTTTCCTCCTTTATCTCTGCTTGGCAAGTAGCTTAGTCATATTCCTGGCTAACTCTTTTTTTAAAATTTATTTACTTATTAAAAATTTCCACCTCTTCCCCTCCTCCCATTGCCCTTTCATTCTCCCCCTTCCCCCTCTCCCTCCCTCTCCAGTCCTAAGAGAAGTCAAGGTATCCTGCCCTGTGGGAAGCCCAGCTCCTGCTGCAGGGGTTTCTTTGTTCCACAGGACCCTCCTCTCCTCCCAAGTTTACCCTTTTGTCTGTGCGGTCCTTGGACTTCCAGGAGTCCCAGTCCCTATGCTGAGGAGAACCATCCAGACCAGTGACTGGGTGCCATCCAGGAGCAGGGTGGACTGTCCCGGTCCGGGAAAGGAGCACATGGCCCCTCCAGATCCTGTTACAGGGGCTTCTTTGTTCCACACGACCCTGCCTCCCCCAAGCCTGCCCTATTTATTGTCTGTGAGGTCCTGGACCCAGGACTAATTCCTGCTCCTGCAATGAGGAGATCCACAGAGAGTCAGTCACAGCAAAGAGTGGACCAAGGTGCCAAGACTCTCCTGGCTGCATTTAAAGGAAGAGATGGGCAGGCGCCATTGCAAGAATTACTCCAACACCCTGAAAGGCAACATGTCATCACCAGAGTCCACGGATCACACAACAAGAAGACTTGAACACCCTATTCCAGAAGAAGTAGAAGAAATCGACCTTAAATGTAATATTAGGAAAATAATAGAGAATCTTAAACAGGATGTGAAAAACTGCTTTAAAGAAACGGAGAAGACAAAGAAAAAGGTAGGAGATATGAATAATTCTCTCAAAGATAACCAAGAAAACGAAGGAAAAGCAATCAAACAGGTAATGAAAAACGATTCAAGACTTGAAAAATGAAACGGTGGTAATGAAGAAAACACAAACCGAGGGACGGCTGGATATGGAAAATCTGGGAAAATGAACAGGAACTACAGAGACAAGTATAGACAACATAATACAAGAGATAGAAGAAAGAATCTTACACACTGAAGATACTATAGAGGAAATAATCTCATTGATTAAAGAAAATAACATATCCAACAAATTCTTAACACAAAATATCCAGGAAATCTGGGGTACTTTGAAAAGCCCAAACTAAGAATAATAGGGGTAGAAGAAGAAGAATTACAGCTCAAAGGCCCAGAAATTACATTCAACAAAATTATAGAAAAAAACTTTCCCAACCTAAAGAGGATATTCCTATGAAGGTACAAGAAGCATACAGAACACTGAATAGACTGAATAAAAAAATCCCCTCGTCATATAATAATCAAAACACAAAACATACAGAATAAAGAAAGAATATTAAGAGCTGCAAAGGAAAAAGGTCAAGTAACATATAAAGGGAAACCTATGAGAATTACACCTGGCTTCTCAATGGAAGTCATGAAAGCCAGAAGGTCTTGGATAGATGTGCTGCAGACACTAAGAGACCATGGATGCAAGCCCAGACTACTATACCCAGCAAATCTTATATTCACCATCGATGGAGAAAACAAGATATTCCAGGACAAAAATAGATTTAAACAATATGTAACCACAAACCCAGGCTTACAGAAAATACTGAAAGGAAAACCACAAACCAAGGAAGCCAACAACACCTGTAATAGCACAGGCATCTGACAACCCCCCACCAGCACAACTCAAAGAAAGGAAACACAAAAATTCAACCACTAAAAAAAAAAAACAAAAATTAACCAGAGTTAACAACCACTGATCATTAATATCACTTAATATCAGTGGACTCAATTCACCTATAAAAAGGCACAGGGTAAGAGAATAGATGTGAAAACGGGATCCAACATTCTGCTGTTTACAAGAAACACACCTCAACCTCAAAGACAGACACTACCTCAGAGTAAATGGACCAAAGAAACAAGTGGGTGTGACTATACTAATATCTAATAAAATTGATTTCAAACTAAAATCAATCAGAAGAGATGGAGAAGGACACTTTATACTCATAAAAGGAACAATTCATCAGTAGGAAGTCTTAATCTTGAATATCTATGTACTTAATATAAAAGCACCTACATATATTAAAGAAACATTGCTAGAACTCAGAGCATACATCAAACCCCACACTCTAATAGTAGATTTCAACACTCCTCTCTCACCAATGGACAGGTCAATCTGACAGAAACTTAACAGAGAAATAAGAGAACTAACAAATGTGATGAACAAAATGGACTTCTTTTTTATTCATTTATTTTTATTTATTTTTTATTTTATTGCTTTATTTATTAAAAATTTCTACCACCTCCCCTTCTCCCATTTCTCTCCCACTCCCCCACTCCTCCGTCCCCCTCCCTCTCCAATCCTAAGATAAGTCAGGGTACCCTGCCCTATGGGAAGTCCAAGACCCTCCCACCTCCATCCAGGTCTAGGAAGGTGTGCATCCAAACAGACTAGTCTCCCAAAAAGCCAGTAAATGCAGTAGAATCAAAAGCCAGTGCCATTATCATTGGCTTCTCAGTCAGTCCCCACTGTCAGTCACATTCAGAGAATTCCAGTTTGATCACATGCTCATTCAGTCCCAGTCTAGCTGGCCTTGGTGAGCTCCCATTAGATCAGTACCACCATCTCAGTGGGTGGCCGCACCCCTCGTGGTCCTGACTTCCTTGCTCATGTTCTCCCTCCTTCTGCTCTTCATCTGGACCTTGGGAGTTCAGTTCAATGCTTCAATGTGGGTCTCTGTCTCTATCTCCATCCATCACCGGATGAAGGTTCTATGGTAATATTCAAGATATTCATCAGTGAGGCTATAATGCTTTTCTGAGTGAGATAAGCCAGACCCAAAAAGATGAATATGGTATGAACTCACTCATTAGTGGATTCTAGCCAGAAACAAAGGACAATGAGACAATAGTTTGTGATCCTAAAGAAGCTAAATAAAGTGAACCCAAAGAAAAGCATATATTTATTCTGTTGTAAATTGGAAGTAGACAAGATTGACGGGCAAAAGTTGGGAGCACAGTGGTGGGGTTGGGGTAGGGAGAAGGAGAGAGGGTGAAAGGGAGGGGAGAAGGGGAGGATTGGGGATAGCTTAGGGGAGTAGTAAGGTTAAGATGGAGGAAAAGTAGATACGGGAGCAGGGAAGAAGGTATCTTAATTAAAGGAGCCATTTTAGGGTTGTCAAGAGATTTGGCTCTAGAGTGGTTCCCAGGCTTCCAAGGGGATGTCCCCAGCTATGTCCTTGGGCAGCAGAGGGGAAGGTGCCTGAGCAGCAAATTGCTGCTTTCATTAGTAGTATGTAGAAGGAAGATAGTGTTGGATAAGCTACTAAGAACATAGTACTAGTCAGTAAGCATAGTAAACAAAAGGTTCTAATTCTACTTCCTTTCATTTTAAAAAGAGTTTTAAACAAAGCTTACAAACCTGCTTTAATTATGATGAACATTTTCGTGTTTACTTACAAGGATGAGTGCAGCAAGAGGATAAAACAGTTGAACTTTTGACAACAACTGAATGTCCAGAAGTCCCTAGAACATGCATATAAGAGCTTTTAGTAATTATTCTAGTGTGACAAAGTAAATAATATGAATAATTTTAAGAAAACTACTCTGTATATTTCAAAAAATATGCATTCATAGAGGTTTCTTCCCTTATTATTACTGTTATCTTGTAGTGAACCCCTTGAAACCACATTGTAAATAAGTAGGTAAACATATTTTTATTACCTATGTTATAAATATTTAGAATAAGGTGTCTCAGTTTTTTGCATATACAAAATATTGGAAATTATAAAGTATAAGCTCTAGACCTTTCTGATGTCACTTATCTTTCCATCATACCATTCTCTTGCATCAATGAATCAATAAATCATATAGTATCCACTGTAAAGCATAAGGAAAACAAAGGCCATGTAGATTAGGTATGATGATGGTACCCCAATGATGTCTATATTCTATTTCTTAGTATTTATGAGTATTTTGAGTTCCATAGCAATTTTTTTTAACCAAGTAATAAATCTAATGATGGTTTTTGGTATACTAAGACCCATTTCATAAATAGAAATTTAGGAATTATTACACATTTTGTTAATTTAGAACAACTAACTTGAATTTCTAAATACTTTGAATACTGGAATCTATTCCTGAAGAGAGTCTGTTTTTCTTTCTTTCTTGAACTCATTGAGATATACCTGTCTCTGCCTTCCAAGTGCTGGGATTAAAGGCATGTGCCACCCCTGCCCAGCAATGAAGAGATTCTTAGTTATATCTATTGATATTATGTGGCCATATAAGGGAAGAGTCATATATGGAGAATTGAGATTCTGATATTTTTAAACATATTATGCTATCTGCTATAGTACATATACCAAATTCCATGTACAAAAGCTAATTCATTCCATAGCCTTTGATAGAAATTGCAGTAGAGACCAGTGCATCTATTTAGAAAATAACCAAAATAAAATCTATAATGATAGTATAATCCGGCAATTCTAGTACATTGTGTATATATTTCTAAAGTAAACTAAATCAGCCCAGTATACTGAGACTTGAATGCCCACATTTACTGCTACACTGTGAAAAGTTATGATGACCGAGCTAGATGTTTCTCTAGTTGTGAATCAGCATGTACCATATATGTGCAATGGTATATTACTGAGCTACAATGAAGAATGTATCCCTGCCACTTATAACAATAGCAAAATGGACTGAATTAGCTAGAGAACATAATATTAAAGGAAATAATCCAGATTTAGGAAGACAAGGACTACATTTTCTTTCATATATGAAAGTTTACAAAAGGTAGAGTCTACTTTAATGTAAAAGTATCACAAAATGGGAAGGCTAAGCGCTTGATGAATAATGGAGAGTTGGATTAAATTAGTTTAGCTCTATGTACATACTGAAATATTACATAGAACCAGATTCATATAAACAATCTAAGTGTCCTCATTTAAATAAAGTATAACCTTTACAGAACAATAAAAGATAAAAGAATCTCAGCACTTGCAGAATATGAAAATTAAGAACTCAAACTAATGTAACACCTTTTAATTACAATGTACTGGACCCAATGACTTACTTCTTTTCAGTCTTTGTAGCTTCTCAAAATTGTTCTGTTTTTCTGAAAACTGTTGGTGCCAATTTATAATTCTGTATTTATCAAACAAGATGATCAATATATACACTGTTGTTAGTCTATGGCATTTATAATAGCAAGATTTTGGTTTTCTTTTCTTCACCATCATTTTCCCATGCTAGATCCTTTGCTAACTGCTACAAGCTGAAACATTATACAGTAATTACTCAACTATCTTTTCATGAATTGAGGGACCTAGTAAAGGCTAAAACTTTTAAGGCTTCCTAAAACTGGCACAGAGACGGATTTCTAGTTCCCTTTAACTTATTGTGGAGACCTTTATTTAAATCCTGAGAGTGTTCCCTAGAACCTGGATTTTTAGAACCATTATCAGGCACCTTTAAATAGGTACTCAGGATTCAAAAGAAGTAAGTATATAGGCACACCTGGGAAAGAGGTGTCCCTTGTTTGGAAGCTGTCCTGAGAGAGGAAGCTTCCCCAGAGGAATGGATCAGGAGTCTTCACTGGAGGGATGAACAGGAGACCTCTCTTTGAGAGATAATCAGGAGACCCCAAAGACATCAGCCATAATTAGACTCTCACTAAGGGTGCTGCAGACCCCAAGAAGTGACCTCATATTTGGATTGGTGAGTAGGATTGAATAAAAACCTCCTTGGAGGGTACCCTAGAGAAGTCCCTTCTGGAAGCATCCCAGAGACACTTCCGTGATATGAGATTCCCCTCTGTATGCTATGAATACCATTGGTTAATAAAAAAAAATATCTTGGGAATTCACAGGGAATAGAGGTAGGTAGGAAAAACTAAACTGAATGCTGGGAGAAAGGAGGAGAAGTTAGGAGAAGCCATGTCGCCCCACCAGAGACAGACGCTGGAATTAATAAGTCACAGCCACATGACGATACAGAGATTAATAGAAATTGGTAAAGAGTTAGCCAATAAGAAGCCAAGCAGCGATTTAATTAATACAGTTTCTGTGTGATTATTTTGGGGCTAAGTGGCCAGAACGAACAAGCGGCCTCACCCAACACTTCTGAATTAAACAACTTTTCAGAGAGTCCTTACCAGCTGAAGCTACTGTTTCGAAGGACATCAATGTTCTGTTAAGGATGAGCAAACTTTTTTCTTTAACCCCCATTAAGTGTTCTCTTTATGTAACTTTTTCTCTTACTAAAGATCAAACAAAATCTACAATGCAACAGGCAATTGTCCAGATTAACAATTCAAGAGATGGTACTGATAAATCAGGCACAAAAAAGTTTACCTTGGAGGATAAAACTGTAAATCAAACTCTAAAATTAAAAAAAAACCCACTGCTATATTACTCAGGGTCTACCAAATAGGCAGTGAAATTCTCCTAATTCACATTCCTTGTTACTTCTAACAAACCATTTAACAAGACTGCCTGAGAATTAAGACAAGGACCAATTAATGTTTGTTTTTATTTTTTTCCAAGTTCTCCCCAAGCACTATGGCCTAGCAGTTCAGATTCTTGCCTGTTCCAAGCAGCATTCTTTACTATAACTCCTGGAAGCTAATGGTTAAACTTGTTTCTAAAACTCCTCAAACCACCTGCTTCTGGGAGCTCAGGTGTGCATGCTGCTCAACATTTGACTCGAAAATGAGTCTAATTTCTTTTTTTTTTCCTACAACATGGATTTCAATACAGGTAACAAATAATAATAATAATCTTAGATATCTAACATTTTTACTTCTTAAACCTCTTAAGACACAGACAGCCCCAAAGCTACCTACATGCCTCACAGAGTTGGAGACAACCTGCTCTTCCTGAATTCCAACATTCCAGTCTCCAAGACCTACAACTTTGCCCCTTATCAACAGGAAGCAATCTTGAAAGAGCCCTACACCCCATGTCACCTTTTTAAATATTATAGACCAAAGAGCTAGGCTTCTTTAAAAAAAATGTTCCATTACTAATTGTATAGATTCTGCTCACAATCTCCATATGTATTTCTGACGATTGTCCTGCTATGAAAACCTCACTATGTATGTTTTGAGATAATTGCTACTGCCCTCTCAGAGCAAAAGTAGTTATTATTGCCTTTATCACAAATTTGACTCATCAGGTCTACTTCAAATACAGCCTTGGTCCTACAGATGCATATCACTAACAAGGTAAACTCTATCTAACAATGCTTCATGAAAATACAGTCTATTAACCAAAGACTAACAGATATAATTAACATTCTAAAACTAACAATCCTTTCTTTTAATAACTCAAACCCACAACTTTTAGACACACTTAACCTCATCATGTTCTGCTGATTTCCAGTAGATTTGTGTTACATCCCTGTCCTTTAATGGACAAGACATGTCCTGATAGAGTTAGAAACTCACCTGACGTATGTCTAAAATGTTTCAGAGCTAGGTATACATTGTCAAATTCATTCATTTCATTCGTTATCAGTCATTCCAGACTCCAATCTTCCTCTACAGAAGATTACTCTGTTACCTCCGTCAAAGATTTTGTTAATAGTAATTCTTTATGAAAACTTTTTATTAATTTGGTGATTATAGGAGCATTAATTATTCAATTTTTATTTTTATTCCAGCCATCATAAAAATATTAGTATCATCTATATGTGTTACTCACAGAAAAATTAACATACTTCATTTATTAAATGAAAAAATGAGAATTGCTACAAGCTACAGATTATACACTAATTGCTTAGCCATCTTTTCACAAGTGACCTAACAGATCCAAGGGATCTGGTAAAGGCTAAACCAAAAGTCAAGGCTGTTTGGCATTATTGCTTTGTGATCAAAGTGGCTGTACTTTTGTGTAGATTTTTCGTTGTAGCTAACTTCATTTTCTGTTACATATTTGGGAATTAATTCCTACAGTTCAGAACTGTTTTGTGAAAACAGTTTCCCACTGCCAGGCCTTATTCTTCTTTCTGAGGTAAGTGCAGAAATCTGCCTTTCTGCACTTATCTTTATCAGCAGGCATTTGGTCAATGATTAGGTTCCAGGCATAGGGCATTCCATCTAAGATATTCACAGATCTCCAAGGATGGAGAATTACTACCCACCCAAGCTGCTATTCTGGTTTTACCCCATGACCAGAATGGCTGATAACAGCCAAAGCTGGAACTAACAATTTAGAGGCCTGAGTTCATTCTTTGTTTCTATTGCCTAGAGCAATGAGTTTAACTCCTGACATAGGCCCATAGAAACTACAGCATCTGGTGTATGTGCTATCTGATCAAGAGTCATCTGTTTCTCCCTGACTGTTTACATAGGTTACTTGGTTACCTGGTTCATAATTGATGGGAGAAAAGAAATAGCACACTGATTTAAACAATCTGTGCCCTATTCATAATTTTACTAAAAATACACCTATTAACCGTTTTATTTACCACCCAAAAATGTAGCACAGCACACTAATTTTTCCTTCTAGAATTCCCTGATGATTTAATTTATTTTTTTAACAACTTTTCTTCATCAAGGAGTACACTGGATATGTACTCGTAACTCCTGTGTGTGTGCGCGTGTGTGAAAGCTATTATCAGATTTTTTGTGGAGCAAAAGAACTCTGGTCCTGGTACTTGGTAGAGCAGGGGAATTTTTGGTTTTAAGGGTGTATATGACTGGTAGCATTTGTAATGAGGAGGACAAGAAAAACAACGTAGAACTAAGAACAATGAAAAACAAGGAGAAAAAGTAATGGGTGGAACTATGCGAAAACTATGGATTGAAGAAGAAGAAAGACACATGAACAGACAATTACTGTTGTAAGAAAACTTCTTTACCCTCAAATCTTTAGCCCCACTTTTAGCTATTTGTGGAGTCTGTAACTGAAAGCTGGAAGGGAGTCTTAAAGCTGAAAAATTTTAAGGCTCTTTAAAGCTATCGCACTTCAACTATTACATTTTTTGAAGGCACACTAGCTTTAGAATTCCAAAATATATGTGATAAACCTTTGACCTCAAGAAGTCCATAACCTTGTCAAGTTTTAATTAAATTCATAGTTAGTAGTCATAACAGCTGGCCTAAAACTGTCATTTGAACTTGTAAAAATCTTAGGCCTTCAACAATTTAAGAAATGCTATGATTAAGAATCAGATGTCACCAAACTTTTATTGTTTACATATCAACTAACTGCAAGTATAGCCCTACCTTAACTTACTGTGTAAATTTCCATTGGGGAGATGAATCTGACAGTGCACCAACCAAAGCCCAAGAAAATGATTCCACCAAATCTAGCTTTGTGAACCAATGAGCTTAATTAGAATTTCTTATGAGAGTATTGATGAGGAGTTATTTACGGGCTCATGAAAAACTTACCAAGAACTACTCCAAAGAAAAAACTACTTTCCTTTCTTTATCAACGATTCATAGCATCTAAGTCCTCAGAGATGGGTGTGGGTCTAGTGAGGCCATAACACATAGCAACTGGTAATTGCCTATAAATCATCAATGATGGGCAGGAACTCAGGATCCCCTTTCCCTAACAACTATCAACTGCTGTGTATCCTTACGGAGAGGTGAACCTAAAAATCCCTATCTTCCTCCATCATAATAAGTTGACCAATCTGTTATGGGTAATCACAGCTGCAGCTACCATGCAGTGAGTAGAGAACAACATTTAGAACAATATTAGGCACAGAATTTTTAGGGTGACTATCACACCATGAAAATTCAGGATACCTGTTATAGCACTTATAAGCAGAAGACAGTTTTGAAAGGTTATAGAGTTTATTATTTATTTACTTTTATTTTTGTACTTGTTTTCTTAAGTTTATTTTTCATACTAGCATAATGCTCTCACACGTATAGTTATCAAATGACACTGTCAAAAATCAATAAAGAGAAAGAAAAAGTTTGTTTTGCCCATATTAATATCCCTTATCCTGAGGAGCAAGCATAGACTCTTTATCTGAGTATTCAACTGCTTGATGACATTTTTATATCATGCACGTATAACGAATGCACTTTGATAATATTCATTCCTACTGCCCTATTGCAACCTCCTTCTCTTTTTCCCTTTCACATGATTTAATTTTCATGTCTTCCTCCCTTCACAAAATTGGGAATATTAGAATAAGTGAAAATATTAACATGAAAATATTAACATGACATCTTCACAAAAATCTTAACTCTAGGATTTTGTTTGTACATCATTTGTGACACTTCATCTCATTTTCTTTCTACTTTTTTTCTGACTAAATATAAAAATTATGACTACTTTAGTCCTGGGACCAGGTTGCATTTTATTCTACATTCTTATATAGTATGCAAAACAGTGATATTTCATGTCATGTCTAGTCCTGTGAAATTCCATTTTAGAAGCAGTTTTTGATTCTATTTTGTGGGCAAAAGATGGTCAGGTTCCTGATTTAGAAAGACAAGGTCATCTGCAGCAAGTCTGATTAATGACTCATTACTGATAGTAGAGTATGTTTGCAACATAGTAACTTATCAAAGTGAGTTGAGAACACAGGTCCAAATGGATATTTCAAAATCATGTCAGGGAAACTGTTATAAAGAACATATTGGACATGTTAGACAGGGTAAAGATATGATTCTTTCTCCTAGACATTATAAAATGGTGAAGACCTAGAACTGTTATCCCAACGGCCTCATACCTGCCTACCAAATGAAACTTGGTGCATATATTAGGGACATAGAGCACATACCCTACTGTCTGTGTAATCTTGGTTGGTTCTGTTAGTTCAGACTACTCAAGCTCTTCTACATCTAAACCCACTATGTCCTATTCAGGGTCAGATCTGTCCTATTTACTCTTCAGTAGACTACATCAATGCACTCAAATTTCACCTTCCTAGGGTTTCATGCTTAGAGTAGTTGCTTCCTTGAGGTAGACTAGTCTGGGTACCTTATGAATACAGACATTATTTTTCCCAGTCCACTCTGAAAATACCTTTTAAGAATTATTTTCATGTTTTAAAAAAGCTTGTATCTGAATACCTCTTGAACTCTTTTGTAGGCTAACATATTCACCCTGTAAATTACATATGAATACATATACAAATACATCTACTGTTTGCTGTGTGACCAGCTAATGTTAGTAATTAAGATAGAAATAAATTAACCTGCATTTATCTCAGCCAGATAAGCATATTCAGAAAATTGCTGATTTTGAAACAACTTACTGTTATTCAATAAATCTGAAATAGTGAAAAGACATAAACACATCTATGTCTTTGGCATAGCACACATACACCAGATATATTACAATAATAAAAATCCTCATCAAATGCAGCATAGCTTACTGATAGGGGAGTTCAGCCAATCATATTCTGTTTTCGGGGCGTGCCGCCCTCAGGCAAAAGCCTGCCTATAAACCTAACAAACGCGCTCCGCTAGCTCTCTTTTCGCCTGGCTCCTGCGTCTGGACGGATCGGTTGGATTCTGGTGTAAGCTGTTGTAAGTCTTACTTCTGTTTATTAAAGCTGTATATTTTGTATCAAGATAGTCTGGGGACTTTTCTTTACCAGTCGCCCTGCAGCTTCAGCTTACAGCAACAAAAGTTGATTTTGTACTCATAGACTGTGTCTATACAATGAGTTTAATAAATCATTCTGGTCCTCTATGTCACATTAATATGATTTTCACACAGGAAAATGCAATTTTCACTCAAAGACCAGCTAATGACACAATCATAGCTTTCATCATTACTAGTCCAATGGATGGAAGGAAATATTAAATTTCTTATATTATAGTAAGGTTACTAAAAAGTTAAATCTTTATTGAAGTGTTGGACTGCTTGTATGACGTTGGCTGCAACAACTTATCTGACAATTCCTGAGGTCAACAGAGTAGGCTTGTAGCAACTTTATGCTAAGAGAAAGAGATGGATACTAATGAACAAAGTGTAATGTGCTTAATTTTTTTATAATGTTTAATCATTGCACATTTTAAACAAGGCAACATGTATGCTTACAATTGGAAATCTATCTGAAATATAAATACAATGATAATTTATTATTATATTGCATGTTACATATTGATTATTATAAACAGATTATTATTTTCTTAAATAATCTCAATTTATACAATCTGTGGAAAAAAGCTTGATTTTATCAAGATTAGGTGACAGAAGTTCAAAGCAACAAATGACATATATAAAAGTATATGGCTTTTATTTATTAAAAGTATTTTTGGAAATTGTCATGCCTAACCATAAATTCTTTTCTATTTTCCATAGAATTTACCTCTTTCTTTGTATTTTTGATTAAAATATTCAGCTGGGATCTGTTTTACTTTGCAATTAGTGAATTGTCTAGCTGTCACATTGGCTTTATTATGCCATTCCAATTATAATTCACAGCCAGTATCTGTAAAATGATTTATACATCTGCAGTTTATATTAGTTACTTTTCTATTGCTGTGAAAATATACCACGATCAATGCAATTTATAGGAGTTTTTAAAGTAATGACTGTAGTAATCAGTTTATTACACAGATTGATCATTCTTGAATGTACAAGCTCCAGAGGAGCAACTGGGTCTTTAAATATACACAAGTATTTCCATCAAATGAATTTTCACTCTTACATCGAAATAGGCCTAAAGGAGTGAAAAACATAAGAAAAATAAGAGCTATTAGCTATGTATTAACTGAGAAACCACATACAAACCAAAGATTATGGAAAGGGGCTAAAAAGAAGAAGCCTGAAAGGGCTGGGAGATGGGAAAATTTTGGGAACAAAGTCCAACACACTTTATGTACTAACAACTCCAGTCCATTTAAATGTTGATCAGTCAAACTCAGACCTTAAATACAGCATGTAGGCAGAGTCTAATCTATTTGGTCATAACATTCACCTATGTTGTAGGTCCTTCAGGGTGAAATGAATACAGAAACAGCTTCATGTTCTTCACCATGCTTTTTATGACTGAGATTAGATGGGTTCCACTTAAAAACAATCTCGAACGGGTCACTGGAGCTTGTTTCCTCCCATCAAGCAAACACTGTGTATCCACTACCCTCACATCTTGCCATTATCCAAATTTAGGTCAATAAGGAAAGCTTTTAGTCTCACTCCCAGGTCATGCCCGGAGAACTGGCTTCTCACACACACATTTCTCTGCTAGGAGGCAGTGTTGGTACAGAAGTACAGTATTTCTAGTTTGTTGTTCCAAGTATGTACAACACGCAGCACTGCTGTGTCAGGTAAACATGTGCACAGGGGAAGAAGAGATGGAGGCTCATAGAAAGCAGTGAAATGGAAATCAAAATGACTTTCTTTTTTAGAGTTCCCCTAGCTTTATTTGTAGAGGTTATCTGATAATTTCTTTAATTATATCTCATACTTCAGAGTCCATTCCCGAGCTATTCTGTTGTACTTTTCTCTATCTGTTTTGTAGATCCGAGCAATCACAGGCACTAAAGGATCATTTGGATTGGGATCACATAACAGAGAACAGTTGGACAAAAGTACTTTTGAAATAGTTAATGCTGGAGACCACTGTGATTGTAGAATATCAAGACAAATGCTGTCATTACTGTTGATAATTGGATGATAAATTCTTGTTGTAAATGCAACCTTAGGTGGTTTGAAGGAGTAATCTGTTGGGAAATGAATTGTCAAGAAAAACACTCCACCCTGATAGGGGCTCTCATGTGGCCCCATTATTGTAGCCAGCCAGTGAAACATATCTCCAACAGGTCCTGCTGAACACTGCTAGAAGATCTGGGGCCAGGTCACTTAAATCCTTGTGGATTCTCTTCAGAGCCTTGGTGGGAAACGGTGGCGATGGCCCTGGGACGGGGACGGGAGAAGGACGGGGAAGGGGGAAGGGGGGCCTGAGACCGCGCGAGCAGTCTCGAGTCGGCCTGGCCTGAGAAGACCGAGAGCTCCGAAGCGCGAATCCAACGAGCTACTGTTGCTCAGCTGTCGGCGGCCCCTTTATGGGAGGATGCCACAGCCGCCGCCGCCATAGCCGCCTCTTCCTCATAGGCTCAGAGCCGCCTCCTTAGCTGCCTTTGATCCCTTCGCTGGAGAGGAAGAGCCCCAGACCCTGAGCCGGGGAAGCCTGCTGGCCTGCCTTATGCAGGTGGACTTAGAAGGAGTTTTTGAGGGGCTTATAGTTTCAGAGGGTTAGAGTCTATGATTATCATGGTGGCAAGTATGAAAGCAGGCAGTAGGCATAAAACCTTAGCTGTAACTGAGATATAATCATGTAGCATAACTGAGATATAATCATGAGACAGAGAGAGAAAGCTATGGGAATGATGTCTTTTAAAAATTCAAAGCATGTACCCAGTGACATACTTTTTCCATGCTTCCTAATTCTTCCCAAACAGTTCTACAAACTAGGGTCAATGTACTCAAATATACAAGCCTATTGAGGGCCACTTTTATTTAAATGGCAACATAGTTTGTAGACTTTAGTTACAACCAGAGAAGGCAAATTTTCTGTCTCTTTAAGCTTGAGACACCTAACACTGGAGACACATACTTATGTCACTTTATAATTTTGTTCTTTGCGCTCAAAGAGTTTAAAATTATATATTTTCTACAGTAATTTATTGGATCCAAACAATTCTTGCTATTAATTTCATGGTAACTGAATAATGTAAATTATTTCATTATATTTTCCTGAATGCCTAGAAGGTAAATAATATTCACATCCATTAACCTTTAAAATATATTAATGTTTAAAAAATTATTTCAACTGTATCTACCCATAGGACTCTTTGTGGTGCCTCCACCATCATACTTCATAACCAGACTTCACAGTATGTCCTTCTCCAGAGTCTGGCCTGGTGAGTATCACCTATTATCTGATGTTTGTGTCTCCACATCCTTCCAGACAGAGTCTAGATCCCACAACCAATGTCCCACACTAGTCTGGCAACCATGATTTGTAGTAACTGAATTCTAGGCTTTCCTAGTGTCCCAAACTCCATCCCCCAACTTAGTACCACCACTTCCTCTTGCACTATAGGCAACAGCTAGTCTTTCACCATGACCTACTTTCCATGCATATACCCACAGGACAATTGGCTCTACTGTCTCAATTCAGACCCAGAGTACCAAATGCTCTTCCAGGTTCTAGTCTGGTGAGTACTCCTAGCCAATTCATCCATATGTTTCCCATAATCTACCAAATTTAAACTAGGTTCCATAAACCATGACTAATCTATACTTCTCTGCTTTTGCTGTATTCTCCCTATCTATCTGCCATGTCACAGGAGTCTTTCTCTTCACACTAACCTTAACACTGGGCTTATTTACTCCTTCACTCATTCTTTGAAACAGGAAGCACATTATGCATACCAGGCCAGTCTCCTCAGCTCACATGATACAATTACACCTTAGCCATTTCTAAATTCTAGATCCAACCTGTCCGCAACACTTCTCTTCCTCCCCAAACTGTTCCATTCATAACAAATTTAAAACTGAAAAAGAAAGTCCATATGTCCTTATCTCATCACAGCAAACCAATATAAAATTTAATCAGTATTTTCTCTCTAAAATCTATTAGTTCTGTAATGTCAATGAGAATTACTTAGATGAACTCCAGAACACAAAAATTAAAAGAATAGTCATAAACCTTCTCAAAAAAATTCAAGGAGTTAAAGAAGACAAACACACACACCCAACACCTCAATGAAATCAAGGAGAAAGAACTCTAAACCAGCCTTGCTCTATAATCAGATTGACTACCTTAATTGTCATCATAGAACCTTCAACCAGCAATTGTTGGAAGCAGATTCAGAGATATACAGTGAAGCACTGGGCTTAGCTTCCAGAGACCAGCCAAAGAGAGGGAGGAGTGATAATATGAGCAAAGCAGTCAAGACCATAATAGTGATACCCACAAAAACAGATAACCTGAGCTAGGGAGAGCTCACTGACTCTGGACTGATAGTAGAGGAACCTACACAGGATCGAATTAGGCCCACTGAATATAGGGGGCAGTTGTGAGGTTTTGGCTGTTTGTGGGGCCTCTGGCAATGGGATCAGGATTTATTCCTAGTGCTTGAACTGGCATGTAGGAGCACATTCTTGTTGGAGGGATATCTTGCTCCTTCTAGATATAGGGGGGAGGGCTTGGTCTTGCCTCCAAGTGAAGTGTCAGACTTCGGTGACTCCCCATGCAAAGCTTTACTCTTTTTGAGGAGTAGTTCAAGGGATGGTGTTGAGGGAGCATGGAGCAGGAGGTAGGGAAGGAGCAGGAAAGGGGGATAGCTATGTAAAATGAGAAAAGATTGTATTAAAAAATTTTAATAAAAAAGAAAAAAGAAACACCTTAATAAAATCAAGGAGAAAAAACTTCAGTGCAACAAATACCTGAGTAATAACCAAGTAAACAAAAAAATAAGACTGATAGAAATGGCAAAGACAATCCATGATTGAAAGAGTAATTCAATAAGGAGATAGAAATATTGAAGAGGACTTGCACTGAACTGAAGATGAAAATGAAAAACAGAATAGGTCATCTGGAAAGCTTTAGAGTAGAATGAATTAAGCAGAAGAAAGAAAATCAAGCCTCAAAGATAAAATAGAGGTTTTATACAAATTAACAAAGAACATGAAAAATGAAAAATAACACAGAAAAGGAACACTCAGGAAATAGGGGAACATCACAAAATAACAACAAAAACAAAACTCTTCAAATTATAGACATGGATGAGAGAAAATAATCCTACCTCAATGGCATAGAACAGATAATGAGAGAAAGAGAGAGAGAGAGAGAGAGAGAGAGAGAGAGAGTCCTTGGAACACACAGATTTGAATGGACTGTCTCCATCCATTCACTCCTATTCAGAGCTCAGGAAACACCATGAAAAGAAGAAGCAGAAATCAAAGGGGATGGAAGCCACCAGGAGAACAGATATTCAGAGACAAGACTCACGAATTCACAAAAACTGAAGAAGCAAACGTAGTGATGAAACAGGTTTACACCAGACCCTCTGTGTATATATTATATCTTTTATGAGATTCCTGAGTATGTGAGTCAGTGGATCTCTGATACTTGTGCCTTGTTTTGGGGTTCATTTCCTTCTACTGTGTTGCCTTGCCCAACTCTGAAGTGGTGGTTTTTATCTTACCTTTATTTTATTTTAAATGGAAGGGAATCCAAATGGGAGTGAAGGTGGGTGGGAAAGACCTGGGAGGAGTAGAGGAAGGGAAAACCATAATCAGGAAATATTGTATGAGAATAAAGTAGTTTGCATGACATCTAGAAGATTTAGATTTAGCAGCATTATGGATCATTTGAATCTTTCAATCATTCTACCTCTCTTTTGCAGAATTCCTTGAATCTCATGTGGCAGAAACTGTGTTGTGATACACACACACACACAAGCTTGCACACACACTTTTAGGTGAACATGGGTAGTCTTAGTTGTCAATTTGATTCCTTTTAGAATCAGCTGAAACTCCAGCTGTTAGGCACTCCTCTGAATAATTTTCTTAATAAAATTAATTGAACAACACCCACTCTAAATGCAGACCAAATCATCTGTTGGTAATCTACATATAGGGTAGAATAAAATTTTGTCTTTTGACGGTTTGCTCTCTAACTCTGGCCGTCAAGTTTATCTATCCTGTTACTACACCCATTAAGATATTTTTTGGAATCCAAGGTAGATTGAAATGGAAAACCAACAGCTCTCCAGGAATCCTGTAGAATTTCAATGCCAAATTAGGACTACAGAGACATTCAGCCTCATAAATTGAATATTAACTTGATTTTTGGCCTTTTGGTTATGAAAAAGTTGTTGTACAATCTGGACCATCTTTCTTCTCTCTCTGTATTATTCTCCCTCCCTCCTACCCAGTTATTCACCCCATCTTACTATTAAACTTTCTTATAATATTTTCTCTTTATTTTATTTTTCCAAGTCTCTAATATTCAAATAATCTCTCTTTTACTTTTATGTATATCTTCACTCCTTCATTTTTCATGAACTATGGGAAATCCATACTCTATACCTAACAACTGTGGGTATACATTTTCTCTTTTTAAATAAGGTGAGGTCACAAATATTGATAAGAAACTGATTGTTACTAGAGGTTGGAGAGAGTAACAGGGTAAACCTTATGAATGAGTACTAACTTAGCAACAGATACTGGAAATTTACTGTGCTGTTGTACATTAGTTTTGTTATAAATAAAGATATGTATTCTATATTTTAAATGCTGAAAGAAATGTTTCATAATATTTTCACTGTAATGAATGAATATACAAAGTACAAATATTTTAACAACTAAAATATATGAATTATTTGAGTATTACACAATATATATGTCTTTAAACAAAACAGGGAAATGAATTAACATGCATAAGTTTTATATATCGCTTAATTTTTAATGTAAGAATGAAATATTTCAATTAAACATAAAGTATCTCAAATAAAGTAACTGAACAAAAGTTATGACATAAATAAGTTGTTCACAAGAAGAAAATTAAAGTTTCACTCTCATATATACAATGTGTTTTTCCATTTCCATTTTATTCATTTTATTTTCAAAATGAGCCATAACACAGTGTTCTTTTTAAAAAATATAAATTAGAAGAAGTACTTCTCAAAGAATTATTAATCATGTAACACTAAATATTATAATAATCCTCTTAAAACCAACATTCTATATTTGGAATATTGTAACAATACTACTGAAAAAATGAAAACTTAACTATGAACAATAAATTATTTAAAATGTGTAGTTTAAAAATGTGGTCACAAATCAATATCAATCAATAACATTATTTTATTTATTTATTTATTTATTTATTTATTTATTTATTTATTTATAAAAATTTCCACTTCCTCCCCTCCTCCAAATATCTTTCCACTCCCACCACTCCCTCTACTCCTCCCTCTCCAGTCCTAAGAGCAGTCAGGGTTTCCTGCCCTGTGGGAAGTTCAAGTTCCTCCCCCCTCCCTCCAGGTCTAGGAAGGGGAGCATCCAAACAGACTAGGATCCCAAAAAGCCAGTACATGCAGACGAAACAAGACCCAGTGCCATTATCAATGACTTCTCAGACAGCCCCCATGTCAGCCACATTCAGAGAATCCGGTTTGATCACATGCTCGTTCAGTCCCAGTCCAGCTGGCTTTGGTGAGCTCTCATGAGATCAGTCCCCTTGTATCAGTGGGTGAACGCACCCTTCACGGTTCTGACTTCCTTCTTCATGTTCTCCCTCCCTCTGCTTCTCATTTGGACCTTGGGGGCTCAGTCCAGTGCTCCAATGTGGGTCTATGTCTCTATCTCCATCCATCGTCGGATGAAGGTTCCCTCTGATCCTGCCTTCCTTGCTCATGTTCTCCCTCCTTCTGCTTCTCATTTGGACCTAGGGAGTTAAGTCCAGTGTTTCAATGTGTGTCTCTGTCTCTATCTCCACCCATCGCCAGATGAAGGTTCTATGGTGATATGCAAAATAGTCATCAGTATGGTTATGGGCCAAGGCCAGTTCAGGCACCCTCTCCTCTGCTGTCCAGGGAACAATCTGGGGACCTCTCCTTGGGCCTGGGAACCCCTCGAGAATCAAGTCTCTTGCAAACCCTAAAATGGCTCCCATCCCATTTCCCCAAGCTATCTCCAATCCTCCCCTCCTCCCTTCTCTCTAACCATCTCCCCTTATTTCCATACCCCCACCCCCCCGTGCACCCAAGTTTGCCTGGCAATCTTGTCTACTTCCAATATTCAGGAGGATAACTATACGATTTTTTTCAGGTTCAACTTCTTATTTAGCTTCTCTAGGATTACGAATTATAGGCTCAAAGACCTTTAATTATGGCTAGAATCCACATATGAGTGAGTACATACCATATTCCTCTTTTTGGGTTTGGGTTACCTCTCTCAGTAAAGCATTTTCTATTTCCATCCATTTGCACGCAAAATTCAAGATGTCATTGTTTTTTACCGCTGAGTAAAACTCCAATGTGTATATGTTCCACACCTTCTTTAACCTTTCTTCTATTGAGGGACACCTAGGTTGTTTCCAGGTTCTGGCTATTACAAATAGTGCTGCTATGAACATAGTTGAACAAATACTTTTGTAGTATGATAGGGCCTCTCTTGGGTATTTTCCCAAGAGTGGATCTCATGGCCTTGCAGTGACCTCTAATAGTATTTTACTTAAGTTTGCTTTGGGGACTTAAAGTATTATGTGAGGTGTGGTTTCTCATTATGTGAAAACCACAAATGACATTGTAAACATTCAGGAGTTTTCTCACAGTGATATTATAATGATATCTAACTTTAAATGCTGTTATCACACATTTAATCTACTTGTATAGATGAGATATTTCCAACAGAAGCTTTGTCAATGCATAGGTACACAGGAGTCTAAACATTAGTTTAATTCTGTACTCTTTTTAAAAGGAATTTCCAGCTCAAACACTGAGAAATTAAAATTATATTTGTATAACTGTATCAGTGCCTGCTCTATATATGAAAATATGACTCTGGATGCCTTCTCAGTAATATATAGTCCCAGAGTCATTTTTATAATGATGAAGATGAGTTAACATAATCATATGCAATGGTTCTGGCAGACGCAAAATATTTTTATAAGATACCTGGCTCAGAATATAGTTCTGTCTTTGCTATAGACTGGAATGTAGCCCAGTAGAATTCTAAATGCTCCATAAAGAATTTAAATTAATCACTACATTTAAACTCAAGGTCATGTATTCATTAGCCCTAATTCTTGCAAACAATCCCTTAAAAATGTTATATTTTATCAAGATTTATTATAAAAATCTCATATTTTTCCTAAATTGAGACATTAATTAAATTATAGTCATTAGTTTCAAGCTCCAAAGCATTTATAGTAAATCAGTAATTGTTTTAGTATTTTATCAAGCTCTTGATATAATACTAAGTTGAGATACTGGATAAAATACAATTTTCAAGTTTTGTACCTTTTGAAATTCACCCAAAATCCAAGATCTAGCAAGAAAAAGAAGAGCCGAAAACTCTGTTTAAGAAAATACTGGAAATGTTAATGAATATTTCATAGGAGCACAGATCCTAGAATTTCTAGTTGGAAATATTAGTTTTTAAATGCCAGAGTATAAAAGTGAAATGTTAGAGGTAGAGGATATTTTAGAGGTTTCCATATAATATAGTTTCCATTTATATTATATCAACTTTAATTGAAAGCTATTGATTGAAGTGAGCAAGACTGCCAGTGAATCAGATAATACTGAAAAACTGGTATATGTCTGATATCTGATACTTTCTTATGTGCTAAGAATACAAATCAGGATAGATCAGAGTCATTGAGGGAATATCTATCACAATTTCAAGTGTACCATTTAAAAATGTTGTGTCCCTTGATATAAGCAACAATTTTAACTTTTGTGATTATATTTCAGTTGTTTTTCTTCACTAAAAAAATATTCCTTAAAGAAAGTGAGAAAATATACTAAGAAAGCAATGATGCTGTTAATGTTGGTATTTAATTGTACCAAAATTATTTTCCCACTTTGTTATTGTTCTTTGACTATGACTATTTGTGTTTTATTCTTTTTTTTTGTTTTTTGTTTTTTTTTTTTTTTTTTTTTTTTGAGACAGCGTTTCTCCGTAGCTTTGGAGCCTGTCCTGGAACTAGCTCCCGTAAACCATGTTGGCCTTGAACTCACAGAGATCTACTTGCCTCTACCTTCCAGTACTGGGATTAAAGTTGTGCACCACCATTGCCTGGGATTTGTGTTTTATTCTTATTACAGCAACTGCATTGTACTTTTTTCTTCTTCAGCAATACTAGAGTTGCATAGCCTGCAATCAAACAATATTGACACATTTCACTTATTCTTGAGCATTGTAACTTGCCCAATAACCTTAGGTTGTTCTCTTAATTTGGGTTTCTGTTACTGAGAAGAAACATCATGATCACAACAACTCTTGCAAAGGAATACATTTAATTGGGGCTGGTTTACTGCTTCAGAGGTTTAGTCCATTATATGAATGGTTGTGTGCCTTCAGACATTGTGTTTGAGAAGGAACTCTTCATCTTCAGGCAGCAGAAGCAACTGTGCCATGGGAGTGATTTAAGCATATATAAGACCTCAAAGTCTGCCCTCATAGTGACACACTTTCTCCAACAAGGCCATTTCTACTCCACCAAGGCCATACCTTCAAGTAGTGCCATTCCCCATGGGCTAAGTTTTCAAACATATGTATCTATGGATATCATAACTTATTCAGAACACCACAGTAATCTTTTGAACTTTTAGTTACAAGTCAATCCAGATTTCATACTTATTAATTCACCAGAGAATATGCTAGTCTCCAATTGGAAGTGATGAATAACAGGTTATCTCTAAAATAAATGAAAATTTTACTGGTGTATTTCCTCTTATTACAAAGCATATCTTAACTTTTATTCTAACCTGTATCCTGCATTCAATAATAGACATCTTAATAAATATATATATATTTATAATATATTAATATACTTAACATTAAATATATAAAAATATAACATATAATTGCATATATATCAGTTCATTGATTTTGATCATAGAAGACTTCTTACTTCATACTTGTATCTTCTATAAAGTTAATTAACAGTAGGTATAAAAATTAGTGTAGGAATCATATCTATGACATAACTAAGTTTACTGAAATATCTGCTCTATAGAATCATTTTAATCTCTGATAAAATCTGAAATAAATTCTTTACTTGTTAATATATGTTTCAGACAAAAACTGATGCTTATAAGAAAATAAATAAAAGCAGTGATGGTAAAGACATTGAATAGGTATATAACACTGTTAAGAGAAATGTGGTGCAGGGGAATTGTCTGTATTCTGTCAATTATGTTTTCAATAAAAGCTGATTGACCAGGCAGGAAGTATAGGTGGGTCAACCAGACAGGAAGAAGAGGCGGGGTGATGAGAAAAGGAGTATTCTGGGGAGAAGGAAGCTCCCTCCGCAGTTCTACCCAGATCACTGAAGAAGCAAGATGTGAGCTGCCCTGTTGAGAAAGGTACCAAGCCATGTGGCTAACATAGATAAGAACAATGGGTTAATAGGAGTTATATGAGCTAATAAGCAGCCTGAGATAATGGGCCAATCAGTTTTATAACTTATGGAGATCTCTGTGTGATTTTCTTTGGGGCTTGCCTGTTGTGGGGAACTGGGCAGGATAGAAACCCCAACAAGCTGGCTCTCATGATACAGAAATGGAAAGAAACACAATGACTGAGGTGTTGTCCCATGTTTTCTGATGAGATAAACTATTATGAAAATATTGGAACAACCTAACATAATCTATTAATTAAATATAACACTTATAAAAACTTCAATTACAGTTTTCAAGAAAGCAGGAAAAGAAATTCTAAAATTATTATGGAGCTCCCAATGTCCCTGAATATACAAAGAAATGTTGAAACTGAAAATTAGAAAAATGGAACAACCACCCTAGGAAAATTACACTATTTGACATGATAAAAAGTACTACAAAACTATATTCATAAAGCAACATGACACTGTCATTAAAATAGACACAAAATAATATCAAAGAATAGAGAACCAGAATTAACTTCAGGCTGTAGCAGATGTTGCAAGATACCAATAAGATATAAAATTTCATATAAGTAGGAATATAAGCAAATGAGATCTATTATAAAAGGCAGTAATTTCAGATGATAATATTTTATTACCTTATTTAAAATCATTAAAATAATAGATTTCAAATGCTTTATCATAAAACTGACAACTATATGAGGTAATACACATTTTAGTTAAGTCAATATGTAGCTATTCTTCTAATAAGCACATATTGTGAAGCATAATATTTTACCTAAGAGATGGACAAACGTTTAACAATTAAGATGAGTAAATAAAAAGTATAAGGACAACGAGGGATTCTCCTTCAATCTGGAATTTAAACCATTTAATACAAAAACAAGGTAACTTTTGAATAATAAAATACTTCTCAGGATGAAGTTGGACTTATTTTGCTGAAGAACACAATGCTAGATATTCTCCAGACTCACATATAAAATAAGGTATTCATTAAAATAGCAATTAAGAATGACCAAAGAATATATATAGAGAGGGAGAATGCAGATTAAATGAACTTCACAAAGGACAATTTTTAATGTTTGCATGACTTGAAATATACATACACATTGAGCTTGAATAAGATTTTACCTAGAAAGCATATGTATTTTAAAGTATACCTGACAAGGAAGTGCAGTACTTTTCAATTTTGAAATTACACAGAACTTCTTTTTTACTGTGTTTTGGAAAAAGTTATGACTTACTGTTAAGAAACAAAGAGCAAAAGACAGACTGTATGCTACTAGGTGGCTTTAGCCTCTAAGGAAATCACAAGCTGCACAAATTTATTTCAGTTTTAGTACACTGTGAATTTACTAGTAGTCTTATTTAATTCTCATTCTGAAAACCCAGTACTCACTAAAAACTAAGGTGAATCCCTTAGTGGAAGATAATTCAGACCATTCCAGTCAACCCAATTCATTTAACAAAAAATGTAAATGTAAACCCGGAAATGGAGTTCAGAGAAGGAAAATGTTAATCAAAAATTCTCAATGACTTAATACATGATATGAGAAATAAGGTGTGTTACAATTTTAATTAAGTACAATTTTTCCTCATTGTGCTTCATTATTTGATTTTTCTCACTACTATTTATCATGGCCCCATGAATATATCAAAAGGACAGGCAGCAATTAAATATAATTATTCTTAAATAATAGTATAAGCAGTTAGAATACTGCATACTCTACTGCAGTATATATCACAAAGAAAATATTAACTAGCCTCTTTTCTAAATAAAGGGATAGTAAACCAGAAATCTGATGAGAAAAAAAGACACATGATAATCTGAACTTGATCCTTGAGTAACTTCTATTTGTAAATTAATGAAAAACCGTAAACTTGTGAAGAAATTCCAAAAGTAGAAAAAATATGTCATACTCTCAAAATGTCAAGTTAGGAAATTTAAGAACATTTTATCCCATGTTAGAGTGCAGGGATACTATTAATTTTCTGCAACATTATCATATTTGACTTGCAATAGTTAAGTCTGTCAACCTAGATCAGAGCAAATTCATATTTGAGGAATTTTTATTTTATCACTGATGCCTATTTGACTTATTTAATGACTGTCATAACAAAACTGTAAATTGCATTTTTTTCAATGAAAACTGCTCGACTTTCCAACATATTGCCAATGTCATGAAGGAACGGATATTTAGCAAGCATTTCTTTGAGCTGATGAGAAAAATTGTCTGAGAAAATTGAGCTCTCAATCAGACATTACCTTGAACAAGCCTCAAGTTTATAAAAACTGAGAAACCTCAGGACAGAAAAATAATTGAGGTAGTGGAATCCTCACCAAAAGTCAGAAAAATCATAGTAAGCAAATTCCTTCCCAAAAAATTGGTTCTTTCCCGTGGTTATTGTTTAGTGTACTATTGATTTAGTAGTCATACTGCTGTGGGACAATGGTCTTGTACCTGGAAATATTTGTCTCTTGTAGTTGATTAATAAAATGATTATTGGCCAGGCAGGAAGTATAGGTGGGGTGGCAAGAACAGGAGAATTCTGGGAAGAGAAAAGGCTCAGTCTGCAGACACAGAGGAATCAGGATGAGAATGCCTCGCTGATAAAAGATAGCAAGCCATGTGGCTAACACAGACAAAAATTATGGGTTGATGTAAGTTATAAGTGTTAATAAGAAGCCTGTGCTAATAGGTCAACCAGTTTATAATTAATGTAAATCTCTGTATATTTCTTTGGTTCTGAATGGCTATGGATCCAGGTGGGACAAAAGCCTCTGTCAACAGTTGTACTGATACTTTGCTGATAAGAAACCCAAGAGCACTCTTATGTTAAGGTTTATGTTTATATGTATTTGTTTATATAGTGATTAGGCTCTAAGATAATTCAGTGGTAGCTTCTGTGTTCTAAATACTTCAGTCTATTAATGTGGAAAATAAAAGGAATGCTTTTCAAGAAAACCTTGATTGTAAAAGATAACTTGCTGATTTTCCTTAAAAGCACAGAAAGTAATAGGAACATTTTTCCCATCTTCTTTTCCTACTGATGCCAAGCTTTAATTATAAGCCAACCAACTGATACTAATTATTTGAAGATATAAACAAAGTCCATAAACATTTTGACAATTATTCTTGAACCTGCTTGAAATTCAAATGTACCATTTTAAAAAAGTTACCTAATGAAAGGAATCTGTATCTTCTTCAATATTGCCATTTAAAATAGTTGATGGAAACTATTTCATTAACACAAGAAGCTCAAACTTAATTAACAGACAATGTATATATTATTTAGGATTGAGACTGATACAATTATGGAAACGAATTAAAACTCCAAAGATAAGAATTTGATAGAATTCTGAAATAATGTCTTTACACATATTCTAAAAGAATTTTGATCAATTACACATAATTTGACACTGAAAATAAATTAGTTGTTAAGTAGAAAGTGACAAATTCAGTTTATGGTAATTATACATAGATCATATAATTAAAGTGTAATAACATTTCAACTCTTAAAAATGGGCTATATTTGAGATCTAACATTGTGGCAAGAGAAGACAGAAGAAATTTAAGCTTAATCATTTTCTAAACATTGTAACTAAGGGGAGATCATGGTTCTGAAGGTAAAATATGCCAATAATATAATGGAAATATCAGATGGCTGAATAATGACCATAGAAAAGAAATAATTGAATAAAACCATTTTCTATCCTACAAAGTGCTTCAATTCTACCTCAACCTCCCTAATTCTATAAGAGGGAAAATAAATTAAACCAATTATAATTCTTATTCTTCTAAATCATATACTAATAGTTAATCATAAAATTTCACAGTTGTATTGTAATAATTATTATTATAAATTAATTATAAATATTGAGCTATATTTTAACAAAGAACTTTGGGAAATTATCAGTTTGATTCAATTAAACACTAATTTATTTATTGCTCACTAGGTCCTATGTAGACTTGAATTAAAAATGAACAAAAGAGACAAGGTTTCTATTCCCAAAATAAGTCAAGTATATAAACAGATCTTTACAGAAAATATATAGACTTATATGTATTCAATATGCACACAGTGTTTGAGGAATACAGATAATTGATTAATCAATGTGGTCTGCAGATGTTCATGGACATTGCAAAGAAATTTTGAGATAGATCTATAAAATTGAGGAAAGAATTTGATAATCATTTTATCATTATACTAAATCAGGACTCTGTGTACTTGGAACAGAGCTTTGCTGAAACTCAGAATATTGATTTGCAAACTAGAAGCAGAAGTGCAATCCCATCAGAATCTCCTGCAGAGTTCAATTATGATGAAAGATTTTTTAGGTCCTACTTTTGATGACACTATATCATTAGAACTGAAGTGAGGTTTAAGTGTCTCTTAAAAATCTCCTCTACTGATTTGGATTCCCTGTACTTTTTGATTCAGGAGTTCCAAGTTGATTTTATTTTAAAGATACATTGCATTTTATTTTAATGAAAGTATCCTCTTGACCATATTAAAGAAAATTTAACTGGTTGTGTTAGGAATGAAAGTGACTTGAGTAGATATTACAAACTGATCAAATTGAAATAGCAAAGGCTTCATAATTTATGCTAAAGAGTTTTGTATTTATTTTGGAAGCAATAGTTAGTCACCAAAAGCGTACTAGGTAAAAATAATAATCAGTTGTTGAGCTCAAAATTCTGCAGCATATCCAGCTGGATTCTTCTTTGGATTTTTGTGAGGATCCCTTCTGCACCTGTAGCAAAAGTGGACAGGGTTCATAGATACAATGAATAGTATTGTTTCCCCATTCTCTGATGTTTCAAATTCAACAATTTGGCTGATGCAGTTCTGTCATATTACATTTGTTACATTTTCTCATTATTCTAAAAAAAACCAACTTTGACAAAAAGCAGCTTAATAGAGGAAGGTTAAATATTGGCTTATAGTCTGCTGCACTATAGTCCATCATGATGCTATAATGTGAAACCTGAATTGGCCAGGTTATTGCCAACCCTTTAGGACAATAAGGAAATATAGGTTAGTAGTTAGTATTTAATCACTTAGTATAGACAAACTGGTAGTCACTTTAGGTATGTTTTCAAGGTCAAACAAAGAAATATTTTAGTTAGACCAGTCATTTTCAAACACTTCAAACATCTACAGAATATGGCATCTAAAATGTTTTAATAACTTAGGTTCTTCTTTTTTATGAAATTGAGACAAGTATGCTCTTTGCAGCATCAGTCTACTTTAGACTAGATAATGAGTATTGAAGAAATTCCGCATGGAGTTTACTTCTTTTGTGGCAGAAGTAAGCCACTGGTCAAGTAAATGCCCTTGCCTTGACTCCTGCCAGTATGCTGTCCTAATTGGACCAGCAGGACACAAAAGAAAGTAACTATAGGATAAGGCATTATTCATTAGCCACACTGATGAATATCTTGCATATCCCCATAGAAGCTCCGTCTGGCGATAGATGGAGACAGAGACAGAGACCCACATTGGAGCACTGGGCTGAGCTCCCAAGGTCCAAATGAGGAGCAGAAGGAGGGAGAACATGAGCAAGGAAGTCAGGACTGCGAGGGGTGCGTCCACCCACTGAGACAGTGGAATTGATCTAATGGGAGCTCACCAAGGCCAGCTGGACTGATAGTGATGGAGCATGTGATCAAACTGGACTCTCTGAATGTGGTTGTCAATGAGGACTGACTGAGAAGCCAAGGACAATGACACTGGGTTTTGATTCTACTGCATGGACTGGCTTTGTGGGAGCCTGGTCTGTTTAGATGCTCACCTTCCTAGACCTGGATGGAGTGCGGAGGACCTTGGACTTTCCATGGGGCAGGGAACCCTGACTGTTCTTAGGACTGGAGGGGGGGAGGGGGAGTGGTGGGAGTAGGAGGAAAGTGGGAAGAGGGGAGGATGTGGAAATGTTAAATAAATAAACAAAAAAACAAATAAATAAATGAAAGAAAGTAACTGTCAAATACTGTCAAGACAAGGAGGGACGGCCCTTCAGAATGTCCTACTTCACAGAAAAGTCTTTAGGATATGTTAAGCCTGTAAGCCAAAGATGAGTGTCCCATCATTGCAGAGGAACATACGGTGACTGTCAAGTCAGTCAGCTGTTTCTGGCATTACTCACAATTTTTGCAAGTCACTTGCTTGTATTTTCTGCTTACTCAGTATTATTTTCTCTTTGGGTCTCTGTAGGATGTGAAGACTATATAGTTATAGTTTTTCTTGTTCGTTGGCACAGAAAGCAAGTGATAATAAAAAGTAAATTAGATATAAGACTTTGGACTCACAAGATAGGACAGATATCGTGTAGTATCTCTAACTTTGTCAAATGCAAATGAACTAGACATTGTTGATGTATTTATTGCCTGTATATATTGTATATAGTTATTGTACTTATTGTATATAGTTTTCTTATATTAGTTATAGCCTTTTTATTTAAGACAAAACAGTGAAATATAGTAGCATTTCACTTGTATTCTAGTAAATAAAACTTGAAGGTCAGAAAAGTGAGACAGTCACACTGGCCAGCCTTCTAGTGCACCTAACAATAACATGCAACTTTAATCCAAGTAGCCACACTAGTTTGCTATAGCAAACAGTTGGTAGTGGTGCATACCTTTAATCCCAGAACTAGAGAGGATTATAGATCAGGGGGAGACATCTCTCAGATTTAGTTTCATTCTGAGATTCCTGGATGCAGGATCGCCTTTTCATACTGAAGTTGAGGTAAGAGCCAGTGGTTGACTGTTTTACTTTTCAGATCTTCAGGTTGAACCCCAATGTCACTCTCTTATTAATCGTGCTTAAACACCAAATAGATTTGACCAAATAAATGTCTCCTTGCCACATAATAATCAAAACACTGAAATGCAGAAAAAAGAAAGAATATTAAGATCTGCAACAAAAAAGCCTAAAGGAAGACCTATCAGAATTTCACCCAACTTCTCAATGTAACCAATGAAATCTGGAAGATCCGGTTCAAGCATTATGCTGACATTCAGAGGCCACAGATGCCATCCCAGACTACTATAACCATTGAAGCTTACAATCAGCATAGATGGAGAAAATAGAATATTCCAAGACAAAACCAGATTTAAACAGTACCTATGTACGAAACTAGCCCTACAGAAGGTAGTAGGAGGAAAACTCCAACCCGAGGAAGTTAACTGCACTAACAAAAACACAGGCTATAGATAATCCCACACCAAAAAGAAACACAAAGAAGGAAAGCTCACACACAATACCAACAACAACAACAAAACCAAGAATAATAAGTACTAAGAATAACTGATCTTTAATGTCTCTTAATATCAATGGTCTCAATTCAACTATAAAAAGACACAGGCTAACAGAATGGGTACAAAATCAATATCCAACCTTCTACTGTATATAAGAAAGACACCTCAACTTCAAATACAGACATTACCACAGAGTAAAGCATTGGAAAAAGATTTTCTAATCAAATTGACCTAAGAAAAAAGATTGTATAGCTATCCTATTATCTAACAAAATAAGCTTAAAAGTATACTTATTCAGAAGAGATGAAGAAGGACATTTCATCTTCACCACAGGAAAAAAAAATTCATCAAGATAAAGTCTGAATTATGAACATCTATGCTCCAAATACAAGTGCACCCACATTTGTAAAAAAATATTACTAAAGCTTAAATCACACATAAAATCCCACATACTAATAGTTGGAGGCTTCAAAACACCACTCTCACCACTGGCATGGTCTGCCAGACAGGAAATTAAAGGAACTAGCAGAAGTTATTACTCAAATGGGTTTAACAAACATATACAGAACATTCCACCCACGTACGAAAGAATATACCTTCTTCTCAGCACCTCATGGAACTGTCACAAAAATGGACTACATACTCGGTAATAAGGTAAACCTCAACAGATAAAACAAAAATTGGAATAACCCTCATTCTTAGCAGATCATTATGGCTTTAAGTTTGAATTCAACAATAACCCTACCTGAAGAAACCTCACAAACTAATTACAGACAACCCACCACTTCCTAAATATATCAGCAGTAGCACAGACACAGAGATCAACAATTAATAAATGGATTCCCTGAAACTGAGTGTTTGTAAGGCAAAGGACACAATCAACAAGACAAAACAGTAAACTACAGAATGGGAAAAAATCTTCACCAACCCCACATCTGGCAGAGGGCTGATCTTCAAAATAAAAAGAACTCAAAAAAACTAGACTTCAAAATACCAAAAAAAATCCAATTAAATATATGGCACAGATATAAACAAAGAATTCTCAACAGAAGATTCTCAAATAGCTGAAAGGCACTTAAGGAACTACTCAACATCCTTAGCCATCATGGTAAAGCAAATAAAAACAACTCTGAGATCTAATCTTATACCTGTCAGAATAGTTAAGATCAAAAACATTAATGAAAGCTTATGTTGGAGAGAATGTAAAGTAAGGGGAATGCATCCTCATTGCTGGTGGAAGTGCAAACTTGTACAGCCACTTTAGAAATCAGTATGGTGGTTTCTCAGAAAAGTGAAAATCAATCTACCTCAAGACCCAGAAATAACTCTTGGTCATATACCCAAAGGATACAGACTCATACAAGGATATTTGTTCAACAATGTTCACAGAAACTTTTTTCATAATAATAATAGCCAGAACCTGGAAACAACCTAGATTCCCCTCAACTAAAGAATGGAGAATGGATAAAAAAATGTACATTATAAGCAGTGGAGTATACTTTGAGATTTAAAAAAAATGACATCTTGAAATTTGTCAAATGATGGAACCAGAAAAAAATTATTCTGCGATAACTCAGACAGAAAGATAAACACAGTATGAGTGGATATTAGACATAAAGTATAATTACCCTAATGTCTACTATTCCAGAGAAGACAGGAAACATGGAGAACCTTAAGAGAGACATACATGAATCTCTCAGGAAGGGGAATTAGACAGGATTTCCTTAGTAAATAGACAGCATGTTGGGAGTGGGAGGGCAGTAGGGAGTGAGGAGGGGAGAAAGGGAGTGGGAAGCATAGCATGAGGGATCATCAAGGGCAAGTTGGGTAAAGGATAGAGAAGTAAAAGAAGATAAGAGATACCTTGAAAGAGGGAACCATTATGTATTTACCAAGAAACCAGGCACTAGTGAAATTCTCAGGAATCCACAAGGATGACCCCAGTTAAGAATCTAAGCCATGAACTGGCTCTTTGGAGCCCATTCCCCATGGAAGAAAAATTTGCCAACCTAGATATGGGGGAGGGGCCTTGATCCTGCCTCAAGTGATATGACAGGCTTTATTGACTTCCCATGGGCGGTCTCATCCACTGTGAGGAGTGGGATGTGGAGAATATAGGGGGAACCAGCAGGAGAGGTAACTGGATTAGTATATAAAATAACTTTGTTTTAAAAACAATAAAGAAACTCAATTAGGGTTGTAGATCTAGAAAAAATATATACTAAAGGAATCAGAGTAGGATAACAATAACTAAGAAGGAATAATATTTCTGAAAAGTATTTATTTCTTCCTACTCACTAATTTCTTGTACTTGTTTCATTTTTTATCAATACATAAAAGTTATGCCTTTGTATATCAGCTTGTTTTCTCCTTCTGTGCATATTCTAAAATATAGAAAATATGAAAAATTGCTCTGGTGTGACCAGAGGTAGGAGCAGGAAGAGACTGCACTTTCAAGTATGTTTGGGTTTCATGTGTTAACTTGGTGTTAAAAATACATTCTGAAAATTGGGTTGTATGTGAGTTTTTTCTTTCTATAAATATCAGAGAGTTTTTGTAAGATAATTATATCAATAAGTAATATAATCCTGTATAACTATAATCATATATTCAATCTACTGTTGATCACAATGGGTTTATGTAATATATGACTATATGCATTAGACACAAACAATAAATAATTGTAATTTTATCAGCTATATGAAACTTAAAATGTACATTGATAATATGTTTATTTAAACTCCAAGAAATACAAGCAAAACTGTGTCATTTTATTATTGATAAATTATTCAAAGGATATATATGATAGTAAAATAAACACATTGAGCCGATAATTTATATACAAAATGGAAGAATTACAAATTATATTTCAATAAGCTTTGTTTATTAAATGAAAAGTATATACTGCCTTATTGTCAGCACGTTGAACAGATTTTGTTCAAATTAAGAGGTTTAATTTTAATGTTTTTTGTTGATTTATTTTCTGTTCTGAAATATTCTATGTAGTAAAACCAGATAATCTGAACCTGAATTACATTTTTCTTTCACAGTCTTTTATTTTCGAATGCAGGTGTTGATGATATGGGATGTCCTTCTGTATATGTGTTGCTTTTATTGGTTAATGAATAAAAATACTTTGGTCTATGGCAGGGTAGAGTTTTGCCAACCTGGAAGAGATACAGAAAGAGAGTCGGTGGAGTCAGAAAGAAGCCATGTAGCTGCTGAAGGAGACAGACATGTAGAACCTTACCTGGTAAGCCACAGCCTCATGGTGATACATGAATGAATAGAAATGGATTAATTTGAGATATAAGAGCTAGCTAGAAATACACTTGAGTCATTTACCAAACAGTGTTGTAATTAATATAGTTTCCGTGTCATTATTCGGGCCTGGGTATCTGAGAAATGAATGAACATTTTATGCCTATATGCAGGCTCTGTGTAAACATTTCATAACTAGATTTTTAACTACTCTGTGATTCCCTCTTCTTCTTTACATTAGTTTAGAAAGAAAATCAGTAACCACACAGGATATGTAATTCTCAGAGTGCTTTTATCTGCAAATATTTTAAATCAAGTATTCTTAAATATTACTGCCCTCTATTTTATTTTGAGTTTCGTTAAATTTAAGTTAAAGTATTTCCCTTGGATGACTGATAATCCTAATTTTAATTTTTTAATAGTGTTTGCACTAGTGAGCGTTGAAGCCAAGACATTGAGCATGCAACTCTAACATTGAGCTACATATACCGTAAATCCCTTAAGATTGATACTTTCTATATTCAGGCACAGCCTTATATGATAAATGTATAAAATGTTCTCAATATATTCTCACTCTTTCATTTCCATTACCCTTTTCTTCTTGAGAAATGTGCATAACTCTAAAAAGAAAAGGCACACATAGAAGAAATCTCAAACATAGATTAAATAGAAGAAACTGAGATATAGACTATTCTCCACAGTAAGAGAAAGTGGTTATGTCCTAGGATGGAGACATTTGATAATTCCTGTGGTAGTTAAAGGACTGTATCAGAGACTCAACAATAATATTGATACATAGAACAGAAAGCTGAATATTATACCTGGTGTTCTATAAAATGTAGCAGAGATGCAGGACCTAGTCCTTGACCACCTTAAACTTCTTTTTTATTGAAAAGGAAGCTGTTTAAAAATACTAGAGAAATATCAGATCCTTTAATTCACTTTCTGATTACTATATAATTTTTCCATTCTGGCATGAATTATAAATGCTCATAAAGCCATAACAGTGTGTTTCTCTTAAATAATTCACTAAACTACTGAGATTAAAATCAGCAATAAAATTTTAATTGATTCGAGGGAAGAGACAGTGGTGTTTTCTGTTTTATTAAAGCTTATAAAATGACAATTGTTACCACAAATAATTTTTAATTTAGTATCCTATATAAATGGTACCTATAAGTGATGAAATAAAATTATATACAACTACTAAATAATTTTTTGTGTACTATATAGACTACCAATCACTATCTAAGATTATTGATACTATCACTTGACAATTCCGTAACAGCAAGAGTGAACTTTTTTGTGTCAACAGCAAGAGTAAACTTTTTTGTGTACTATATATGCTAAGATTCATTATCTGTGATTCTTGACCCTACCACTTTACAAATCTTTAACATTTAACCCCGAGAGCAAAACTTAGGGTAATCACAAAATTGTAGCTTATGATTACAGAATGAACTTAGTTTTCAAAAGAGTCAGAAAGACTAATTAAGGAAAGAGAAGTAGCCAGTGAATTAATAATTTCTTCTAGCTTCTACATAAATAATCTCACTGACAGAAAACATTGGCTTTCGGAGCATGTATAAGATGAAGTTTTCCATTGTGAGGCCTAAAGAAGCTTACAGAAAATATGGTGAGGCATCTTTACAGTTTTAGTGATTTTCAGACAGAGGGTCATAGTCAAGTTCTCATGATTCTAAAACAGATGGTGAAATATTAATTGAAGAAAACAATATCATGCCACCCTTTCATTCCTAAGGCTGAAACATGAAACACACACAAGAACAAAGGTAAAAAGGACACATGCATACTAAGGACCAGAGTTCGAAAGAGATATGTCTGCTTCTCTAAAGATCTCATATGTAAGAATATAGAAAACACATGGATTATTTTCCAACAAAGCATGGAATCATCTATGTAGAAATCACATTATTTGCTGAAGTCACTATTTTAACCTAACACTGATCAATAATAGAGTCCAACCACAATCTGTTTTGTGCATAAAATTATGTAACAATATCATGTCATTATGTTTTATTTTATATGACATAACACAATAGCAACTTATATTGTGCAAATAAGTAGTTTGATGCTTGTTGTCACTTTAGGTATATTATAGAGAGGGCTGTCAGTAATATTTGCATATAATCTGTTTTCTGTGGACATATGCTTTCATGTACAAATAAAGTTGCAATAGAAAAAATGCAGACTATGAAATATCATTTTTTTCTTTTTCTGTCATCAGAAATACAAACAGTTCACCTGGCAACTCAGAGTCCATTCAGCCAAGGAATTAGGTTGGTTAACTGCACATATTTACCTCTACCTTCCTTAATTCCCCAGTCTCTTCTTCAGCACCACAGCAGATCAACTACTGAGGCCTATTTTCACACATTTCCCCTTCTTCCTCCTTTCCCCTATTTCCAGTGGATCACACAGATATTACCCTACAAACTTCTTTCCCACAACTAATTGCTTTATCCTAGCTCCCAATTCCAAAATGTATTCCCCAAGAACCCATAAATCATTTTAGCCAGGAAAGCAGGTAAGCGAATTGCATATCTTCACTTTTTCCTCCATTTTTCCAAATCAAATCCCCAGTCTCGTTCCTTTTCCTTCTGTTGGTTTGTCTAGTACAACTTTGATGTGATAGTTTTTGTTTTATTATTATATACTCTATTATGCTTATTTTTGTACCTTAGAAGCCTATTTATTTTCTAATGAGATGAAGAAAATGAATGGGTCAAGAATAGATATCAGATGGGAAAAAAACTGTAAAAAGTATAGGGATAGAAATATATAATCAGAATATATTATGAGAAGAAAATATATTTTCAGTAAAAGGGAATCAAAAAATAAAATTACAATACTTGAGAATACAGAAAAAGAGAAATATCTCCCTTTTCTTTAACTTGATCATGCAAACACAAAAACTAATCTGTGAGACAAAAATAAAACGAAGAGAATTTAAATAGAAAGTTAAGTTAATCACTCTAATAAATAAATGCAGAAGCTCAAATGGAATATCAACAAATTATATTATTTCAAAGATTGCAAGCTTTTTTCAGAGTTAGGAAGTGAATATGAGTACATTGATTATAAAAATAATGCATTATATTGTGAACAATAATCTCTGAAAAGAAGCTGCATCTGGCTGTGCACAAAAACTCCTGAAAGGAATCTGTGTCTTCAAAGACTTAGAATTTCATTAATGCATCAGATTTGAATGTTTCAGATCCAGAGATTATTTTTGTGAACTAAGTAGTTCTGGCCTTTTAACAGACATTCCTTGCCCCTAGACCCCATCCAAAATGTCAAAACTAACATCTTGTAAAAAAAATGATAAAACCTAACTAGCTTCCACCATTCCTAAAGTTGAGAATGTCATTAGATAACATTTTGCCCCTATAGACTAGGTTCACCCATCTCACTGTGCCTGACTTTCTGTTGTACCCAACAATGTATTTTAAACTTGTTTTGATTAATGACTTTCTCTGTTCTGCAAAACTATAAAAACTGCATGACATTGTTTCAAGGTTGTAACATGTAATTTTGAGTATCCGAAGTCTTTCATGTCTAAGTGTCATGGTAAATAAAAGTGGTTTGTCATCATAGAAACTTCGTCCAGTAACTAATGGAAGCATATGCAGAGATCTGCAGCCAAGCATTGGACTGGACTCAGGGAGTTCAGTTGAAAAGAGGAAGGAGGGATTATATGAACAAGGGAGGGGGTTCAAGATCGTGATGGGGAAACTCACTAAGCCAACAGCTGGGGAGCCTGCATAGCTGCATAGGACCTACCTTGACTCTCTGCATGTGTGTGACAGTTGTGTACTGTGATCTTTGTAACAGAAGGAGCAGGTTGCTTGTCATCCCAACCACCTGACTATCTTACACCTGAAATAATCACACAGAAACTGTATTCATTTAAACGCTGCCTGGTCCATTAGCTCTAACTTCTTATTGGCTAATTTTTAGATCTTAATTTAACCCACTTTTGTTAGGTTGTGTATTGACACGTGACTGTGGCTTATCGACAAGATTTTAACCAGAGTCTGTCTCAGGCAGGAGATCCATGGTGTCTGCTACTCGGCCCTTCTTCCCAGCATTCAGTTCTGTCTACTCTGTCTACTTAAGTTCTGTCTTATCAACAAGGCCAAGGCAATTTCTTTATTCATTATCCAATGAAGGCAACACACAAACAGAAGGAACTACTACACCAGTCTGTTTGTGGGGCCGCTAACAGTGGGTTCAGAATCTTTCCCTGTTGCATGAGCTGGCTTTTTAGAATCCATTCCCTATTTTGGGATGCTTCCTCAGCGTTGATGCAGCTGGGAGGAACTTGGTCTTGCCTCAACTTGGTATGCCAGGCTTTGTTGACTCCTCATGGAACGTCTTACTCTTTCTGAGGAATAGAACTTGGTAGAAGGGAGGTCCAGGAGGCAAAGGGATGAGAAGAGGGAGGGCAAACTGTTGTTGGTATGTAAAATAAATAAAAAAATTAAAAATAAAAAAAAAATAATTTAAAATGAAAAAGAAAGAAAAGAAAGAAATACACATATCCAATTGATTAAATTTTTGCTGTTGTCTTGGTAGATAAGATTATAACCACAGTATGAGGACCAATGCAGTAGTTGAGAATAGCTATTATCTACTAACATATTTAAAAATATGAATTTTGTTTACATATTATTTTGTTCCCACATTTTCCAGTATACACAATGACCCTGTATTGGTGCTGATGCAAACATACATATAAATGTAGGTAGATACTATATATATCTCCACTTTTTATTAGTATATATCATTGTAAAAATATTTATTTTTATTATGACATTCATAATTGCTTGATGGAGGAGGGCTAACTGTCTATATGTTGCTTTCATTGGTTAATAAAGAAACTGCCTTGGCTTTTTATAGGACAGCAGCTTAGATAGGTGGAGTAGACAGAACAAAATACTGGGAGAAAGAAGGCAGTGAGACAGATGCCATACAACTAGCCCCCAGGTCAGACATGCTAAATATTTCCCAGTAAGCCACCACCTCGTGGTGCTTGCTACACAGATAACTAAATATGGGTTAAAGCAAGATGTGAGAGTTAGCCAATAAGAGGTTATAACTAATGGGCCAAGCAATGTTTAAAATAAATACAGTTTCCATGTAATTATTTCGGATAAAGCTAGCCGGGAGCCAGGTGGCGGGAAGCGGCCTGCCGCTCCTTCTACAATTGCTTATTATGTACTTTTCTTATATTCATTACTCCCATTGCATAAGCCTTCCTTTTATAACCATTAACCTTCTACTGATTCTTTTATTTTCCCTAAGTATTCTAGAGTTTTGACACATGAGAGAACATAAGATGGAAAATATTTGATGTTTACCCTTCTGAATTTAGCATACTTTCCTTAGCATGCTATCTATAAGTCAACATATCATCTGCAACTCACACCATTTTTCTTTATAACTGAATAAAACTTGATTTGTTTACTTCAATGTATATGTATATATATAATATAGCATATATATATACTTTAATATGCATATTAGCTTTATTCATTTGTATCATGATTAATGGAAACCCAGAGAGAGATACTGGGGTACAACTTGAAGGTCAGAAATGTAAAACATCCAACCTTTATCTTGTAACCTCTACCTCAGTCTGAAATGGTGATCCTGCCTCCAGGAATCCTCAGAATGTGACTGTGGGAAAGCTGTCTGTTCCTGTTTTAAATTCCCCTCTAGTGCTGGGATTAAAGGTGTGCACCACTATCGCCTGGTTTCTATGGCAAATTAGTGTTGCTATTGTGATTGAGGTGTGTGTCACCACTGCCTGGTCTATATGGCTGAACAGTGTGGCTGCTTTACTCTCTGATCTTCAGGCAAGCTTTATTTATTAAAATACAAATGAAATATCATTAGTCTGTTTTCTGGTATATAGTCTGTTTGCCTTTTCATTTCTTATAGATAATTTTATGATAAGTTGACATATATTCCTCTAGTTAAATAATCCATGATTATTTGTTGTGTTCTTGCTTAATATTTTATTATATCAATTAAGTAATTGTGTGTTTTGTGGAATCACACAAGTTCACAAGACAACACGCAGGAAAATTGACTTTCCTTTTATATAATGAAAGTACTACTGATAAAACTCAAGTCTTCAAGTTTAGCTACTAATCGCTTTTCTCCTGAGCCACCTTGCAAAGAAAGTACCTTCTTGATTTGTACAGTGATCAGAATAGTTTACAATTAAAATAGTAGAGTATATGAGTTCCTTTTATCTCTAAATATTTGTCAATGTTGTTCTGGCTTGGCTCTTGAAAGTAATTATTTTATATGAACTAAAATATAAACTTGGTGTAATATTAATTTGAATTCTTCTGATGTCAAAGGATGTTGAATATTTTTTCACATATATATTGACCATCATGTCTCTTTATTCTGTTACTTTTTTACTTTTTATAGACATTTCTAATTTCATGCAGCAGCATCTCTCAAGTGTTATGTTGCGAGTTACTGGGATCCTATTTGGAAAGTGTTAAACTATGTATTTATTTTGAAGAATATTCCATTAGTTTTTTCAAAGTTGCAGTTCTTATTAAAATCTTTGGTGTATTTTGTACAATGAAAGGGATAAAAATCTATTTTCAATTTTCCTTGCATATGGACATTCAGTTTACTTAGCATCATTTGTAGAAAGAAAGTGTGGTTTTTAACCAGTGTAGGTGTTGGATGACATTTGAAAATAAAATGGCTATCACAATCTCAGTTAATGCCTAGGTTCTTTTACAGTCGAATGATATGTATGTATTTTCTTGAGCCAATAATACGTTGTTTCACTTTCTTAGACTGTGTAATATAATTTGGAATCAATCATTGTGATATCTCAAAGATTTTACCATTCTGGTTAGCATTGCTTTGGTTGTTTCCTGGCCTTTTGTTCTTTACTTTTTACTCTTGACCCTATTTCTGCTTCTATGAAGATAATTATGGTATTTACTTGTATAATCCTATTCTGTAGTGCAGTTGATTTTTTGGTTAAATTTGTATCCTTGGAAAGAAATCTAGCTAGTCAAATAATGTGGGCTATTTTATGTAATGTTAAATTTAGCTTTCAAGTATTTTGCTGAGAATTTAAGTGGCTCTTTTTATCATTTATTTAATTTTGGTTATTATTGTTCTTTTTGTTACATCCCTATCTTGATTTGACATCAAGGTAAAATATTGACCATACAATGAATTTGGATATGTTCATTCTTTTTTGATTTTATTAAAGAGTTTAAGTAGAATTACTGTTATTCATTCTTTAAATGTCTGGTATAATTTTCTAGTAATGTGTGGACTTTTCCTTCTTTGAAAACTCTTTAAATATTTCAATTTGGTTCCATATTATATATCTATTCTAATTCTTTGTATTCTCTTGGCTTAATGTTGGTAAATAATGTATCTTGGAGTATACTGATTTCTTTAGATTTTATCATTTTAAATCATGAGTTTTTAAAATTTTCCCAAATGGGCAGAAAGTGGTGGTGCATGCCTTTAATCACAGCACTCAGAAGGCAGAGGCAGGCAGATCTCTGTGAGTTTCAGACACACATTTGCACACAAATAAATCTCATAAAAACCACAAAATTGGAAATCATAGCATGTAAACAAAAGACCTGTAAGGTAAAACAAAAAATGCCCAAAGCATTATGAGAAAAATTGTCTAAAAATAACATTGAGTTCATTTTGTTTTGGCCATCTATTTCTGGAAATATGGCCTGCACTTAGGTGTGGCTTGTATATCCAATAGGACTCCTTTGTAGATTTTTTTTTCTTTGCAAGTAGTTATTCATTGGTAATATCTTCTTGGTAAGGGATGGAGATTTCTGTCCACTTTTCTTCTCAGCTCTGAAACTTCAACTGACTTAGGAATGTGTCTTTGGCAGTGTTCTATGGCTGTTTAGTCATACCATGACCACATCATATCTTAAACAGGAGTATAATTGGAGTTTTCATACAGTTCAGAGGTTTAGTCCAATATCATCATGACTGAAAGTATAGTGTCATGTAGGCAGACCTGGTGCTGAAAAATGATCTGAGAGTTCTACATGTGGATCTACAGACAACAGGAAAACAGACACTGGGCCTAGTTTGAACATTTGAATCCTTAAATCCACCCTCAATGACACACTTCTACCAACAAGGCTACAGCTCCTAATCTTTTAAAATAGTGTCACTCTCTCGTAACCAAGCATTCAAATCTATGAGCCCATGAGGGCCATTCTTAGTCAAAGCTCCACAACATGTGCAGGCCATGCGTATGATGCTACTATTTCTGTGATTTTTCATGCATGTCAGTATTGTTGTATATAGAAGTCTTGTTTACGTGTTATCTTCTCTCCATTGGCATTTACCACCTTTCTCCCTTCTCTTTCCTAGAAATCATCATTGTTCAGCTAAGAGTATATTTTAAATCTCTATCATCTTTGTATAGTTTACTTTACCATCACCTTCTCATTTTATTCTACTAAAATCTGGCAAAATATGAGATTTTTTTTAAAGAAAATGTATATTTATACAAAATGATTCATGGTAACTGGTGAAATGGCTCAGTGTTTGCATGTCCTGTGGCCATATACTCTCTGCATTTTAACCAGTTGTTGGTATTTGTTGTAGCATCTAGCCACACAAAAAAGAAGTTTCCTTGATGATAGAATAGGTATTTACAATACAGATAGAAATTAATTTGGTTTAAAAATGACCATAGTAGTTTCTCCTCTAGGTTTGAGAGCCTCTCCAGCCATGGGTAAATATCTAAGTTCATAGTAGAAGGCAGAAATTCCTTTCTTCTTTGTGGTTCTTTAAGTTCAATGAGACATCTTTTGATAATGATAATAATAATAGTAATAATAATAATAATAAAATAGAAAAGCACTTTAAAACCACCTGGGATGTCTTGCTGGACAATCAGTTGTTGAGGTTTAAAGATTTTTACAGCTGAGTAAGATTGCTGATTGCTTTTCCTTGATATCTGGCATAGCATCTTCCAATATTGTGAGACCTAGTTCTCAGCGAGATAGTTCCCAGGTCAGTTTTATATCTATTTATCCATATCTTATGTCAAAAATGTGTGGTGTCAAAACCAATAAGGTTTTACCTTCAAGTTCTGCAAGGCAACCAAGGGTAATGCCAATAGCCTATACTCATTTAGGATTTCTTCTGAGTCTCCTGATAAACCACATAAAGAAATTTTTCTCATGTATTGTGCTGGACTTAATATTAGCTCTTAAAAGTTTTATGGAAAGAACAACACTACCCCATATCAATATATGCATACTTACACACATACATATATAACATATACATAAACGCATGCACATTATGCATATACTTTATAAAATAATGTTGCTCTATAAATTTTTAAAAGCATTTGAATTTATTTTTCCTTCCTAACTTTCCTTCTGCATTACCTTATCTTCCTGTTCTCTGGTTAGAATATCCCTAACATTTTCTTCCTTTCCTATTCTTAATACCTATGTCCTACTATCACCTCTTTTTTTTTCAAGACAAGGTTTTTCAGTGTTGCTTTGGAGCCAGTTCTGGAAGTAGCTATTGTAGACCAGACTGGCCTCAAATTCAGAGATATCTATCTGCCTCCACCTCCCTAGTGTGGGGATTAAAGGCATGTGCCACCACTGCCAAACTCTACTTTAACCCCTTAGTAGAATGGCCTCTTTTGACATTCCTGTATTATGGGGTTCTTGCAGGTTATATTCTTAAATCTAAAGTTTTGAACCTAAATCCACAAATAAATGAGAAATGAGCATTTGTCTTTCTGATCTGGAATACCTAAAAGTATAACATATTTCAGTTCCATACATTTATTTGAAAATTTCGGAAAGACTGCAGGCCAGCCACATTCAGAAAATCCGGCCACATTCAGAGAATCTGGTTGGATCACATGCTCGTTCAGTCACGGTCCATCTGGCCTTGGTAAACTCTCATTAGATCCGACCCCTTGTATCAGTGGGTGATAGTATCCCTCGCAGTCCTTCGTCATTTTCTTCCTCCTTTTGCTCCTCGTTTGGATCTTGGGGGGCTCAGATCGGTGCTCCAACGCGGGCCTCCATCTGTATCGTCATCCAACGCCAGATGAGGGATCTATGGTGATAAGCAAAATATTCATCAGTATGGTCACGGGCCAAGGCCGGTTCAGGCACCCCCTCCTAGAATGTGGCTGGCCTGCAGTCTTTCCGAGAAGCCATTGACAATGACACTGGGACTGGTTTCCTCTGCATATACTGGATTTTTGGGATCCAGTCTGTTTGGATGCTCACCTTCCTGGACCTGGAGTGAGGGGGGAGGAACTTGGACTTCCCACAGGGCAGGAGACCCTGACTTCCCTAGGGGACAAAGAGGGAGGAGGAGAGGGAGGGGGGGAGTGGGAGGGTGTTGGGAGGAGGGGCGTAAATGGAAACTTTTTATAATTTAATAAAATTACAAAAATAAAAAAAAAAAGAAAATTTCATGCTTGTATTTTGTGTATGAAAACTATTTATTACACATGTATTAGCTGAAGGAAATCTAGTTTGTTTATATTTCTTGGGTATTGTGAAGAAGACAATAATGAACACAGTCAAGCAATTAATTCTGTAGTAGGATATCTAGTCCCTTTAGTATATGACAAAGAATGATGTAGTTGAGTCATGTGATAGAGCCATCAATCCATTATAATTGCTTTGGGATTACACAGTGGTTGGGTCAGTTTGTAATTCCACAAATGTAAATTAGGGTTTTGTTTGTCAGTATCTTCACCAGGATTTATTACCACCTTTCTTGATCTTACATTTTTTATAGGTTATTCCCATTTGAAAATGATGTATTATTCATAGAAGGTAATCAAAGTAATAATAACAATAAAATCACTATTATTATATTACTGCTACAGTAATATGACAAGAGAAGAAAATTAAATAAATATAAATAGGAAGAAACTCAAATTATTCCTACTTTTAGATATGATATATGTAAGAGGTCCTCAAAATTCCTTCAGAAAACTTCTAGACACAATCAACATTCTAAGAAATAGAAGACTACAAAGACAACTCACAAAATCGGATGCTTTTCTGTATATCAATAACAAGCATACTCAGTAAGAGATCATAGAAACAATCCCATTCATAGTGTCTTCAAAGAAGTATAAAACATCTAGAAATGAACCTAAAAACTGATGGTGAAAAATCTGGACAAAAAAAACCATCAAATCTCTGAAGACATAAATTTGTGAGACCATAAGAAGACTGAAAAATCTCTCATGTTCATAGTTTAATAAAAATTAATTTTGTGAAAATGATCATTCTATCAAAAACAATTTACAGATAAATGTCACTCCAACCCAAATCCCCACAATATTCTTCTCAGAAATAGAAAAAAAATCTAAAAATTGTTTGTAATCACCAAAGATCCCAGAAAAACTAAAGTGATCCTGAATAAAACAAATAATTCTAGAAAGATTGCTGTCCTAGATTTCAGGCTATATTACAAAGCTAATATAATAAAAAACATTTTGTGACTGGCACAAAATAATACATTTCATCAATGTACAGCAATGCAGAAAACCTAAACTTTAACACACACTGGAGGAAAGCACTATCTTTGTGAAATAATGTTGGAGAAACTGGGTTACAACATGTAGAAGAATAATATTAAAGACATTTCTATCATATCATTCTGTCTGAAAAATTCACATCCAAATGGATTAGAGACTTTAATTTGAAACTTGAAGCACTGACACTTCTAGAAGAAAACATAGATAGTACAAGAAATAGGGTAGGAAAGGACTTTCTGAATTGACCAGGAATTAATCCCAATAATTGATAAGGAGGATTCATAAAACTAAGAAGTTTCTGCATAACTAAAGGGAACAATTGATAAAATTAGGGAGGCCATGCACTAGGAGACAACCTTTACAAACTATGTATCTGGAAGAGGATTAATACCCAGAATATATAAAGAACTTGAAAGTCAATTGAGAAAATACATATCCCAATTAAATATGGGCTATGATTCTTACCAGTTCTCAAAACAACAAAAATGGTAACAGTTAATAGATACCTAAAAAGTGTTCATTATCTTTAGCTTTCATTAAAATGTAATTGAAAACTGCTCTCCTTTTGAATGTTCTTGCTAACTTTAATGTATTAACTTCATAAATGGATAACAAAATAGGCATGCTTATAGCATTTTTGTATGTCAATGTATAATAGTATATATTATTCTAAATTAACAAAGTAACTAATTTAATTTTAAAGTATTAATATCTATAGAATATTAAGTCGCTGATAATCACACATTATCATAATAATGTGTCATAATATACTCTTGTTTAATTTTATTTTATTCATTCTTGAGAATTGAAATTTTCTCTCAAATGATAAATTCTGATTATGATTTCCCGTTCCTCTTTTCCTTGTCAGTTCATCCCTCCTCTCACTCTATCTAAATCCACCCTATTTCTCATTTGAAAGAAAACAGGCTTCTAAGGGAAAACAATAAATAAATAAAATAGATTAAGATAAAAAGCTAACAGAGTCAAAACAGAAAGAAAAACATAAAAATGCACTTCATTGTCTGAACTTCTCATTAATATGTGTCCTCCTCACACAGACTTATTAGAAGTGACTTAAACATTGTCAAGATACCCAAGACATACTAGGGGTTGTAGGTTTTTTTTTTTTTTCTGGCAAACCTCAGCTTAAGATACAGGTTCTCATTGCCATGAGAAAGTTATTCAGAGAGAAAACAAGAGTGTTGAAGTACATTTAGCCAGTGCCATTTCAGTAAGGCAGATGTCAGTGAGGAGTCAGATGATTCTGTTTTATATTGTTCCTCTAACCATGATGAGCTATACTCATGCAAAAATACAGTGTGGTGAAATAACAAGGGGAAGAAGAAGAAAGCTTGCTGCCTTCAAGTTACCATGAAAGATGGTTGCTCAATGTACTTCTTCCTCCCCTTCAATATCCACAGCAAATTGTTTTTCTCAATCTGCTGCAAATCCCTATCCAAAGTCATACCTTTCACAAATACAAAATAAACAAATAACCCTTTCTATCCCATATCTTCCTATATTTGTTCCTGAAAACAGTGTCTCACTCACATCAAGTTATCAGATACCAAAAAAAATAATATAGAAAAATAAATAATCAGTCCATGAGAAATATCCAGGAAATAAGGACAAAAGAAATATTATACCACATTAGTCTTTTACTATAAACAGGATAACAAATAGAATCAATATTAGATAAAGTAAGAAGAAGTATAGAGAAAGTCTTCTACTTCAAACAACTTCTTAAGTTAATGTAAGTTCTCACAAGACCAGAACAGTATCATGTTATTAATAACACATGCAGAGATCTTTTTTTTAAATAGAAAAACCAAGCCTAATATCTTAAAATGTTGTTTAAAACATTGGAATAAAAAAAGAAAATTTAATTTCACAATGTGTTGGGCTCTGTTTATGAGGCAGGATGGAAAGAAGTAAGTAAGAAAATATTTGAAAAAACAGACTCAAGGGACCCTGTAGTTGTGAGGTATGCTGTTAGGGTTGACTTTGGAATTTCATAAATAGAGCAATCTCTGTGTCTTTGTTAGAATGACATGACCAAAAGCAACTTATCCAAGAGAAAGTTCATTTTCAATTACAGTTACAGATGGAGAGTCCATAATGGTGGTATTGTAGCAAAGCAGTAGGAAGAAAAAAAGACAAGAGAGCACATTTTGTTCCACATGTAGGAAGGAGAGTCAACTTGAAGGGTGGGCACTAAAACTCTTAAAGTCATTGCATAGTAACATACTTTCCCCAGCAAGACTTCAGCTGCTAATGATTCTAAAGCTTCCCAAAACAGTGTCACCAACTATGAAACATGTATTCAATTACTTAAGCCTACAGCGTATACTTTTCATTCAAACCATACCATGTCATTCCCTGCTCACAATAGACTCTTTGCCATTTCATGAAACAAAATGCATTTAACACAACTTCAAAAGTTCTCACAATCTATGATAGTCTCAATACTGACAAAAGTCCAAAGTATCTCTAACACTCACAGCCATATTTTATTCTTATAACATAGAAAAGCAAACTGCAAACTTTCAAGATAAAACATGACAGAATATGCATTCTCATTCCAAAAGGAAGGCATGAAGGCATAGTGAATAAACACTAGACCAATACAAGACTGAAAGCCATCAGGGAAAATACCAAATCTTGTACTTTAATACCTAATGTCAATGAGGTATTAATACCTAATGTCAATGAGGTACCTTAATACCTAATGTCAATGTCTTTAATCCTGTACTTTGTTCCTTGGGACATAGATGTTTTTGAGCTGATTCCATTCCTAGTGTGTAGTTCTCTTTAGCAAATGTCTCACAGTTCTGCAATTTCTTATACTCTTAGGCTTCCAATTTAACCAAGGCTTTACCTTCACATCTTTACACAATAACCTTTCAGTGCTACTTAGCCTCACAAGTCCTTTATAAAGAGAATCATCTGTCCCATGTTGTCTTGGGATATGAGGAGGTATTATTTATCTAAGTAAGAAAGGTACATCAATTATCTTAATTTCATATTTTTATTGTTGCTCTGTCCTTTTCTCTGTTGCTATGATTGAACTATAGATAATTTTTAAGGATAAAAGTTTACTGGATCATTGTCTTGCAATTTGGGACTTTGCAAGTTCCGGAAAATAATGAAACTCATGGGAGGAATTTTATAGCAAAAAAATATGTTTTTCATTAATCTATAAACTAATTTACTTTAATTAATTCATGAGAGTAGAATAATCTTGACCTAATGACTACTTAAATATGCCACGTGATCCATTCCATGATATTTTAATAAACTTCTTTTTTAGTGTATATACAAAATGTTGAGGATCACTCTATTGTCATACGTTTTGTAAATACTCCCCTGTCTCTACTAAATTTTAATTGATCCTGTTTTTCTCTCCAAATACAATAGTTCCCCTCCCAATTGAAATTATATGTGTGAGTGATCATATTATATATGTTCATTTATATTCTTCGCATATATATTATTCGTACATGAAAAGATATGTGACTCCTGTTATTACTTGTCTTGTATCATAGTTCTCTCTTGTTCAACCACCCTGATCTTTGTTTCCTTTCTTACTCCAGTATTTTCCTTCCACATTTTATCATATGTGTGCATATTTATGTCAGAAAAAGAATCTCATATTTATCTTTTATTTGAATTATTGTCTCTTGTTTTTTTGTTCCACAAGAACATTAAATTCCTTTCTGCTCCACAAAATTCTAGTGATCTCTGATGAAAATCTGAAACAATGTGGTTTTTTTCTGAGCCTGGTTTCTTTTCCTTAGCATTTAGCTTGTTAGCTTGTCAATATGGTTGTTTTCTTCTCAATTTTATAGCCTTTTTTCGATGTCCAAAAAAAACCCCAAATTTTTCATAACCTCATAAAATTCAGATAACTATATGAATATTTGAACCAACTATTATTTAAGTGAAACTTTATTTTGTTTAGTTATGTGCATCTAAAATATACTTACTATAAAGAGTATTTCACGTGTGTGTTTTTTCCTGATTAATTTTGTAGAGGCAATCAGGCATGTTGGTACACACCTTTAATCCTAGATCTCTGGTGGCAGAGGCAGATATATCTCTGTGATTTAGGACCAGCATGGTCTACACAGTGAGCTCCAAGACAGCCAAGTCTACACAATGAGATGCTGTCTCAAAAACAAGATACTGTGCTCATTATTTTATATAGTATTTTATACAGACAAAATAATTGGATTAAAATTTCTAAGAACTTTCAAACCTCATAAGATTAATCACTTTACTGAGTTATGGTTCAGACAGTAGAATAAAAACAGGATGACCAGCTTCTGGTACCTTCAGTACCACTAGACATATTAGCTACATATTGCTGTGTAAAATAAATTAACATAGACATGAGTTAACATACATTTATAATTTCACATATTCTGTCCATCAAAATTTTAATGTTATTAACCTATATTCCCTTCTTCAGTGTCTCACTAGAGTATAGGCAGCATATTTGCTGATGCATTCTTATGACTAGGTACAACTAGAGAATATTCCACTTCTAAGATACTTTAAATTATTGGAGAATTAATTTCAGAATATTTCTTTTAATTGTTTTCAACTAGAAGCCTCCACAGGCTTTTGTGCTTTGTGACTTCATATATCAGACTTTCAGAAGATGATATTTTTCTCAGAATACAGTTTGTTAATGGGAGTTTTACAGTGTAATGGCAGAGTGGCATCCTAACAGAATTGTTATTGCCTATTGAATAATAACATACCATATGTCAATCTCCAACACAAAATATCAGAAATATTTGCACAGGGATATGGACAGTTAGAAGAAAAAGCATGAAACATTGATTTACATTACAATTTTTAGTTATACTATTTGTTGTATTGTCAAATTCTTTTGATAACTAAAATAAGAGAAAAAATAGACAACAATATTAAATGCTACTTGCCAAAACATTTGATAATGTAGAAATTTCATTACTCTAAAATGAATCAGAAATTGCCTAGAAATATTTCTGTGCTTCATTGAAATTAACTGGGCAAGAAAATTATTCCAAAAGAAAACTTTGTTTATAACACTCATGAGATTGATATAAGGAACTAGATTGCCATGCCTGAGTTGAATATATGCCCTACCATTTAACAGTTTGTGAATTCAGTTGTCCATAAACTCGCTGAGTCTGTGTCTTTGTACATAACATATGTATACTGTTCTTAAGTATTTAAACCTTCAGGCATTTCTTTCTATTTTCAAGATGCTCTAAGTGTTATAATAATTATAATATAAATTTAGTTCTTTTAATTTTTACAATAAACTAGTGAAATAGTTATTTTGAAATATGTTGCCTTAGGATATGGAGAATATTAAATTTGAGGATTAAATTAGTTAATTTAAGTAAATGTCATAGAACACTCTCTGACACATAAAAAGCACTGAGTAAGTTTTAGCCATGATCATTATTAAGAATAATATTGTGTTCAGTGCTGTGGGTGGTATAAAGAATAAAATATAATATCCATCCCCAAATTTTAGAGAAAAAATAACTTACAAGAAAACAATGAAATTAGGATCATTGTTATTTTACTTGTCAAATGTAATGTGTCTTATTCAAAAAACTTATCTTAAAATATTCAATCACAAATTGTTTTATAAAACATCTATTTTTAATTTAATATGTGTTTAATATATGTTACATGCCTATGTGAATTTTGCTATATTTCAAAACCTGAGACCACTGAATTCTAAAATACACTTCTCTTCCAACAATGTAGTGTATATAAAATATGTCTCAAAAGGAGTAATGAAATGAAATGATACAGAATGTAAAGTTTGGGATGGAAAGATGGCTAAGCAGAAAAAATGTACTTGCAGAAAATCCTAAAAAGTTGAATTCCAACGCCAGAACCCACATGGTAGAGGAACTTATATATGTCCAAAAATTGTCCTGATTCCGCATGCAATGGGGCATGTGTTGCCTCCCACATATACAAATAATTATTTTTTGAAAACAAAACAAAAACTTCTAAGTATCATGCAAATGTGTCATTCTATTGCCTACATTTTAAAAAAAACAAGCAAACAGAAAACCTTAGTACATTTTTTTTCCTCTTTGAATTTATTTTTTTATCATTATTGTTTATTTTTACTTTTTTATTAAAAATTCCACCTCCTCCCCTCCTCCCACTTCCCCTCCCCTCCTCTCCACCCACTCTCCCTCCTGCTCCTTCTCCAGGCCAAAGAGCAGTCAGGGTTCCCCACCCTATGGAAAGTCCAAGGTCCTCCCCGCTCCCTCAAGGTCCAGGAAGGTGAGCACCCAAATAGACAAGGCTCCCACAAGACCCATCCATGCAGTAGAATCAAAGCCCAGCACCATTGTCCTTGGCTTCTCAGTCAGCCCTCTTTGACAGCCACATTCAGAGAGTCCGGTTTGTTCAACCTTAGTACAATTTAAAAATATCTCAGACCACTGAGGTAGCTCAGCAGGTAAAGGTGGCTAACTGACTAACTCCCATGTTCCAGAGAATGAAGTGGTGTTTCTACACGAATAAATTCGCTAATTAAAAAGTGAGCAAAGAAGAACATATTGAATCAGAGAAGCTTCCTCCTGTGGCAGATGGGAAACAAATATAGAGATCCATAGCCAGACATTACACAGAGAATGAGAGACCTTGGAACTCTCAGCCTTAAACAGGATATCTCCATTAAATTCCTCTCCTCTCAAGTCAGTAGATGTAGAAAAAAATGTAAGAACCAGAGGTTCAGAAGTGATAGAGTACACCAAGAAAACAAGCCCTTTCAAATGGTGAACTCATAGAAACTGAAGCAGCAAGCATAGGACCTGTCTCCCTCCCTCCCTCCCTCTCTCTCTCTCTCTCTCTCTCTCTCTCTCTCTCTCTCTCTCTCTCTCTCTCTCTCTGTGTGTGTGTGTGTGTGTATATATATATATATATATATATATATATATATATATATATATATATACACAATCTTCCACTTTTCCCGAGTATAGACACACATGGGTTTATGATTCTTGGGCCTTCTCTTGGACAATTTTCATTCTATTGGTTTATCTTTTCCAACTTTGATGAAAGGTTTTTTGTTTTATCTTAGTATATTTTATTTGGCACTTTTTTAATGATTAATTGAAATCCTAGCCTCATGTCATTTATACATGCTGTGTGAGAGAAAATCAGATTTCTTCAATAAAATGTTACTGGATATGCATATCAACCACTCCAAGGCAGGCCTGTTTCAGAGTAGGTGACCAGCATATAATGAACTCCAAAGGATTACTTTGTGTTTGTGTGCTTCTGTTTGGTTACAATTTGGTGGGGGGTTTTGTCTGTTTGTTTTTGGCTTTGGTTTCCTTTGTCTTCTTGTTTTGTTTTCTTTTGGGTAGTGTTTTACATAGTTTCCTTGTTTTTTTTTTCTTCTGTTGTTAAATTGTGGTTTTTGTTTGTATTGTGTTTGTTTTGAGAAACAAATTAAGGTTGGGTGGGTAGGGATGGGG